>NW_027363120.1:0-600000 GCF_046119375.1 Phyllobates terribilis
GGAGGTCACAGTAGCTTAACAAGATGGTTTTAATGCCCCTTGGAAGAGACGTGGCATTAGTGGTTTAACAAGACAGTTTTAATGCCCCTTGTAAGAGTGGTGGAGGTTACAGTGGAATAAAAAGACAATATCAATGCCCCGTGGAAGAGACGTGGAGGTCACAGTAGCTTAACAAGACGGTTTTAATGCCCCTTCGAAGAGTGGTGGAGGTCGCAGTGGAATAAAAAGACAATATCAATGCCCTGTGGAAGAGACGTGGAGGTCACAGTAGCTTAACAAGACGCTTTTAATGCCCCTTGGAAGAGTGGTGGAGGACGCAGTGGAATAAAAAGACAATATTAACGACCCTTGGAAGAGACGTGGAGGTCACAGTAGCTTAACAAGACGATTTTAATGCCCCTTACAAGAGCCATGCAGTACAGCATATTAAAAACATTATTCCCATTATTGGGGAGTGGGTCTCCCATAGTCTTTGCCTATGCCTTCCAAGCAAAAGCTGCCAAAAATTAGGAAGGGGGAACTTGCAATGTCCCTTACAAGAGCCATGCAGTACAGCATATTAAAAACATTATTCCCATTATTGGGGAGTGGGTCTCCCATAGTCTTTGCCTATGCCTTCCAAGCAAAAGCTGCCAAAAATTAGGACAGAGGAACTTGCAATGCTGGCAACATGGACCACGGTCACCCTGGTGGTATAGTGGTCGTGGAGGCTGAGGATAAGAGCAAAAAACAGCCGAAATGAGGAAGCATATACCCATGGGTGGGAGTGAAGCGATGCATGGGAATACACCTCCCGAAATAACACAGTGGATTTGACTTTATGTTACTCTGCTGTCATTTGGTGGTGATGAGAAGTCTGGCCCAATCTTGCCCTTGTTCATTTTGATAAGGGTCAGCTTGTCAGCATTGTCAGTTGACAGGCGAGTGCACTTATCAGTTATAATTCCCCCAGCGGCACTAAAAACACGCTCCGATAACACGCTAGCGGCAGGGCAGGCCAGGACCTCCAAGGCGTACAGAGCGAGT
Source organism: Phyllobates terribilis (assembly GCF_046119375.1). Taxonomy (NCBI): domain Eukaryota; kingdom Metazoa; phylum Chordata; class Amphibia; order Anura; family Dendrobatidae; genus Phyllobates; species Phyllobates terribilis. The sequence goes on from NW_027363120.1 coordinate 1,027, forward strand.
TCATTCCAAGTGTCCAGCTTGGATACCCAATAATTAAAAGGCACAGAGGAATCACGGAGGACGCTGGTACGATCGGCAAGGTACTCCCTCAACATCTTTTGAAACTTTCCACTCCTTGTGAGAGTACCCCGCGCCTCAGGGCCTGTAAGCTGGGCGGGTGTCAGAAAACTGTCCCAGAACGTTGACAGTGTTCCCCTGCCTCTGCTGGATTGGAGTTGCATCTCTCTCGCCTGTACGCCTTGGTTGGGCAACGAACTGTGACCTCTGCCGCTAGCGTGTTCAGATGGGAATTTTTTTAAGAGTTCTGCAGCAAGGGCCTTCTGGTATTGCCCCATTTTTGTAGACCTCTCCACCTCAGGAATAAGAGAGTGAAAGTTCTCCTTGTAGCGGGGGTCTACAAGTGTCACCAACCAGTAATGACTGTCACCCAACATTCTGACAACGCGAGGGTCACGGTTAAGGCAGCGTAACATAAAGTCAGCCATGCGTGCCAGACTGGTAACGGGCAAGATTTCCGTGTCCTCACCAAGATGACGACTGACCATGCTCTCCTCCTCCTCCTCCTCTTCCTCCTCCCCCCTGTCCTCAGGCCACCCACGCTGAACCGACGGTATGACACTTGTACAGGTACTACCGTCTACAATGCATGATAGCAGCTCCTGTTCTTCCTCCTCCTCCTCCTCCTCCTCCTCCTCTCCCTCATTGTCCCCCAATGCACGTTGGGATGAGATGAGGCTGGGCTGTGTGTAATCGCCCGCTACGGCTTCTTGATCCATCTCATCATACTCTGGCTGCAATGCCTCCTCTTTAATTCTCTGCAGAGAGCGTTGCAAAAGACAGACAAGTGGGATGCTGACACTAATGATGGCGTCATCGCCACTCACCATCTTGGTGGCCTCCTCAAAGTTTGTCAGGATGGTACATATGTCAGACATCCAGGTCCACTCCTGAGGTCCTATGTGTGGAGTCTGACCTGAATATCGACGGCCTTGTTGCAGCTGGTACTCCACAACTGCTCTCTTCTGCTCACAAATCCTTTGCAACATGTGGAGGGTAGAGTTCCAATGTGTGGGGACATCACACACCAGTCGGTGTGCCGGAAGCTGCAAACGCTGCTGCAACACAGCAAGGGCGGCGGAAGCTGTAGCCGACTTGCGAAAATGAGCTGACAGGCGGCGTACTTTCACGAGCAGATCTGGCAACTCAGGCTACGATTTAAGAAACCGCTGAACCACGAGGTTAAGCACATGAGCCACGCATGGTACGTGTGTGATCTCACCTCGCCTCAGAGCCGCCACCAGGTTACGGCCATTGTCACACGCGACCATGCCGGGATGTAGGTTCAGCGGTCTCAGCCACAGATCTGCCTGCTCTTTCACAGCTGTCCACAACTCACAAGCAGTGTGAGGTTTATCACCTAAGCTTATGAGTTTCAGCACAGCCTGTTGCCGCTTGGCGGAGGCAGTACTGCAATGCTCCCAGCTTGTAACTGATGTGGTGATATCTGAGATGGAGGCTGAACATGAGGAGGAGGAGGAGGATGCGCAGGAGCTGTACACTGTGGGGGCAACTCTGACTGACATAGGGCCCGCAATCCTCGGTGTGGGGAGGATGTGTTCCGTCCCAAGGTCCGACTGGGTCCCGGCTTCCACTATGTTTACCCAGTGTGCCGTCAGAGAGATGTACCGTCCCTGGCCACAAGCACTTGTCCACGTGTCCGTTGTCAGGTGGACTCTCCCAGTAACTGCGTTGTTGAGGGCACGGCAGATGCTTTGGGACACGTGCTTGTGTAGTGCGGGGATGGCACACCGGGCAAAATAGTGTCGGCTGGGGACCGAGTACCGAGGGACGGCCACCGCCATAAGATTGCGGAAGGATTCCGTCTCCACCAGCCTAAAAGGCAGCATTTCCAATGCAAGCAGTCGTGAAATGTGCGAATTTAGGACTGTGGCCTGTGGGGCGTTAGCTGCGAATTTCCGCTTTCGTTCAAAGGTCTGGGATATGGACAATTGAACGCTGCGGTGGGACGTGGACGTGGACGTTGATGCTGTTTCTTGAGAAACTGCCATAACAAGTGAAGACTGAGAGGAGGGGGCATCTTTACATGCAGTATGGACAGGGGATTGCCTTGCACACACAACAGGGGGTTCTATTGCACGCACAACAGTGGAAGAAGCAGTTGTGACACCCGCTGACACTGGTCGTGGACCCTGGGTTTCGCCACACAAAGTCGGGTGCTTTGCTGCCATGTGCCTGATCATGCTGGTGGTGGTCAGGCTGGTAGTTTTGTCACCCCTGCTGATGCTGGCATGGCAGGTGGAACATATGGCCTTTTTGGGGTTATCAGCAGAGTCTTTAAAAAAATTCCAGACTCTGGAAGACTTACCGCTTGTACTGGCAATGTCCCTCGTGTTGGTGTTACGGGGAACGGTTGCCTGCCTTCTGTCAGCGGCCACCACACTGCTTCTTCCTGCCTGTTGGGGTACTCTGCCTCCCTCCCCCTGTGTGCTGCTGGCCTCACTCTGCATGTCCTCCTTCCACGTTGGGTTAGTTACTAGATCATCCACCACCTCCTCCTCTTCCACTTGCGCACCACGATCCTCCTCCTCACTTCCTGGCAATTGTGTCTCATCATCGTCCACCTCTTGTGACAGATTGCCAACGTCGACTTCCTATGGCCGTGGCTGTTCAAATATTTGGGCATCGCAACATGGGTTCTCCTCTTCCACCACTTCAAGCGTATCAGGCGAGGGGCCCAAATATGGAAATGGACCAGTGAACAGCTCTTCAGAGTGTCCAAGTGTGGGATCACTTGCTGTCTGACGACACTCGGCATGGTGGGAGGAAGGAGCATCACGGTGAGGAGGAGTATGCGGTCGAGACTCATGGCTACTAAGAGTTGACCGTGTGGAAGACAGACCGGAGGTGGTGGTGCCCAGGTAACTGGAAGTATTATCTGCTATCCAATTAATAACCTGTTCACACTGATCAGTTCTCAATACTGGTATTGTTCTGTGCTTCCCTAGTAATTCGGTCAAGAAGTGGGAGCGAGAAGATGTGGCTGTTGGTTGTGGCACATTTTCACCTTGGCCACGGCCCCGTCCTCTGCACGAACCATCACCATAACGTCCACTTCCACGTCCCTTGCCACGCGCCTTGCCCATTGTAAATGAAGTAAAATAGCTTACACTTGCACTATCAATGGAAAAAGGGTAATATAGAGTAGATTAGAACCGTGGAAGAGGAAAACCACAGTTATTGTTTACTGGGGTATACCACACTTTTTTAAATAGAGATATTTGCGGCTGAACAGTGAGCGACACACTCAAACTGCTTTTTTTTTAGATACCAAAGGCCCAAAACTGGATAGTACAGCGATTTGACCCGTGGAACTGCGAAACCACACTGGGATGTCGGGCCTACACAAGACTATTTTCAACAGATATATTTTTGTGTCACAACAGTCAGGAGACACTACTGTTTTTCTTTACGGAAAAAACTACCAAAACCTGAATAATAGAGATTTTTTACCGTGGGATGGCAAAACCACAGTTATTGTTTACTGGGGTATACCACACTTTTTTAAATAGAGATATTTGCGGCTGAACAGTGAGCGACACACTCAAACTGCTTTTTTTTAGATACCAAAGGTCCAAAACTGGATAGTACAGCGATTTGACCCGTGGAACTGCGAAACCACACTGGGATGTCGGGCCTACACAAGACTGTTTTCAACAGATATATTTTTGTGTCACAACAGTCAGGAGACACTACTGTTTTTCTTTATGGAAAAAACTACCAAAAGCTGAATAATAGAGATTTTTTACCGTGGGATGGCAAAACCACAGTTATTGTTTACTGAGGTATACCACACTTTTTTAAATAGAGATATTTGCGGCTGAACAGTGAGCGACACACTCAAACTGCTTTTTTTTTAGATACCAAAGGCCCAAAACTGGATAGTACAGCGATTTGACCCGTGGAACTGCGAAACCACACTGGGATGTCGGGCCTACACAAGACTATTTTCAACCGATATATTTTTGTGTCACAACAGTCAGGAGACACTACTGTTTTTCTTTACGGAAAAAACTACCAAAAGCTGAATAATAGAGATTTTTTACCGTGGGATGGCAAAACCACAGTTATTGTTTACTGGGGTATACCACACTGTTTTAAATAGAGATATTTGCGGCTGAACAGTGAGCGACACACTCAAACTGTTTTTTTTTAGATACAAATGGCCCAAAATGGATAATACAGAGGTTTGAACCGTGGAAGTGCAAAACCACACTTCTGTTTCTCTAGCCTACACCAGACTATTTTCAACAGTTATACAGTTATATGAAAAAGTTTGGGCACCCCTATTAATCTTTAAGCTTAATGTTTTATAAAAATTGGTGTTTTTGCAACAGCTATTTCAGTTTGATATATGTAATAACTGTTGGACACAGTAATGTTTCTGCCTTGAAATTAGGTTTATTGTACTAACAGAAAATGTGCAATCTGCATTCAAACAAAATTTGACAGGTGCATAAGTATGGGCACCTCACCAGAAAAGTGACATTAATATTTAGTAGATCCTCCTTTTGAAAAAATAACAGCCTCTAGTCGCTTCCTGTAGCTTTTAATGAGTTCCTGGATCCTGGATGAAGGTATTTTTGACCATTCCTCTTTACAAAACAATTCCAGCTCAGTTAAGTTTGATGGTCGCCGAGCATGGACAGCCCTCTTCAAATGATCCCACAGATGTTCAATGATATTCAGGTCTGGGGACTGGGATGGCCATTCCAGAACATTGTAATTGTTCCTCTGCATGAATGCATGAGTCGATTTGGAGCGGTGTTTTGGATCATTGTCTTGCTGAAAGATCCATCTCCTGCGCAACTTCAACTTTATCACTGATTCTTGAACATTATTGTCAAGAATCTGCTGATACTGAGTGGAATCCATGTGTCCCTCAACTTTAACAAGATTCCCGGTGCCGGCATTGGCCACACAGCCCCAAAGCATGATGGAGCCTCCACCAAATTTTACTGTGGGTAGCAAGTGTTTTTCTTGGAATGCTGTGTTTTTTTGCTGCCATGCATAACGCCTTTTTGTATGACCAAACAACTCAATCTTGGTTTCATCAGTCCACAGGACCTTCTTCCAAAAAGAAATTGGCTTCTCCAAATGTGCTTTTGCATAACTCAGCCGACTCTGTTTGTGGCGTGCTTGCAGAAACGGCTTCTTTCGCATCACTCTCCCATACAGCTTCTCCTTGTGCAAAGTGCGTTGCATAGTTGACCGATGCACAGTGACACCATCTGCAGCAAGTTGATGCTGCAGCTCTCTGGAGGTGGTCTGAGGATTGTCCTTGACTGATCTCACCATTCTTCTTCTCTGCCTTTCTGATGTTTTTCTTGGCCTGCCACTTCTGGCCTTAACAAGAACTGTCCCTGTGTTCTTCCATTTCCTTACTATGTTCCTCACAGTGGAAACTGACAGGTTAAATCTCTGAGACAGCTTTTTGTATCCTTCCCCTGAACAACTATGTTGAATAATCTTTGTTTTCAGATCATTTGACAGTTGTTTTGAGGAGCCCATGATGCCACTCTTCAGAGGAGATTCAAACAGGAGAACAACTTGCAAGTGGCCTCTTTAAGTAGCTTTTCTCATGATTGCATACACCTGGCTATGAAGTTCAAAGCTCAATGAGGTTACAAAACCAAAAAAAGTGCTTTAGTAAGTCAGTAAAAAGTAGGTAGGAGTATTTAAAACAAGAAAATGATAAGAGTGCCCATACTTATGCACCTGTCAAATTTTGTTTGAATGCAGATTGCACATTTTCTGTTAGTACAATAAACCTCATTTCAAGGCAGAAACATTACTGTGTCCAACTGTTATTACATATATCAAACTGAAATAGCTGTTGCAAAAACACCAATTTTTATAAAACAATAAGCTTAAGATTAATAGGGGTGCCCAAACTTTTTCATATAACTGTATTTGTGTCTGAAAAATCAGAGACACGCTTTTTTTTTGGGGGGGGGGGGACACCAAAAGGTTAATAATAGTATTTGTACAGTGTGAAGGAGGAAAAAAAAAGGAGGATTTAGATGAAAAAAAAGGATTTTTCCTGGCCCCCGACACCTGGTGCTAAATCCAGCAATTTAAGCAACAGGAGCACACAGGACTGTAATGCAGCGTTTGCTGGTATAACCACTGTGTCTCCTATACAGCCTGCCTGCCTGGTATCTGGGATGGATATTAGTCCTGAAAAGGACTGTTTGTTTGTTCTGGCAGCCTTTACGGACCCTACACTAACTATTTCGCAGTTTATATCTCTCCCTAAATCAGCAGCGCTGTCCCTACACTGTCTAATCCGGAGCGACTGTGTCCAAGATGGTGGCGCCCCGTTTTAAATACTCGAGGTGACGCTGTGCGGCCAGCCAATCACTGTAATGCCCACAACCAACATGGCTGCAGCATTACAGTGACTGGCTGGCAATCCCTGCATGTTCATTGGCTCTGTAAAGAGCGCCAAACATGCAGGGCGGAGACCCGAGCTCCCGCCCGAGTAACCCGGAAATGCTCGGTGCTCGCCGAACATCCCGAGTAGCGTGATGCTCGGGCAAGTACCGAGCAGTGTCGAGCATGTTCGCTCAACACTAAAAATTACTAATCATGTTTATCTGTATCTTGGCTGGAAAATAATTTGGGCTTTGTAGCAGTGTGCAGTACTGATTCTATTAGGCCATCTATACTAAGCTCCACCAGATTTAAAATTAATAATAATTTTTAGCTGCATCTAGCCCGGAAAATAATTTTGGGGCTCCGAGATGCGCAAGACACATAAGTGCCTTCTTGCTGCACTACCTGCAACATGACCCTCAGATTGTCAGAATTCGACGTAATCCTGACTACTGGGTTGCCACACTCTTAGATCCCTGACACTCTTCGATCAACCTTTTCATTTTAATAAAGACCAAAAAAATGGTCATTTTTGAAATTATAAGCATTAGCAGGTTATTAGAAACTGAAATCAAACAGTTTTCAACTCAAAACGTTATTCTAGGTGATGCTACATTTGCACATAGGACCCCTTGTTCGAAAGGAGCTTCTGAACTCTCTCGTCCATTGAATTTGTCAGGTTTTGGATGGTTTCTGCTTCAATTGTTTTGCATGAGGACAGAATACCCTCCCAGAGCTGTTGCTTAGATGTGAACTGCCTCCCGCCATCATAGACACTCCTTTTGATGATGCTCCAGAGGTTCTGAATGGGGAAGAGGTCAGGGGAGCATGGGGGTCACACCATAAGTTTGTCCCCTTTTATGCCCATATCAGCCAGAGATGCAGATGTGTTATGTGCAGCATGAGACGGTGCATTATCATGCATAAAAATGATCTTGCTGTGGAATACACGTTTCTTCTTCTTGAACCATGGCAGGAAGTGCTGTTTGAGAAACTCCACATACATTATGGAGTTCATCTTTACCCCTTCAGGGATCCTAAAGGGGCCGACAATCTCTCTCCCCATGATTCCAGCCCAAAACATTACTCCACCTCCTCCTTGTTGGCGCTGTAGCCGTGTTTGCGTGGGGTGTCCATCAACCAGCCATCCTCCACTCCATCCATCTGGACCATCGAGCGTTGCACGGCACTCATCCGTCAACAAAACAGTTTTGAAATCAGTCTTCATGTAATGTTTGGCCCACTGGAGCCGTTTCTGCTTGTGTGAAGTGGATAGAGGAGGTCGACAGGATGGCGTACGCACAGCTACAAACCTCTGAAGGACCCTGCATCTTGTTGTTCGGGGAACGTTGGAGGCACCAGCAGCTTCAAAAACTTGTCTGCTGCTATGACAAGGCTTTTTTGCCGCTGCTCTTTTAACCTGACGTAATTGCCTGTAGGAAAGAGTCCTCAATTTGCCCTTATCAGCACGCACACGTGTGTACTGTGAATCAGCTACATACTTCTTGATTGCCAAGACACTTCATCCTGATCATCGCACAATGTTGATTGTAGTCATGTCTTGACCTAAACACTCCACAATTTGTTGCTTCTCAGCAGCCGACACATCCTTTTTCTTTCCCATTTTGGCAGAAAATGTAGGCTGCTTAATAATGTGAGACAGCCTTCTTAAGTAGTCTTGCCTTTCATTGGACACACCTGCCAAACTAATTAGCACAGGTGTCTGCAATTGCTTACAGTGATATAAAGAGCCCTGACACACATCACCATCATTGAGTTTAACTGACAAACAAACAAATTATTCCCTTATCACTCCTACACACTTTTTGCATAATAATTTGGAACACAGTGTACATGTGCTTTTCCACAAAACACCAGTGGTTCACGTAGTGAATCTTACAGTTCTAACTTGCCAACCGTGGTCTGTATGGAGTCGTTCAATAAAGGGCCCAAAATTAAGATAACATAGATGGGAGAGGTCTCTATGAATAGGAATTCCTAAGTATTTGATACCCTGTGAGGGGCAGGCAAAGGGAAAGTTGGACTGGATGGAATCCTGTATGGATTTGGGGAGGGAGACATCGAGGGCCTCAGACTTCGCTGCATTGATTTTAAAATTTGACCATGTAACAAAGTGATCTATTTCAGCCATAACAGCAGGGATGGATATATGTGATTGAGTGATATATACTAGGACATCATCAGCAAATAGAGAGCTCTTGTACTCGGTGCCTCCCACCTCAATCCACCTAATATTGGGGTTATGGCGAATTGATGAGAGCAGGTGCTCCGTCACTAGGATGTATAAGAGAGGGGACAGAGGACATCCCTGCCTTGTCCCATTGGTGATTATGAAAGGTGATGAAAATGTTCTGACGCGCCCCCTGGGCCTTGGGACACCTGGAGCCGGACCCTTTTTGGTGGATGCTGGTGGTTGTAGTCTCCGTGGCGGCGACCCGGTTCCGTGGCTCAGGGCGGTCAAACCAGTGGCGGAACTATTTATGTGGTTTTGATGTTTAAATGTCCGACTACGCCACCCGTGGATTGCGGTCAGAGTGAACCGCCGCTGCAGGGCAGACCGCTGAGGCTGGTGTTGTGGGTGCAGCAGAGCGTAGTATAACTCCCCACGGGAGGAGTATAGCCTCAGGGCAGTGTATGCGGAGAATGGGGATGATGGTGCAGGGCAGCATCAGTAACGACACGGAGTCAGTGATGCAGTCCAGGGCCTTTACTCACAGTTCTTATTATCCAGACCACTTCTGCAGGTAACGGCTGCCCACGTCGTACTGTGCTCACCAGGTGAGGGGCTCAGACAACTCCCAGATAACTTTGGAGCGCTTCACAGGACCCCCTTTGTGTGTCCTTTGTCTGGCCTTTCTTACCAACCCTTCTGTCCTGCTGCCTCGGGCCTCCTCTTGGTAAACTTGGCGCCAGTTTCCCTGACCCTATGTGGTGCCTTCCTAGCGGGTGTAGCGAGGGGCTGCGCCACATAAAATGTCACAGCCTCCGGTTTCTAGCTGAGGGTCGTTTCCCGCCTCCACTAGTTTCGGGGACCGGTCTCCCCCTTTGGCCTGACCCCTCCACGCAGGTGGATTAGGGCGTGCGGTGGCGACTCGCCCGTCCCCACCCCTGGGATCCCTTCATTCCTCGTTCCTGGAGCCTTCTCTGCTCCTCTTCCTTCCTTCTCCCTCTTCCAGGCCTGGGCCTCTGTTACTAGGCCCGCCTCCGGAGCAGAACTCATGCAGAGCCCCTGCTCCCTGTCACTTCTGCTCAGACTTCTCTGCACTGAACTAAGATGGTGCCCACCTTTTATACTACCTTCTCAATGCACCCAGGAACTGCTTCCTCCCTGCTCCTGCACTACAGGGTTCCCCTTCCTCAGTGTTCCCTCCCCCCACTCCAGCCAGGGACAGGGACTGTCGTGCCCATCTCAGGGGCATATTGGTCGCCCTGCCCCACGGCAATGTGGTGTAATGCATGCAGGTGTCGGGTCCTGATCCACACTCCATCCTTACCTGAGAGTGAGATATCACACCTCTGGGTGAGGTGGAATACCTCTGCAGCAACCGAGCCCTCAGGGTGCTACAGTTCCATTTATCTTCAGTCTAGGTGACGTATTGCGATACAGGGCCGTGATTTTGGCTATAAAAGGGTCCCCTAGACCCCTACCCCAAGCTTTTTAAGAGAATAATATATTGTGTGCCAGGAGACTCTATGGAATGCTTTCTCAGCATCCAACGAGAGTATCTAATTACAAATTTTTAACTGCATCTAGCCCAGGAAATACTTTGTGCCTAGTAGCAGTGTCTGCTAGTCAGCGGATTATCCCGGCTGTTAAGCAAGCTACACCACCTGTAGTTTGGACACTTAATTTTTTCAAAGGAAATGCTTCGGGATCACGGGATACTCAGTGAAGAGCATCAGGAGGCACCCCAAGGCATAGGGGCTGGGACTGGCGGTAGGATGCCTTGCGGTGGACAGCCGAGCTCGATCCTTATAAAAGCTTTTTAACTGCAGCGGCTGCTGGCATGAGACTTGCCCTCCAATAGATCCTTGTAAAAGGATTTAAAGTGTACTCATTCAAATTAGAGAGACAATTTAAATTAAAAAGCTTAGAGCTGCCTCCACCACAGGGGGGCTCGCTCGACCCACCAGCGGACAGGCACCAGTATTGGGAGAGGGGGGCTGGCCGTCAGGGTCCACCGCGGCTCTGGCACAAACCTGGCGACACGGAGGTGGCACGGGCAGGAACGGACTGGCCGTGTCGGCTTCTCACTTTTTGGATTTTAGAAGGGCATGACATGCCTATATCTGTGTCTCCCCCTCCTTTTACTCCTCCACCTCTTTTCTTTTCGCATGACTATATGTACTTGTCACTTTTCCATGTGTTAGTTATGTCTTCTGAGCAGTTTGTCAGCTTTTGGACACCTTTGAAGGTGTTTTCTATGTGCTTCTATGTGTTTTTGTTTGCCTGCCATTGGTTTTAACGGTGTTCGAAGGTGTTCGACGAACAGTTCGACGAACAGTTCGGCGAACACACGGTTGTTCGACGAACCGAACTCGAACACTACGGGGGTGGCTCAAAACTAATCCTCACCAGACACCACAGGTGGCGTCACGACAAATCCCCTATAAATAATCCCCTATAAATAATACCTTTTGCACTGACCGCCCCGGGCCAGCCACCGTGATATTCCCCAAAAGCCGCCATAAGGCCAGGCTGCAGTGTGCCCCACGGCCCTGCGGGGCGAGTCAGGCACTTAGCCATAGACTGGCAGACTCGGGAGGTGGTAAAATGGAGCGAGTATTGCCAAGAACACTGCTTGGTCACTCGGATAGCCATGGTGGATCTGATTTCAGGAATGTGTTTTCTGAACAGGGGTGTCAAGAGATTCCTCCCCATCATCCTTACGATTGCGTCGTTAATATTATTCCTGGGGCCAAGCTGCCAAAAAAGCAGGTTATATAATATCTCTGGTTCAGAGAGGCAGGCCATGAAAAACTAGATCACTGAAAGTCTACTATTGGGCCATAAAAGACGTTCTTCATCTCCCGTTGCAGTGGGGTTTTTATTTGTCAAAAAAAAAGACTGGGGGTTGCGCCCCCGCCTTGATTTTCGCGAGTTTAATCGGATCACGGTCTGGGATGCATATCCTCTCCCTCTCATCCCCGACCTCTTTAGAAAAAAATTTGGCTCCTACGATTTGATTAAACTAGACCTCAGGGGGGCTTATAATCTCATTCACATTGAGGAGATGAGTGGAAGATGGCCTTCAATACTCCTGAGGGGCACTATGAAAAGCTTGTGATGGCATTTGGGTTGACTAATGCTCCCGCTTTCTTTCAACACTGTTAGTGACATTTTTAGTCATCTGGCAGGTAGATCACAACAAACCAATCTTGATGACATATTAATTTATTTACCTCCAGTCACATCAGGTACATGTCAGGCAGGTCTTACAGATACTCAAAGATAATAAATTATTTGTCAAACCAGAGAAATGTATGTTCTCCATTCAGGGTTAGTTCTTATCATTCACCATTTTTGCATGGATCTGGCCAAAGTCCGGACGGTACTGGATTGGTATTATATTCAAGACTTAAAGGCGTTACAAAGTTTTTTGGGTTTCGCCAGCTACTACTGTAAGTTCATCAAAAACTTTTCGGTAGTGGCCAAACCTCTGATGGACGATTTTGCCAAATAGAAAAAAAAAATTAAGATTTTATTATTTTACTTTCCATTCTTGTAGCTAAACACAATCCAGCTAAGTTTAAAATTGAAATGAAGCCCCTGTACCCCCCTCTCTAGGTGCTTCTGTACCAACTCCTCCCTGGTCCAGGATGGTCTCTATATCACAGCCTCCAGCAATAACCTATTGACACATGATTGTGGCAGCCCTCATGTGCTGCTATATCACAGTGCCAATAGAAGTGGGAAGCGGCACAGAAATCACAAAATAAAGGCAGTGTTTGTGGTAATGCAAGAATCCAGCAAGCAGAGTAATCCACACGTCATACAACAGCCCAACATGGATGATGAAAAGCTGCGTCTTCTGGCGTCTGTGTACGAACATCACATTTTTGTTTTCCTTCCAGAATAAGCACCAAATGGAATAGCTGAATGCCAGGATACAGAGACCGGCGGGGGGCAGGGAAGCGCTGTCCGCTGGATTTTGTGCTGGTTTCACAAGCGGTCACCCTGCAGTTTTCTCCGGATAATGCTGTGGAGACTTTTCACAACACATCTAATAATTGTGAACCTTCCACTCACATGTTTATTATCTTGTCCGCTGGTCAGACTGGGGGGGATGAAAGCTGGACAAGGCATGAAGAATGATCCTTATTACATATAATGGGTGCACTGAGCGATTGTGAAAAGTCGCAGAGGACTGAGAGCAGAAGGGCAGAGGGTTTCCTCTTCCTCACAGGGACCAGCACAGAAGCCAGAGCAGAAGGGCAGAGGCTTTCCTCTTCCTCACAAGGACCAGCACAGAAGCCAGAGCAGAAGGGGAGACAAGGGCTGAGCCACTTACACAGACAGAAAGCTGAGGAGAGGAGGACATGTTATTACTCCAGGAGCCGCTCCATTCATTCCCTATGTGGCATTCAAGCGCTGAGCTCGGCTTTTCCGGAGCCCCATAGAGAATGAATGGAGCTGCAGTTGATCCCTGACTTTCCACTCCTTCCCGATCAGACGATGGCTCGCAGCGGTCAGACCCCACGATCAGTAAGTGATCACCGAGCCTGTGGATAAGTGATAACTTGTTTTCTTCAGACATCCCCTTTAAGTAATGGAGCATGCTAGCAGAGAAGGTGGGAGGAGGCGCTGGTTACGCAGGAGACTTTACCTCTGGAGGTCGCATATAGGGCATGTGAGGGGCGGACACTTCCCATATTCATCATTACTGAACCCCCGCTCTGTGCGGCTCTTATCTGAGCTGCAGGAGACGCAGCAGTTACTAATCAGCCGCTCTCCGTTCACTTGCAGCCGTCCGAGCTCTGCTGTGCCTGTTAGGGGTGAAGTTCGGGTCCTTGGAGGCATCTACTATGCAGCCTGCACAGCAGATCACAGCCCGAGCACAGCGTCTCCGGGTAAATCTCCACCTTGTGAGTTGCTTCTTGAGCAGCAGCCCCATGCAAGTTGCTCTGCTCTCCTCGGCCAGCTCCTGCTGAATACTGAGCTCCTCTGCCCAATCTAGGAGCTCAATAGCCCTGATCACGTCAGTGGTAGCCCAGCGCTGCTGGATCAGATTTACAAATGGCAAACTAATCAGCCCTAGGTATTTCTAATATGTGCAGAGCAGGCGACATAAGTCTGACCGGTGTCCTCATAGACCTTTCCTCAGCCGGGGTCTAATAGGAGCAGTAAGATGGCCGTCATGGGGTCCATTGTTAGATCTCAGCTGCCATAGAAACTCATTGGCACCATGATCATGCCTCCCTCTCCTGTCTAAAGTGCCTAAATGCTGTGGAAGCCCCCTACTGTGTCATACAATGGATTAAGCTGCCAGGATCAAGGTTGGCTCCACTGTGGGCAGCTGAGGCAGAAGCAGGACTGTGTTATACAGCCACACTTCTGCCGCAGATCTTGTAAGGACCTGCCTGATGATAATGTGTCCTATAGAGCAGGTCTTGGTACCGGACTGCCCTGTACATATTTACCACTAGCTGGGAACCAGTTACTTACAAGGTCTAGTTTCGGATGTGTTTCCAGGATCTGTAGTTATCAGCATTTTATCCTTAAGGCCGAGTTATAATATCACTGTAACACTCTCGCCCTGTACCTGTATACCTGCCCTGTGTGCTGCACAAAAATATATAACAAAATGTGTGTACACAGATATCTATCTCCTGAATGGTATTACTGCTAGATCTCCTGTACATAGAAATATGAGGTTCTTAGCGCACATTTTGAGCAAATTGTGCGAGCCCATCTGCCAACGTCAAGGCGACCTCTTCAGATGGGTCCCTACACTAACATTACACTAACTTACTAACTGGGACTAGTTTTTTGTATTATTATTATTACCACCATTTTTACTATTTATTATTATTGCATTAATGCAATTAATTGTAACTGTTATAAAACGAATTAAAAAAAATGTAATTCTAATTTTTTCTTATTATTCTTCTGATTCTAATAATGGTATTACTAAAATCCCCATGCCTAAAGCTGTTGATCCAGAAGAAGGCAAAAACCCCAGGACACCTTCAGCCAATTTGTGTCACAGGGGAAAAATTCCTTCTTGATCCCGGGAAAAGGCGATCAGTCCTAGGACCCTGGATCAAACCTAATAATGTTATTACAAGTTATATAATATTACACTAATTATTGTACTACTGGAGTTATTTTAATTTGTTTTTATAAATCTATTTGATATGGTTATTATTACATTGTGCTATCTTATTACAGTATTATTCTTCTTTCCTTTCACTACTAATACTGCCCTATACCTGCAGTGTTGATCCAGAAGAAGGCTAAAACCCCAGGACACCTTCAGCCAATTTGTGTCACAGGGGAAAAATTCCTTCTTGACCCCGGGAAAAGGCGATCAGTCCGAGGACCCTGGATCAAACCTAATAATGTTATTACAAGTTATATAATATTACACTAATTATTGTACTACTGGAGTTATTTTAATTTGTTTTTATAAATCTATTTGATATGGTTATTATTACATTGTGCTATCTTATTACAGTATTATTCTTCTTTCCTATCACTACTAATATTGCCCTATACCTACAGTGCTGATTCAGAAGAAGGCAAAAACCCCAGGACACCTTCAGCCAATTTGTGTCACAGGGGAAAAATTCCTTCTTGACCCCGAGAAAAGGCGATCAGTCCTAGGACCCTGGATCACACTGCTATTCTACCTACTACTATTACTACTGTTATTTTATTACTTTCTTACTATTATCACTAGTATTATTATTCATATTACACTAATATGGATATACTACCACTATATTACTACCATCTCTTTCCCCCAAGGGATCTTAAGGTGCAGTTCTGTCCTCCTCCTCCTATTCTGTCCTCCTCCTCTTCCATCCTCCTCCACTTCCGTCCTCCTCCTCTTCCGTCCTCTTCCTCTTCCGTCCTCCTCCTCTTCCGTCCTCCTCCTCTTCCGTCCTCCTCCTCTTACATTCTCCTTCTCTTCCGTCCTCCTCCTCTTCTGTCCTCCGCCTCTTCCGTCCTCCGCCTCTTCTGTCCTCTGCCTCTTCCGTCCTCCGCCTTTTCTGTCCTCCGCCTCTTCCGTCCTCCTTCTCTTCCGTCCTCTTCCTCTTACATCCTCCTCCTCTTACGTCCTCCTCATCTTCCATCCTCCTCCTCTTCCGTCTTCCGTCCTCCGCCTCTTCTGTCCTCCGCCTCTTCCATCCTCCGCCTCTTCCGTCCTCCGCCTCTTCCGTCCTCCTTCTCTTCCATCCTCCTCCTCTTCCGTCCTCCTCCTTTTCCATCCTCCTCCTCTTCTGTCCTCCTCCTCTTCCATCCTCCGCCTCTTCCGTCCTCCGTCTCTTCCGTCCTCCGCCTCTTCCGTCCTCTTCCTCTTCCGTCCTCCTCCTGAGACGTAATAAATAGCATTAAAGCTGCAGTAATTGTTTATATTATATATACACACTGCTCAAAAAAATAAAGGGAACACTCAAATAACACATCCTAGATCTGAATGAATGAAATATTCTCATTGAATACTTTGTTCTGTACAAAGTTGAATGTGTTGACAACAAAATCACACAAAAATCATCAATGGAAATCAAATTTATTAACCAATGGAGGCCTGGATTCGGAGTCACCCCCAAAATTAAAGTAGAAAAACACACTACAGGCTGATCCAACTTTGATGTAATGTCCTTAAAACAAGTCAAAATGAGGCTCAGTATTGTGTGTGGCCTCCACGTGCCTGTATAACCTCCCTACAACGCCTGGACATGCTCCTGATGAGGTTGCGGAAGTTCTCCTGTGGGATCTCCTCCCAGACCTGGACTAAAGCATCCACCAACTCCTGGACAGTCTGTGGTGCAACGTGACGTTGGTGGATGGAGTGAGGCATGATGTCCCAGATGTGCTCAATGGGATTCAGGTCTGGGGAACGGGCGGGCCAGTCCATAGCTTCAATGCCTTCATCTTGCAGGAACTGCTGACACACTACAGCCACATGAGGTCTGGCCCATCTGTGGACGTCTGGCCCTCATCCCACTCTCATGGAGTCGGTTTCTAACCGTTTATGCAGACACATGCACATTTGTGCCCTGCTGGAGGTCATTTTGCATGGCTATGGAAGTGCTCCTCCTGTTCCTCCTTGCACAAAGGCAGAGGTAGGGGTCCTGCTGCTGGGTTGTTGCCCTCCTATGGCTCCCTCCACGTCTTCTGGTGTACTGGCATGTCTACTGGTAGCGCCTCCAGCCTCTGGAAACTACGCTGACAGACGCAGCAAACCTTCTTGCCACAGCTCTCATTGATGTGCCATCCTGGATGAGCTGCACTACCTGAGCAACTTCTGTGGGTTGTAGAGTCCGTCTCATGCTACCATGAGTGTGAAAGCACAACCAACATTCAAAAGTGACCAAAACATCAGCCAGAAAGCATTGGTACTGAGATGTGGTCTGTGGTCTCCACCTGCATAACCACTCCTTTATTGAGTGTGTCTTGATAATTGGCAATAATTTCCATCTATTGTCTATTCCATTTGCACAACAGCATGTGACATTGATTGTCAATCAGTGTTGCTTCCTAAGTGGACAGTTTGATTTCACAGAAGTTTGATTTACTTGGAGTTATATTCTGTTGTTTAAGTGTTCCCTTTATTTTTTTGAGCAGTGTATATTTTCTCATGTCATGTATTTACTACTAAAAGTAATTTTTTACATTTAGGTTTCATTAAGTGTTTTTCACCGGCTATTACAGACTTATTGTTTCCCTGCACATTCAAGTTTTGTGTTTTCTTTGGGCATAGATCAGCTAATAGGCACTCAGGAAAAAAAACAGATGAAAGATCTACAAACTCTCCCTTAAGACTAAGGAGCTCACTGATAGATTCTCAGTTAGCTAATTTTGCAGCCAGCAATAGACAGTGCAGCACAGATGCTACAGAAGGCAACATTTTTAATGAAACTCAATTACAGAAATCGATTTTAGCCCCAAATACTTGCATTAAAGTAAAAAAAATGGCCCCAAAGCTGGACAACCGCTTTAACTCCTTACCAACATCTGCCGTACATGTATGCTATAAGTCAGTAGCGGGTGTATGGAGCAGGGTCAGCTCGCCCCGTACATGGCAGATAATGGCTGTGACAAACAACCAGGACCTGCCTCTAACAGCTGCGAGTGGAGCGAAGATCTGCCCACAACTGTTAACCTGTTCAGTGCTGCTGTCACTCTCTAACAGCAGCATTAACAGCGCGCCAGCATTGGGACGCGTCGTTCCATACGCCCACCGGCGCTCCTGTGACGCGATCATAGGGCGCCGATGGACTGCTATGACATCCGGGGGTCTGCTGAAGCCTCCGTGTCTGTCATCATAAAGCTTCATTTGGGCTGTAAAGAAGACCGTGGTTTTGCTATATGGAGCATTACTGTGGTATCGCTGTATATAGCACAAGCAATCAGATGATGTATACAAATACAGTGAAAAAAAGTATATATATATTTATTAAAACCCCACACGTTCAACTCACCTCCCACTAAAAATAAAGATAATAAAAATATACACATTTTGTGGTTTGGTCTCTTTCAGAGAAATACAATCTATCAAAATATAAAAAAAAAAAACGATCAGTGAACACAGAAAAAAATTCAAAAAGACAAAATTGCATTTTTTCGTTCGCCTCAATACTGCAGAAAATCCTGTAAGAAGCGATGACCATGACATATGTGTCCCAAAATGTTATCAATAAAGTCCTCTTGCCCTTCAAAAAATAAGCCCCCACACAGCTCCATCAACCCGGAAACTGAAAATGTTTCGGGTCTCAGAAAAAATGGTGACAGCATCAAAAAAAAGTTTTTTTCTTTTGCCAAAACTATTGGAGAAGTTTGGTCTTGCTGTAATCACACTGAGGAGTAGGATCCTATTACCAGGTCATTTTTACCACACAATGTGCGCCGTTAAAACCGTTCCCAGAAAAACAATGTCAGGCTTTTTTTTTCGCACTTTTACTGCACTTGAAATGTTTTTCCCGTTTTCTAGCACTATGTGGTAAATGAATGGTGTCATTTATAAGGACAGCTCATCCTACAAAATAACAAGACCTCACACTATGTGGACAGATATCAAAAAGTTATAGCCCTTGGAAAAAGCGGAGGAAAAAACAGAAAAAAAACATAAATTGGTTATGTCGGGAAGGGGTAAAGCTGAAGAAACGCATGTAAGAGCAGAATATGGAGGAAGGTCAGATATCACAGACTGGTGGATACTACCTGCTCCATCGCTGGCAGAATACTCCACCCCCATGGTGTCCGCTGATATCTTCTCTTGTAGAAACGTCTCCAAACTCTATAAAACATCGGGAACAGTCAGCAGAGGGTTTGATGATTGGCTCATATTGGCGATATACTCAGGGGCATTACTGGGGCCAGGGAAGATTGGGAATGAATAGCGTATTGACTGTTAGAGATGTGATCTCTTCCATTAAAGGGGATGTCTAGTTGGAACAAGTTATCACTGATCTCTGGATAGGTGATGACCTGTCCCAGTGGGAGCACCCCTTTATTATGTGGTATATATGGAGGATGTGATATCATGCAGAGTTCTAGCAGTATTACACTTCGGTCCGTTCTGCGTGCATCTGGGCCATTCCCTATGGAGGAGCGGAGCTGGGGGGAAATATCAGGATCTCGTCGCTGGATCCATCCAGATGGGAGATGTAACGAGTGCGGCGCCCCCCACTGGTGTCTCAGCGTATCATGTGTTGGGGAATAATAACTTATTGTCTGGTAAATGTGCTGATTCCTGTGAGTTGTGGTCGCTGAGTGCGTGTGATGGGATGTGGCTCCGTCCGTTATATTATATCACGTCTTATACCTATAATCTCTCGCTGATCGCAGGTGTCTGTCTTCACACTCAGATGAGAAGGAACAAACTGACGATATAGGACTTTTTTTTTTTTTTCCAAATTCAAACCGAGCAATCCTATTGGCTGAGTATGAATGCAGTTACCATGGTGACAGAAGTAGCAGCAGATTTAAAGGGACAAAACACTAATATTGTACTAAAGTGTATTTTATTATATATTTCACATAACTGACTGGGTACACCTTGGTGCGGGTGGGATGGCTTTTTTTAAATCAAAAACCATGTTTACTAAGTACCCTATATTATATATATTCACTATTGCTTTTTACTTACTTATAGCAGGGTATATGCTCATATTGTTTCTATCCTAAGTTTGTCTATTTTCTAATAGAGACATGACCAGTCCTCTTTAGAATTTTATAGTGACCCCATTGAGGTCATGGACTGATATTGGGGATTGCAGAGTTGGGGCAAGGTGACAGGTGACAGTAAGTGACATCAAATGAAGGCTATGGTGCATACACAGTAAATCAGTCGTGTTATTCCACAGAAATGCTGTTCTATAAAACACAAAATATCTTCATATGGTGAGGAGTTGTGTTGTGTTTTCATCATTTACATTCTAGCGTGGTGATCACATAAAATGTAAAATTCCTATTAAATAATTACTGAATGACAGTAGCCTGTATCCCTGGAGGACAAGTCATTTACCGCTTCACCAGGTTTGATGTTCTAATGCATTTAGATGTTTCAGTATTTGTATATATGTATATATATTTTTTCCCCTCTTAAGGGTATTCAAGCGCAGACAGTGACCAACTTCTTCCTCGCCTTTGAAGCACAGCTTTCAATTATTCCTGTCGTAAACAAGGTAAAAAGCTTAGAGCCGAACACTATCAGACTCCTTCAGTCCCGCAGCAGGTAAATCTGTGAACATCGCCGGCACTGCTGCTGTTCCTAGCACCGATCCCTCTATGAGCGGCTGTGCAGTAATGAAGGCAGGATTCACCCCAAACTTGCTCGTCTTTTTTTTCGATTTCCAGTTCTGGTAATTAGTTATACACATGTGTATATCCAGTGGTCAACTCACAACCTGTGTATGGAAAATGAATTGTTTGCTGTATGCATCGCATTTGTAGCATGCACACTGTTCATTTCATTATGGAGCGGAGTAGGAGGAGACTTTCATTACTGTTCCCTTTACTTCCTCCCTGCTGATAGGAAATGCCATGCTGTTTGCTTGTGTCCTGTGATTACAGCAGCCTGCAACAGTTTTCAAGCGTGCACTTCCCGGCTCAGGCATCAAGCAGTAAATGATAAAATTAACACGCTGCTATCCCTTTGTTAGTCACTTTTTTATCCTCTTCCCCCTTCTACGAATGCTGTAGTCCATTATTCTAGAACTGCTCTAAAATGGTTCCCTCTGGAGTGTTGGGATTTGGGTTTAGGGTGGGTTAGGGAATTGAAGTTCAGATACTTTGTTCATGTTTTATACTATGGAATTACTATGTCATGTATGTTATTTGAAAGATGGAAAATTTGTATTTGGAGTTTTTCAATAAAAATTATTTGATTAAAAAAAATCATGAAATTAAAATTCCTCCCGTTCTTGAGAAAGAATAGGATTTTTACTAAGAGGTAAATTGCACGTTCCTTGTTTTACAGCCACTTTACATTTTTGCTAGTTTTGTGCGATTACACAATCCCTTCTAAAGGCCAGTGCCAGTTGTACATCTCTCCCTAAACTCTTGTTCAGCACTATATTTTATGCCAGTTTTATTATATGGTTTCTAGATTTTGTCCAGCTTTGATAAATAATTAGTATTTATACTTTTGCTTTTAGGCTGCGTGCCCACGTTGCGGATTACAAGCGTTTTTGATGCGGAATTTCCGCAGCGGAAATGCTTGTAAAACGCATGGTAATCCGCACCCCATGGTCCCCAAGGGGATTCCGCAAGTTCTATGCACATGCTGCGGATTTTTCCGCAGTTTTTATGCTGTGTTCAAAAATCCGCAGCATGTCAATTAATTTTGCGTTTCCGCAAGCGGAATTGCCTTGTGCAATGCATTAAAAACGCAAGGCAATTCCGCATGTGGAAAACGCGAGATAAACGCACGAAAAACGCGCGATAAACGCGTGCGGAATTCCGCATGCGTTTTTCCGGGAGAGGACTTGCAGAAATGAAGCAGAAATTTTCTGCTTCATTTCTGCAACGTGGGCACATAGCCTTAGATAGACTTGAAGAATGCAGATCCGGAGAGGGTGGAGAAACAAATTGAGAAGATGGTTGACATTCCCGCTAGTGACTGTATCCGGGTACAATGCGCTCCAGATCAAAATCATTCCTGTAGGCAAATTTAACTTCGCTGTCTGTACCTTGTCTTTTATTTTTTTTTCTACAAAATTTGGCTGGAAAAGGGGCAATGTAGCGAGGAATTTTTAACAATTTTTGGCGTTAAAAAAACACTAAACTATTTTGTAACGCATCATTTTTGCGCAAAAATGTGCAGCTTCCTATTTTACAGCACTCTTGCAACTTTTAGAAACTTGGCTTGGTAAGCTACACAGGTCTAAGAATGACTGTTGACGTTAAAAGTGGATAAATATACACGGTGGCTCAGTGGATAAAGATACACGGTGGCTCAGTGGATAAAGATACACGGTGGCTCAGTGGATAAAGATACACGGTGGCTCAGTGGTTAGCATTGTTGCTTTGCAGCACTGGGATCCTGGGTTCAAATCCCACCAAGGACGACATCTGCAAGAAGTTTGTATGTTCTCCCCGTGTTTGCATGGGTTTCCTCCAGGTTCTCTGGTTTCCTCCCACACTCCAAAGACATACTGATAGGGGATGTAGATTGTGAGCCCCAATGGGGACAGCGATGATAATGTCTGTAAAGCGCAGCGGAATAGGATGGTGCTATGTAAGTGAGTAAAATAAATAAATAAAGATGGAAGTGCTGCATAAACATTTATCAAACATCGTGCAACTCTTTGATACATTTGGCACAAATAATGGTAACACAACCACAAGCAAAACTGACCTGAGGAAGTCCCTTTATGATACATTTTTCGGAAAGAATTTGAAAGATTTAAAGCGTTAGAAATGAACAAGATTATCCAATATCACAGAAAAAGGAAAAGTCTCCAGATGTTTTTATGCCGGATGCCGGTATGTGTTCATACCTAAAGAAGAGCTGTCAGAAGAATGGGTAAGGAATCCTTTAGTAAACATAAATATCCATAGGGGATTTGAGTGTTAAAAAAAAAAGATCATCTGAAAGATTTTGTGATCTGCGTTTACATGATTGTAATAACATTACAGCCCCATTCAGACTTACAGGTTTTATCCATGAGAAACTGAGCAGAACGATATATAGGTTTGTGGGAGAAGATTCAGTATAAATTGTAATTCATTCATTAGATTTGAGAGTCCTCAGTGGTTGATACCTTTAATGGCTAACTGAAAAGATGGTAACAAATTGCAAGCTTTCCAAACTGCTCAGGCCTCTTCATCAGGCAGACCTGAGACCTGAGTAGTCTGGAAAGCTTCAATTTGTTACCATCTTTTCCGTTAGCCATTAAAAGGTATCAACCACTAAGGACTCTCAAATCTAAATACTCTTCTATCTACTGGCTAACACAGTACAAAGATAGATATTTTTCCTGTATCAATTTATTCAGTGGAATCCTGCTGTTTGTATAGATGAGTCCAGTGGGCGGTCATGCTAGTGATTGACAGCTATCTTTGCCTGCATGGTCATACAGGGAACTGTCAATCACTTAGGACCGCTCACTGGACTAGTATACATACTGCAGGACTTTCTCTGCATAAAATGCAAGTCTTACTGACTCTCTTCCCACAGATATGTCTATCAGTCTGATCAACTTCTCTGCTCTACAACATCCCCCTACAGATCTTATACCATTTCAACATGACAGGTTCCTTTAATCACCTGCAGATGACATAAGTAGCCATGTTCTGTGTGGCTTACGGAGGGGCTTGATTGCTTGTCAGCTTCAAACAGGTTTCATTTCTTGTGATTCATTGGAGCCGAGGTCTAAACTGTATTAAGAAATTAATTTCTCTGTTTATTTCTATTAGATCTCGGCGAAGCTTGGAACAAATGTGGAAAGTGTTCTTCAAGAAGTTGTCAGGAGGCTTCCACCGTGAGTATGGACTAATGCGGCTCTATCCATCTTCTCTTTATTAAAGGGAACCTGTCACCTTGAAAAATGCTATATACCTGCAGGTATAGGGTTAATCTGCAGATAAATATTGTTACAATGTTGCCCGGCCGCCTTATTGATAATGCAGGTACCGGGAGAAAATTAACTTCTTTCCTCCCTGCAGCTACCGGCCTTCACTCATCGTTGTGTACGGAGCGGCTACAGTCTTGGATCACAGCACCGCTCACTATATCGAAGGTGACGGCTGTAAACCTGGCCCGGATTTTGATTGACAGCTTGCTCTGCACAGATGCGCTGCAGAACCACTTACAATCTGAGTGAAGGAGAGTAGTATGTTCACAGATAGAGAATATGGCTCATCCACGTGCGGATCTGCTCCACGTCCGATTACATATTTGTGGGAGAAACCCTAGTGGCAGCCTCATATTTCTGACATGGATCCTCTAGCACTATTTGTGAAACTGCGGCTCCCAGCATAACTTGATGAGAGACCGTCAGCCTGCTGGGATCTGTAGTTTCACAAGCTGCGGACCTCCGCTCACTCCAGCACTGGTCGGCATTTTCAGCACGTGAACGTACGCCATGCTTTCCGGAGACACAAGGGTGTAGATAACTTTATCAAACCCTTGGCTGTAAGTTTGCTGAACCCTAAGTGGATTCGATTGTTCCCACAGTTTCAGTTTTGGACCATTTAAGGGGAATTTACAGGGTTCTGGCCACTGACCAGGGGGATCAGTATCCCTGTATGTCTTTGTATATACTTGATAAAGACCTATAACAGGTCGAAACGTTATGTGATGGCAGAATAAACTTTGTCTTTTGGAATTCATCACCCCGGACTGAACACGGTTTACTTACCTTTATAACCCTTAACAGGATGTCTTATTTTTGTGTTTTAGTCCCAAGATTGAAAAGGGCAGCCCTCTTAAAGCCCTGCTGTTTGACTCAACGTTTGATCACTACAGAGGCGTGGTAGCCAGCATCGCCCTGTGTGGAGGTGACGTGTATAAAGGCAATAAATCGTGTCTGCCCACTCTGGCAAGTGCTATGAAGTCAATGAGGTTGGCATACTGTCCCCAGAGGAAGTACCAGCTGAAAAACTAAGTTTTTTTTAATAATGTTATTAGCCTTTCCCTCTGTCTTCACCAATCAGCCCTCTGTATTGATGATCAGATCAAAGATCTAGACAGGGATTGTCTCACGCTGCATCTCCTTCCTGATTGTATCACTGAGAAGACAGATGCTGCCCCATCCCATTCTCAAAGAAATGCAGAACCCAATGCATCTGCTGTCCGTGATCCGCTTATTGTCAGAGGACATCATTAGGGACTGCATTTTCTCATTGCTTAAGAAATTGTTGGGGGATCCTGCTAATCGCTGAATAATAAAACTGCAGCACCGCTCCATTTAAGGCAGTGTTTCCCAAACTCCAGTCCTCATGGCCGCCAACAGGTCAGGTTTTCCCCCCAACAGGTCATGTTTTCAGGATTTCCTCAGTATTACACATGTGATGAAAGCATCATCAAGGAATCAGGAATTCTCTCACCTGTGCAATACTATAGAAATCCTGAAGACATGACCTGTGGGGGGCCGTGGGGACTGGAGTTTGGGAAACACTGATTTTAAAGGGACTGTCAGCACAGAATGGCTGTTGAAACCAAGTACAAGCGCTCCATGGATCACGGCGTGGGCCAATCATTTATATACACCTTCCAACCTGCTAGTTTTACCTCTGTCTCCTTCCTTCTCTGGTTCTATGAAGCCAGAGCTGTCAATCAAAGAAGAGGAGGGTGTGGATAGAGGGAAAACAAGCAGGTGGGAAGGTGTATATAAATGATTGGCCCCGAAGCACCGAGAGTTGGGACTTAGTTTGAACAGTCATTCTGTGCTGACAGTCCCTTTAGGTGGACGAGATCCAGATGCAGCTCATTTCACCGCGTAAGGTTGTTTGCCCACTATGCGCTCTCCACGGCATCTCCAGACTCTGTCTCGTCTGTCGCACGAGCTCAGTCTGAACCTGCTTTCATCTATGAAGAGCACAGGGCGCCAGTGGCGACTTTGCCAATCCTGGTGTTCTGTGGAAAATGCCAAGTGTCCTGCACAGTGTTGGGCTGTGAGCACAACCCCCATCTATGGACGTCTGGCCCTCATACCACCCTCATGGAGTCTGTTTCAAACCGTTTGTGCAGACACATGCACATTTGTGGCCTGCTGGAGGTCATTTTGAAGGGCTCTGGCAGTGCTCCTCCTGTTCCTCCTTGCACAATGGCGGAGGTAGCGGTCCTGCTGCTGGGTTGTTGCCCTCCTACGGCCCCCTCCACGTCTCCTGGTGTACTGGCCTGTCTCCTGGCAGCGCCTCCAGCCTCTGGACACTACGCTGACAGATGCAGCAAACCTTCTTGCCACAGCTTGCATTGATGTGCCATGTTGGATGAGTTGTACTACCTGAGCAACTTCTGTGGGTTGTAGAGTCCGTCTCATGCTACCACGAGTGTGAAAGCACAACCAACATTCAAAAGTGACCAAAACATCAGCCAGAAAGCATTGGTACTGAGATGTGATCTGTGGTCCCCACCTGCAGAACCACTCCTTTATTGAGGGTGTCTTGATAATTGCCAATAATTTCCATCTATTGTGTATTCCATTTGCACAACAGCATGTGAAATTGATTGTCAATCAGTGTTGCTTCCTAAGTGGACAGTTTGATTTCACAGAAGTTTGATTTACTTGGAGTTATATTCAGTTGTTTAAGTGCTCCCTTTATTTTTTTGAGCAGTTTACTTTTTCCCCACTGTATATAGAGAAGATGCACAGCCCAAAAAGGGTGTTCTGTGTACCTATGTTCCCTGGAACTTGTAGGGTCTTATTTGTGGACCTAGGAAGGGGAAAATATTAAAAAATCCCCAAATCACCTCCCAAACCAGTGCCCTCTTATACTCATTGTTGTGTATCCCGCCATTATTCTGACATCAACATCAGGCAGGGGGGTCATGTGAGCACTACTTCTTCTGGCTTAGATGAAATATGAATGCTGCAACCAATCAGAAGCTGCAACACTCATGCATTGCCCCCACCGGTTGTTGACCTCAGGTAACCAGTGGGGTATGCAGCGCTGGTCTGGAGATATCAATTTATTTTAGTTTTCTCACCTCCCTTGGCCCATCAATAGTTGGTGTCTAGTAGTGGATAACCCAATTAAAGGGTTATTTCCCTCTCAGATATATCCACCGAAGAAGCCATAAATGGCTAATAGATGTTGGCTCCACCTCAGTAGCCCCCCGCAGCTATCGAGATAAGGCTGTATCTCTAGTTAATATGAACATAGAAGTGGCTGTGCATGATAGGCTTTCTCCATTCACTTCTATGGAGGTTCAGAATAATACAAAGGGTTGTAGATGTGTTAATAAAGACTACAATGGAAGTCTACTAACAATACACGGGCACTGATTCCCTGTGGGCACCTGAGATCAGCCACTGAAGCTGTAGGGGGCAGTGTTAGCTTATATGTGCACATTTATATGGAGGGTGTTTGTACATATCCCTATGGACCTGTCCCACATCTATGGATTATTTTACATAAATGAACACTGTCCCATTGTGCAGCAAAGGTCTATACAATAAACCGTGTACACCGCTGTCTAATGAGGATAATAGAACTGTACTGGTTATTGTATCATTATGGGATCTAATTGATGGCTGTCGTAGCACAGTGTTTTAATAATTAATTTACTACATCTTTTTACAGAAAACCACATTGGCAGCACGGCATATACAGTAAAATGTTACATGCATATCACATCAAGTGAAAAATCCCCATGGAAATGCCTCTACTAAAGCACGCTGCTATAAGAAACACTCTGTAAAGTAAGTCCACACTGCAGCATGAATATAACGGGCCAACTAGAAAACAGGTTTGGCAAAAAAATGTGTCCATCAGATAGATGTCAACTGTATACTTTTATAATATAGATCTGGACAGGGGTATATATAGCATAGACAGGATTGGGTTTATTAAGGATTGCATTCATACGACAACCCTACAAGGGAACCAGTCACGTAAAAGAAAGGCTATTAACCTGCAGATATGCAGTTAATCTGCAGGTTAATGGTCAAATGTATATAGAGGTCTCAAAAAGTCAGAAATCATAAAGGGATCTAATAATAAAATGTAACCTTTATTTATACAATGCTAAAAAGACATAAATATGATCTAGGACATAAACAAAAACTGCACCCAAAACGTGAAAATATATGAAAGAAAAATATTATTTTTAAAACCAATTCAAATAGCTGTATGTGAACCTCTCTGATGACCCTCAAATGCTCCCATGAAGGGAGGAAAAAAAGCCCCATGTTTAGGAAGTTGGTGAAATGACGTTGAAGGGAAAGGATCTAGGCTGAGGTCCTGGACCCATGGATGAATGGCCTATGGAGTTTGAAGATCGGTTGATCACTGGGCTGGGTAAATGTGCTACAGTTGTGGAATCTGTCATCTGGATTTGATGAACTTTCTTAAGGACTGTTGCTACTGGATACCTGTGTCTCTATTGTTTTATCTTGTCGTCTGGAGGAGCGAGGAATGGGAATACAAACTATACTGGTTGGCGATACGAAATCTGTGAGCCAACCAAAAGTTGGGAAACAGTGAGTATTGCCTGGTACAAAGGCAGTTGAACTACCACCCCAGGAAGAGTATCTTGTGCACTGGGGGCAATGTATTTTGGCCATTTACCTAGAGTTGTAGTAAAACCTTGGATGTAAGAGATAAACTATTGTTGCATCGTTAACTTGTCTAGGTGATTATTGCAACCCACAACCTCAGATCTTCACATACAGGATTAGAAAAACATTATTGTTTTCTTTCAAAAGCAATATCACATCTGTCCATAGATTGTGACTGGCATTGGACTTCAGCTCTACTGAAATAAATGGAGCTGAGCTGCAATACCACACTGAACCTGTAGACAGGTTGTGGTGCTGTTTTTAGACAAAAAAACACAAGTTTTTAATCATGGACAACACCTTTGAAGACTTAGGCTGCGTGCTCACTATGCGTTTTTCAAGTGTTTTTGCCGCCGAATTTCCGCAGCGAAAACGCTTAAAAAACGCTTGGTAATACGTGCCGCATGGTCCCCAATGATAATCCGCATGTGCTGTGCACATGCTGCGGAAATTTCCGCTGCGGATTATCATTGCTGAAAAATACGCAGCATGTCCATTAATTTTGCGGACGCAGCGTAATTGCCGCCATTGACTTGCATTGAATCGCTTAATATCCGCATGACTACATGTGCACATGCGGATATTAAGCGATTCAATGTGCGGATGGTACCCGGGTCTGGGGAAGAGGGGACTCGGGTACCATAGAACGTCGCGTGACCTGTCACATGACTAAATGACATCATGAAAGGTCCTTTCACACCACCGCGAGCCGCACAAGAGACCGGACGCAGCGGAGAAATGACCGGGGGCCATCAGAAGGTGAGTATAATGTTTTTTTTATTTTTTACCATTGTTATTCTTTTTTTTTAACTATTAACTTGGTCACACTATATAAATCCATGCCGGTTGCATGGATTTATATAGTGTGACCAAAATGTCAAGCACTTTTATAAGCAATGCTAAAATCGCTTGGAAAAGCGCTTGATAACCCGCATGCAGAAATGCATGCAAAAACGCTTGACAAACGCTTCTACCTGGCAAGAAAAACGCATCTAAAATCCGCATGCATTCTTCCTGCCAGGGAGATGCAGCATTTCTGCATCGTGGGCACTTAGCCTTATGCAGTACTTCTCTCTTTTGTCAGATATTCAGGTGTAAAGAAACACTGCTGTACTCCCAGGAATAGCATTCACATTTTTACATCAGGTTCCCAGGGTCCGCCCGTGGTGTAGAGCTCCAGAGACATTTTTTTCTCTCTATTATTAATTAACGCTTATAATATTCTAAATCCAGATGTAGCAGCCACTAATAAGACAGCTGTAGTCCACTACTAGCGCACAGTGATGTGGTGCGCTCCACTATTAACATAGCACAGCATATGGCGGCTGCTATATCAGTACTCTAGAATATAAAAAATTATTTCCATATTCTAAATATACATGAGTGCAAATAATAATTATATTATAGCGCCAACATATTCCGCAGCAATTTACAATACTTGTAAAAACAATATCAGACATTACATTGTAACACATAATTCAACAAAAACTAAAAGGAGTGAGGGCCCTGCTCGCAAGAGCTTACAATCTATTACAAAATAGCGGGATGAGCAAAAGGGGCTTGTATTGTATAGTCCAGTCGTCATTGTAATAAATAGGGGTATTCACATAACGCTTCATGAACCAGTCATCAGCCAGTACCTGTATAAGGACAGATACAAAGTGCTACTGAGTGCACGGATTGTTGAGAATAGATGACAGAAGGTACAAGATTCTAAGAATTTAAGAAGAGAGAACGGGCAATGATTAGATTAGTGAGGTACTGTGATAGGCTAGTCTAAAGAAATGTGGTTTTGGAGCACACTTAAAACTGTAGATACTGGGAATTAACCAGATTGTTTGGGGTAATGCATTTCAGAGAACTGGAGTAGCATGAGAGAAGTTTTTGAGTGGGAGGTTTGGATTATAGAGAATGTCAGGGTACAGTCATTAGCAGAACAGAAAACGGAGATAGGGTGGTAGACAGAGGTGAGGGAGGAGATGCAGGGTGGTACAGAACTGTGGAGAGTGTTGTGGGTGATATTGATAAGTTTATATTGTACTCTTTAGCAGATGCAACCAGTGCAATGACTGGAATAGGGTAGAAGCATCGGTGTAACAGCTGGACAGAAATATGAGCCCCGCTGACGCATTTAGGATGGATTGGAGAGAAGAGTTTAGTAAGAGAGAGAATATTTAGTAGAGTTGCGGTAGTCCAGCTGAGAATGAATCAGAGCAAGGGTTCAAGCATACAACCTATTATATCGGACGAGTGTTATCCTTGGTTTTCACGGATAGCCCTCGTATCCATGTTATTATATGGGGCTGTGCACTTGACCCAGTCATCCGAGGGGAAAAAAAAATAAAAAATTGGTGACATGTCATATTTTCATCCGAGTGTTGGATCAAAATTGGCAATGCAAGTCTATGGGTCCGTGGAAAACATCTTACCTCACTCGGTAGACATCCGAGTGCAGTCCGATGTCCACGGACTGCAATAAATCGAGAAGGGTGAACAACATATTTTTTCCCACCTCTTAATGTGACTGGAAAGCCTAAATGGCAGTGGATCAGGCCTTCCCTTGGCCTCCGGCAGCTTATCGGTACCCCACAATCGCCTTAGCAGGAACTGCTCCATTTAAATGCCGATGTCAGAAATTGACAGCAGAATCTAAATGGTTAACAGCTGCATTTGAGGCTTAGCTCCGGCAATTGCTGTTTGAGACAGATGCCAGCAGTGTGACAGTCAGCGTTTACTGTGTGTGAACCAGGCACAGCTCCTGATCCCGCTTCACACACTCGGTCCCATTCTAAGGCAGAATTTTTAGGCGGGCATCTCACAGGGCAATATTTTGCCACCCATTGAGCTAAACTTCTGACCGTCACCTGAAGCGAGATGCTAATCTGCAGTATATATATAGGACCAGCGACGGACAAATGATTGGTGCAACCTGTGCAGCTACACAGGAGCCCAAATGATAAGGGGACCACTACCACCTCCAAAGCAGCTTCTGTCAGGCACATTGAGCCATATACCTTTTGTTTGTGTTTGTGTGACAGTAATGGGGCATTGCCTCGCACCACTATCAGAGGAGAGATGGTCGCACATGTGCAACTCACTCTCTTGTCTGCTATGACCTATGGAATCTGATTGGGCAACTGCTCCACTTTTCCATGGCACTGGGTGTGACGAGTCACCCTAAGGGTGTGTGCACACATCATCATTTTCGGGTGGAAACTAAAATGTATTGGCTCCTTCCAGGTCCTGACTGCAGGACCTGGGAGGAGCCCATGCATTCTAGCATCTTTACTAGTGAGCCAGCTAGAATGTATGGGCTGTAGTCAGGACCTGGAAGGAGCCCATACAGTCTGGAAGATAGCAGAATCTATGGGGTCCTGTCAGGTTTATATTATTGGAGGCAGCAGAATGTATGGGCTCCTGTCAGGTTTATATTATTGGAGGCAGCAGAATGTATGGGCTCCTGTCAGGTATATATTATTGGAGGCAGCAGAATGTATGGGCTCCTGTCGGGTATATATTATGGGAGGCAGCAGAATGTATGGGCTCCTGTCAGGTTTATATTATTGGAGGCAGCAGAATGTATGAGCTCCTGTCAGGTATATATTAT
The DNA here is from genome assembly GCF_046119375.1 of Phyllobates terribilis. Classification (NCBI taxonomy): domain Eukaryota; kingdom Metazoa; phylum Chordata; class Amphibia; order Anura; family Dendrobatidae; genus Phyllobates; species Phyllobates terribilis. The sequence continues at coordinate 33,011 of NW_027363120.1, forward strand.
TGGAGGCAGCAGAATGTATGGGCTCCTGTCGGGTATATATTATTGGAGGCAGCAGAATGTATGGGCTCCTGTTCGGTATATATTATTGGAGGCAGCAGAATGTATGGGCTCCTGTCGGGTATATATTATTGGAGGCAGCAGAATGTATGGGCTCCTGTTGGGTATATATTATTGGAGGCAGCAGAAAGTATGGGCTCCTGTCAGGTTTATATTATTGGAGGCAGCAGAAAGTATGGGCTCCTGTCAGGTATATATTATTGGAGGCAGCAGAATGTATGGGCTCCTGTCAGGTTTATATTATTGGAGGCAGCAGAATGTATGGGCTCCTGTCAGGTATATATTATTGGAGGCAGCAGAATGTATGGGCTCCTGTCGGGTGTATATTATTAGAGGCAGCAGAATGTATGAGCTCCTGTCGGGTATATATTATTGGAGGCAGCAGAATGTATGGGCTCCTGTCGGGTATACATTATTGGAGGCAGCAGAATGTATGGGCTCCTGTCGGGTGTATATTATTAGAGGCAGCAGAATGTATGAGCTCCTGTCGGGTATATATTATTGGAGGCAGTAGAATGTATGAGCTCCTGTGGGGTATATATTATTGGAGGCAGCAGAATGTATGGGCTCCTGTCGGGTGTATATTATTGGAGACAGCAGAATGTATGGGCTCCTGTCAGGTATATATTATTGGAGGCAGCAGAATGTATGGGCTCCTGTCGGGTATATATTATTGGAGGCAGCAGAATGTATAGGCTCCTGTCGGGTATATATTATTGGAGGCAGCAGAATGTATGGGCCCCTGTCAGGTATATATTATTGGAGGCAGCAGAATGTATGGGCTCCTTTCGGGTATATATTATTGGAGGCAGCAGAATGTAGGGGCTCCTACCAGGTCCTGACTACAGCCCTTATGTGGCGCCCTGCTACGCCTAGGTGCCACAGAACCCAGTATGGTGCATGGATGGACTTCTCTATAAGAGACCCTCACTACATTCATAGACCTCCACCCTTCCACCTCACACCAGCAGAGGGAGCCCGTTAGGGACATATATATAGGGAAGGTGGAGCCTGGAGCTGAGTTAGTTCGGAGTTGTGAGATGTGCTGGCACTTAGACCAGTGAAGAGTAGAGTTGAGCCACCCCCGTAGTGTTCGGGTGCGGTTCGGTTCGTCAAACACCCATATGTTTGCCGAACTGTTCGTCGAACTGTTCGTCGAACACCGTCGAACACCGTTAAAACCAATGGCAGGCAAACAAAAACACATAGAAACACTTACAAAACACCTTCAAAGGTGTCCAAAAGCTGACAAACTGCTCAGAAGACACAACTAACACATGGAAAAGTGACAAGTACATATAGTCATGCGTAAAGGAAAGAGGTGGAGGAGTAAAAGGAGGGGGAGACATAGATATCGGCATGTCATGCCCTTCTAAAATCAAGAAAGGCTGGAGTAAAAATCTAAAATCAGCCTACCAACACCCAGACGTCGTGACAAGAAAATTAAAAAAATAAATATCTTTAGGTAGAATGGCTGTTCCATTCAGAACACTTTCCTTACAAGACGTAGTGGTATCCCCATTGTGAGTTGTGCCAAAAACGGAACCCAATACATTCGGACTAATCCACCATTTGTCATATCCAAGGGGCAGGTCAGTAAACGACAACATCGACGCGGAACCAAGTACAGTAGTATATACTGTACATCCTATGACAAGGCAATCATTTGGATCAAGAAGTTGGGAAGGGTCACCCTAATGGCCAAAACAGACATTGATGCGGCGTTCTGGTTACTTACTACCTGTGCCTCCGAATAGTGTCCACCTATTGGGCTGCTTCTGGGAAGGAGCATACTATATAGATCGTTGTTTTGCCCATGGGGTGGTCCAGATCCTGCTCACTATTTGAGGCGTTTAGTTGCTTCCTCGAATGGGTTGTAATGGACGTTTCTAAGGGGGCACATATTATCCATTACCTCGACAACTTCTTATGCCTGGGCCCAAAAGATTCGCCACAGTGAGAATACACGCGGTAGTCCGCCTGTGAGAAGGAGAGAGCTGGAGGGAGAGCGGACACCACAGAGCCGAGGGGTTAGATGGAGAACGGAAGAAGGAAAGAGAGCGAGGGAGGTAAAGGAGTACAGTGGAAGGCCGACCTGAGCTCCCCCACGTTCCTGCTGGGCGGGGAACAGCCCTGGGAAGAAAAGCCGCTTGCGCATCCCTTTGAGGTTACGGGTGCGAGCGGGCAGAGGGTCTACGCTGGAGTGCGAAGCCGACACGGCCAGTCCGTTCCTGCCCGTGCGACCTCCGTGTCGCCGGGTTTGTGCCAGAGCCGCGGTGGACCCTGACGGCCAGCCCCCCTCTCCCAATACTGGTGCCTGTCCGCTGGTGGGTCGAGCCCCCCCGCGGTGGGGGGGGGGGGAGTAACATGTGCAGAAGAAAGACCATCTTCCAGCCAAACTAAGATGTCTACTTCTTTTCGTGGACAATGTGATACGATCCCTTTCTTACGGATACGTCCATCGCTACAAATTCCAGATGAGGCACAAAAACAGCAGGTGCTTCAACGGATATCAAGTGCTCCTTCAAGTGGGCTCTCCTCAACTTCAACATCACAAATACTCCAGTCCTCAGAGGTGTCACCCCAATCACACTTGCTTCCTCACAGCTCCCAAGTCTCCAGCTGCCGGTCTGAGTATGGGGTAACACAGATGGTTGAGTCTGCAGAGCTGTTTACTCATACTATAGCCTGGGAAATGGAGGTCTGCTCCAGAGCTTCTGTTAATCCAGACGAGGAAATGATCTGCACTGATGCCCAGAATCTTTATGAGTTGGATCCAGGACCAGATGAAGAAGGTTCTGAGCATAATGTAGACCCTCGTTCCCAAACTGTAACTCTTGATGGTGGAGACAATGATGAAGACGATGATGAGACTCAAATACCTGATTGGAGCGACAACTTGATTTTTCGGTCAGGGCAGGAAGAGGTTGGGTCTGAGGATGACGGGTGTGAGAACACACAGGATGATTATAACGAGGTTGGAGATCCCACTTACTGTCAACCCACAGTCAGCCAGTCGATGAGGTCAGCAGAGGAGGTGGAGGAGGATGCTATTGACGACGAAGTTAGGTTGCGCCTTCCTGGACAGAGACGGAGTACTGGAAGCACGTCAACAACTGCATCCTCCACCACAACTCTGCCTCTGACCACAAGTCGTGCTGGCTCTTCAGGTCGCATGGGCTCTAAGCCTTGCATAGCCTGGGCTTTTTTTCAGATCGATAAGGATGACCCAACTCGTGTTATCTGTAATATTTGTCACCAAAAGCTAAGTAGAGGCCAAAAAATCCATAGTTTGAGTACTTCATGCATGAACCGTCACATGGATATGAAGAATAAGTTGCAGTGGGAAGCTCACTGTGCTACAATGCAGCCTAGTGGGCCTGGCCAACCACTGTCTACCCCATCTTGTGCATCCGTGGCCTCTTCATCCTCTGTGACTGGGGGGACAGCAGTCACACATGTTTTTGGACGCAGACCTGCCACCTCTTTACCCGCAACAGCCAGTGTGATTGGCAGGTCATCATTTCATTTGGAAGTGGAAACACCAGCTGATGTTGAGCACTCTCCGACATCGAGAGCACCACCTTTGGATCAAGGCAACCTAACTTTTCCGCCTGCATCTTCCTCACAGACAGTCAGTTTGCCGGGGACACCCTACTCAACCCCGTCTAAGCACAAGAGCCAGCCCTCGGTCCCTCAAATGTGGACAAGTAAAAGACCATTTCCTCCTAGCCATGACAAAGCTAGGAGGTTGAATTTCACCATCTGCAAGCTGTTGGCTACAGAAATGCTGCCTTTCCGCCTGGTGGACACAGAGGATTTTCGAGACCTTATGTCCGTCGCAGTGCCCCAGTACCAGATGCCCAGTCGGCACTACTTCTCAAAGAAAGGTATGCCTGCGCTCCACCAGCTTGTCGCACACAACATCACCGCTTCTTTGAGAAACTCTGTGTGTGACAGGGTGCATTTCACCACAGACACTTGGACGAGTAGGCATGGACAGGGGCGTTACATGTCGCTGACTGGGCACTGGGTAACTATGGTGACAGCAGGACAAGTGGCTGCTGTCCAAGTCTTGCTGTCCCCACTAGTTGTGCATCAATCCTCTTTATCTAGAAGTTCCTCCACTGTTTCTGCCTCCTCTCGGTCCTCCACCTGCACCCAAAGCCTGTCTGGTAATGCCACCCGCTTTCTAACTGCGCAGAAGGGATCCTGCTGTTAAACAATACTTCTTTCTGTATTATTTTTTCTACTGAGGACTTCTCAAAGTATCAATATCACAATATTCTTATAAAAAATGTATCTATTTATTCTTGGATTGTCCATTAAAAAGAATCAGATTGCAGCAGGTACATACAATAATTAGTTATAAAGTAATTGTCCATTTGTCCATAATTAGCTTAATTGTTGAGATTCACCCATCTTTCCTTGGATCCTGGCTGGTAAATCACGTCTTTGTCCAGCACGTGTCCAGGCCTACATGTCAGCTGCTTCTCAGCATGAACCTTCTTCTGTGTCTTGTGGGGTGGGAAGAACAAGAGAGCCCCCCCTTTCTGTACCATGGGCTTGTATAGCCAGTCGTATGGCACACCTGTTCTACATATGGTAGTGAACTAAAAATACACACACAAATAGCGCATGTCAACTAGACACGATGGCTGATGCATAGAACTCAGATTTAAGAAAAATGATTACCCATAATTAACTATTTAACATTCCCCCCTTTTTTTTTGAGGATATAAGAACTTTAACTGAAAATCCTCAAAAGAAGATACATTCATCAATCATTTTTTCTTTCCTTCTTCCTTGGCAATATCATTAAATTTCCATAATAATAATAATAATAATAATATCAATATCTGATTATTGTTATATAATGATGTGAATTCATGTTATGGTAAGCCGTGACTAATATTCATTTAATATGTATAATTATACTTCCCTATATCTAAATTGAAGCAATCGCGGGTTCAATCGTCATCGTCTGATGTCATCGGGTCGTCGTCTCGTCTTCTTCTTGGTTCTTTTATAACACAGTCTTTAGATGAAAACTCCTTTGAAATAAATTATAGCGTGTAGATATTGTACAGTCCATAATTGTATTCATCATTGTGCAGTCCATAAACTGTACTCTTTATTAGAAAGATCATGTGTGTCAATTGATAAGAAAACAAAGTCCATGGATGAAATGTAGCTTTAATATCTGTGCGATGTCACCTGGACTTACGTTGGATAGTTCTGGAATCTTCCGTGTCGTCCGCACTGGTCTCATGTCACTTTTGGAACAGATGTGACGTCTTTGGTCAGTAACGCAAGGGTTAACTAGACACTTCCCTGCTTTATATAGCACCATAACCAGTACTCAGTCCTTTATGTACAGGACACATATGCCAGGTATTACCTGTTCACCAGCTTTCATTGAAGCGTTGCAGGTGATAAGAAACCACGGAACGTGATGAAACTTGAGCACAACACAGTACATATAGGATCATCGTCCTCTGCCGTCCTGGTGATCAGTGGTGTGAATTGTATTGTATGTAATGGACACAGTCTATTATAACACTCAGCATTCACACCTGTTACCTTCTGAGACTTCCGGATATCGGTTGCTTCTTCTTGTAACTTTTGAGTCTCTTTCATTTATAAAAATTAAAAGTGTTTATTAAGATAAAATTCATAATTGTGATGTCTTGATTGAAGTCTTCATTCCCTAATCTGATACCAAATCTGGCAATTTTTTCTAACCTATAATATCACAGCGTACCATAGCAATCAATAATATCCATCTAATTATTATCAAAACATTAAATAAATTATGTTTGGAATAATAAACAATAATAGATAATGATTCATTATTAATCAAGTTCTTCATGTGATAAAACATGTGCAGAAGAAAGACCATCTTCCAGCCAAACTAAGATGTCTACTTCTTTTCGTGGACAATGTGATACGATCCCTTTCTTACGGACACGTCCATCGCTACAAATTCCAGATGAGGCACAAAAACAGCAGGTGCTTCAACGGATATCAAGTGCTCCTTCAAGTGGGCTCTCCTCAACTTCAACATCACAAATACTCCAGTCCTCAGAGGTGTCACCCCAATCACACTTGCTTCCTCACAGCTCCCAAGTCTCCAGCTGCCCATCTGAGTATGGGGTAACACAGATGGTTGAGTCTGCAGAGCTGTTTACTCATACTATAGCCTGGGAAATGGAGGTCTGCTCCAGAGCTTCTGTTAATCCAGACGAGGAAATGATCTGCACTGATGCCCAGAATCTTTATGAGTTGGATCCAGGACCAGATGAAGAAGGTTCTGAGCATAATGTAGACCCTCGTTCCCAAACTGTAACTCTTGATGGTGGAGACAATGATGAAGACGATGATGAGACTCAAATACCTGATTGGAGCGACAACTTGATTTTTCGGTCAGGGCAGGAAGAGGTTGGGTCTGAGGACGACGGGTGTGAGAACACACAGGATGATTATAACGAGGTTGGAGATCCCACTTACTGTCAACCCACAGTCAGCCAGTCGATGAGGTCAGCAGAGGAGGTGGAGGAGGATGCTATTGACGACGAAGTTAGGTTGCGCCTTCCTGGACAGAGACGGAGTACTGGAAGCACGTCAACAACTGCATCCTCCACCACAACTCTGCCTCTGACCACAAGTCGTGCTGGCTCTTCAGGTCGCATGGGCTCTAAGCTTTGCATAGCCTGGGCTTTTTTTCAGATCGATAAGGATGACCCAACTCGTGTTATCTGTAATATTTGTCACCAAAAGCTAAGTAGAGGCCAAAAAATCCATAGTTTGAGTACTTCATGCATGAACCGTCACATGGATATGAAGAATAAGTTGCAGTGGGAAGCTCACTGTGCTACAATGCGGCCTAGTGGGCCTGGCCAACCACTGTCTGCCCCATCTTGTGCATCCGTGGCCTCTTCATCCTCTGTGACTGGGGGGACAGCAGTCACACATGTTTTTGGACGCAGACCTGCCACCTCTTTACCCGCAACAGCCAGTGTGATTGGCAGGTCATCATTTCATTTGGAAGTGGAAACACCAGCTGATGTTGAGCACTCTCCGACATCGAGAGCACCACCTTTGGATCAAGGCAACCTAACTTTTCCGCCTGCATCTTCCTCACAGACAGTCAGTTTGCCGGGGACACCCTACTCAACCCCGTCTAAGCACAAGAGCCAGCCCTCGGTCCCTCAAATGTGGACAAGTAAAAGACCATTTCCTCCTAGTCATGACAAAGCTAAGAGGTTGAATTTCACCATCTGCAAGCTGTTGGCTACAGAAATGCTGCCTTTCCGCCTGGTGGACACAGAGGATTTTCGAGACCTTATGTCCGTCGCAGTGCCCCAGTACCAGATGCCCAGTCGGCACTACTTCTCAAAGAAAGGTGTGCCTGCGCTCCACCAGCTTGTCGCACACAACATCACCGCTTCTTTGAGAAACTCTGTGTGTGACAGGGTGCATTTCACCACAGACACTTGGACGAGTAGGCATGGACAGGGGCGTTACATGTCGCTGACTGGGCACTGGGTAACTATGGTGACAGCAGGACAAGGGGCTGCTGTCCAAGTCTTGCTGTCCCCACTAGTTGTGCATCAATCCTCTTTATCTAGAAGTTCCTCCACTGTTTCTGCCTCCTCTCGGTCCTCCACCTGCACCCAAAGCCTGTCTGGTAATGCCACCCGCTTTCTAACTGCGCAGAAGGGATCCTGCTGTTAAACAATACTTCTTTCTGCATTATTTTTTCTACTGAGGACTTCTCAAAGTATCAATATCACAATATTCTTATAAAAAATGTATCTATTTATTCTTGGATTGTCCATTAAAAAGAATCAGATTGCAGCAGGTACATACAATAATTAGTTATAAAGTAATTGTCCATTTGTCCATAATTAGCTTAATTGTTGAGATTCACCCATCTTTCCTTGGATCCTGGCTGGTAAATCACGTCTTTGTCCAGCACGTGTCCAGGCCGACATGTCAGCTGCTTCTCAGCATGAACCTTCTTCTGTGTCTTGTGGGGTGGGAAGAACAAGAGAGCCCCCCCTTTCTGTACCATGGGCTTTTATAGCCAGTCGTATGGCCCACCTGCTCTACATATGGTAGTGAACTAAAAATACACACACAAATAGCGCATGTCAACTAGACACGATGGCTGATGCATAGAACTCAGATTTAAGAAAAATGATTACCCATAATTAACTATTTAACATTCCCCCCTTTTTTTTTGAGGATATAAGAACTTTAACTGAAAATCCTCAAAAGAAGATACATTCATCAATCATTTTTTCTTTCCTTCTTCCTTGGCAATATCATTAAATTTCCATAATAATAATAATAATAATAATAATATCAATATCTGATTATTGTTATATAATGATGTGAATTCATGTTATGGTAAGCCGTGACTAATATTCATTTAATATGTATAATTATACTTCCCTATATCTAAATTGAAGCAATCGCGGGTTCAATCGTCATCGTCTGATGTCATCGGGTCGTCGTCTCGTCTTCTTCTTGGTTCTTTTATAACACAGTCTTTAGATGAAAACTCCTTTGAAATAAATTATAGCGTGTAGATATTGTACAGTCCATAATTGTATTCATCATTGTGCAGTCCATAAACTGTACTCTTTATTAGAAAGATCATGTGTGTCAATTGATAAGAAAACAAAGTACATGGATGAAATGTAGCTTTAATATCTGTGCGATGTCACCTGGACTTACGTTGGATAGTTCTGGAATCTTCCGTGTCGTCCACACTGGTCTCATGTCACTTTTGGAACAGATGTGACGTCTTTGGTCAGTAACGCAAGGGTTAACTAGACACTTCCCTGCTTTATATAGCCCCATAACCAGTACTCAGTCCTTTATATACAGGACACATATGCCAGGTATTACCTGTTCACCAGCTTTCATTGAAGCGTTGCAGGTGATAAGAAACCACGGAACGTGATGAAACTTGAGCACAACACAGTACATATAGGATCATCGTCCTCTGCCGTCCTGGTGATCAGTGGTGTGAATTGTATTGTATGTAATGGACACAGTCTATTATCACTCAGCATTCACACCTGTTACCTTCTGAGACTTCCGGATATCGGTTGCTTCTTCTTGTAACTTTTGAGTCTCTTTCATTTATAAAAATTAAAAGTGTTTATTAAGATAAAATTCATAATTGCGATATCTTGATTGAAGTCTTCATTCCCTAATCTGATACCAAATCTGTCAATTTTTTCTAACCTATAATATCACAGCGTACCATAGCAATCAATAATATCCATCTAATTATTATCAAAACATTAAATAAATTATGTTTGGAATAATAAACAATAATAGATAATGATTCATTATTAATCAAGTTCTTCATGTGATAAAATATTATGTCATAGGTGTAATTACCTTTTCCAACCCATAGGTGTCAGTGTGTTTTGAAACAAGTGTTTATATCTTTATTAAACTAATAATACCAAAGAATGTATACTCCTGAACTAAAATGAATAAATATATGAATGAATGAATGAATTGTTGTGTTTACTCAGAAAATGTAAACATTTTTCCTTCTATTAATTTATATCATTATATTTAATGAAGCAATATTCTTTGTACTAGACATTACTTTATTAAATATTAATGTGTTTTCTCAATTGAGATATTGAACCGAAATAAAATCAAAAATTGAGAATTAAAAATAAAAAATGGAAAAATAAGAAAATAAGTAAGAATAAAATTTTAAAAATGAAAAATAAAATTAAGAGTAAAAATAAGAATAAAAACAAAAATAAGGCCTTTAAATTTTAATGACAAATGCAGAACAATCATTCTTCATAAAAAAATACATTTATATCTCCATTATTTGGATGATTTCATATTTGTCATAAACTTGTATCACCAAAAAATATTAAATTATGCAACTTTGCATGTAATACCCTTCTTAATTATACCATAGTACCTTATTAATATTTTACCTTTATTAAAATGTGTGAAAAATAAGTATTGATCAAAAGTGATTATGTAATCAGGATCAAAAACACATTTTTCCCCCTTAATATCAAAAAATATTATTTTATAAAATGTATGTATATATCAGAACCAAATCAAAAAATAATTACTCTTCTATAAATATTTTGCATAAATTTCATATCGATGAGTAGCATAGATTTGTCTAAAGAGAGGTGTGTACCTATTTAGGTAACCATTAAAAAATAATAATATCATAGTTATTCAAGGATATTATCATGTGGAAAAATTATTCTAAATGTAAATTTACTTTGTAAACCATTTTGATGTGTGGTTTCCCTTATCCACTATTAGTTAAATCAAGAAATAATAATTATTAAAGAAATATAGAAATATATATATATGTAGATAATACCTAATTATGTATTATAATTTTCTCAGAATTAAATATATTTTTTTGTACCTTCACATAAAGAAACATTTTTTTTTCTCGTACACATGAGGCCTCACATTCAATAACTTAGCAGCTGCTCACATTCATCCCCTGTCATTTTCACTCTGACATTCACAGATCTGTTCAACTCAAACATTCCACATATGAAATTTTATATATATATATATATATATATATATATATATATATATTTAACCCAAAATTGTTGTATCCCAATTTATCAATTAAATTTAATATCTTAATATTTCTTTGAATATTCCCCAAGTACATATTATATAATATGAGAGTAAGTCACTGAAATTTCAGACACTTGAAAAAAACTCTTGACTTGACTTAGATTCTTTTTTCACTGGCTGCCAGGTTTTAAGTTACATCAGCTGGAAATAGAATGAATGGGATCTATACTTATTAGCTCAAAGTTCAAAGGCTGCAGCTGTCACACGTCATGCTGTAAAGCTACTTTAATTAGCACGAACACTTCATGCTCAGAAAATATTAGCAGCACAAAATAATTCAACTAGTTATATTGTTATTATTTTAAAATGTTATACACATAAATCATGCAATTTTCAACTTCCTGTGTGAATAAAGAAATAAATCCATTTTAGAGTTGTTTGATCAAATCCTGCTTTGGAATGAAAACTCTAAGGAAATATAAGAAAATAAAATTAAATATCAAATTCATACAGAAACAGAATTATTTAAATATCTTATACATATATTAGTTGGTGCTAATGTAATTCAAAATATTGCTATTTAAATTTATATGTGAAATTCTAATTTATTAATTAATAATTTATTTAATTATTACTATAAATATATATATATATACAATTATACACAATCTCTACTTAGTCCTCAGTCTGTAGGTCCTTTCTGCTTCTCGTGACAAATTAGTGAATTTACTGACACGTGAACAACAGCTGTTCAACTCGTCAGGACCCCCCCCTTTGTTCAGGGAAGAAATTCACTTACTTAAATCAGGACTGGCTGGCTCACCATTGTTAAATAATACTTCTTTCTGTATTATTTTTCTCTACTGAGGACTTCGCAAAGTATCAATATCAAGATTTTCTTACAAAAAAATGTATCTATTTATTCTTGAATTGTCCATTAAAAAATAATTGAAACAGAATATAAAATAGATGAAGCAGTTACAAAGAGATTCAATCATGAGTGTTCATCTTTCCTTGGATCCTGGCTGGTAAATCATGTCTTTGTCCAACACGTGTCAAGGCCTACATGTCAGCTGCTTCTCAGCATGAAGATCCTTCTTCTGTGTCTTGTGGGGTGGGAAGAACAAGAGAGCCCCCCTCCTTTCTGTAGCATGGGCTTTTATAGCCAGTCGTATGGCATACCTGTTCTACATATGGTAGTGAACTAAAAATACACACACAAATAGCACATGTCAACTAGACACGATGGCTGATGCATAGAACTCAGATTTAAGAAAAATGAATATCCATAATTAACTATTTAACAAACGGCCCAGAATTTGAGTGGGCCTCGGCTCCTCTCTGGTCTCCTGGGCGTCGACCAGAGCAGCGGCAAACTGGCTGAAATCCGGGATCTCGTTGCCTTCGAGCTCCTCATCTCTGTCCCTCTTCGGCCCCGCCTGAGTGACCCGGGACAGGGCATCTGCATGAGTGTTCAGGGCCTTGGACCGATAGGCGATTTTATATTGGTATTTGGACATCCTTGCGACCCACCGCTGTTCTAACGCGCCCAGTTTGGCGTTCTCCATGTGGGCCAAAGGGTTGCTATGTGTCCGCACTTGCACTTCTGACCCTGACAGGTACTCAGCATATTTCTCGGTCATGGCCTACACCAGTGCCAGTAGCTCCAGCTTAAACGAACTGTAGTTGTCCGGATTCTTCTCCATGTCTCGGAGTGACCTGCTGGCATACGCCATCACTCACTCTTTTCCTCCTTGTACTTGAGCCAGCACTGCTCCCAGTCCATGCAAGCTTCCATCAGTGTACAACATAAAAGGCTGCGAAAAGTCAGCGTAGGCCAGAATTGGGGCATTCATTAGCGCCATTTTCAATGCTCGGAATGCCTCTTCTTGGCGTGGGCCCCACTGAATGGGTTGCCGCTTGGCTCCGCCAGCCGTTCCTCTCAGCAATTCATTGAGCGGGATCGCAATCTTAGCGAAGTCTTTAATGAATCTGCGGTAGTATCCAGCAAGCCCCAGGAACGCCCTCAGTTCCCTTAGATTGGCGGGTGTGGGCCACTTCTGCACGGCAGCTACTTTCTCCGCAGTGGGGTGCACTCCTGCACTGGACACAGTGTGCCCCAGATATTCAATTTCTCGTTTGAAGAGACGACGCTTACGAGGCTTAGTTTTCAGGCCGTGCCTTTGAAGCCGTTCTAACACTTGTTCCAATCGGCGGAGATGATCTTAAAACGTACCGGAATAGATAATTATATCGTCCAGATATATTAAAATGGCTTCAAAGTTGAGGTCCCCCAAGCATCTCTCCATCAGTCTTTGGAAGGTTCCGGCGCATTTGTTAGCCCGAACAGCATCCGATTGAACTCAAACAGGCCCATAGGAAGAACAAAAGCTGTCTTCGGACGATCCTTCTCAGTTACTGGGACCTGCCAATAGCCACTGGCGAGGTCGAGGGAAGAGAAGAACTTGGCGCTCCCTAGTGCAGACAGAGACTCTTCAATTCAGGGGAGTGGATAGGAATCCCGTACTGTACAGGCATTCAGCTTTCGATAGTCTACGCAGAATCTCAGGGTACCATCCTTCTTCAGGACCAGCACGATCGGAGCCGCCCAAGGACTCTGACTTTCACGGATCACACCGTTCCGCAACATGTGGGCCAACAGCTCTTTCACCTCCTGGTACATTTGAGGCGGGATCTGCTGATATCTCTTTCTGATGGGAGCAGTATTTCCGATGGGTATTTCATGCTGAATGTCCCGATTGCACCCGAAATCATCTTCATGCTGTGCAAACACTCCCTGATATCGCTGTAGAAGTTGTTCGATCTGCCTTACTTGTCCAGCAGAAAACTCAGTCAGATTAGCCTCCATTTCCTCCAAGAGGTGGCGCCCAGCCAATGGTTCTCTTCCATTCTCTTGGCTATTGAGGGACACCTCCAGGGTCCATGGCTTTCCTTCTACAGGTGCCAGCCCTATAGCATCAGCTCTAGTAAGGGCTTCTGGCATTATACACACTCGCGCCACCTCTTGTCAGGGCACCAACTGTAAACTTGTGCCACTTAAATTGATGCAACGCACGGGTACTCGAACGTGCCGCACGGTGGCCAGGGTCCGAGCAACCAGGAGTCCAGAGGGTGCTTCCTCTCCCTCCATTGGTTCAATTTGAATGCCCACGCCCTCTAAGGACACATGTGCCACCACCGGTAGAGTGAGTACAGTCTGTCCCAATGGCAGTGTCATTGTGGCTTCGGGTGGTATCGATACCTTACCAAGGTACTGAGAGGTAGCGGGCAATTTTTGAATCTGACTGACCCGCAAGAGATGCTGGAATACTCTCTTGTTAGCTGGATCTCGAGTGGCACGGGTCCAGTTGTTTTTGTTACAGCCCTCAGCCAGGAACTGTCCGACCTCTTTCAGCACATTCATGCCCAGGGTTACAATGGGCCCATCGCCTCCGGGCCCTGTGGTCAGTACGATCCCTTTCCGACCGAGGTCCTTTCCACATGCCCGAACGGACATCCATACTACTCCCGCTACTGGGATAGGTAGTTGATTAGCCGCCACCAGTTTGACAGTGGGTTCCCGGCAGGAACGAGTGACTTCAGGAAAGTGACTTTGGAAATACGTCTCAGGCATAGTGGTCACTTGAGACCCTGTGTCCATTAAACAGCGGATCCGCTGCCCATTGAATTCAGCCCAGATAATGGGCCTCTCGGAGACAATGTCTTTAGAGCTCCCTCGTCCACTCTCTGAAGCTCGAGACCCCACAGTATGCTCCACAACCGTGGGGCATTTTAGTTTAACGGCTGTCCCCTCCTCCTCCTTTCTTGGTTGGGACAGTCTTTGGAGATATGCCCCCTACCTCCGCAGGTCCAGCACTCTGGTCCTCGTTCTACCGATAGGTCGGGTACATGCCGTGTTGGGGCCGGGTAGGAACGTCTTTCCCGCTCTGGTCTCCGTCTGCGTTGGGCAGTACGGTCCATAGGCAAGGGGGCAGTAGGGGTCTTTCTAATAGCATTCAACTCACCCCGAATGTCTCGAATTTCCTGACGTATTTCCCGTACCCAATCAGGCTCTTTGGTGGTGAATTCAGGGGCAATTGCCTCATGACTTCTAACTGTGGCTTTGACAACAGGAACTTCTCTCTCCAGGACTCTAGCTTCAGCCTCTACCTCCAGGAAGCCCAGATCAGGGCTCAATCGCAGCCGCTCCTTCAGGATCTGCCTCAGGGAAGGGTCTTTCAAGCCAGCAATCAGTTGGTCACGCAACACCTCATCCAATGGTCCCAGTCCTCGGTTCCCATCTCGAGCTTTCTTGGTGATATGGGCCGTCACTTCCTGTAATGCATTAACATACTGATTTACTGTCTCATTTTCCCCTTGGACCCGCTGAAACAACCGTAAGCACAAGTGTCCCAGATCTATGGTGTCACCGTGCATGTCCTCTAGAATTTTTATCACTTTGTCCACGGTGTCACGGTCCCCAGGTGGGCGGTACATCACAGTCTGCCGGGCCTCTCCATCAAGGGTTAGGAGGGCCAGCTCCGCCTGGGCTAGAGGATCGAGGGGATACATACGTAGCATACTTCTCAGTCTTTCTATCCAGTCCCACAGTGACATGCCATCCCCCGTAAACTTGGGTAGGTGGCTGAGCATAGCCCCCAAAGGTATATGGCTCCGGCCGGACCCAGTCACAGGCTGCTCCGCCATCTCTGCGTCTGAATGTTGCATCCTGCCGACTACGCTAAATGTAA
Organism: Phyllobates terribilis; assembly: GCF_046119375.1. NCBI lineage: Eukaryota > Metazoa > Chordata > Amphibia > Anura > Dendrobatidae > Phyllobates > Phyllobates terribilis. The sequence goes on from NW_027363120.1 coordinate 48,427, forward strand.
TGCAGGTGCCGGAATGCAACGCACAGAGACACAAGGCGAGAACAGTAAGAGTTGAATATAAACAGTTTATATATATATTTAACAGGTACTCTGAACAAGGGATTGCAACAAGGGTAATAAACAGTAATTTGAAGTATTAGCAAAATGCGAAGTCTCTCAAGGTAATGTGGTGCCCTAGATCATGGGAGACACCACATGAGTTCCTTAACTGTGTATATGGCTCTAGTGTGGGTCACCAGTTATTCCCGCTAGGCCGTGAGTCTTTTTCCGGATAAATTCAATTAGGTCACGTTGAGCTTCTTTAGCCCCAACCGTTCCCCTCCCAACCTGAGTACCTAAACCCAATTGTCCTCGGTACCATGAGTGAACAGTAGAAGTGACGGCCCTGTTCACGTATGCAGCTCCTCTGCTTTCGCTGGCGTGACTTTCCTAGGGCAGCCGTCTCTCAAGTCCTCTCTGCTTGACCGTTGGAGGCAGTCTCTCAAGCCTTGGGTAGGGGGGTCCAGTCCTCGTCTGTCGGCGGGCGGCGTCGGGTTCCGCGAACTCACTCAGCACCGCAAGCAGGTTCCGAGTCTCCTCAGCAGGCACAGCACTCGGGTCACATCTGTGAGGGATCCGGAGCTCTTCTACTGGTGCCCGGCTGTGGCACCTCACAGGCCTCTGGCTTAGGCCTGTCACGCGGGGCTTCTCAGCACGCAGGGAACACGTCTGCTCCTTTCTGCTGCTTGGCGCCAAAGACCCCTCAGGTTTGGCGCACTGGCCTCTTATCTCCCGGAACTCCTTCCTGAAAGTCACCTGATTGGGTCCAGCATCTAAATCTGCTCTCCCTTCAACTTCCCTTGCATATCTTGGTTCCGCTTGACTGTGTCTGGCCAGCAGATGGCAGCCTCTCTCTATCTTTGAAACATCATGTAGGAATTCCCTTACAAGCTCTCTCGCCTTTGCTACAATAGTACAATGGTTGCATCAGTTTTGAGGCATCTGGAATCCATTGGCGACAATATGTGATAAGTCCTAAGAAAGCTTGTAATTGCTTAGGTCCTTTTGGTAGAGGAACGGTCTCAATAGCAAGTTTCCTTTCACCCGTTAGGTGTTTCAGGTTTGGAGAGAGACAGTGGCCTAAAAACACAACTTTGGGCTGACACCACTGGATTTTGTTGAGGGACACCTTACAGTTTTGTTGTGCAAGATGAAAGAGAAGACTGAGACTCGACTCTTCAGCTGTCGCCTGATCCGGCCAACATAGTAGGAGATCATCCACTTACTGAAGAAGGACAACTTGATGGTTAGTCTCTTTCCATGGCCGTAAACAAAAGGCAAAGAGCCTGAGAGAAATGACTTGGTGAGTTCTGTGCTCCTTGTGGTAAGACTGTCCAGGTGTATTGTGATCCTCTGTAAGTGAAGGCAAACAGATACCAATCTTCTGGATGCAGTGGTACACTGAAGAAAGCATTGACCAGATCGATGACACGTTTTGCATCTGATGGCATTTCTGACAATGTATGTGGATTGGGCACAATGGGACTTTCTAGTACGGTTGCCACGTTAACAGCTCGGAGCTTAAGTTTTTGGCAGAACTGAAAATCAGAGTCCCATGTGGTGTCACTGACAAGTGAGACATCATTAAATGCAGTGTCCATAACAGGCCAATATGCATCACCTGCTTTAAGATTTGCCAGGGAAATGAGATCTTGCCATGTGGCGGAGTAATTCCTTTGGATTTGAAGCATGCTTCTATAGAAAGGCATCGGCTGTTTTTCTGGATCTGGGAGTTGGTTCAGCAGAGTAGTAGCTTGCTGGGGTGTACGCACACTTTTCCGGACTATTGGAATTTGGTCTCAAAATTCCGGATTATCGGAATTTAGCTAAAATTTAAATTTTAAGCTTCTGTGTATCCCACTTCTGACACCAAAATGTTTTGCCAAGTATTTAAAGGGCTCGGATACGGCTTTAAAGAAGGCAATTAATTTTTATTATAATTAAATCATTACAGAAAATAGGAAATGGTGTGATATTGCGTACACTTTTGCATCACAATATAAATCACAAAGGTAACGTAGTTACAGCGCACACTATACAGGAAAAACTTCACCAGGAGCAACATACATCATCTGTCCAGAAAAATATCAGCTGTGAGAAGCAAAACAGCGAAGACAGAGAAAAGTCCTGGGATGAATCCACACTGCGACGTCAGGGCGTCCCCTTTTAGTCCACAGGTCAACAGGCTTCTGTCTTAGCTGAAAACTTCACTAGCTTATATCTTGTTCAAAAACAAATGCTTGCGCAACCAAATGTTACACAAATTCTGACAGGTTCTATTTGTTCAATATAGTATCTTTCTTCTGAGTGGCCAGCTATTCAGATGTCAATTAACACCAACAAATATATCAAATATATCACCGGAGATGAATTATGCCAAATGCTCCTGGTACCAGATGTCTTACCATTCTATAAACACAGCATATTCTCACCAAATATTGCCAACGAATATAAACATGCATCGTTCTCACTAAACATTGATAATGGAGCTATATGGTACTGGGTGATACTATAAACTAAACAATGATAATGGAGCTATGCAGTCCAGGTGTTTGAGAAAATTACAGAAAGTACAAGGCTATCAAGTTGAATTGTTACTGTGAAATATCTTAAAGGGTTCTTTAAAGACAGGATACCAATATGAATTCCTGATGACCATTAACATCTTAGCACTACAGCATTACATTGCATCCTTTGGTACCTTCACATTTCATGATGCCTTGCACACAGTCAGGGCACCCAGTGCCAGAGGCAGCAAAACAACCCCAAAACATCTTTGAACCTCCACCATATTTGACTGTGGGTACTGTGTTCTTTTCTTTGTAGGCCTTCCAAACAGTAGAATGATGAGCCCCCACACCTTCCATGCTGTCCTATGCAATGAACTCCGGGAAAATGGCCGCCAGAGGCGGCGCATGCTCAGATTGAGATCTTGGCACCAAGATCTCAGGAGACGAGATCTCAGCGCAAAAATCTCAATCCGGTGGCCATTTTCCCGGAGTCCATCGCATAGGACAGCATGGAAGGTGTGGGGGCTCCGCCAACATCCGGCTGCCACAAGATGTCGGCGGATCCCCCTCACCACCGAACACCTCCAGCGCAGAACTTGGCAGACAGCATGGGGCCAGCAGCCACCTCCGAACACCCTGTCCTGACCCTGCAGCATCTCCGGCACACTGTCCGCATCTCTGGCACCCCGCAGCATCTCCGGGACCTGCTCCACTGCAGCCGGTAAGGTGATTTCGCTTTCTAAGACGCACCCCTATTTTCCCCCCAAATATGGGGGGGGGGGGGGAGTGCGTCTTATAAATCGAAAAATACGGTACTTCATTATCTGGAACAATTTCAAGGGTGCCAACACTTTCGGCCATGAATGTACATACACCATAGGTGACGCACATATATACACACACATATGTATTCACACATGGAGTACATAGATAGATAGATAGACATGAGAGATTGATATATAAATAGATGATAGATAGATTCTGTAGATATTGTAGATAGACACTGTATATATTTTAGATATTGTATATAGATGGATAGATAGACGCTGTAAATATTTTAGATATATATTCAGTAACATTACTGATGTCATCACTGCTCTCGCCGGGTCTCGCAGAGCGCAGCTTGACCGGGAGTGACCTAAGAGGCTTTGTTCTCAGAACGAGACTCCATCGGCTGTACTACAGAATCGGTGGATGTCGTGGGATCGCCATGGATTACATGGGCGGCTGGGGCTGGTATTGTTAGGCAGGGAAGAGGCCAATATCCATAGACCTTCCCAGCCTGATAATATCAGTAATATCAGCCTGTAGATGTCTGCTTTACCTTGGCTGGTTATCAAAAATAGGGGGGACGCCACGTCATTTTTTTAAATTCATTACTTATTAAATAGGTCAGAAAATGTTAAAAACACCATGAAAGGTAGTAAAGGGTACAATTTTATAATATTTAGGGTGGGACGTAGAATAATATAAGCTCTCCCTTTCTAGGTCAACTCTCTCTGAACTGCTTCCAGAGGACAGTGTGGTAAGCTTCGCCTCACAGGGTCTTCTATAAACCCGATGACGCAATGCAGCCGGCCAATCACAGGAATGCCAATAACCAACATGGCTAAGGCCATGTGTATGGAAAACATTTCCTGCATGTTTGTCAGCTGTCACAGCCGCACAATATGCGGGCCGGGGGCTTGAGCATGGCGCGTGAGCATAGTAGAATTCATTCTCAGCCTATTAGTTCAGCCACAACAGTCACAATTTCTTATGTGGCCCCTCAGGAAAATGAATTGCCAACCCCTGATCTCAATGATTTATAACTTCAGTCGCTTATCTTTAATTGCTCAATAGTTGTCACAGTTGTTAATAGTCATGTGCAGCCAATGAGTTAAATGTTCTATGGTAAAAAAAGACACATGAGAAATAAATCTACACAATGTTTCCAGTAACATAGCAGAGTATATTTTTAAGGTATGTTCACAGTTAGCAGTTTTTTTTCAGCCTTTTTTTTTCTTCTGAGGAAATAAAACGCTGCATTTTACAGAGCCGGCTTAGAGATGAGATTTCTAAACTCTCAATCACACGCTGCATTTTTTTTCCTGTGTTTTTTTAAATCTGCAGCTTGTCAATTCTTTCAGTTTTGCAGCGCTTTTCACCCATTAAAATAAAAAAAAAACATTAAAAGAGCTGCAAAAACGCGAGTATTGTATGCAGCGTTGTTCCTCCTACCACTCAGGTTTTCGGGGTGGAAAAAAATGCAGTGAAAATGCAACGTGTGAACATCCCCTTATCCTGGTTGTGCTGTAATTGGAAATAAAATAAAACGTCCATAATAACATGGAGATGTAATTCATTCTATGGTGTTTGCACTGTCAGCATTGCTAGGTGGCATCTTTTTGTGCAGAGCCGCCAGTTTAACATTCTGTGACAAGATTCCATGATGACATCACTGGTGATGGTCGGCCATTATGACATCACAGCTCACAGCCATTACTTATAGAATGTACACAGGGTCGCGGGTGCCTTTCTTGGCTTCATAGTGACTGATAGCATTTGCAGTTTTTCGCTATGGCTGAATTACTTTTGGATAATCTTGAGGTAGACGCACTATGGGAGATTATTATCAATAATAACCCAGACACTGCGCTTCTACCACCTGATGGCGTCCTCAGCTTCACTCACCGGATGGTGATAAAGCTAGTAAATGACTGCCTGACCAAACACTACCAAGGTCATCTAACGTCAGACTATCTGACGGATTTACCTCAGAACATCAGGACTTTACTACAGCAGGTAAGTGGCGGACCCTCCGCACAAATCTTCTCCATAATCATAGATAATAATAGTGGGACAGAAACTTCTTCAGAGGAGCAGATGTCACATACAATGGCCGCCTCCATTGTGCCCTTTCTCACTCAGGATTTTCATTTTTATTTCTTTTCTTTTTTATAGGCTGAAAAAAGATTTCAAAACGGCGATTTGGCTTTTATTAAAGAACTCGCCGAGAAAGTCCTGTCTGTCCTGGAACATCCGGCCCGCTCATCGGAACGCCTGGTAAGGAGCCGTCATCTTCCCTATCACACGTCCTTGTTCTCTGATCTTCTCCAGATCAGCAGTCAGATATCAGATCTGGTGGTAGATGTTACAGGCCTCCTGTCAGCTCCTGGCAGGCTCAGTATATGTATGGCCGCCAGTCTGTGCTGCTCCCTCGCCTGTGAGGACAGTCTGTATTCTGCTGATGTAGTCACAGCTCAGTGGTGGGAAGTCTGTATTACCGCTTCTGTCTATCACTATTATCAGAGTCTTCCTGCTTGTAAATGCTGAAGCTGAGATAATAGGCGATAATAGTGCACACAAGTCTCTTCTACACTATATTAACATGGACTTGTGGAGAGGAACTGCAGTGTAAAGCAATTCCACCCAATACTGTAGGGAATGGAGTACAAGATGTACCCATGATATAAAGAATGCAGGTAACACAGCTCTGGGGTATCACAGTGCAGAAAAGTCGAAGTTTACACTGAACGTTTGATTTTTCAATCTAAATTTATCTTAATCCACCTAAATGAGAGAACTTTCTGAGAAATATTATCAAGATGGCGCATTATTTGTATAGTTACAATTGCTGCATCTGTAAATGTGGGTTTAGTGCTTCCTGATTTATGTGTTTCGTGATTTGGTGAAATCTTCCACATATTAAATATATATATTATAATTATTAGGAAACAGCAAAAGGCAACACCAAAGATGGGCAAAATCTACACCCGGAAATAATCCCTGACCCTAATACAAGTCAGCCGGAACTGACCAGCGATCTGATTACAGGTAAGCCGATCATCCGACCTTCTACCTATAATATAATCAGGGATGTGACAGAGACAGAAAGACACATCCCAGACAGGGAGGGAGGAGGATGAGGATGGAGGAGGAGTGTGGCGACTGATAAAGCGGTATGCGTAGGCGCTTACCGTGTATTGCGATCTCCAGTGGGGACATACCCTGATCTTCAGAGAGGCCGGTGGAGGAGACTGGCGCCAGAGGATGGGGGGGGAGCATATACCATGATGGGGGAGCATATACCAGGATGGGGGACCAGGATGGGGGAGCATATACCCGGCTGGGGTGGGAGCATATAACATGATGGAGGAGCATATACCAGGATGGAGGATCAAGATTGGGGAGCATATACCAGAATAAGGGGTAGCATATACCATGATGGGGGAGCATATACCAGGATGGGGGATCAGGATGGGGGACCAGGATTGGGGAGCGTATACCAGGATGGGGGAGCATGGACCAGGACGGGGGAGCATATTCCAGGATTGGGGACCGGGATGGGGGAACAAGGACCAGGATGGGGGAGCATATACCAGGATGGGGGAGCATGGAGCAGGATGGGGGAGCATATACCAGGATAGGGAACCAGGATGGGGGAGCATATACCAGGATAGGGAACCAGGATGGGGGAGTATGGACCAGGATAGGGGACCAGGATTGGGGAGCATATATCAGGATAGAGGAACAGTATTGGGGAGCGTATACCACTATAGGGGACCAGGATTGTAGAGCATATACCAGGATGGGGGAAAGCATATACCAGGATGAGGGACCATGGACCAGGATGGGGGAGCATATACCAGTATAGAGGACCATGATGAGAGAGCATATACCAGGATGGGGGACCAGGATGGGGGAGCATATACCAGGATAGGGGACCAGTATGAGGGAGCGTATACCAGGATGGGGGGAGCATATACCAGGATGGGGGACGAGCATAGGGGAGCATATACCAGGATAGGGGATTAGGATGGGGGAGCATATACCAGTATAGGGAAACAGGATGGAGGGGAGCATATACCAGGATGGGGGACCATATACCAAGATGAGGAACAATATACCAGAATGGGGGACAATATACCAGGACTGGGGAGCATATACCAGGATAGGAGAGCATATACCAGGATGGGGGAGCATATTCCAGGATGGAGGAGCACATACTAGAATGGGGGCCCAAGATGGGGGAGCATATACCATGATGGGGGAGCATATACCAGTATGGGGGAGCATATACCAGGATGGGGGATCAGGATCTAATGTCTTAGTCAGGAGAAATCTAATATAAATCTAGATGGAAGTTCACTGGGGGGGAAGAAAAAGTCAGAGTGCAGTAACATGCCCCCAGTGCACTTCCAGGCTAACTTGCATATGGCTGCTCTGCTTGAACTGTCTCTTCCCATCACTCACATGTACAGTGAGGGTGATGAGTTCCTCATTCATGTGATGATTGGGGATTCCTCCATCATTTATATTACATGTATCTGTCTATGGATGTGCCGTACGTTCTCATATTTAGAATCCCCATATAATTAGTAATAGCCCCATTTACAGACGTCCTGCCATTTTTCCATTATATTGCTGTATTGTGTATATAGGATTGATATAATCTAATACATTTTATTTCTTCATCGTTTTATCACTATTTTAGATACAACTGTGCTGGCGGATGCTGACAGTGTAATCTGTGAGATCCCAGAGATCCAAGAACCTGCCGCTGTAAGTATCATAGAGGGAGATGTCTGTATATCACCAGATCATGGGGTGTGAATGACACGTCCTGTATTATCCCCATATAACCATGGGACATCTCTATTCTAAATGTAGATGACACTATTGTGTTAGATAATAGCACTTATACTAAAGGGAATCTGTCACCAGATTGTGCTACTCATCTGAGAGCAGCATGATGTAGGGGCAGGGACCCTGATTCCAGCACTGTCACTTACTGGGTGCAGCAGTTGTGATAAAATCTCTCTTTCTCTGCATGCTGGGCTATGTATAACTGCCCACAGCACTGATTGGCAGCTTTCTTGTACAGTACGCTGTGGATAGGCAGAAATCCACTAATCAGTGGTGGGGGCAGGGCTACACAGAGCAATAGGACTACATGGCACAAGACAACTAGTCCTGTAGTGATAATCTCTTGCTGATTAAACACTGATTTTAATAAAACAACGACACAGACCCTAGTAAGTGACAGATCTCCGGAATCAGGATTTCGGCCCTTACTTCATGCAGTTCTTAGATTACATATAAAACACAACTTGCTGACAGATTCCTTTTCAGTTCTCTTCTGTGATCTTCCATATTATTCTGCACTGTACAATGATTCCGGTGTATGGCGGATCCCCCTTAAATTACCCCCATGTCTGCGGCGCGTCCTGCTTGTATCGCCCCCTACATACAATCAGTGTAAATCAGCCGGGACATAACATAGGTGGAAGATGGTTTTGTATCCGGAGCTTTTTTCTTGCAGCTTTTTTATCTGAAAATCATTTCTTATTTTTTTATAGAGTTTGATCGAATCATTGATCCCGGCGAGAAAGCCGCATATGAGCGACTTCCAAACATCCAGACTGATCGGCAGCGGAGCTTTTGGGTGAGATTTCTGCTGGTATAATCCATATTTCTCAGGTTCCCTATGACAATGCTTCTGCCTCTGTGCTCTGCCATTCAGCGTTATCATAGGGAAATGATCGGAGTCCACATCACTGTTCTAATTCTCACTATTCAGGTCATTTATATACAGCTGAGCAAACTGATCTATAACAAATCAGACTGTAAGGGCCTGTGCACACATTGCAGATTTTTTGCATTTTTGTTGTGTTTTTTTCTGCTCAGAATTGTCACAAAACCTGAGGGATTTCATGTTGCCAGCAAAGTGATGGAGATTCCTGAAATCTTATGCACACGATGCTTATTTTTCCTTGCAGATTTGCAGCACATCATGTCATTTCTTTCAGGATTTTTTCTGCAGATTTCACACATAATAAGTGGGGAAAAATCTGCAACAAAAACGCAGGTAAAAACATGACAAAACGCACCTCTTTTTTGCATAGTTTTTCCTGCCTAGGGATGCAGATTTGGTGGAAAACTTTCTGCTCCAAATACTTCATATGGACACATACCCTTAAGGAAAGAGATTCAAATAATATATTCCATTCACCTGTCCTCGCCCCTCACCTGTTCTTATGCTGCACCTCCACCAGGGCTTCCTTCTCCTCCTCAGCGGACTTTGTTTTTTTCGGGGCGGCTCCATTATGGAGCTGATAAGAGAGATTGGCTGCACACGGTCACGTGAGGATTGACACAATACTGACGTCAATGACATCTGCACCCACATCCTCCACCATGACAATGTGAGTCCAATCACTGGCCTCAGCACCAGAAGGGGGCGCCAGAACATCCAAAGACTGGCACAGAGGACGCAGGACTGCAGTGATGGACAGGTGACAGCCTAGGATAGGTGGGTATAACATGTTTTATTATTTTTTAACTACTTCCATCCCCTCCTTTTATTATGCCATAGGGTATGGGAGGAGCATAACAAATTTCTTCTTACAGCAATTGGAGGAATTTCAATTTGCACTAAATGTCACTTGGGCAGAATCGTATCTATTCACCAAATATAGAGAATCTGGCCAAGAAAAATTTTGGTAGATTGTCTCCCATGTCTCTAATGCGACATGGGTGAGGGCTCAGACAGACATGGCATTGTGCAGATCTCCCATAGTTGATCTAGAAAGTGCTATTTTATTAATTTCTTGAAATGAATATCCAGTGACGGCCAGATTTCAAGAATTGGTACAGAAGATCATGTAATGACTTCTATAGATGGACTATTAATAAGGATTCATTATAACCCATAGATTCTCCTTTTCTCCAGGGCCGTATACTTAGTGCACCATAAAGACTCACACCAGATCTTTGCAATGAAGAAAATGGCCAAGCAGAACCTGGATACTCCAAGAAAAGTGGAATTGGCCTTTCTGGAGAGGGACATCTTAACATTCGCTGATTGTCCCTTTGTGGTCTCCATGCTCTGCTCCTTTCCAACTAAATCTCACCTGTGTATGGTTATGGAGTATGTAGAAGGTAGGACATGTACATTATATTATATTCAATCCATGTCTGCTTACATCTTATCACCGCTCATATAATTAGGATTTGTCCAAGTGGTTGGCTACATCCCCACAGAGAATTTACTATAGGTTATATATTACCAAGATACCTGGAAATTCATTGATCTGTGTGCACGGGTGCTATGGTGCCCATGAGTCGGACGGGTCCCGCGCCACTTTGCTTTGTTTCCCATCCCTGTTCCTATTGTAGCACCCTGAGGATTCGGCTGCTACAGGGGTATTACACCTCAAGCCAGAGGTGTGGTATTCCACTCCCGGGTAAGGATGGAGTGTGGAACTGAGCTCAGTAGGCTGCATACACTACATACATCCCATTTCCGGGGGACAGATCGACGGTACTCCCACCAGTTTATGTGCAGGTACGATAGTGTCTGTCCCTGGCTGGAGTGGGAGGGGGGGGGTGGAACATCCCAGTAGTGTAGGGGCAGATAGGGGGAGCAGTCTGGGTAAAGCTAGGAGCTCATTGGGTGCTGGTCACCTGAGCTCACACATAGAGGGAGTATATAAGGTGGGAACCATCTTAGATCAGGGTCAGACAGGCAGACAGTTACCAGTCAGTCTTTTGTAGAGGGTCAAGCAGTCCTGAAAGAAGAGAGAGAGGAGAAGAGAAGGACCCAGAGGGGAAGAAGAGGGAACCCCAAGAGCCCAAATACAACCAGAAGGGTGAAGGGTTGGCACAAGGGTACCGGATCCCAAGCTGGTGGAGGGCACTAATCCTCAGCCAGAGACCGGAGGTTGTGGGCAGGATCTGCCACGACCCCCCACTAAATCCACTGCGAAGGCATACCGAGTATAGGGTCAGGGAACCCAGAGACAAGGGTTTTACCAACAAGAGGCCCGAGGGAGCCGGACATAAGTGGATCCCTGGTGGGGAAGGCCAGAGAAAAGGAACGTCAGAAAGGGAGCTCAGGATCACGCTCCAGAATTACCTGGGGGTTGGCCGAGTCCAGGACCTGGTGGACGCAGCACGGCTCGGGCGGTCACTCAAGGCTGGAGTGACCAGCACAACAGCAGTAAGTAAAAACCCTGAACTGCACAGCCCGACTCTGAGTCTTATTACCACCCTCACTGCACCACCACAACCACCACCCTCTACAACTGACCCCCTGAGGCTATACCCCTCCCGTTGGGGGTTATACTACCAGAAGCTGCACACATACCACCAGCCTCAGCGGACCCTGCTGCAGCGGCGGCCGTATTGACCGCAAATCAACGGGTGGCGTAGTCGACACTAAAGAACATCCAGCAACATCTGTAGGACTGCCACACACTGAGTTTGACACCCTGGGCACGGACCGGGTCACCGTCACTCGGAGACTACAACCCCCATCTGATCCGGCTCCGGGTATCCCCCGAACAACACTGGCCCAGGGGGCGCGTCACTATTATCAAAATTTCAGCATAGCCACATCCTCAGAATGCGAATATGGTTGAACAGAATGGTGGATCAAGAAGCCAAAAGCTCCCTGATCCACCATTCAGCCTGTGGTGAGTCTGAGACTCTGTGCACTGAAGGTGAAAAGTCGCAATAGCATCACGCCTGTAGTGTGGCGACTCAGTACTCACACTGCACTGACCAGAATGCCTGGGGAATGGGGTGAGATGAGTAGTGCTTTTTTATGTTAGTATTTGTAGGGGCCATAATACTAAATGGGTGTCTGGCAGTAGCCAATCATACTGTTTGGGGCACTGGTGGGGTTCATCATGCTGATTTCAGGGGGGCAAAATACTGAGTGGTGGGGCTGAAGGGAGCAATAATAATGAGTTGGGGGGCTAGTGGGGACAATTATACTGAGTGGTGGCAACCATAATACTGAATAGGGGGCTGAAGGTAGCCAATCATACTAATTGGAGCATTGATGGGGGCCATCATACTGATTTGGAAGATGGGGGGGCATGATACTGATTGGAGGCTTGATGAGGGCCATAATACTGAGAGTTGGTGGGTGCCATAATACTGAGTAATGGGGCTGGAGGGGGCCATAATACTGAGTGCTGGGGCCATTTTACTGATTAGATGGATGGTTAGGGCCATAATACTAAGTGGTAGGGCTGGTGGAGGCCATGATACTGATTGGAGCGCTGGTGAGGCCCATAATACTGATTGGTGGGGCTGGTGGGGGCCATGATACTGATTAGATGGCTGGTGTGGGCCATAATACTGAGTGGTGGGGCTGGTGAGGTCCATAATAATGAGTGATGGGGCTGATGGGGGCCATAATACTGAGTAGTGAGGCTTGTGTTAGCCATAATACTGAGTGGTGGGGCTGCTGGGAGGCATAATATTGAGTTAAGAGGCTCGTGGGAACAACTATACTGATTTGTATAAGTGGTGGGACTGGAGGCGGCCATGATACTGATTGGAGGGCTGGTGAGGCCCATAATACTGATTGGTGGGGCTGGTGGGGGGCCATGATACTGATTAGATGGCTGGTGAGGGCCATAATATGAAATAGTGAGGTTGGTGGGTGCCATAATACTGAGTGATGTGGCTGGTGGGGGGCATAATACTGAATGGTGGCTGTGGGAGGCATAATACTGTGTGAGAGGCTATGGGAGACTGTGAATGCTCCTATATTGAGTTGCCGACTGTGAATGCCCCTAAACTGAGTGGGGTCCTCATACTGAGTGGTGTGCTGTGGGAGTCCTTATTCTGTGTGGGGATCCTCATTCTATGTTGTGGTCAAAATTATGTGTGAGGGGCCACTCATATTAAGTGGGACATGTATTTATGTAATTAGTTAAGGACCACATTTTACCACTACTTTAGTCTAATATTATGTGCACTATCCTTTACATCTGTATATATTCTCTCCTGCCAAACATATCTGCTGACTTCTCATTATTCGTCACAGGGATCTGATTTATAAACCCCTCAACTGTCATATTTCCTTTTTTTCTATAGGTGGAAACTGTCAGACCCTTCTAAACACCAGGGGTCATTTATCTGTCCCCTTGACCCGCTTGTACTTTGCAGAAGTGGTTGTTGCAGTGGAATACTTGCACAGCTGTGGTGTGGTGCACAGAGACCTGAAACCGGAGAAGTAAGTGCCCCTGTAGTATAATAAGGAGGCAAAGTTATTATTTATTATCATATAGTCTGTAAGGCTAAAATCATCTTTTTTTTCGCAGCCTCCTGATAACATCTGCTGGACACATTAAAGTTACCGATTTTGGGCTTTCAAAAGTTGGTGTCATGATACCAAAAACCAACATCTACAAGCAATTAACAGAGGACATCACCAGAGAGTTCCGGGACCATGAGGTCAGCATCACTTACAGAAACCCAGCTTGTTCTTTACAAATCTCATCACACTATTGCTTCTTCTCTACGTTCTTCATTCCTAGAGAACTTTTCCACTGATATTTTATCTTCTGTCATTGTGTTTTTATGGTGAGAACTTGTCATATTAATGGTATCATCAATCTCATCTCTTTCTTCTATTGCTTTCCAGGTCTGTGGCACCCCATATTATGTAGCCCCAGAGGTCATCCTGAAAAAAGGCTATGGGAGACCTGTTGACTGGTGGTCAATGGGGATCATACTACATCAATTTCTTGTGGGATTGGTTCCATTTTATGGAAATTCCCCAACTGAGATTTATGAAAATGTTGTCACAGGTAAGTAGAATAATCCGATTATAGCTTTGATTGGTTACATTTGTTTACTTATTTCCTTTGCTTTATCGTACAGTCCAATAAAGAGATTTCATTTTCTGTCTTTTTCTATATAACAGGAGGCGTAATTTGGGATTGTAATCCCGTTCCTCCCTTTGTTGCTCAGAACCTCATCACTAAACTGCTCAGAAAAATTCCTGCACAAAGACTTGGGACAGGTAACAGTTTACTTATTACACCAAGGACATATCGCTCAAGTCCATGAGACTCAGCACTTCTCTATCAGCTCATCCATTTTTAGTTCGCCATAATATGACTTTCAGTATATTTCCTTCATGTTTGCTCAGTTATGTCATTAGTTCAGATTAAGTTAAACAGTTCAGATATGGAGCAGTCTCTGACAATATCCGCAATACTTTTGTTTTGTCTTCTACAGCAGGAGCATTTCAGATCAAAGGTCATCCATTCCTGAGTGATGTAGACTTTGACAACCTTTTAAGTCAGAAGCCTGAGTACGTTCCTCAGCTTTTGTCAGACGTGGACACAAGCTCCCCTATCAGTAAGTAGAAGGAGACGTCATCTAGACAAATCAGCTATTTGTCTCGTCTACCATAATTTGAGACAATTGGCTCCCATTAATATTACGGATAAATGGTGACTGTGCTAAACTAACAATCTCTAATAATACTTCATTACTTATCTCTGGTAGATCACTCTGATATAAACAAACATCTCGTCTCAGAGGATGAGGAGGACAATGAGAGCTTTAACTTCCAGAATTTTACATCTTCTTCTGAAAAGCTTTCTAAAGTAAGTATGAGAACAATAAATCTAAAATATGTAAAAAAAGACCTCTAAAAGTAAAAAAAAAGTATTTAATATCTTCTTGTTGTCCGCATTTAGCTCTGTACCACCGCTACCAGGAGGATAAACAATGAGGATCCCAAGTCCCCTCCAGAGTGTACCCCGGCATCCAGCACAAGCATCTCAGAAATGTGAGTAGATTCTAGGGTCATTACTGGGAGCTCCATACTGATATATATGCACAAACCCAAATATAGGACATAAACACCATAACAACAAATGCAGCATGCATCGCCCGTGATTAGCAGTCATTGTGCTTTTGGCTTCAGAAACCTCTGGTGGTGACAGCCCATAATTGCAGCCAGTCATGCACTTTTAGTGCTGCCCACACTGTAGGAGAGATGTAGTACTACATGCCAGCCATTCTTGGTAGTGGTTTTTCGCTCTGCTTTATAGAAGGTAGTTTTGAGTAGGAAACCTTCCCTACCATAACTCTTATATATCCTAATAGGCCTTATTGTTGATGTTAATCTAGTGAGACAACCCCTTCTATACCGAATTTACTTGTAATTTACACGTTTATCTTCTTCCAAACAGGCAGAAAGAATCTTTTCCTGTGTCTATTAGAGATGATGCTATTACCAGCTTGCCACCCTCGTCCCCATTGTCAGGTATGTACATGTCTACAGCACAAAAAATGAGAATGTTGATGTCAAGGCTCAAATATTTTCATATGGTATTTTTGTTAGTGGTCTTCTATGTTATACATGTTTCATGGATCCCAATTATGTTGCCCATAGGCCCATACTGTATCTCCATTTGCCTAATTTTGTAAAGTTTTTCCAGATTACCAGATGTATAGGGGACAGGAGTAGAACAATTCTACTATATGCAGGAAAGATACAAAGCAGATCCTATAAGAATATATTGTTAATGAGGGCTTTTTTCTACTTTCTGATTAGAAATTCCAGCTGACGTGGAAAGAAAATCTTCAATATATCTGAGTATAGAGCAAGAAATCTCAGAAAATGAAGAAAAGGGGGAAAAGAGACGAGGTAAGTGTGAGAGTCAGCTCCATGTTGTGTGATGTCATTCAGTGAGAATAATTCATGTGGAGCAGTTGTTGTTAGGGATGGGCAGACCCGTGGATGTTCGGGTCCATCAGGCTCAAGAATGTTACCCTAACGTGATCCCGAACCCGAACGGGATGTGGTGAATATTCATGGGACTTTAATAGCGGGCACACAGACAGCTGAGCGCAGCAGGAGCTGCGTTGCGGCTACCACGTGCAAACTATTAGGGAAAATGAGTGGTCACTGCTCCCCACGCATGCAGTGAATATTCCAGCACAGAGGGGAACACAGCGCTGGAGGAGAGAGGAGGTGAGTATGATTGTTTATTTTTTTTATGAGCAGCGTGACAGAGATCAGGGGGTGCCAAGCATACCAGGATGAGGGGGCCATACATACAGGGATGAAGGGGGCCATGCATATAAGTGATGAGGGGGGCGATGCATACAAGGATGAGGGGGGCTATACATACAGGGATGAGGCATGAGGGGGGCCATACATACAGGGATGAAGGGGGCCATACATACTTGGATGAGGGGGTCCATACATACAGGGATGAAGGATGAGGGGGGCCATACATACAGGAATGAAGAGTGCCATACATACCAGGAAGAGGAATGAAGGTACCATACATACCAGGAAGAGGGATGAAGGTGCCATACATACCAGGATTGGTGTGCGGGGGCGCCATACATAACAGGATGAAGAGTGGCATACATACCAGGAAGAGGGATGAGGGGGCCATGCATACCAGGATGGGGGATTGGGGTGCCATGCATACCAGGATGGTGGATTGGGGTGCCATTGCATATCAGGATGGAGATGAGGGCCACATATAACAGGAAGGAGGGGGCCATATATACCAGGATGGGGGATATTAACGGAAGTGGGGTACATTACCCCTATAACAGTGTCAGCAGCAGACCCCCTCCAGCTTAACAGGGCATCATGACAACATTTTTTGCTTAAATTTTTTTTCTATTTTGCTCCTCTAAAACCTAGGTGCGTCTTATAGTCCGAAAAATATGGTATTCACCAGCCGGTGCCTGTGCATAGTTAGAAATTTGTCAGTGAGATATATAATTTAGTGCAGTGTGTGTGTGTGTAGCTTACTGTACATGTATTTAGATAATAATTAAAAAAATAAAATAAAAAAATGCCCAGATGAGGGAAAGCAGACAGCTCGGGACTGGTGTTATTATTCTGGGAAGAGGCCAATGTCCATGAAGCTTCCCAGGCTATTAATATCAGCTCACGGCTGTCTGCATAGCCTTTACTGATTATTAAAAGGGGGTGCACCCCCAAAAGTGATGTGGGGTCCCCTTTATACTGCGCCGGCCAATCACAGGCATACCAATACTTGGCATGGCTGTGATGGGGCCTGAAGTGCCCACTCCAGAAAAGTTTGTTGATTGGCTGTTCTGCATCCTTTCAACAAGCTTTGTTCGGACTGCTGAACCCAAACAGTAACACAGACTTCCGGGAGACACTAGATGTCCAGTACGGACTGTCACATATGTGATGGCTGACAATGATCCCTGACCTCTTTATGAATAAGATTCCTCTGCCGTTCAGCCACAGTGACCACACAGTAGTATCAAGTAATAAGTCGTCCCTTTACTTACATTATAGACACAAAGCAGATCCTATAAGAATATATTGTTAATGAGGGCTTTTTTTTACTTTCTGATTAGAAATTCCAGCTGACGTGGAAAGAAAATCTTCAATATATCTGAGTATAGAGCAAGAAATCTCAGAAAATGAAGAAAAGAGGGAAAAGAGACGAGGTAAGCGAGAGAGTCAGCTCCATGTTGTGTGATGTCATTCAGTGAGAATAATTCATGTGGAGCAGTTGTTATTAGGGATGGGCAGACCCGTGGATGTTCGGGGAACACAGCGCTGGAGGAGAGAGGAGGTGAGTTTGATTGTTTATTTTTTTTATGAGCAGCGTGACAGGGATCAGGGGGTGCCAAGCATACCAGGATGAGGGGGCCATACATACAGGGATGAAGGGGGCCATGCATATAAGGATGAGGGGGGCGATGCATACAAGGATGAGGGGGGCTATACATACAGGGATGAAGGATGAGGGGGGCCATACATACAGGGATGAATAGTGCCATACATAGTATACATACCAGGAAGAGGAATGAAGGTACCATACATACCAGGAAGAGGGATGAAGGTGCCATACATACCAGGATGGGTGTGCGGGGGTGCCATACATAACAGGATGAAGGGTGCCATACATACCAGGAAGAGGGATGAGGGAGCCATGCATACCAGGATGGGGGATTGGGGTGCCATGCATACCAGGATGGTGGATTGGGGTGCCATTGCATATCATGATGGGGATGAGGGCCACATATAACAGGAAGGAGGGGGCCATATATACCAGGATGGGGTATATTAACGGAAGTGGGGTACATTACACAGTGTCAGCAGCAGACCCCCTTCCCCTTAACAGGGCAGCATGACAACATTTTTTGCTTACATTTTTTTTCTATTTTGCTCTTCTAAAACCTAGGTGCGTCTTATAGTCCGAAAAATACGGTATTCACCAGCCGGTGCCTGTGCATAGTTAGAAATTTGTCAGTGAGATATATAATTTAGTGCAGTGTGTGTGTGTAGCTTACTTTACATGTATTTAGATAATAATTAAAAAAATAAAATAAAAAAATGCCCAGATGAGGGAAAGCAGACAGCTCGGGTCTGGTGTTATTATTCTGGGAAGAGGCCAATGTCCATGAAGCTTCCCAGGTTATTAATATCAGCTCACGGCTGTCTGCATAGCCTTCACTGATTATTAAAGGGGGGAGCACCCCCAAAAATGACGTGGGGTCCCCTTTATACTGCGCCGGCCAATCACAGGCATACCAATACTTGGCATGGCTGTGATGGGGCCTGAAGTGCCCACACCAGAAAAGTTTATTGAATGGCTGTGCTGCATCCTTTCAACAAGCTTTGTTCGGACTGCTGAACCTGAACAGTAACACAGACTTCCGGGAGACACTAGGTGTCCAGTACGGACCGTCACATCTATGATGGCTGACAATGATCCCTGACCTCTTTATGAATAAGATTCCTCTGCCGTTCAGCCACAGTGACCGCACAGTAGCATCAAATAATAAGTCGTCCCTTTACTTACATTATAGACACAAAGCAGATCTTATAAGAATATATTGTTACTGTTTTTTTTTTCTACTTTCTGATCAGAAATTCCAGCTCTCGAGAAAAGAAAATCTTCGCTGTATTTGCTTATAGAGCAACAAAACTCAGAAAATAAAGAAAAGAGGCAAAAGAGACGAGGTAAGTGTGAGAATCAGCTCCTTTACTTACATTATAAATACAAAGCAGATCCTATAAGAATATATTGTTACTGAGGTTTTTTTTTTACTTTCTGATCAGAATTTCCAGCTCAGAAAGAAAGGAAATCTGAAAAAAATCTGAGTACACAGGAACAAAACTCAGAAAATGAAGAAAAGAGAGGAAGGAGACGAGGTAAGTGTGAGAATCAGCTCTATGTTGTGTGATGTCAGTGAGAATAATTCATGTGGAGCAGATGTCATCTGTCAGTGATGGGATTGTCGCATGTATGATGGCTGACAATGATCCCTGACCTCTGTATGATAAAATTCCTCTGCCGTTTGGCCGCAGTGTCCACGCAGTGGTATCATGTAATACGGAGTCCCAGTACTTACATTATATTGATTTCTCTTCTCATAGCTTCCCTCCTCCGCCGAATCTTATCATCCTGCCGGCGTGGATTGTCCAGGGCTGCTCGGATATGTGCATGTTGTCACTGTTCCCCCAGCATCATTTAAAAGACTGAAAACCTCCGCATCTAGCGCCCAGAAATGCAGCAGATCCACCATCACTGCTGAACCTGTATAGAAGGACCTTCACCAGCTTCCTGTGGCCTTCTCACTGGAACATCTTTACCCGGATATGTTTTGCCTCTATCATCAGGCTCCGCGGTATTCATACTACTCGCCTGACTTGGCTTTTACTGATCACCTGGTATCTGACCCCAGCTGTGTTCATGACTATGATTTCATCTATTAATAATATTCATGGTTTTGTTCATGTCTTAACCTTCTATCCTATTATTAATAATAAAAAAATAAAAATAAAAGCTGTTACTGTTGCTCTGATTTTTTTTCATCTTGAGTTCACAACTAATTGTAACTCACTAATTGTGCTTCTTAACACTAAATGCATTTGTCATTATTCTGAATGCAGCAGCCAGGCTCATATTTCTGTCCAGCAGCTACACCGGCGCCTCCACAGTACCAGTCATTGCACTCTCCCACAAAGCTCTCCACAGTGCTGCACTGTTCTACAACTCCTCCCATATGTCCGTCTACTACCATATCTCCACTCCAATGAGCAAAGACTAATATCCTCCATAATCAGGACCTCCCACTCTCACGTCCATGACTTTTTCTGTGCTGCACCAGCTCTCAGGAGTGCATCAGGTTCATTCCTACTGTCTATGGATTTAAGTGTGCACTAAAAACAGATAATTTTTAGCAAGACTATCAAGTCATGTCACTAATCTAAGTTTTGCCCCCAGCACTCAGTAGCACTTAATATCTGTACATATGTACAGATATTGGCTGGTGACCTGTTCATTTAGTCTTAACTCCTCGAAGATAGGTGCTCCCTAAAACCACATCTGTTTAGGGCGGCCTATCACGCTCCTTAATCAAAGTCCTTTTATATATTTATAGCCCATTCATTATTTCTCCAAACATAAGTCACTCCACCGCACCCAAAACCACTACAAATCCTGGCTGGTGACAGCTCCTGCAGCCTTTATCTCTCCCTCATCCCCTCAAGATGGCGGACCATCATTGTAAATAAGCCCCTGCACTTTGTGTCCCCCCACCTCATTATAGATTGTAAGCTCTTACCAGCAGGGTCCTCATTAGTTTTGCTTTAATTATTGTATTATCTTTAGCTATGTTACTTATGACTGTTGTATATGAACCTGAATTGTAAAGCGCTGAGGAATATGTTGGCGCTATATGAATAAAGATTATTATTATTAAAGCAAAACAACAACATGTTTCATACCGCCAAATCTTCCTTAACTCCTTAGTGACCAAGCCAATTTTGACCTTAATGACCTGCCCAAATTTTTGAAGTTTGACCAATGTCAATTTATGTGGTAATAACTCTTTAACGCTTCAACGGATCCCACTGATTTTGAGACTGTTTTTTTCATGACATATTGTACTTCATAATAGTGGTAACAATTTTTCAATATGACTATCATTTATTTGTGAAAATATCGGAAATTTGGCGAAAATTTTTAAAATTTCACAATTTTCAACCTTTTATTTCTTACGCCCTTAAATCAGAGTGTCATGTCGCACAAAATAGTTAATAAATAACATTTCCCACATGCTTACTATACATCTGCGTCATTTTTGAAACATCGTTTTTTCTGTTAGGAAGTTATAAGGGTCAAGAGTTGACCAGTGATTTCTCATTTTTACAACAAAATTTACTAAATATTTTTTTTAGGGACCACATCACATTTGAATTGACTTTGGGGGGCATATATGACACAAAATATCCAAAAGGGATACTATTCTAAAAATTGCACCCCTTAATTCCTCAAAACCACATTCAAAAAGTTTATTAACCTTTCATGTGCTTCACAGGAACTAAAGCAATGGCAAGGAAAAAATGAACATTTTTTCCACAAAAATTTTACTTTAGCCCCATTTTTTTATTTTCACAAGGGTAACAGGAGAAATGGACACCAAAAATTGTTGTGTAATTGGTCCTGAGTATGCCAATACCCTATATGTGGGATAAAACTACTGATTGGGCACACGGCAGGGTTCAGAAGGGAAGGAGCATAATGTCTTTTTGAATGCAAACATAGCTGGAATCGAGAGCAGACGCCATGTCGTTTGGAGAGCCCCATATGTGCCTAAACAGTGAAAACCCCTACAAGTGACACGATTTTGGTAACTAGACCTCTCAAGGAATGCATGTAGATGCCTGGTGAGCACCTTGAACGCCCAGGTGCTTCACAAAAGTTTATAACGCAGAGCCGTGAAAATTAAAAAAAATCTATTTTTTACCACAAAAATATACTTTTAGCCCCAAATTTTTTTCCCACAAGGGCAATGGGAGAAAATGGACCCAAAAATTTGTTGTGCAATTGCTCCTGAGTACGCCGATATCTCATATGTAGGGGAAAACTATTTTTTGGGCACATGGCAGGGTTCGGAAAGGAAGGAGTGACGTTTTGGAAAGCAGACTTTGATGGAATGGTCTGCGGGTGTCATGTCGTGTTTGGAGAGCCCCTGATGTGCCTAAGCAGTGGAAATCCCCCCTCAAGTTACCCCATTTTGAAAACTACACCCCTCAAGGATTTTATCCAGGGTTATGTATAGTGAGCATTTGTAAACCACAGGTACTACACATAATTTGTTAACATTAGGTCGTCATATTGAAAATTGTCATTTATTTCACAAAAATGACGTTTTAGCCCCAAATTGATTATTTTCACAATGGACAATAGGTTAAAAAATAACGTGATGATCAAAAACTTCTATTTGGGCACATGGCAGGACTAGGAAAGGAAAGAGAGCTATTGGTCTGGAATATATTGTGAATGCCATGTCGAATTTTGGAAAGCCCCTGACATGCAAAAACAGCAGAAGCCACCACAACTGACCCAATTTTGGAAACTAACCCCCTCAAGGAATTTATCTAGGGATGTATTGAGCATTTTTAACTTACAGGTGATTCACAAAACTTTATAACTTCCAGATGTGAGAACAAAAAATTATTTTTTTATACTAAAATACTGTTTTAGCACCAAATTTATAATTTACACAAGCGTTAATAGGAGAAAATGGACCCCATAATTTGTTATGCAATTTTTACCGATCACAGTGATACCCCATATGTGGTTGTACACTAATGTTTGAGCACACAGCAGGGGTTGGATAGGAAGGAGCGCTACTTGGCTTTTAGAACACAGATTTCGTTTTAATACAGTAATGTTCAAAACAATAGCAGTGTGTCCAAAAACATGAGTTAAGCACAAAATCTTTCTACTAGTTTTTATTTCCAGCATTGGGAACATTACACACTGTTTTCTAATTCAAAACATGAAGAGAAATGTATATAATTTTTAACTACTTTACAGAAAATAGCAAAAAAAGGAGGCCAAGTACTTAAGCTACGTAGTTGGGAGAGGCGAAATTAAGCCACAGGTCAATAAGAACGAGGCAATTCAGAACTGGCTGCAACCGCTCTCCAAGAAGCATGTGAGAGCGTTTCTTGGAATCGTGGGATATTACCGGCGGTTTATCCCAAATTTTTATATGATTGCCGCACCACTGACGGACCTTCTGAAAGGCACAAAATCAACGAGGGCGAAATGGACGGTTGAAACCGAGATGACGTTCCAACAGCTGAAGCTGGCACTCTGTAAGCAGCCGGTCCTGGTTGCACCAGACTTTACTAAAGAGTTTGTGCTCCAGACAGATGACTCAGAAGTTGGCCTAGGAGCCGTGCCGTCACAGGAGATAAATGGGGAAGAGCATCCCATCCTGTATATGAGCCGGAAGCTCTCATCCTGTGAGAAAAATTATGCCATTGTGAAGAAAGAATGCTTAGCCATAAAATGAGCCATACACACGCTAAGATATTACCTACTTGGCCAAAAGTTTAAATTGGTGTCAGACTATGCCCCTTTGAGATGGTTGAGGGAAAAGAAGGGTAAGAATGCCTGAGCAACTAGGTGGTTCTTAGGTCTCAAAGACTTTAATTTTCACATGGAGCATAGACCTGCGAAGTTACACGCTAATGCTACTGCCCTCTCCAGAATTCCCTGCTGGGTGACTGAAGGTGCCCCCCGGCTTTTGGCAGAGGGGGGGGGATATGTGACAGAGTCACTGGTATTATATGCGAGGGGAGGTATGTGTCACTCAGGATTCTCTCCTGTGTGAACTGAGACCTACTGAATCTCTGCCAGCATGTTATATGCTGTGGGTTACCTCTTTTAAAGGGTGTGGTTTTATGGGAATGATGTAGAGATGTGAGGGAAGTCATTCCCCATACCTCCTCCTCAGGGTGTGGCTGAGCAAGCTTTAAATGTTCAGTCCTGTTTTTTTTTCTTTGTGTTGTGTTTGGAGAGGCAAGGTCTCCAGGCTGGACAGCCATAGCTCAGGACAGAGCTGAAGGGTGGACATAACCTGTGTGGGTGAACGGCACATACACATATGGACTGTGCTATTGTTTATCTTTTGTTATGCTGTTTTGCTAGTAAGGCTGTGTTTATCTTTGCTGGAGTTGCAGAGCTTTTGTCACGGGTGTGTCAGAGGTGACAGACAGTCGCCCTACAGTGGGTTGCAGGAGACATCTACGTTTGGCATTGCAGACAGCTTCTTAGATAAGAGGCTGTCTTTAGGACCAAGTAGCTACCTCTCTCTTGCTAATTAGCTCTCTGGCCTGGGTGTATATATACCTGGTGTGTCTGAGAGGGAGTCGCCGGCTATATTCATTTCTACTTGTGAGGCTTATCAGGAGCAGCACTTCATCCTTTCTGGAGCTTGAGGCCATGTGTATATTTGAAATCATCTAAAGCTAAGCAATTTTCCCCTGTTTTGTCTTCTCTTGTTGTCTATAGTGTTTAGTGGAGGTTGACTAGTTCTCATCTCCTTCCATCCCTAGCCGTAGCCGTACGCCAGGGAAAGTAGGGCGAGGCACGCATACGGTGATTGCTGAAGAGGCAATATAGGTACGGTAGTTAAGACAGGGTGACGTTAGACCATACTAGGAGGTCTCTACTTCCTCCTTTCCCTTTTCCCTTTGTGTTGCACTAACTCCTGGCGTGACATTACAGCCGGCCGAGCACGTTTTGAAAAGAAAAAAAAAAAAAGCTGTAATTTTTTTTCCTTTGTCTGGAGAAGGGATATATCAGACCCTCATCTTCGCTAGTGGCGGCAGGGTTCTTCTTTGTGAAGAAAAAAGATGGCGGTCTACGTCCCTGTTTAGATTTCCGGGAATTACATCAAATTACCATCCATGATCCAAACCCTCTTCCTGATTCTTCCCTCCAGGCTTTTTCTTCCTTAAAGAACCATTTTGCCACTGCATGTATACTCAGTCAACCCGATGTTTCTCAACCCTTTAATGTGGAGGTTGATGCTTCTGATGTTGGGGTTGGGGCTGTGTTGTTTCAGGGTTCATCCCCTGGTAAATGGCATCCATGCGCCTTCTTTTCTAAAAAATTGTCTTCAGCAGAGAGAAATTATGACATGGGTAATAGTGAACTTTTGGCGATCAAATTGGCGTTCAAGTAATGTCGACATTAGTTGGAGGAGGCTGTCCATCCTATTACTGTTATTACTGACCATAAGAACCCGTCATATCTCCAGTCAGCTAAATGTCTCAACCCTGGGTTCAATTTTGTTGTCACTCTTCGTCCAGGGGTCAAAAAAGTCAAGGCTGATGCTTTGTCCCGGAGCTTCCCTGGTGGTGGTGACCATGAGAACCCTGCCCTGATATTACAGAAAGGGGTAGTCATTTTCGCTCTTTATCCTGAACTGGACGGTGAGGTGTTGGAGGCTCAGGGGGACGCCCCTGCCTTCTGCCCTTCAGGAAAGTTATTTGTACCATCTGACCTGCGCCGCAAAGTAATCAAGGAACATCATAACTCTGTGCTTGCTGAGCATCCAGGTGGTAAGGCAACTGCGGACCTCCTCTCTCGTCGTTTTTGGTGGCTGGGGTTGCATCGGGATCCAATTGAACACTTAGCTGCTTGTAGTATTTGCGCGCGTTCTAAGGTTTCGTATACCCCTCCATCTGGTACTCTTCTTCCGCTACTTATCCCTAGTAGGTCATGGACACACTTGTCCATGCATTTTATTACTGACCTACCGGTTTCTGCAGGTGAAACGGTGGTTTTGGTGGTAGTAGATAGGTTCAGTAAAATGGTTCACTTTGTCGCATTACCTGCACTTCCCAATGCCAAGACACTTGCTCAGGTGTTCATAAATTATATTGTGAAGCTTCACGGGGTTCTCTCCGATGTGGTGTCTGATCAGGGGACCCAGTTTGTTTCCAAGTTCTGGAAGGCATTCTGTTCTCGACTGGGGGTGCAGCAGTCCTTTTCATCTGCCTTCTACCCTCAGTCGAATGGTCAGACCGAGCGTGTCAATCAGAACTTGGAGACATACCTCAGGTGTTTCGTTTCCGAAAATCAGGAGGATTGGGCATCCTACTTACCGCCAGC
The DNA here is from genome assembly GCF_046119375.1 of Phyllobates terribilis. Lineage (NCBI taxonomy): Eukaryota > Metazoa > Chordata > Amphibia > Anura > Dendrobatidae > Phyllobates > Phyllobates terribilis. The sequence continues at coordinate 74,708 of NW_027363120.1, forward strand.
AGAATTTGCCATCAATAATCATCGTCAAGAATCCACTGGCAGGTCACCGTTCTTCGGTACATATGGTTATCATCCACAGTTTGGTACCTTCAGTGGGGGAAGAGCTTCATGAGTTTCTGAGGAGGAACGGTTTACATCATTGCTCTCCTCCATATGGCAGGGTGTTCTTTGAAACTTAAAGACCATGTGAAACAGGTATAAACGTATGGCCGACAGAAAACGCTTGCCAGGTCTGGACCTGAATGTGAATGATTTTGTGTGGTTGTCTACCACGAATATAAGATTAAAAGTTCCTTCTTGGAAGCTGGGACCTAGGCTAATAAGCCCTATAAAATAACCACCGTCATTAACCCAGCAGCGTTTCATCTTGAACTTCCTCAGGCCCTTAAAGGTCCACAATGTGTTCCACATATCCTTACTCAAAAGGTATGTGGAACCTCTTGAACCCTCAAGTCTACCACCGCCCCCAGTACTGGTTGATGGTAATCTGGAGTTCCAGATTTTGAGGATTGTAGATTCTCATCTCAAATGTCGTTCTTTACAATACTTGGTGCACTGAAAAGGCCATAGTCCAGAGGAGAGGATGTGGGTTTCAGCATCAGAGATGAACGTTCCCAGATTGGTTAGCTCATTCCACACCTCTTTTCCTGAGAAACCCAGTCCTGAGGCCACTCGTAGAGGGGGGGCTACTATCGCAAGTGTGTCAAAGGTGACAAACAGTCGCCCTGCAGTGGGTTGCAGGAGATCTCTACGTTTGGCATTACAGATAAGATAAGATTGTAGATAAGAAGCTGTCTTTAGGACCAAGTGGCTACCTCTCTCTTGCTAATTATCTCTCTGGCCTGGGTGTATATGTACCACCCCGAGGGCTCGGTTGCTACAGAGGTATTGCATCTCAGCCAGATGTGCGATATCTCACTCTCAGGTATGGATGCAGTGTGGATCAGGACCCTGAAACCTGCATGCATTACACCACATTTCCAGGGGGCAGGGCGACCGATATGCTCCAAGTAGAGCACGACAGTCCCTGTCCCTGGCTGGAGTGGGGAGAGGGAACACCGAGGAAGTGGGAACCCTGTAGTGCAGGAGCAGGGAGGAGGTAGTTCCTGGGTGCACCTAGAGGGAGGTATAAAAGGTGGGCACCATCTTAGTTCAGTGTTCAGTCTGAGAGAGGAAGTGACAGAGCAGGGCCTCTGTGGAGCTCTGCTCCGGAGGCGGGCCTAGCCTGTGAGGCCCAGCAAGCACTAAAAGAGAAGACAATTCAGTGACAGAAGAAGAGGGAGCAGGAGGTGGGAGCAGAGGCTGGTGAGCACAGTACGACGTAGGCAGCCGTTACCTGCAGAAGTGGTCTGGATAATAAGAACTGTGAGTAAAGACCCTGGACTGCATCACTGACTCTGTGTCGTCACTGCTACTCCTGCACCATCACTCCCATCCTCCGCATACACTGCCCTGAGACTACACTCCTCCCGTGGGGAGTTGTACTACACTCTGCTGCACTCACAACACCAGCCTCAGCGGTCTGCCCTGCGGCAGCGGTTCATCCTGACCGCAATCCACGGGTGGCGTAGTCGAACATTTAATATCATAAAAACCACACAAATAGACTGCCATTTGAGTTGACCACCCTGAGCCACGGGACCGGGTCCCCGCCGCACGAAGACTACAACCCCCAGCATCCGCAATGAGTCCGGTTCCGGGTTTCCCCACACGCGCGCGGCCCAGGGGGCGTGTCATATATATACCTGGTGTGTCTGAGAGGGAGTCGCCGGCTATATTCATTTCCACTTGTGAGGCTTATCAGGAGCAGCACTTAGTCCTTTCTGGAGCTTGAGGCCGTGTGTATATTTGAACTGATCTAAAGCTAAGCAATTTCCCCGTTTTGTCTTCCCTTGTTGTCTATGGTGTTTAGTGGCGGTTGACTAGTGCTCTGCTCATCTCTTTCCATCCCTAGCCGTAGCCATACATGAGGGAAAGTAGGGCGAGGCACACGTGCAGCGATTGCTGAAGAGTCAATATAGGGGCGGTAGTTGAGAAACAGTGATGCTAGACTAGACTAGGAGGTCTCCACTTCCCCCTTTCCCTAGTGTCTGGGCTCCCTTTCCCTTTTCCCTCTGTATTGCACTAACACCTGATGTGACAGCATTATGCCATATAATAACGCCTGCAGAGAAAACCTGGTTCCTGAGTCTACTTCCGGAAGCGGCCGAGCAAGTCGACCTACCACACCATGTATAAAAAGGCTACCACACCGTGTATATTTTTACTGTCCCTATTCTAGTCCTATTAATAACTCTAATTTTTTTTAATTGTTTTATCACACACAAAAAAAATAAATAATCGGATGCCGATCAGCGCTCAATGGCTGTAGGACGCATACACAGATCTGGTGAAAAAAGAGGATAAAAAAAATAGAAAGGAAAGAAAAAAGTCCTAGCCAAATGTGAGCATTGGTTCCAATTAGTGATGTGCGTCTGATCAGCGGCTCGGCGGCTGCAGGACGCATGCACGGAAGTGGTGTAAAGGAAGGGTGGAGGTCGGGGATTAGAGGAAAAAAAATTACTGGAAAACAGCGAGCACGAGTGCTGATTAGTGATTTGTGTCACTGATCAGTGCTCGGTGACTGCAGGACGCACGCACGAGTAACTAAAATGCTCCTTACTGGGACCAAACAATTCCTAATGCTCGGGTGCTCGTTTCGAGTAACGAGTATAATGGGAGTCAATGAGAAATCTGAGCATTTTTCCGGCAGACCCTACAAGGAGGTCTGGGGGGCAGAGAAAATGTGCAAATGGATGAGAAAGGTGCTGAATGGAAGGAGAACAGCATGGGGAAGACCCCTGGAAGCATCTCTGACTCCCAGATCACAGCTGAGAACAATGGTTTCACACTTTTACTCCACTTTAAGGACTGACAATAAAACATTCCAAATCAACGATAAATTGCATTTTAGATGAAAAAAAATGTTAAGAAATATGTTTCCTGTATAATAACTTGTATATAAGGCAAAATTTAAAAAGCATTTTAAAAAAATTATAATTTAAGTAAACTAAAATTGTTTTTTTTATGAAAAAATAGTAAACTTCAGTGTAATTTATGAAGGAAGCACGAACTGCCAAAAATTATCGACTCGGATACACCCTGTATTAGACATAAAGGAGGGTCTCATACACATTCTGTTCAAATTGTCATGTAGTGGTACTCCTAGACGCAAAAAGGCTATGCACTAAGTGCAAATCCTGCCAAAAATTACAAGCAGGGTTATCCATATACTCTTGAAGGCACCAACTGTAGTGCCTCATTCAAATATTGCGAACAAAGTGTAGTTGTGGTACTCCTACATTCATAAAGGCTTTGCACAAGTACAAAGGCAGGAACAAATTATAAGTAAGGTCATCCATAGACCCTAGAAGGCAACAACTGGCAGGCCTCATTCAAATATAGAACATTAAAAACACTTTATATGCTGCTGTCATCAGGTGGTGTGTAAAAGCCTGGTATAATCCATGCTTTGTTCATTGTTATCAGTCAGCCTTTCTGTTGCAGGAGAAAGCGCCTGTCCGTTATGACCCCCCTTTGGCACTAAAAATCTGCTGAGACAAGACCCTAGCGGCAGTGCAGCACAACACCTCCAAGGCATAGAGGGACAGCTCATGCCAGGTGTCCAGCTTTGAGACCCAATAGCTGAAGGTCGCAGAGGAATTAACAAATAAGCTGGTTTGGTCGGCCAGGTATTGCTTGACCATCTTTGAAAACTTTTCCTTCCTTGTCAAAAATACCTGGCCATGATGACGCGCCCCCTGAGCCATGGGGATACCCGGAGCCAGGCCTTGTAGATGCTGGGGGTTGTAGTCACCGTGGTGGTGACCCGGTCCGTGACCCAGGGCGGTCAAACCAAGGGGGTAGTCTATATGTACAAATGTTAATGTCCGACTAAGCCACCTGTGGATTGCGGTCATTGGTAACTGCCACTGCGGAGCAGTCCGCTGAAGCTGGTGGTATGTGCAGCAAGGTGATGTGACTCCCCACAGGAGGAGTGTAGCTTCAGGGCAGCGTGCTTGGATGATGGTGGTGATTGTGCAGGGCGTTCTAGTGCTATGAGTGCTGGCGCCGCAAGGAACACAGAGACAGGATAGTGCAGTCCCAGGGTCTTTACTCACTGTTGTTGTAGTTCAGATTACAGGTACCAAGCAATCTTCCACCGTCGTGCTGTGCGTACTCAGTGAGGGGTTCAGTCCACCCTCAGGTATTTCCAGAGCACTTATTCTTCTGTGTACCTTCCTCTGGCCTCTTCCTGCACCTCACACACAGCGCCACTTCTATCCGGTACCCTCGGGCCTTGGCGGGCGACGTGTGTTCTGTCCCCTGGGTCCTGTGCTGATACCTTCTTAGTGTACTGGTGTGGACTTGTGGTCTGCAGTACTTGAAATGCTGCAGCCTCCGGTTCCTAGTTAAGCATTTGCTGTTTCTCTACTAGTTGAAGGACCCGGTTCCCTGTTCTGGCCTGACCCCTCTACCTCCTGGTACGGGTGGCTTGCTGCACGGCCTGTACCCCTAGGGTCCATTCACTCCTCATTCCTGGAGCCGTCCTGCTCCCTCTCCTCTCTCAGGCTCAGGCCTCCTGACTTGGCCCGCCTTTGGAGCAGAGCTCATACAGAGCCTCTGCTCCCTGACTTCTCCTCAGTCTGTCTGACTGGAACTCCACCTGCTCTTCTGTCTGAACCAAGATGGTTCCTTACTTTTATACCTCCTACACATGTGCTCCCAGTATCTATGTCCTCCACCCCATCCACTACATAGTTCCCCCTCTCTAGGTGGTTCCCCGCACTGCAGCCAGGGACCAGGGACTGTGCTCTCCCGTAGGAGCAATCTCGCCCTGTCCCCCGGAAATGTGGTGTAGTGAATGCTGGTGTTAGGGTCCTGAGCTGTACTCTTTCCTTACATGGGAGTGAGATACCACACCTCTGGGTGAGATGCAATACCTCTGTGGCGACCGAACCCTCAGGGGCGCCACACACCCCCCTGGTAAAACACAGCACATCCGCGGGCTGGAACAGAGCAAAAGACAGGGTAAATTAGGACATGCAAATTTTTGGATGCATCACATTATATAACATTATGGATACTTTTTAAAGGACATTTCTCTTCACACTTATAAAATATTTCTTCACACATATAAGACATTTTTAATATAAACATTCTTCATATCAACACATTTTCAAGTAAAACTTTTGGTCAACCGGTCACAGTAATGTCTGCAACCAGGTGTCCATTTTTCGATAAAGTGCAAACTTGCAAACATGAATATGACGGACCCGTCCCAAACCCTCAACGGAGGCCCTGGGGTGGCTGCAGGGCTTAGACGATCCAGATGCTGGACCTTGTCTTCGGTCACCTACAACGGGTTTTTGTTCTGAGGTCACTCGTTGTAGTTCTTATAAAACCAATAAGGGGCACCTCAAGAGGTGCAACTATTTACAAGAAGCGGCTGCTCCCAGTCCTCAGCCGGTTAGTCTCTGGACCCTTTACGGGTAACTAAACAACCTAGTAAAAACACAAACGGTGAACCTGCAGCGTCTATGCTGCTGTACGGGTACTGATTACTACTGGCAGTCCTTAGTAGTATTGCTCCCTCCAGGGAGGCTCTAGTTCATCACAAGCTGACCCAGCCAGGTCTTCAGCTTCATACTGGTAGAAGCCGTGCTCTTCTACCACCTTGTGGACATTAAAGGCGTAACAGCCTCTGACTCCTTTGTGACGGGTATAGGTCACGATGTCTCCGGGGTAGAGGTCCCTATCAGGGTGACCTGCTATTAGGTGGGACTCCACGTCCCTCCTGTTGACGAACAGATCAATGTCTGTGTGTGGGTCCCGGATGAATCCCCACCCGGCATCCAAATTGAATTTAACTACGGTCCCTTCTTCCTTGGGACCGTGGGTGGCTTTGTTGGCCTGGCAGGCCCGGGTCTTTTCCTGCATATTCTGGGCCTCTAATTTCTCCCACCGCACGCGCCGTGAGCTGCGCTCTTTTTCAAATTGGACCAGCTGCTGGTGGCAGAACTCTTTGCGACGGGCTGCGGCTGCCCTGGTCTCCTGGGACAACCCCATCAGGTCCTCCCCAGAGTGATCCCACTCAAACTGGGCCTCGTCTTCCGGCAACCGGGAGATGGCGGCAGGCTGCGGAGCGGGTAGGAGCGAGGGCCGCTGGTCCTCCACCTCCGTGGACCAGTCCCACCGGCGACGTCTGTATACCCACTTGGCTGGTGGGGGAGTTGGTTCCTGCAGGGGACCCAGAAGCTGGCTGGCTGTGCCGGTGCCCGAAGGTGGCGGTGTCTGGGATTGCGGGGCGTGCAGGGCAGGCGCGCCCGGGACTTGTGGACCTTGCGGCGGGGTCAGGTGCGGGCCGCCGCTGGTGGCGCCTGGGGTCAGCAGCTCCACCAGCGGGCCCAGGAGCAGGTCGACGCTGGCGGCACCCGGGGCTGGAGGGCTTGGCTGGGGGCCTAGGAGCGGGCCGTCGCTGGTGGCGCCCGGGGCTGGAGGGCTTGGCTGGGAGCCTTGCTGCGGGGTCAGGAGCGGGCTGGTGTTGGTAGCGCCCGGGACAGGGAAACTCCTCCTACCTGCTCCCGCGGCCGCTCCTGCGTCACGTGTCGCCTCCTGGCGCTGGTCGGGCTCCGCTAAGGCTGGGGCACCGCCGGTGCTTGGTAGCGTCGTCGGCTGCCGGTTCGCCATCCGCTGTTCCATCTCCCGTCTCCACCCGGTGATGGCGTCTCGCTAGGCCCTCTCCATCCTCCGGCCCTGGTCTTCCATCCCAGAGCGGAGGAACTCCGAGTCCTCCTGGGGCAGCTTAGCCACTAGCTCCTCCAAGGTGTAGGGTGCTGCGGCCTGCAGCAGGCCGCTGACTGGGGCTCTTGTGCTGCCGTCCTCCATCTTCCCTACAGGGTGCGGTCTGTCTAGACTGATCCAGACCAAGCCCTGTCTCCCAGTTTTCTTCTCTCCTCTCCCCTTTTGGGGGCGGTCCCAGGGCAGTTTGTTGCAGTCCCATGGCAATCTGCTGTCGGTTACTTTCAGGGTCAGCCCCCCCACCTTGATGGACACACTTGCATACATGACCACTGCTGTTTGGGGCGGGCTCCGCTTCTGGCACCATTCTGGGACCTGGCCCACGATGGGAGGTGGTTTCTTGTCGTCTTTTAGCACGCACATAATGGCGCCCGTTCTTCTGGGGCGGGCGCCACATTTAGTAGAAAACACAGTCTTTAGGCGCGCGATACCCGGTGATAACGGGTGGGCTCATATCCTGCCGACTACGCCAAAGTTGACGTGCCCCCTGGGCCGTGGGGTACACGGAGCCGGGCCGGTAGACGCTGGGGGTTGTAGTCACTGTGGCGGTGACCCGGTCCGTGACCCAGGGCAGTCAATCTAAGGGTAGTATTTGTGTGTAGGGGTTTTATAATGTCCGACTACGCCACCTGTGGAGTGCGGCCATTGAGGCCGCCGCTGCGGAACAGTCCTCTGAAGCTGATGGTTTGGGAGCACATGTGGTATAACTCCCCACAGGAAGAGTGTAGCTTCAGGGCAGTGTGAGTGGATGATGGTGATTGTAGGGCAAGGAGTCAGTAATGAAAACAGAGTCCGTGTGATGCAGTCCCAAGGTCTTTACTCACAGTTATTGCAGTTCTGGTTACAGGGACCCATGTAACGGCCCTCGTTGTTCTGTGCTCACTCAGTGAGGGGTTCAGCCGACCCCCAGGTAACTCCGGAGTATTTAGCAGGATCCTCCTCTGTGTGTCTTTTCTCTGGCCTTCTCCCTGCATCTCACACTCAGTGACACTTCTATCCGGTACCCTCGGGCCTTGGCGGGCGACGTGTGTTCCGTCCCCTGGGTCCTATGTGGCTACCTTCTTAGTGAGACTGGTGTGGACTTTTGGCTTACGGTACATAAAGTGCTGCAGCTTCCGGTTTCTAGTTGAGCCTTGCTGTTTCTCTGCTAGTTGAGGGACCGGTTCCCCTTATCTGGCCTGACCCCTCTACCTCCTGGTAGCAGCGGGTGTACGGGTGGCCTTCTGCACGGCCCATACCCCTAGGGTCCCTTCAGTTCCTGGAGCCTTCCTGCTCCCACTCCTCTCTTCTCTCCTTCAGTCCTGGGCCTCACAGGCTAGGCCCACCTCTGGAGCAGAGCTCATGCAGAGCCTCTGCTCCTTCACTTCTCCTCCTCTGACTGAACTCTCTAAGATGGTGACCCTATTTTATACTGCTCCCACTCAAGTGTTCCCAGGATCTGCGTCCTTCACCCCATCCACTACATGGTTCCCCCTCTCTAGGTGGTTCCCCCCACTCCAGCCAGGGATCAGGGACTGTGGTCTCCCGTAGGAGCAATCTTGCCCTGTCCCCCGGAAATGTGGTGTAGCGAATGCTGGTGTTAGGATCCTGAGCCATACTCCTTCCTTACCTGAGAGTGAAGTACCACACATCTGGATGAGATGCAATACCTCTGTGGCGACCGAACCCTCAGGGGCGCCACAGCCCCAACAGTGCAAACAACTCTGTATGATGCCCCTGAAACCCCCCACATATAGTATACAGCTCCAACTTTGCCCACAACACTTTATGATGCCCCCTCAGCCCTCCACACATAGTATATGGCCCCAATAGTGCCCACAACACTGCATGATACCAAACAGCTTCTCACACATAGTATACAGCCCTAACAATGCCCACACACTGTATGATGCCCCACAGACCCCAATCACAACATAGTATTATGTTCCATAAAGTGTACACACACTCAGCTGTCACACGCAGACACAGATAGACACACTGTGTATATACACTGCTCAAAAAAATAAAAGGAACACTCAAATAACACATCCTAGATCTGAATGAATGAAATATTCTCATTGAATACTTTGTTCTGTACAAAGTTGAATGTGCTGACAACAAAATCACACAAAAATCATCAATGGAAATCAAATTTATTAACCAATGGAGGCCTGGATTTGGAGTCACCCCCAAAATTAAAGTGGAAAAACACACTACAGGCTGATCGTACTTTTATGTAATGTCCTTAAAACAAGTCAAAATGTGGCTCAGTATTGTGTGTGGCCTCCACGTGCCTGTATGACCTCCCTACAATGCCTGGGCATGCTACTGATGAGGTTGTGGATGGTCTCCTGTGGGATCTCCTCCCAGACCTGGACTAAAGCATCCGCCAACTCCTGGACAGTTTGTGGTGCAATGTGTAGTATTGAGCGAGCATGCTCGACACTGCTCGGTACTCGCCCGAGCATCACGCTACTCTGGATGTTCAGCGAGCACCGAGCATTTCCGGGTTACTCGGGCGGGAGCTCGGGTCTCCGCCCTGCATGTTTGGCGCTCTTTACAGAGCCAATGAACATGCAGGGATTGCCAGCCAGTCACTTTAATGCCGCAGCCATGTTGTTTGTGGGCATTACAGTGATTGGCTGGCCGCACAGCATCACCTCGAGTATTTAAAACTGGGCGCCGCCATCTTGGACACAGTCGCTCCAGAACAGACAGTGTAGGGACAGCGCTGTTGATTTAGGGAGAGATATATCCTGCGAAATAGTTAGTGTAGGGTCTGTAAAGGCTGCCAGATCAAACAAACAGTCCTTCTAAGGATTAATATCCATCCCAGATATCAGGCAGGCAGGCAGGCTGTATAGGAGACACAGTGGTTATACCAGCAAATGCTGCAGTACAGTCCTGAGTGCTCCTGTTGCTGAAATTGCTGGACTTAGCTCCAGGTCTCGGGGGCCAGGAAAAATCCTTTTTTTTTCATCTAAATCCTCTTTTTTTTTCCTCCTTCACACTGTACAAATACCCGTCTTATTAACCTTTTGGTGCCCCCCCCCCCCAAAAAAAAGCGTGTCTCTGATTTTTCAGACACAAATATATCTGTTGAAAATAGTCTGGTGTAGGTCAGAGAAATAGAAGTGTGGTTTTGCAGTTCCATGGGCCATTTGTATCTAAAAAAACAGTTTGAGTGTGTCGCTCACTGTTCAGCCACAAATATATATATTTAAAAAAGTCTGGTATACACCAGAAAATTATAACTGTGGTTTTGCTGTTCCACGGTAAAAAATCTCTATTATCCTGCTTTTGGCATTTTTTGCCTTAAAAAAAAAATAATAGTGTCTCCCTGATTTTTCAGACACAAATATATCTGTTGAAGATAGTCTGGTGTAGGCCAGAGAGACAGAAGTGTGGTTTTGCTGTTCCACGGCAAAAAATCTCTATTATCCTGCTTTTGGCATTTTTTGCCGTAAAAAAAAAAATAATAGTGTCTCCCTGATTTTTCAGACACAAATATATCTGTTGAAAATAGTCTGGTGTAGGCAAGAGAGACAGAAGTGTGGTTTTGCTGTTCCACGGTAAAAAATCTCTATTATCCTACTTTAGGCATTTTTTGCCGTAAAAAAAAAAAATAATAGTGTCTCCCTGATTTTTCAGACACAAATATATCTGTTGAAAATAGTCTGGTGTAGGCCAGAGAGACAGCAGTGTGGTTTTGCTGTTCCACGGTAAAAAATCTCTATTATCCTGCTTTTGGCATTTTTTGCCGTAAAAAAAAAATAATAGTGTCTCCCTGATTTTTCAGACACAAATATATCTGTTGAAAATAGTCTGGTGTAGGCCAGAGAGACAGAAGTATGGTTTTGCTGTTCCACGGTAAAAAATCTCTATTATCCTGCTTTAGGCATTTTTTGCCGTAAAAAAAAAAATAACAGTGTCTCCCTGATTTTTCAGACACAAATATATCTGTTGAAAATAGTCTGGTGTAGGCAAGAGAGACAGAAGTGTGGTTTTGCTGTTCCACGGTAAAAAATCTCTATTATCCTGCTTTTGGCATTTTTTGCCGTAAAAAAAATAATAATAGTGTCTCCCTGATTTTTCAGACACAAATATATCTGTTGAAAATAGTCTGGTGTAGGCCAGAGAGACAGCAGTGTGGTTTTGCTGTTCCACGGTAAAAAATCTCTATTATTCTGCTTTTGGCATTTTTTGCCGTAAAAAAAAAAATAATAGTGTCTCTCTGATTTTTCAGACACAAATATATCTGTTGAAAATAGTCTGGTGTAGGCCAGAGAGACAGAAGTGTGGTTTTGCTGTTCCACTGTAAAAAATCTCTATTATCCTGCTTTTGGCATTTTTTGCCATAAAAAAAAAAAAAAATAGTGTCTCCTTGATTTTTCAGACACAAATATATCTGTTGAAAATAGTCTGGTGTAGGCCAGAGAGACAGAAGTGTGGTTTTACAGTTCCACGGTTCAAACCTCTGTATCATCCACTTTTGGGCCATTTGTATCTAACAAAAACCGCAAATATATATATTTAAAAAAGTCTGGTATACACCAGTAAATTATAACTGTGGTTTTGCTGTTCCACGGTAAAAAATCTCTATTATCCTGCTTTTGGCATTTTTTGCCATAAAAAATAAATAATAGTGTCTCCTGATTGTTCAGACACAAATATATCTGTTGAAAATAGTCTGGTGTAGGCCCGAGAAATACAAGTGTGGTTTTGCAGTTCCACAGGTCAAATCTCTGTATTATCCTGCTTTTCGCAATTTTTGCCGTAAAAAATAAATAATAGTGTCTCCTGATTGTTCAGACATAAATATATCTGTTGAAAATAGTTTGGTGTAGGCCCGAGAAATACAAGTGTGGTTTTGCAGTTCCACGGTTCAAACCTCTGTATTATCCACTTTTGGGCCATTTGTATCTAAAAAAAACAGTTTGAGTGTATCGCTCACTGTTCAGCCGCAAATATATGTATTTAAAAAAGTCTGGTATACACCAGTAAATTATAACTGTGGTTTTGCTGTTCCACGGTAAGAAATCTCTATTATTCAGCATTTGGTATTTTTTCCGTAAAGAAAAACAGTAATAGTTTCTCCCTGATTGTTCAGATTGTTTAAAAGAGTCGGGTGTAGGCCAGAGAAAGAACTGTGGTTTTCCTCTTCCCCGGTTCTAATCTACTTTTTATTACCCTTGTTCCATTGATAGTGCGAGTGTAAGCTATTTTGCTTCCTTTACAATGGGCAAGGCACGTGGCAAGGGACGTGGAAGTGGACGTTCTGGTGATGGTGCGTGCAGAGGACGGGGCCGTGGCCAAGGTGAAAATGTGCCACAACCAACAGCCACATCTTCTTGCTCCCACTTCTTGACCGAATTACTAGGGAAGCACAGAACAACACCAGTATTGCGAACTGATCAGTGTGAACAGGTTATTAATAGGATAACAGATAATACTTCCAGTTACCTGGGCACCACCACCTCCGGCCTGTCTTCCACACGGTCGACTCTTAGTAGCCGTGAGTCTCGACCGCATACTCCTCCTCACCCTGATGCTCCTTCCCCCCACCATGCCGAGTGTCGTCAGACAGTAACTGATCCCACACTTGGACACTCTGAAGAGCTGTTCACTGGTCATTTCCAGATTTGTGCCCCTCGCCTGCTCCACTTGAAGTGGTGGAAGAGGAGATCCCATGTAGCGATGCCCAAATATTTGAACAGCCACGGCCACAGGAAGTCGACGCTGGCAATTTGTCACAAGAGGTGGACGATGATGAGACACAATTGCCAGGAAGTGAGGAGGAGGATCGTGGTGCGCAAGTGGAAGAGGAGGAGGTGGTGGATGATCTAGTAACTGACCCAACGTGGCAGGAGGACATGCAGAGTGACGCCAGTAGCACTAAGGGGGAGGGAGGCAGTGTACCCCAACAGACAGGAAGAAGCAATGTGGTGGCCGCAGACTGAAGGCGGGCAACAGTTCCTCGTAACACCAACACGATGGACGTTGGCAGTACAAGCGGTAGGTCTTCCAGAGTCTGGAATTTTTTTAAAGACTCTGCTGATAACCCCAAAAGGGCCATTTGTACCACCTGCCATGCCAGCATCAGCAGGGGTGACAAAACTACCAGCCTGACCACCACCACCATGATCAGGCACATGGCAGCAAAGCACCCGACTTTGTGGGGCGAACCCCAGGGTCCATGACCAGGGTCAGCAGGTGTCACCACTGCTTCTTCCGCTGTTGTGCATCCAATAGAACCCCCTGTTGTGTGTGCAAGGCAATCCCCTGTCCATACTGCATGTAAAGATGCCCCCTCCTCTCAGTCTTCACTTGTTATGGCAGTTTCTCAAGAAACAGCATCAACGTCCACGTCCCACCGCAGCGTTCAATTGTCCATATCCCAGACCTTTGAATGAAAGCGGAAATTCGCAGCTAACGCCCCACAGGCCACAGTCCTAAATTCGCACATTTCACGACTGCTTGCGTTGGAAATGCTGCCTTTTAGGCTGGTGGAGACGGAATCCTTCCGTCACCTTATGGCGGTGGCCGTCCCTCGGTACTCGGTCCCCAGCCGACACTATTTTGCCCGGTGTGCCATCCCCGGACTACACAAGCACGTGTCCCAAAACAACTGCCGTGCCCTCAACAAAGCAGTTACTGGGAGAGTCCACCTGACAACAGACACGTGGACAAGTGCTTGTGGCCAGGGACGGTACATCTCCCTGACGGCACACTGGGTAAACATAGTGGAAGCCGGGATCCAGTAGGACCTTTGGACGGAACACATCCTCCCTACACCAAGGATTGCGGGCCTTATGTCAGTCAGAGTTGCCCCCACAGTGTACAGCTCCTGCGCATCATCTTCCTCCTCCTCATGTTCAGCCTCCATCTCAGATATCACCACATCAGTTACAAGCTGGAAGCACTGCAGTACTGCCTCCCCCAAGCGGCAACAGGCTGTGCTGAAACTCATAAGCTTAGGTGAGAAACCTCACACTGCTTGTGAGTTGTGGACAGCTGTGAAAGAGCAGGCAGATCTGTGGCTGAGACCGCTGAACCTACATCCAGGCATGGTCGGGTGTGACAATGGCCGTAACCTGGTGGCGGCTCTGAGGCGAGATCACACACGTACCATGCCTGGCTCATGTGCTTAACCTCGTGGTTCAGCAGTTTCTTAAATCGTACCCCGAGTTGCCAGATCTGCTCATCAAAAGTACGCCGCCTGTCAGCTCATTTTCTCAAGTCGGCTACAGCTTCCGCCGCCCTTGCTGTGTTGCAGCAACGATTGTAGCTTCCCTCACACCGACTGGTGTGTGATGTCCCCACACGTTGGAACTCTACCCTCCACATGTTGCAAAGGATTTATGAGCAGAAGAGAGCAGTTGTGGAGTACCACCTGCAACAAGGCAGTCGATATTCAGGTCAGACTCCACACATAAGACCTCAGGAGTGGACCTAGATGTCTGACATCTGTACCATCTTGACAAACTTTGAGGAGTCCACCCAGATGGTGAGTGGCGATGACGCCATCATTAGTGTCAGCATTCCACTTGTCTGTCTTTTGCAACGCTCTCTGCAGAGAATTAAAGAGGAGGCATTGCAGCCAGAGTATGATGAGATGGATCAAGAAGCCGTAGCGGACGATTACACACAGCCCAGCCTCATCTCATCCCAACGTGCATTGGGGGACAATGAGGGAGAGGAGGAGGAGGAGGAAGAACAGGAGCTTGTATCATGCGCTGTAAACGGTAGTACCTGTACAACTCTCATACCGTCGGGTCACCGTGGGTGGCCTGAGGACAGAGGGGAGGAGGAGGAGGGAATGTTTGTAATATGCTGTACTGCATGGCTCTTGTAAGGGGCATTGCAAGTTCCTCCGTCCTAATTTTTGGCAGCTTTTGCTTGGAAGGCATAAGCAAATACTATGGGAGACACACTCCCCAATCATGGGAATAATGTTTTTAAGATGCTGTACTGTATGGCTCTTGTAAGGGGCATTAAAACAGTCTAATTAAGCTACTGCGACCTCCACCACTTTTCCGAGGGGCATTAAAACCGTCTTGTTAAGCTACTGTGACCTCCATGTCTCTTCCAAGGGGCATTCAAACCGTCTTGTTAAGCTACTGGGACCTCCACGTCTTTTCCGAGGGGCATTAAAACCGTCTTGTTAAGCTACTGTGACCTCCACGTCTCTTCAAAGGGGCATTAAAAGCGTCTTCTTAAGCCACACTGAACTCCACAGCTCTTCCAAGGGGCATTGAAATGTTGTTTTTAAGTACCTCTAACTCCACGACTCTTCCAACGGGCATTGCATTTCCTCCTAATTTTAGTCAGCTTTTGCTTTTCAATGCAAAGGCGAAAACTAAGGGAGACCCACTCCCCAATAATGGGTAGAAAGTTTTTAGTACGCTGTAATCCACGTCTGTTTCAAGGGGCATTGCAGTTCCTCATAATTTTTGGAAAGCCTTCCATTCACTGCTTAGGCCAACAGTGTACAGGAGACCCAGTTGCTATAAATGGAAAAAAAGGTTTAGTTAACGTTCTCTGACCTCCATGTCATTTCCAAGGGGCATTGGAGTGCCTCAAAATTTTTGGTAGGCATTGCACTCACTGTATGCCCTATAACTGTGTAGCCGAACGGCTCCTTTTGTTACAGAAACATATCCTACAAGACATATGTGGTTGACTGGCCTGATATTGATGTGAATGGTCCCTGTTCCTCCTGCTCTTTCTCCTTTGCCACTACCTCATCCATCATTTATCACCTGAAGCTTTGTTTTAACGGGAGTCATAGAACTGGAATAGTAGCAGGAAAACATCCAGCAATCCACGGAGGAGGTAGGATATGCGCCAAAATGCTGACCACCTCAGGCCTAGCCGCTACTACATACATGCGCTTGCATTCCAAGAAAACAAAGCAGATGCTAACTTCTATCATCATCATCATCATGGTCCTCACCTTGGCACTCTCAACTCCCCTGATGGAGAAGCCAGGGCCCACCGGAGGAGTCTGGTTCTCTGGTGGGCTCGTCCAATGCTGCCTTAAAGCAGGCCGGGCTAAGAAAAGTGTGTGTGGGGATGTTCCAAGGAGAAATAGGGGCGGCTGGGGACCATTTATGGACACCCGGCTGCCCCTAGGCGGCTGGGGACCGTGTGTGGACACCCGGCCACCCCCTTGCGGCTGGGGACCGAGTGTGGACACCCGGCCGCCGGGCGGCTGGGGACTGAGTATGGATACCAGGCAG
The DNA here is from genome assembly GCF_046119375.1 of Phyllobates terribilis. NCBI lineage: Eukaryota > Metazoa > Chordata > Amphibia > Anura > Dendrobatidae > Phyllobates > Phyllobates terribilis. The sequence continues at coordinate 90,769 of NW_027363120.1, forward strand.
CCAACGCAGCCATGACGTGGTGGCCAGATTCCGCCTCCACATGCCTAAAAGGCCCAATTTCAAGTGCAAGCAAGCAGTATGGTATTGCAGCCTGGGGGTGGGTGGGTGGCAGGCTGCACACTTACGCTTGCATTCCAAGAAAACAAAGCAGATGCTAACTTCTATCATCATCATCATGCTCCTCACCTTGGCACTCTCAACTCCCCTGATGGAGAAGCCAGGGCCCACCGGAGAAAAGTGTGTGGGGGATGTTCCAAGGAGAAATAGGGGCGGCTGGGGACCGTTTATGGACACTCGGCTGCCCCCAGGCGGCTGGGGACCGTGTGTGGACACCTGGCCGCGGGGCGGCTGGGGACCGAGTATGGACACCTGGCCGCCCCCTTACGGCTGGGGACCGAGTGTGGACACCCGGCCGCCGGGGACTGAGTATGGATACCAGGCCACCAACGCAGCCATGACGTGGTGGCCAGATTCCGCCTCCACATGCCTAAAAGGCCCAATTTCAAGTGCAAGCAAGCAGTATGGTATTGCAGCCTGTGTTATGTTCTGCTACCAGAGCTAAGGAAAGAGAGGAGATCTGTCCCTACGATAGAACTCAGCTGAATCCCTACGATGTAACAGGGAACCTGATCCTGCGATCAGACCTGCTAAAGTCCTAAGCTAGTCTGTACGAAGACCTATAGATGTGGGGGAGGAATCCCTACAAGTACTAAGGACTGGGAGGAATATGGGACACCTCCTAACAGAAATAGTAGCAGACAGACGAACAAACAAAATATAAAGAACATAGAGGTCAGTAAACCAAGCAAACTAACAGAGCAAGACACAGAGCACAGGCTAGCTAGAAAGTAGATATACAATGAAGTCCAGCAAAGCCAGAAGGGCGGAGCAGGATTAAATAGGCCAACAAGGTCATGAGACCAGCAAAGGAAAAAAAAACCTAACAGCAAGGTTCTAACAGTACCCCCCCTTCTAAGAGGATCCTCCGGATCCCCTAGGACCAGGCTTATCAGGAAATCTCCTGTGAAACGCTCTGATAAGTCTGGACGCGGAAACATCATCTGACCTCACCCAAGAGTTATCCTCGGGTCCGAAACCTTTCCAGGCCACAAGATACTGCAAACTACCTCTATACCGTCTAGAGTCAAGGATGCGAGAAATTTCATATTCCCCGTCCTCCACCACCGGAGGAACAGAGGCAGAGGCGTCACCATCCGACACAACAGCTTTTTTTAACAGAGAGACATGAAAGACCGGATTAATTCTCCAGGAGGTAGGAACCTCCAACCTAACAGCAGATTGGTTGACAACCTGAAGCACCTTAAAGGGCCCTACAAACTTGGGACCCAATTTCTTAGAAGGAATCCTCAACCGCAGATTCCTAGAGGACAACCAAACCATGTCACCAACAGCGAACAAAACCTCCTGTCGTTTCCTATCAAAGTAGTCTTTAGATTTTCTGTTGGCCTCCTGAAGATTACCACGCACATCCGTCCAAACTCTTTCCAAATCACCGGAAAAATTCTCCTCCTCAGGCACGGCAGATCCCAACTTGGAGAACGACCCAAACGACGGATGTCTCCCAGAACAACAAAAAAAAGGCGAACAACCAGCAGAAGAAGATGTATGATTGTTCAGAGCAAATTCGGCAAGTGGCAGAAACTCAGACCACCCCTCTTGATTGTCTGCCACAAAACAACGCAAGAACTGCTCAACATCCTGGTTTTTCCTTTCTGTCTGGCCATTAGATTCAGGATGATATCCGGACGAAAACGACAAATGAATTCCCAACCTGTCACAAAAGGCACGCCAAAAACGAGCCACGAACTGAGGACCCCTATCAGAAACAATGTCAGTAGGAACGCCATGAAGTCTGACAATTTCCTTGACAAAGGCCTTAGCGAGAGTTTTAGCGCAGGGCAGTTTGATGAAGGGAACCAAGTGACACATCTTACTAAAACGGTCCACGACCACCCAGATGACAGTAAAACCCTCAGAGGGGGGGGAAGGTCAGTTATAAAGTCCATAGCCAAATGTGTCCAAGGAGCACTGGGGACCTCCAAAGGACAAAGCAACCCCGCAGCAGGAGTATGTGAGGACTTAGATCTAGCACATACAGTACATTGGCGTACCCACTTAATGACTTCCTTCTGCCATCCAGGCCACCAAAAACTGCGACCCACCAGTCTCTTGGTCTCAGAGATTCCGGGATGACCTGCCAACCGAGATTCGTGACACTCAACAAACAAATCTCTCCTAAAGGTCCCAGGCACAAACAACCTCCCATGAGGAGTGTTAGATGGGGCATTCTCCTGAGCTTTAAGAATCTCATCTTCCAAAACGGAGTCTAAAGCAGCTATCACAACACCTTCTTGTAAAATGTTTTCCTCTTTCTCAGCACCGACTATGGGAGAAAAACTGCGAGACAAGGCATCCGCCTTAACATTCTTAGTACCAGGGATGTAAGTAACGGAGAAATTAAACCGCGAGAAAAACAGTGCCCACCTAGCCTGACGGGCATTCAGGCGCTTGGCAGCGTCAAGATATATCAGATTTTTATGATCCGTAAGAACCTGAACGGGAAATTCCGCACCTTCCAAGAAGTGGCGCCAGTGTTCAAATGCGAGTTTAATAGCCAATAATTCCCGATTACCAATATCGTAATTCAATTCAGTCTCCGAAAATTTTTTTGAAAAAAAGGCACAGGGATGTAATCCATCCCCGTTATCCTGAGACAATACTGCGCCAACCCCCACAGAGGAAGCATCAACCTCAACCAAAAACGGCCTAGTAACATCAGGCTGCATAAGGATGGGAGCAGAGGTGAACCTCTCCTTGAGATACACAAAAGCTTCAATGGCCTCAGAAGACCACTGAACCGCATCAGCACCTTTCCTGGTGAGATCAGTCAGAGGTTTGACAATACTAGAAAATTTTTTTATGAATTTTCTATAGTAATTGGCGAAACCCAAAAACCTCTGTATCGATTTCAAACCAATAGGCCTAGGCCATTCCTGCACAGCCTGAACCTTAACCGGATCCATCTCAAAACCTTTGCTGGAGATAATGTAGCCCAAAAAACTAATTCTCTGTACAGCGAACTCACATTTCTCCAGCTTAGCAAAAAGCGAATTGTCCATTAATAACTGTAATACCTCACGCACGCTCCGCCAATGAGACTCCAGATCTGGCGAATAAATCAAAATGTCATCCAAATACACAACCACATTTTTACCGATCAAAGGTCTAAGGATGTCATTAATCAGATTCTGAAAAAATGCAGGAGCATTAGTAAGACCAAAAGGCATAACCAGATTCTCAAAATGACCCACAGGAGTGTTAAAAGCAGTCTTCCATTCATCACCCTCCTTCATGCGCAACAGATTGTATGCCCCCTTAAGGTCAATTTTAGAGAACCACTTGGCCCCCAATAACTGGTTAAACAGATCAGGAATCAATGGCAGTGGGTAAGGATTGCGTACCGTAATTTTGTTAATCTCACGAAAATCCAGACAAGGACGTAAACCGCCGTCCTTTTTTTTTACAAAAAAAAATCCAACCGCCACAGGAGACTTAGAGGGCCTAATGTGACCGGCGGCCAAACTTGTCTGTATGTATTCCTCCAAAGCCTTCCTCTCAGGAATAGTAAGGTTAAATAAACGACTTTTAGGAAGAGTCGCTCCAGGGACAAATTCAATAGAACAATCATAGTCTCTATGGGGAGGCAAAACCTGCGATTCCTTCTCAGAAAAAACTCTCCAAAAATCCTGAATAGGAACAGGCAATTCTCCCCTATCCAAAGCTGCAATACGCCCGTTACAACACTTGTCATAACATTTATGGCTCCAGGATTTAATTTCACTGGTAGACCAATCCAGTACAGGATTGTGACATTTTAACCAAGGCAATCCCAATATTACTGGAGAAGGCAAGTTATTCAACACTACCAAATCCAATTTCTCATGGTGAACACCATTAATAGTGAGAGGAAATTCACAGACCTTGAGAGTAATATTCTTCAAAGGGGAGCCATCCACAGAAACCACAGCAATGGGGGATGATAAAGGTTCAGGTTTTAAATTGAGTTTTTCCATGAATCCCCCATCAATTACATTCAGTGTAGACCCGCAATCAACAAACACCCGAAATTCCATTAATTTTTCCTGAGCAATCGTGGAAGCAGCTAAAAATATACCCTTGGAATTTAAACAGGCAATACGGGCGTGACTGACCATTTTTTTTTCTTTCTTCATACGAAGCTCACAGCCTTTAATCAAATGACCAGATTTTCCGCAATAGAAACACAAGCCTTTCGAAAAACGACGGTCTTTTTCTTGAGAGCGAGGTGCCACCGATCCAATCTCCATCGGTTCACCACTGTTAGTACACACATTATCATAACCAGAAACTGACATAGCAGAGGATTTGCTCTCATTAACCCTAGCACGCAGTCTTCTATCCACCCGTATAGCTAATTGCATAGCCTGTTGCAAATCCTCAGGTGTAGGATAAGCAATTAGCAGGTCTTTAACCCTTTCACTGAGCCCAGCAAGAAATAGACTTTTCAGAGCAGAATCGTTCCACCCTGTTTGAGTGGACCAACGACGAAAATGTGTACAATATTTTTCGACATTACCTGATCCTTGTTTTAAACGTCTCAACTCAGTCTCAGCTGATGCGACACGGTCAGGATCATCATATAATAGTCCTAAAGCAGAAAAAAAACTATCCACTGATCTGAAGCATGTATCACTAGGTTGCAAAGAAAAGGCCCACTCCTGAGGCTCTTTGCGCAAAAGTGACATTATGAACCCTACGCGCTGGGATTCATCCCCAGAGGACTTGGGTCTCAAACGAAAATACAATAAGCAAGCATTTTTAAATGAAAAAAATTCTCGATGTTCACCAAAAAATAAATCCGGCAAACATACCTTAGGCTCCAAGAAATGTGCTCCAGAACAGTTACTCACGTGCTGACGGAGCTCGGCCACTTCCAGAGAGAGTCCCTGCAGGCGATGAGCCAAATCCTGAACCGACACCATGATGGAACAGAAAAATCTTTCCTTAGAGAATTTGCTGGCTGGACTTACTGTTATGTTCTGCTACCAGAGCTAAGGAAAGAGAGGAGATCTGTCCCTACGATAGAACTCAGCTGAATCCCTACGATGTAACAGGGAACCTGATCCTGCGATCAGACCTGCTAAAGTCCTAAGCTAGTCTGTACGAAGACCTATAGATGTGGGGGAGGAATCCCTACAAGTACTAAGGACTGGGAGGAATATGGGACACCTCCTAACAGAAATAGTAGCAGACAGACGAACAAACAAAATATAAAGAACATAGAGGTCAGTAAACCAAGCAAACTAACAGAGCAAGACACAGAGCACAGGCTAGCTAGAAAGTAGATATACAATGAAGTCCAGCAAAGCCAGAAGGGCGGAGCAGGATTAAATAGGCCAACAAGGTCATGAGACCAGCAAAGGAAAAAAAAACCTAACAGCAAGGTTCTAACAGCCTGGGGGAGGGTGGGTGGTTGGCTGCATATTTGTGCTTGCATCGCAAGGAATGGGGGAGGTACAATTGAGCACTGCCCTGGGACAAGAACTTGCACGGGGATAGCTGCAAGTCTGTATCTTCTGATGCGGCAAGGATGACTTCTGATGGGCACACATTTAGGCAGTGACCTGGGTGTCAGAGATGCTTCCAGGGGTCTTCCCCATGCTGTTCCCATGTCTTTTCAGCACTGTATGCATGTGTCACACAGCACATGGCCAGATAAGGTTGTAAAATGTTAAAATGGCATTTCCCGGTGAATGCATTTGTCACGGTTGAAAGCAATACAAAAGTGTAAAAACGCATAAAAAATGCTACTTGTGAACATAGCCCAAGGTGTGGAGGAGTATTTTATTTGGGGTTATTTATTTTACCTTATACACAAGTCTTTACCCTGGAAAGGAACTTCCTTAACATATTTCACAGGAAAGCACTTCAGTTTCGTTTTTGAACGTTTTATTGTGAGCCCTTAACAGTGGCTTAATATCTCTGACCACGTTGCTGACAGCAGTGACCTGGGGGTCAGAAATGCTTCCTGGGGCGATCCCCATGCTGTCCCCATGTCATTTCAGCACTGTCACTATCGTTTTGGGCACTTGTTAGGCTTTTAAAAGACTGCCGGGGGAGCCGCCGCAAAAATGCTCGGGTCTCCCATAGACTAACATTGGGCTAGTTGCTCGGGTCGAGCACCCGAGTATCACGGCGAGCTCGGCCCGAGCTTCAAGCACCCGAGCATTTTAGTGCTCGCTCAACACTAGCAATGTGACGTTGGTGGATCGAGCGAGACATGATGTTCCAGATGTGCTCAATCGGATTCAGGTCTGGGGAACGGGCGGGCCAGTCCATAGCTTCAATGCCTTCATCTTGCAGGAACTGCTGACACACTCCAGCCACATGAGGTCTGGTATTGTCCTGCATTAGGAGGAACCCAGGGCCAACCACACCAGCATATGGTCTCACAAGGGGTCTAAGGATCTCATCTCGGTACCTAATGGCAGTCAGGCTACCTCTGGCGAGAACATGGAGGGCTCTGCGGCCCTCCAAAGAAATGCCACCCCACACCATTACTAACCCACTGCCAAACCGGTCATGCTGAAGGATGTTGCATGCAGCAGATCGCTCTCCACGGCGTCTCCAGACTCTGTCACGTCTGTCACATGTGCTCAGTGTGAACCTGCTTTCATCTGTGAAGAGTACATGGCACTAGTGGCGACTTTGCCAATCCTGTTGCTCTGTGGCAAATGCCAAGCGTCCTGCACGGTGTTGGGCTGTGAGCACAACCCCCATCTGTGGACGTTGGGCCCCCATACCACCCTCATAGAGTCGGTTTTTAACAGCTTGTGCAGACACATGCACATTTGTGGCCTGCTGGAGGTCATTTTGCAGGGCTCTGGCCGTGCTCCTCCTGTTCCTCCTTGCACAAAGGTGGAGGTAGCGATCCTGCTGCTGGTTTGTTGCCCTCCTACGGCCTCCTCCACGTCTCCTGGTGTACTGGCCTGTCTCCTGATAGCGCCTCCAGCCTCTGGACACTACGCTGACAGACACAGCAAACCTTCTTGCCACAGCTCGCATTGATGTGCCATCCTGGATGAGCTGCACTATCTGAGCAACTTCTGTGGGTTGTAGAGTCCGTCTCATGCTACCATGAGTGTGAAAGTACAACCAACATTCAAAAGTGACCAAAACATCAGCCAGAAAGTATTGGTACTGAGATGTGGTCTGTGGTCCTCACCTGTAGAACCACTCCTTTATTGAGTGTGTCTTGATAATTGCCAATAATTTCCATCTATTGTCTTCCATTTGCACAACAGCATGTGAAAGTGATTGTCAATCAGTGTTGCTTCCTAAGTGGACAGTTTGCTTTCACAGAAGTTTGATTTACTTGGATTTATATTCTGATGCTTAAGTGTTCCCTTTATTTTTTTGAGGAGTGTATATACATACACAGTGGGGGAAATAAGTATTTGATACCTTGCTGTTTTTGTAAGTTTGCCCACTTACAAAGACATGAACAGTCTATAATTTTAAGGGTAGGGTAATTTTAACATTGAGAGATAGAATATCCAAAAAATGTGTTCCTTTGGAGGTGATCAGTCTCCGTATCAAGCCTCGCCGATGTGTCCCGCGGCATCTCCTTCGGTTGCTGGAGTTGGGGCGCCCCCTGCTGGTGGCCCCACGTTGGGCGCCTAGAATGTTAGGGTGGTCCTATATCAGGACGCTCGATTGCCTGCTCCGGTTTAAATAAAGTGCATGCGCAGAAGAAATAAAACCAGACACAGTCAGGTGCAGCTCCTCTCTTGACAGAGTAGGTGCGTCAAATCTTTATTGCGACACAAGCAAGGGGCATTTTATATCATCGCATACTAAGGCGTAGCTAGCTGATTGTCATGTCCTTTTCCATTGGATAGTCCATATATGGTCTTTGCATTGCGTAGACTTCCAGCACAAGATATCTTGCTTTCCAGGGCTTGGTCCTGAGTGCAGGCGCCATCTTGTCTCACAGCACTTTCTAGCATCTCTACTGACTCATATAAAGGCAATAATTAATTTCATAAACAACTTAATTTATTCATCTTAACACCTGTGTCTACAAAAAATCAGTTTTGCAGAAGATTACTAACTACATTGTTTCTTTCTTCCTGACCCTAATAACAATAATATTTTGCAGACACAGGCACATGTACGCACACCCACCTTCTGTGCTGGACCTTCAAATATTTTCTCACTTGATAATTGCAGGTCCTATGATACTTAGTCCACAAATCTCCATGCAGCATTGGGGGAGGGTCAGGAAGGAAAAAATAATGGAGTTAATAATCATGGCAAAATTGATTTTTTGCAGACAGAGGCACATGCATACACTGGCAAATGCACGCACACCCACCTTCTGTGCTGGACTGGGAAAGGTTTTGTCACCTGATAATTGCAGGTTCTATGATACTTCTTCCACAAATCTCTGCGCAGCATTGGGGGATGGACAGGAAGAAATAAACAAAGCAGTTAATAATCATGCGAAAAATGATTTTGTCACACGGTTACCACGACAGTTTGGAGCCAGGAGACCTAAGCGTCATATTGCTCCTACTCCGGCTCTGAGACAAAGCACTTCTCTGTCATTTTAATTGTGTGTATTTATTCTGGCTGAACAGGGGTTAAGCGGCCATGTTGGATTTCCCTGTGCTCACAGCTGAGCTCGGTTAGCCACTCCTTTTCCCTTTATAATCTGGGCTCTGATACTAATCTATGTCAGAGGAGGGAGAGGAGTTTCTTATGAGAAGGAGTGTTGGAGGAATTACTTGTGACTGGTGTCTGGTTTATATGCGTGTAATTCCTTATCCTTCTCCATTTTGGTTTATTCCCCCTACCTTCACACCCTGGTGTTTCCCTCTGTAATATGTGAGTGAATATTTCGTATGCCTGGAGTTTTCTATTAACCCCTGTCTTTGTAGCCCTGTTTGTCGGGTTGGTGTAGTACAGTGCACAGTAGCGCCACTCTTCCCCAGGTGGCGGAGAACAGAAGGAGGGCTAAGGCAGGAGTTAGGGCGAAGGCGGAGGCCAGCGCCGGACTGGAGTGTCTGGGGCCCACCCAGGCCAACCCACCCTTCAGCTATTTGCAAATACCGGTTAGCCGTTATACCCATTATATTGGCGGCTCCTGCCCATCACTGTGCCCTCACCAGAACTGCGATGTTCAATTACTGTAGTTTGCATTAAAGGGTTTTTATTGGTGAAAACAAGTTATCAGCGATGCACAGGTTGGGAAGGTGATCACTTATTTATTGGTGGAATCCGCACTGTCAGAAGATTGTGGCACTTTGAGTATTTGGTGAGATTTTTACCTCAGTATTTATAAGACAAAACCAGGCGTGGAGCAATCCGAGGTCATGTTTTATGCATTTCTCACCCACTTCTGTTTTTTTCTTATAAATACAGAGGTGAAAATCTCACCAAATGCCAACTTGCTTTCTCTGGTGAACCTCTGTAACTGCATCTCTGCTGCTGTGTAATAGTTACAGGACAGGGAGGGGTTAAACATCCAAGTATTTAATATCTGTTGGAAATAAAGAGGTTTCCCCTAATTGATATCAGATAAAACAAATGACCAACCACAATCCACTCTACCAAGACCAATATTACCAGATAGAAGGCAGAAATACTACCACACCGTGACCAGATCACATATTACCACCACATAGTGCCCAAATAATGCCACATACAAGGCACAAATACCACCACACCATGACCAAAGCACATAATGCCACCACATAGTGACAAATAATGCTAAAATAATAAAAATGTAAAAAAGCTCTGTATATTGGGTCAGTGTACAGGTTATACAGTGATCACCAGTGACATTATACACAGGAGCTCTGTATATAGTGTACAGGTTATACAGTGATCACCAGTGACATTACACACAGGAGCTCTGTATATAGTGTCAGTGTGTGTGTATAGGTAATACAGTGATCACCAGTGACATTACACACAGGAGCTCTGTATATAGTGTCAGTGTGTGTGTATAGGTAATACAGTGATCACCAGTGACATTATACACAGGAGCTCTGTATATAGTGTCAGTGTGTGTGTATAGGTAATACAGTGATCACCAGTGACATTACACACAGGAGCTCTGTATATAGTGTCAGTGTACAGGTAATACAGTGATCACCAGTGACATTACACACAGGAGCTCTGTATATAGTGTCAGTGTGCGTGTATAGGTAATACACATACTCACCAGTGACATTACACACAGGATCTCTGTATATAGTGTCAGTGTGTGTGTATAGGTAATACAGTGATCACCAGTGACATTACACACAGGAGCTCTGTATATAGTGTCAGTGTGCGTGTATAGGTAATACACATACTCACAAGTTCTTTATCTGCCGCAGACCAATATATCACATCTTCTATGCAGGACTTATCTCTGCAGAAAATAACTATAGCTATAACTGATCACTTCCAGAGCACAATCCACACTTTTCCCAAGATTTCTACACTGCATGAAATGACAAGAAAAGCAACCTAGTGCCGCACTACACAGTAACAGAGCTCCAGTGTCATTCTGTGCCTGCTCATCTCTGTCAGCAGACATATTTGTCTGATGGCAAAGATGTAGCAGAGCTGAAGACAGAAGACCTATGGATTACGTTGGAGTGAGGATTTTTCTTTATTAAAGATGGAGTCCCTAAATGTGTTTTATTTTTAATAAGAAAAAAAATTCTGTCTTTTTTTTTTTCTGTTTACTAGAAATTCATGGTGGCTATGTCTAATTTGGCGTGACACCATGAATTTTGGGCTTAGTACCAGCTGATAATACAAAGCTGGCCTGGTACTAACCCTATTATTACCCAGGGTGCCACTCCCACCAGGGCCGCTGGAATAGCCAGGTAAAGCATGTGGAAATGGTGCTAGGATGAATGCGCCATTTTCAGGGGTGGCTGCGGGCTGCGATTTTCAGCGTGGGGGGCCAAGAACGCTTGGGCCTTACCATGCCATGCTGCGAATCCCAGCCCCCAGCTCCCTTGTTTTATCTGGCTGGCGATCAACATATGGCGGGAGCCCACGCATTTTTTTTTTTTTTAAATATTAAATACGTTTAAAACAAATATTCGGCTTCTCTGTCTTTTGATCGCCAGCCAAGGTAAAGCCAGGCAGCTGGGGGTGGCAGGCCGTAGTTGTCTGCTTTATCTGCGGTGAGAATCAAAAATTCTGCGGAGCGCTACATCGTTTTTAAAAATTTCTTTTCACACTTCTATTTGTGACAGACCCAACAGCCAATCGCAGATGCTGTCAAAGAGGATGGGCCTCTGTGATTGACTGTTCGACTAATGTACAATTAGCCCATATATTCTAGTATGGTACTATGTATGGGCTGCTTTCAGGTTACTCAAGCAGCCAATCACGATGCCCATTCTCTGTGTCAGCGTCTGTGATTGGCTGTTGGGACTGTCACACATATAGAAGTGTGAAAATAAATAAATAATAAAACAAAAATGACATAGCGCTCCGCAGAATTTTTGATTCTCAGCGCAGATAAAGCAGACAGCTACGGGCTGCCACCTCTGGCTGCCTGGCTTTACCGTGGCTGCTGATCAAAAGTCTGGAAAGGCCAATGTTTTTTTTTTTTAATTATTTAAAAAAATAACAATAAAAAAAATGCGTGGGCGCCCACCATATTTTGATCGCCAGCCAGGTAAAACCAGGGGGGCTGGGATTCTCAGCATGGTAAGGCCCAAGCATTCTGGGCCCCCATGCTGAAAACGGCAACCCGCAGCCACCCCTGGAATTGGCGCATTCATCGTAGCGCCATTTCCAGGCACTTTATCCAGCTCTTCCAACAGCCTGAAATTCATGGCGTCAAGCCAAATTAGACATGGCCACAATGAATTTCTAGTAAACAGAAAAAAAACACAACACAGAGAAAAAAATGTTTTAATAAAAATAAAACACATGTAGGGACTCCATCTTTAATAAAAAACAAAATGGGCAATGGGCATGCATGATGGTACCACCAGTGGCTGGCAGGACATGCTGGGCATGATAGTACCACAGAGGCTGACAGGACATACTAGGCATGATTCATGCCTAGTATGTCCTGTCAGCCTCCGTGGTCTATCATGCCCACCCAGCATGTTCTGCCAGCCACTGGTGGTAGTACATGCTGCTGGGCATAGTACCAGTAACCAGAGGCTGGCAGCAGGACATGCTGGGCAATGGGCATGATGATAATCATGCCCATTGCCCAGTAGTATTTACTGCCAGCCTCGGCCAGGGGTTCTCCCCCCCCGCGTTTCATACTCGCGTGCCGAGTTGCCTGGGGCGACGCCGGGTCCATCCTCCACAGGAAGCAGTCCCAGGGCGATGACATCATCGCACAGGAAGCAGTCCCAGGGCGATGACGTCATCGCCCTGAGACTGACCTCCTGTGCACGCGCTGGCAGTGTCGCGCTGCGCAGAGGAGGCAGAGGGGCACTGCGGCAGCAGGGAGATCGCTCTCCCTGCTTTGCCGCTGTAGAGAGCCCATCACTAATCATATCGGCAGTGCTACCGATATGATTAGCGAACCGGGGGGCCCTCTGTTCAGGGCCCATGAAGGATAGGGGTGGAGCTTGGGGGCGTGGCCATTGGGACTCGGGGCCCACCGGGGGTTTTCCCGATCCTCCGGTGGGCCAGTCCGCCCCTGGCGGAGGCCCTGGCATCCTCACCTTCAGAGGTATCCTGGGGAATAGGGTGAGCTAGAGCAACCTGTAGTGTTAGGGTCAGGGTAGGAGCCCCTGATCTCTAGTCACCCGACAGCTGTGTTGTGACATTATCTCTGACCATAACCGCTTTTTCTGCTCCATTATGGATCCTTTTACTGCTCTGACGGGGCAATTGCAGCAGCTCAGTCTGGAGGTGGCGGATTTAAGCACAGTGGTTTTGCGGTCCCTTAATACATCGGGTGTGGGTGTCTCGTCTCTCAGACAAACCATAGTGGAGCCCAAGGTTGCATTGCCTGACAGGTTCTCTGGGGGGCGGGACAACTTTGTGGTCTTTAGAGAGGCCTGTGAACTGTACTTCAGGCTACATTCCGTTTCCTCAGATTCAGAGGAGCAACATGTGGGCAAATAATCTCACTCCTGATTCACCGTCGCTCCAGACGGTGGAGGGGTTTTTGCGGACTCTAGGCCATATATATTATGACCCCGATCGTGTCTCCTTAGCGGAGTCCACACTGCACCAACTTCAGCAAGGAGATCGGCCGGCGGAGGAATATTGCTCCAAGTTTCGGAAGTGGGCCACGGATACCATGTGGAACGACCCCCACTTGGTAGTCTCTTTTGTGAGGGGCTTTCAGTAAGTGTGAAGGATGCCTTGGCCCTGTATGAGACTCCAGACTTCCTTGAGACAGCCATGTCTCTGGCGATCCGGGTTGACTGCCGTCTTCGCCAGAGACATAGGTGTGTGGGGGATCCGGGGTCACAGGAAGTCAGCGTTGAGCCAACTGTGAATCTCATGCAGGTGGGAGCGGCATCCTCCGCTGGCAAATTGACTGTAGTCAGTCGTAAGGGGGAGTGTGTTCCTTTTGTGGGAAAAGGGGACATTTCGTAGGCATGTGTCCTTCCCAGTGTAAGCAACCACCGGAGAAGCCTGATAGCCCAGGTTGCTGGGAGGTTAGCAACCTGGGTGTATTCATCACCTCCATGGGTAAGACACAATTTTTTCTACCAGCCGTGGTTCATGTGGGTGGAGTTAAGGCGGAGGTGTGGGCCTTTCTGGACAGTGGGGCCGTGTTAAATTTGATCGACTCTAGGTTCGTCCAGGTCCAAGTCCCCGTCCCACATCCACTGTCCAGACCCATTCACATTGTCGCCATTGACTCCACCCCCTTGAGACAAGGGCACTTTACTCAAGTCATCTGTGACGTGTGACTTCAGGTGGGGGCTATGCACACTGACGTGTTAGACTGCTATGTGCTAGAGGGTCTGCCCTCACTTGTAGTACTGGGACTCCCTTGGCTCACCGTGCACAAACCTGTTGTTGATTGGCAGACTCAGGAGATTGTTAAATGGAGTGGGTATTGTCAAGAGCACTGCTTGGGTACCCGGTTGGCAAGGGTGGATACCCGGTCTGTGCCTAATTACCTGTCAGATTTTGGGGAAGAGTTCTCGGAGCAGGGGTGCCAAAAACTCCCTCCCGATCGTCCTTATGATAGCACTATAAATCTCATTCCGGGGGCCAAGCTGCCAAAGAGCAGACTCTATAACACAGAGGTCCCCAACCGCCGGTCCGCGGACCAGGACCGGGCCGTTGGGGTTTTTCAGCCGGTCCGCAGACCTCAGCCTCCAGCAGGGCCGCCAACAGGGCATGACTGCCCTGACTCCAGTATGGGGCCCGGCCGGTAGGAGCTCCCTCGGAGCCCCCCTCTTGTGCGTCTCTCTCCTCATGGGGCCCCCGGCCGCATGCTAAGCGCCGGGTCCGGGACATCTTAGCGCTGCGCTGCTGCGGCAGCACCTTCATGATTCCCCTGACTTCCGGTCATGTGACGGCGCCGTCACATGGCCGGAAGTCAGGAGAACCTGGTGTCAGCGATTTGGACGAGCGCCAGGATTCTGCAGGGATCGCATGGGGGTAAGTATAACAAGTTTTATTTTTTTTTAAATACAATTAACTAGGAGTGGGGGGAATGGGAGATGCACATGGGGGGAGGGGAGAGATGAGAGATGCACATGGGGGAGGGGAGAGATGAGAGATCCACATGGGGGGGAGGGGAGAGATGCACATGGGGGAGGGGAGAGATGAGAGATCCACATGGGGGGGAAGGGAGAGATGAGAGATGCACATGGGGGAGGGGAGAGATGAGAGATCCACATGGGGGGGAGGGGAGAGATGAGAGATGCACATGGGAGGGAGGGGAGAGATGAGAGATGCACATGAGGGGAGGGGAGAGATGAGAGATGCACATGGGAGGGAGGGGAGAGATGAGAGATGCACGGGGGGGTGAGAGATGCACGGGGGGGTGAGAGATGCACGGGGGGGATGAGAGATGCACGGGGGGGTGGATGAGAGATGCACGGGGGGGATGAGAGATGCACGGGGGGGATGAGAGATGCACGGGGGGTGGATGAGAGATGCACGGGGGGGTGAGAGATGCACGGGGGGGATGAGAGATGCACGGGGGGTGGATGAGAGATGCACGGGGGGGTGAGAGATGCACGGGGGGGTGAGAGATGCACGGGGGGGATGAGAGATGCACGGAGGGGATGAGAGATGCACGGAGGGGATGAGAGATGCACGGGGGGTGGATGAGAGATGCACGGAGGGGGATGAGAGATGCACGGAGGGGGATGAGAGATGCACGGAGGGGGATGAGAGATGCACGGGGGTGAGCTGCACATGGGGGGGTGAGAGATGCACATGGGGGGGTTATGTTTACATAACTTTGTTGCCTTATGAAGGGCGGGGGGGGCCCCCCAAAATTTCTTGCACAGGGGCCCACTACAGTCTGTGTCCGCCCCTGGGATGAAGTAAATGCAGCTGAACAGCAGCTGTCAGGACAGCTGCCCTGTCCTGCTGCAGGGCGTGATGGGGCCTCAGTGATGCGGCTCCTGGCACAGCACATTATGTGGGGCTCCTGGCATAGCTCCTGGCGGGGACCTGGTCTACACTATATGATAAGTATGCACTAAACTCCAAATCCCTCCATTACCCCGCCCCCATATGACCAAAGCCCCGCCCACCCCACCCCCTCCTTGCTGGGCCATGGAAAAATGATCTTGCTTCAAGCCGGTCCCTGGTGCAAAAAAGGTTGGGGACCACTGCTATAACATATCTGGTTCGGAGAGGCAGGCCATGAAAAACTAAATCACGGAAAGCCTGACTAAAGGTCATATCAGACCATCCTCTTCCCCATTGCGCTGGTTTCTTTTTTGTAAAGAAAAAAGATGGGGGGGTTACGCCCTTACCTGGATTTCCTTGAACTTGTCAGTGATCCTTATCCGCTTCCTCTCATTCCTGACCTCTTCAATCAAATTGAAGGGGCAAAATGGTTCTCTAAGATGGGCCTTAGGGGGGCGTATAATCTTGTCCGAATTAAAGAGGGGGATGAGTGGAAAAAAGTGTTTAACACGCCTGAGGGACACTATGAGAATCTGGTGATGCCCTTTGGGTTGACAAAGGCACAAGCTGTCTTTCAAAACTTCATAAACTACATTTTTAGTCATCTGATAGATAACCACGAATCTGCCTATCTGGATGACATACTAATTTATTCTCCTGACCTTGAGTCGCACCAGGTTCACGTCAGGCAGGTTTTACATATTCTTCGAGACAAAAAATTATATATTAAGCCTGAGAAGTGTAAGTTCTCAGTTGAGGAGATGCCTTTCCTAGGATATGTGTTGTCCTCCACCGGTTTTCGCATGGATCCAGCAAAAGTCCGGGCGGTATTGGAATGGGATCATCTGGAGGATTTGAAGGCATTACAAAAGGCACTACATAAGTACATGCACACCTCCAATAGAAAAATCGCAAAAAGTTTATTGAACATAAGCACACTATTAAAAGCATTTAAAAACCATAGACATGGTATACAACTGTTTCCCACATGACAGTAGTCATCAATAATAGTAAATAATAAGCATACAGACCCCAAGATGCACAATCTATAGCCAAATCCACACTAGCAATGGTAAATCCCAAATACAATACAGAAACCCAGACAGTTAATGAACAAGGGAAAGAAGGCCATCATGAAAGTGGGAAGATACTACACAAGGTAGTGTCATCATATACAGTTCCCAATACGTACAAATATCTATTGTATGTAGAATAAAGTCAGTACATACAAATATAACAAAAAGATGTCCTAAATATATTCCTAGCAGATAACCAAAGGCAGGAGGCAATAGCATACATGAACATGCAAAAATGGGTTGCTCTGGGAGAGGTATATAGAAATGCCTATGATGTCAAACACTTTACACAGTTGAATGTAGCTGTTCTAGTGGGTCATAATAAAAAAAGAACGGTAAAATCCAAGCATAGAGCCATCTCACGCCAGAGACTGCATGAAAAGGTGCATGTAAGGAGGTGGTAGAATATTACCCATTGCTGTCAGTATGTGCAAAGAGGGGTTGTGGTGTCAGAGGGGATGCAGGGAGAACCCTACGCGTATTGCCGTGACCCACAAGACTTCGTGGGGAATATGCTTCTCCATGAATGTTCAATGTATTTTATCATAACCATAATTAGAGGTAAACGGTTGCCGGTGATGATCAGTGTTCCACAGCCAGTCCGGACCGGAAGTCATGAGACCAGAAATGACGATGTAAGTGATGTATCAGTGTGTTATACCCATACACGGGGAGAGGAGGAGAGGGACGTGTGTATCGCATGAGTTGTATCCCGGGGGCGGATACATACACGCCCACATTGAGAGAGGCAGTGAGAAAAAAACTACCTGAACTGTGGCGATCGGGGGACTGGCATCATCATGATAACGCGCCTTCCCACACAGCGCAGAAAATCAACCAGGATTTAGCAAAAACGGCATGACAATGACTTCTCACCCGACATACCCCCCTGCGACTTCTTCTTATTCCCAAAGATGAAGAAAAACTAAAAGGGAAGCGTTTTCAGGACAAAAAAGAGGTTAACAGAAAATAGCTGGAGGCATTTAACAGCATTAGTTCAGAAGAAGATAAAAAATGTTTGGAACTCTGGAAAACCCGTTGGAACAAGTGAAAATCATCTAATGGACAGGATTTTTGAAGAGGACTAATGTTTTCAAGATGTTATGTTAAATAAAAAATAAATAATTCTCATTTTTTGGGGTACCTATATATATATATATATATATATGTGTATGTATATATATATAAGTATGTGACGTGTCATGATGGGATGGCTTTTACGTTTTTTATTTAACCAGTGGCAGCTAAGCACCCTATGCCCTATGTTATTTACATGTATTATTCTTATTTACTTACTTACTACAGGATATTTGCTCATTTTGTTTTTATCTCACGTTCTGCTTGTCAAATGGCCACAGTGTCACTGCACATCTATGCATTGCACGTATGACAACATATGCCCTGTCTCAATTTTTGGAGTTTTTGGTATGTATATATATATATATATATATATATATATATATATACAGTATATATACACACACATGCATATAAGTACACACATACATATATATGTAACACATTGCAAACACAAGAAAACTTGTGTCACTGGATATCTGAAATTGCTACATGATGACGTGTTGCCCTCTTTATGCACTGAAGATGGCACGTTCCCTGAGTTTTTCCAACAAGATGGTCACCACCACATTATGGGTGTCAGGTGCGAGCATTCCTACATGAACAGTTTCCTGGAAAGTGGATTGGTCGGCGTGGGCCAGTTGAATGGCCACCAAGGTCTCCCAATCTGACCCCCTTAGAATTTTATCTTTGGGGTCATCTGAAGCCAATTGTCTATGCTGTGAGGATACGAGATGTGCAGCATCTGCAACAACGGATACTGGAAGCCTGTGCTAGCATTTCTTCTGCGGTGTTGCTATCAGTGTGTCAAAAGTGGGAGAAGAGGGTTGCATTGACAATCCAACACAATGGGCAGCACTTTATCAGTGGTCATAAACTTGTAAAAAACTCATGAAAGAATAAAGTTATGTTAAAAACAAGTACACCATTGTTTTTCTTATGAAATTCTGAATAAGTTTGATGTGTTACATGACCCTATTCCTATTGAAAAAAATAAAGTTGGATCCAAAATGGCCGACTTTAAAATGGCCGCCATGGTCACCACCCATCTGGAAAACTTTTCCCCCTCCCATATACTAATGTGCCAAAAGCAGGAAGTTGATATCACCAAGCATTCCCATTTTATATAGGTGTTTCCATATAAATGGCCCATCCTGTACTTTGCACGTGCACCCCTTCCTTGTTATGCGAATGTTACCTCCCTGATTTTACAATAAACTTTACACTATATTTCTACTTTGTATCTAGACTTTTTTGGTCGGTTTTATTTCTCCCCTTTTTTCTGAACTTCTCAGACTGTCTAGGCTGCCATCATCATCATCCCACATAAATTACACAGATTACAGTGTGACATTTTTACTCTAGGCTATACAAATACCTTATACTCCGTTACTTCTATACCACACTTTTATGTGTTCCCTTGGTTGCATTTAAATATATGTGTTAGATATATACTGCATATATACAGTGCAGACCAAAAGTTTGGACACACCTTCTCATTTAAAGATTTTTCTGTATTTTCATGACTACGAAAATTGTACATTCACACTGAAGGCATCAAAACTATGAATTAACACATGTGGAATTATATACTTAACAAAAAAGTGTGAAACAACTGAAAATATGTCTTATATTCTAGGTTCTTCAAAGTAGCCACCTTTTGCTTTGATGACTGCTTTGCTCACTCTTGGCATTCTCTTGATGAGCTTCAAGAGGTAGTCACCGGAAATGGTTTTCACTTCACAGGTGTGCCCTGTCAGGTTTAATAAGTGGGATTTCTTGCCTTATAAATGGGGTTGGGACCATCAGTTGTGTTGTGCAGAAGTCTGGTGGATACACAGCTGATAGTCCTACTGAATAGACTGT
Organism: Phyllobates terribilis; assembly: GCF_046119375.1. Taxonomy (NCBI): domain Eukaryota; kingdom Metazoa; phylum Chordata; class Amphibia; order Anura; family Dendrobatidae; genus Phyllobates; species Phyllobates terribilis. The sequence goes on from NW_027363120.1 coordinate 110,445, forward strand.
TCTATGGCAAGAAAAAAGCAGCTAAGTAGAGAAAAACGAGTGGCCATCATTACTTTAAGAAATGAAGGTCAGTCAGTGCGAAAAATTGGGAAAACTTTGAAAGTGTCCCCAAGTGCAGTTGCAAAAACCATCAAGCACTACAAAGAAACTGGCTCACATGAGGACCGCCCCAGGAAAAGAAGACCAAGAGTCACCTCTGCTTCTGAGGATAAGTTTATCCGAGTCACCAGTCTCAGAAATCGCAGGTTAAAAGCAGCTCAGATTATAGACTAGGTCAATGCCACACAGAGTTCTAGCAGCAGACACATCTCTTCAACAACTGTTAAGAGGAGACTTTGTGCAGCAGGCCTTCATGGTAAAATAGCTGCTAGGAAACCACTGCTAAGGACAGGCAACAAGCAGAAGAGACTTGTTTGGGCTAAAGAACACAAAGAATGGACATTAGACCAGTGGAAATCTGTGCTTTGGTCTGATGAGTCCAAATTTGAGATCTTTGGTTCCAACCACCGTGTATTTGTGCGACGCAGAAAAGGTGAACGGATGGACTCTACATGCCTGGTGACCACCGTGAAGCATGGAGGAGGAGGTGTGATGGTGTGGGGGTGCTTTGCTGGTGACACTGTTGGGGATTTATTCAAAACTGAAGGCATACTGAACCAGCATGGCTACCACAGCATCTTACAGCGGCATGCTATTCCATCCGGTTTGCGTTTAGTTGGACCATCATTTATTTTTCAACAGGACAATGACCCCAAACACACCTCCAGGCTGTGTAAGGGCTATTTGACCAAGAGGGAGAGTGATGGGGTGCTACGCCAGATGACCTGGCCTCCACAGTCACCAGACCTGAACCCAATCGAGATGGTTTGGGGTGAGCTGGACCGCAGAGTGAAGGCAAAAGGGCCAACAAGTGCTAAGCATCTCTGGGAACTCCTTCAAGATTGTTGGAAAACCATTTCCGGTGACTACCTCTTGAAGCTCATCAAGAGAATGCCAAGAGTGTGCAAAGCATATAATTCCACGTGTGTTAATTCACAGTTTTGATGCCTTCAATGTGAATGTACAATTTTCATAGTCATGAAAATACAGAAAAATCTTTAAATGAGAAGGTGTGTCCAAACTTTTGGTCTGTATTGTATATCTGATTTAAGGGCATGGAAATTAAAATTTTGAAAATTGTGAAATTTTCAAAATTTTCATCAAATTTCTGATTTTTTTCACAAATAAATGCAAGTGATATCGAAGAAATTTTATCACTAACATGGAGTGCAATATGTCACGAAAGGACAGTCTCAGAATCAGGGGGATCCGTTGAAGCGATCCAGAGTTATTACCTCATAAAGTGACAGTGGACAGAATTGTAAAAATTGGCCTGATCATTAAGGACATAATTGTCTCCGTCCTTAAGGGGTTAATGTAGTTTTGAAAAAAATACTGTTTTATTAGCAGCAGATTATCAGGACTACTTGGCCTGATGCTAGGTAGTCCAACCCCGCCTCCATCACTGATTGGCAGCTCAGTGGTGTGAGGGCGGAGCTATCTAGATCTCAGAATTCAGAGATCTCTTAGATCTGTGGCAGATAAAACTGTTTTTAATCAATACTGTAGCACCCAGTAAAGTAAGTGATACATCCCCGTAATCATGGTCTCTGCCTCTACATCATGCAGGTGGTTACAGATTCTCTTTAATAAATTTTAGTGTGATTAATATAACTCAACTAAAAATAGCAATAAAATACCGCAGTAATATACAACCATGATGAATGCAAGCAGAAAGAACTTCAATACTACTCCTTTTTGTAAGGTAATAACATTATTCCAGCCATTAATTCACTGAGAGAAAATCTAATAACGCTCAGTTTCCAGCCTATCGAGAAATTTCAAAAACACAAGTCTCTAAGTAAAAAGGATTATACATTCAGATAACTCCTACTCCTCCATTCTCATCAGTCAGACTGATGAGCAGAAATTGTCAAGAACTCGAAGTACGGCTCACTGCGCTTTTATTTCGTGTCTGCTCTGAAGTTATCTATTACTTGCAGCCCAGCCCCTTGGGGAACCTGAATATATATTTTATTCCATCTGCTCCAAACTCAGAATTCAGTAGAAGAAATAAACTGCAACACAGGAGACAATGAGAAGCAAAGAGCCAATGCATCGGGAAATAGTGAGATTCCAAGCTGCGGGAAAAGATTTTATGATAAAGGTAAATTATCAACATTATAGATGATGAGCCCAGATGGGGGCTGGAAAAAAAAGATTCCTGGAGCAGGCATTTATGAAGACTCTGAACTGACATGTTGTCATGTTAAAGGGAAGCTGTCACATCCTAGTTACTATGTAAACTGCCCTCATAGCGTTGGTAGTGATGCAATGTACATCACTAACACACTTTTTTCATTATAATTGGTGCAACTATAATGAGTGTATAGCACTTTATATACTTATACCCTACCTACTCGTTCAGTCATAGGGGTGTGATCCTCACATTCAGCCATAGGTGGCGCCGCCCAGGTGTTTGAATTTTGCTCCCGGTGAGCGCTGAAGTTATGGGACGCTTGTGCAGTATGACACAGCTGACAGCAAAGCTTCCAATGCTGGGAGCCGCGCATGCGCTGTGACGAGCGGCTCCGGCCGCACACAGTGAAGCTGGAAAGTACACAGCCTCACTGCGCACATGCGGGGAGCCGCTCGTCACAGCGCATGCGCGGCTCCCAGCATTGGAAGCTTTGCTGTCAGCTGTGTCATACTGCACAAGTGTCCCATAACTTCAGCGCTCGCCGGGAGCAAAATTCAAACACCTGGGCGGCGCCACCCATGACTGAATGTGAGGATCACACCCCTATGACTGAACAAGCAGCTAGGGTATCTATAATATAACAGGGGATGCGTGTTTCTGTCCGAAGCCTCTATAGACTGCGCATGTGTGACGCGCAGTCTGGCTCCAGAGAGAAGCAGGCATCCAGCCATTACAGGTAAGAGGTGTATGGCGCCGGAGATTGCGCGGGATGCGTAGACACTGAACGCATACTGTGATCTCCGGCGCCATACTTACCTGACCGGGAGGAGCGTTGCCGCGGCGCCTCTCTTCGCTGGAGACCGGGGGCGGAGTGAAGGCGTCGGACCGGCGCGTGCACATAGCGCTATCCGGCGCCATTTTACTGAAGACACATTTGTGTGTCTTCAGCAAAATGGCGCCGGACAGCGTGGTGCTCCGGCACCGCACTCCTCCCCCGGCCTCCGGCAGAAGAGGACACAGCAGCGCTGGAGCACAGAGAAGAAAGGTGAGTATAACTGTTTATTTTTTTCGTATGTGTGTACAGTGTGAAAGGAGTGAGGGGACCATGCACATAACAGGATTGGGGGGTGAGAGGTACCACACATAACAGGATTGGGGGGTGAGGGGTACCACACATAACAGGATTGGGGGTGAGGGGTACCACACATAACAGGATTGGGGGTGAGGGGTACCACGCATACCGGGATTGGGGGTGAGGGGTACCACACATACCAGTATTGGGGGTGAGTGGTACCACGCATACCAGGATTGGGGGTGAGGGGTACCACGCATACCATGATTGGGGGGTGAGGGGTACCACGCATACTAGGATTGGGGGGTGAGGGGTGCCACGCATACCAGGATTGGGGGGTGAGGGGTGCCAGGCATACTGGGATTGGGGATGAGGGGTGCCATGCATACCGGGATTGGGGATGAGGGGTGCCACGCATACCGGGATTGGGAATGAGGGATGGGGTGCCACACATACCGGGATTGGGGGTGAGGGGTGCCAGGCATACTGGGATTGGGGATGAGGGGTGCCATGCATACCGGGATTGGGGATGAGGGGTGCCACGCATACCGGGATTGGGAATGAGGGATGGGGTGCCATGCATACCAGGATGAGGGATACCATACACACCAGGATAAGGATGGGGTACCATGCATACCAGGATGAGGGATACCATACACACCAGGATAAGGATGAGGGGTGCCATGCATACCGGGATTGGGGGTGAGGGGTGCCACGCATACCAGGATTGGGGGTGAGGGGAGCCACGCATACCGGGATTGGGGGTGCCACGCATACCGGGATTGGGGGTGAGGGGTGCCACGCATACTGGGATTGGGAGTGAAGGATAGGGTGCCATGCATACCAGGATGAGGGATACCATACACACCAGGATAGGGATGAGGGGTGCCACGCATACCGGGATTGGGGGGATGAGGGGTGCCAGGCATACTGGGATTGGGGATGAGGGGTGCCATGCATACCGGGATTGGGGATGAGGGATGGGGTGCCATGCATACCAGGATGAGGGATACCATACACACCAGGATAGTGATGGGGTGCCATGCATACCAGGATGAGGGATACCATACACACCAGGATAAGGATGAGGGGTGCCACGCATACCGGGATTGGGGTGAGGGGTGCCACGCATACCGGGATTGGGAGAGAGGGGAGCCACACATACCGGGATGAGGGGTGACACGCATACCGGGATTGGGAGTGAGGGGAGCCACACATACCGGGATTGGGAGTGAGGGATAGGGTGCCATGCATACCAGGATGAGGGATACCATACACACCAGGATAGGGGTGAGGGGTGCCACGCATACCAGGATTGGGGGTGAGGGGTGCCACGCATACCAGGATTGGGGGTGAGGGGTGCCACGCATACCAGGATTGGGTGTGAGGGGTGCCACACATACCAGGATTGGGGGTGAGGGGTGCCACGCATACCAGGATTGGGGGTGAGGGGTGCCACGCATACCAGGATTGGATGGTGGGGACAGGATGGGGGCAGCACAAATACAAGGAGGGGGGCAGCACATACCAGCATGGGAGACCATATACCAATAAAAATGCTCGCCACCTGGACGTAGAACGGGTTCAATAGCTAGTAAGTATATGAAGTGCTATACACTCATTATAGTTGCACCAATTATAATGAAAAAAGTGTGTTAGTGATGTACATTGCATCACTACCAACACTATAGGGGCAGTTTACATAGCAGCTAGGACGTTTCCCTTTAATGAAATAGATGGCATTTAGATGAGTTTAATGATGCTTGGACACATCGCACAATATTGATCTGTGCTCTCCATTCATCTCCACCTTTTATCGCACAGCTGGGAAGTTAGAATGACAGGGGGCAATGCTCTTTCCAGGATTAATCTGTTTTTTTTTTCTAGGCTTTAACATCAAAATGACACTGAAAAAAATCACATTGAGATATCTATTCTAAGGTGGGGGCATGGACCGGGGGTGGGGAGAGGTGGGGTATGACCGGGGGTAGGGCGAGGTGGGGCATGGACCGGGGGTGGGGCAGAGGTGGGGCATGGACCGGGGGTGGGGCAGAGGTGGGGCATGGACCAGGGGTGGGGCAGAGGTGGGGCATGGACCGGGAGTGGGGCATGGACCAGGGGTGGGGCATGGACCAGGGGTGGGGGCATGGACCGAGGGTGGGGCAGAGGTGGGGCATGGACCGGGGGTGGGGCATGGACCGGGGGTGGGGCAGAGGTGGGGCATGGACCAGGGGTGGGGCAGAGGTGGAGGCATGGACCGGGGGTGGGGCAGAGGGGGGGCATGGACCGGGGGTGGGGCAGAGGGGGGCCATGGACCGGGGGTGGGGCAGAGGTGGGGCATGGACCGGGGGTGGGGCAGAGGGGGGGCATGGACCGGGGGTGGGGCAGAGGGGGGGCATGGACCGGGGGTGGGGCAGAGGGGGGGGGCATGGACCGGGGGTGGGGCAGAGGGGGGGCATGGACCGGGGGTGGAGCTTGTGCCTTGAGCACTGTTAGCCGGGAGAGCTGTCACTGTGTGGTCAGTGTTGTGGCACCAGTCACCTGTCATCACCTTCCCCAGCAGCTCACCCATCACACCTGTCCCTGTGCTGTAGCTGCTCTGTGTCCAGCTGACAATCCTCTCCTGCTCCTCACAGACCTGTATAATGGAGCAGCTCTTCTGAGGGATAACGTCACCAGGCGGCAGAGCTTCCCACAGTGCGGAGCTCATACACGGAGGCCGCAGCACAGTCCGCAGGTCACTACGAGGAGCCCGGTCCTGCAGGCTGAAGTGATGTAGTAGTGCAGCTACCGGGGGCAAAGACTGTGACCGCCCCGGGCCCCGCGCTCTGAGGGGCCACCCGGAGCTGAAAAGGCTAAACTGTGCGGCGGAGCAGGGAGACACGATCTCCAGAGACACGATCTCCTTGCTTTGCCTCTATTGGGCCCTTTGAGCTGGGGGCCCCTCCGCAGGGTCACTGTATAGGCGACATCTCCAGATACACTTGAATGCGATGGAGAAAGAAACGTTACGTCACAGCTGACGCTCCCTCCCCCATCGTTCTATCTCAGCGTCTAACGTCTCAGCACGATGACGTCACTACGTAGCGTCCTCTACGCTGGGAGGTGCGACGCATAGAACACAAGCTGCGGCGACCGCGGAGGAGAGGTGAGTATTGTATTTTATTTTTTTAGGACATTGTTGTGGCCATTAAATTACATTTAAGACTATGGGGCTGCATTATACTATATGGGAGTGCTTTACACTGAATGGGCAATAGGGGTGCATTATACTATATGGGGCTGCATTATACAGAGCTATATAGAGGGTCTGAGAGGTGGGATATACTGCAGGATGGGACGGTATATAGATGAGAGGTGGGATATACTACAGGCTGGGGCTGTATATAGGTGAGAGGTGGGATATACTACAGGCTGGGGCTGTATATAGATGAGAGGGGGGATATACTGCAGGATGGGACGGTATATAGATGAGAGGTGGGATATACTGCAGGATGGGACGGTATATAGATGAGAGGTGGGATATACTACAGGCTGGGGCTGTATATAGATGAGAGGGGGGATATACTGCAGGATGGGGTTGTATATAGATGAGAGGGGGGATATACTGCAGGATGGGACTGTATATAGGTGAGAGGTGAGATATACTGCAGGATGGGGCTGTATATAGATGAGAGGTGGGATATACTACAAGCTGGGGCTGTATATAGGTGAGAGGTGGGATATACTACAGGCTGGGGCTGTATATAGGTGAGAGGGGTGATATACTGCAGGATGGGGCTGTATATAGATGAGAGGTGGGATATACTACAGGATGGGGCTGTATATAGGTGAGAGGGGGGATATACTGCAGGATGGGGCTGTATATAGATGAGAGGTGGGATATACTACAGGATGGGGCTGTATATAGGTGAGAGGTGGGATATACTACAGGCTGGGGCTGTATATAGATGAGAGGGGGGATATACTGCAGGATGGGACGGTATATAGGTGAAAGGTGGGATATACTACAGGCTGGGGCTGTATATAGGTGAGAGGTGGGATATACTACAGGTTGGGGCTGTATATAGGTGAGAGGTGGGATATACTGCAGGATGGGACGGTATATAGATGAGAGGTGGGATATACTGCAGGATGGGGCTTTATATAGGTGAGACGTGGGATATACTACAGGCTGGGGCTGTACATAGATGAGAGGGGGGGATATACTGCAGGATGGGACGGTATATAGGTGAGAGGTGGGATATACTGCAGGATGGGGCTGTATATAGGTGAGAGGTGGAATATACTGCAGGATGGGGCTGTATATAGGTGAGAGGTGGGATATACTGCAGGATGGGGCTGTATATAGGTGAGAGGTGGGATATACTACAGGATGGGGCTGTATATAGGTGAGAGGTGGGATATACTACAGGATGGGGCTGTATATAGGTGAGAGGTGGGATATACTGCAGGATGGGGCTGTATATAGGTGAGAGGTGAGATATACTACATGATGGGGCTGTATATAGGTGAGAGGTGGGATATACTACAGGATGGGGCTGTATATAGGTGAGAGGTGGGATATACTACAGGATGGGGCTGTATATAGGTGAGAGGTGGGATATACTGCAGGATGGGACGGTATATAGATGAGAGGTGGGATATACTGCAGGATGGGGCTTTATATAGGTGAGACGTGGGATATACTACAGGCTGGGGCTGTACATAGATGAGAGGGGGGATATACTGCAGGATGGGACGGTATATAGGTGAGAGGTGGGATATACTGCAGGATGGGGCTGTATATAGGTGAGAGGTGGAATATACTGCAGGATGGGGCTGTATATAGGTGAGAGGTGGGATATACTGCAGGATGGGGCTGTATATAGGTGAGAGGTGGGATATACTGCAGGATGGGGCTGTATATAGGTGAGAGGTGGGATATACTACAGGATGGGGCTGTATATAGGTGAGAGGTGGGATATACTGCAGGATGGGGCTGTATATAGGTGAGAGGTGAGATATACTACAGGATGGGGCTGTATATAGGTGAGAGGTGGGATATACTACAGGATGGGGCTGTATATAGGTGAGAGGTGGGATATACTACAGGATGGGGCTGTATATAGGTGAGAGGTGGGATATACTGCAGGATGGGGCTGTATATAGGTGAGAGGTGGGATATACTGCAGCATGGGGCTGTATATAGGTGAGAGGTGGGATATACTGCAGCATGGGGCTGTATATCGGTGAGAGGTGGGATATACTACAGGCTGGGGCTGTATATAGGTGAGAGGTGAGATATACTACAGGCTGGGGCTGTATATAGGTGAGAGGTGGGATATACTGCAGGATGGGGCTGTATATAGGTGAGACGTGGGATATACTACAGGCTGGGGCTGTATATAGGTGAGAGGTGGGATATACTGAATGATGGGGCTGTATATAGGTGGGAGGGGAGATATACTGCAGGATGGGGCTGTATCATTATTCTGCTGTTACATCGTGTCTTATCCTGCATTCACCTCCAGAGCTGCACTCACTATTCTGCTGTTACATCGTGTCTTATCCTCCAGTAAACTCCAGAGCTGAAGTCACTATTCTGCTGTTACATCGTGTCTTATCCTCCAGTCACCTCCAGAGCTGCAGTCACTATTCTGCTGTAAAATCAGGTCTTATGCTCCAGTCACCTCCAGAGCTGCACTCGCTATTCTGCTGTTACATCGTGTCTTATCCTCCAGTCACCTCCAGAGCTGCACTCTCCATTCTGCTGTTACATTGTCTTATCCTCCAGTCACCTTCAGAGCTGTAGTCACTATTCTGCTGTTACATCATGTCTTACACTCCAGACACCTCCAGAGCTGCAGTCACTATTCTGCTGTTACATCATGTCTTATCCTCCAGTCACCTCCAGAGCTGCAGTCACTATTCTGCTGTAAAATCAGGTCTTATGCTCCAGTCACCTCCAGAGCTGCACTCGCTATTCTGCTGTTACATCGTGTCTTATCCTCCAGTCACATCCCGAGCTGTAGTCACTATTCTGCTGTTACATCGTGTCTTGTCCTCCAGTTACCTCAAGAGCTGCAGTCACTATTCTGCTGTTACATAGTGTCTTATCCTCCAGTAAACTCCAGAGCTGCAGTCACTATTCTGCTGTTACATCAGGTCTTATCCTCCAATCACCTCCAGAGCTGCACTCACTATTCTGCTGTTACATCATCTCCTATCTACCAGTCACCTCCAGAGCTGCACTCACTATTCTGCTGTTACATCATGTCTTACACTCCAGCCACCTCCAGAGCTGCAGTCACTATTCTACTGTTACATCATGTCTTATCCTCCAGTCACCTCCAGAGCTACAGTCACTATTCTGCTTTTACATTATGACCAATCTTCCAGTCACCTCCACAGCTGCAGTCATTATTCTGCTATTACATCATGTCTTATCCTCCAGTCACCTCCAGAGCTGCAATCACTATTCTGCTGTAACATCATGTCCTATCTTCCAGTCACCTCCAGAGCTGCAGTTTCTATTCTACTATTACATCAGCTCTTATCCTCCAGTCATTTCCAGAGCTGCAGTCACTATTCTGCTGTTAAATCGTGTCTTATCCTTCAGTCACCTCCAGAGCTGCAGTCACTATTCTGCTGTTACAACAGGTCTTATCCTCCAGTCACCTCCAGAGCTGCACTCACTATTTTGCTGTTACATCATGTTTTATCCGCCAGTCACCTCCCGAGCTGTAGTCACTGTTCTGCCGTTACATCGTGTCTTATCCTGTCACCTCAAGAGCTGCAGTCACTATTCTGCTGTTACTTCGTGTCTTGTCCTCCAGTTACCTCCAGAGCTGCACTCACTATTATGCTGTTACTTCATGTCTTATCCTCCAGTCACCTCCAGAGCTGCACTCACTATTCTGCTGTTACATCGTGTCTTATACTCCAGTAAACTCCAGAGCTGCAGTCACTATTCTGCTGTTACATCGTGTCTTATCCTCCATTCACCTCCAGAGCTGCAGTCACTATTCTGCTGTTAAATCATGTCCTATCTACCAGTCACCTCCAGAGCTGCAGTCACTATTCTGATGTTACATCATGTTTTATCCTCCAGTCAACTCCAGAGCTGCAGTCACTATTCTGCTGTTACATCAGGTCTTATCCTCCAATCACCTCTAGAGCTGCACTCCCTATTCTACTGTTAAATCATGTCCTATCTACCAGTCATCTCCAGAGCTGCAGTCACTATTCTGATGTTACATCGTGTCTTATCCTCCAGTAAACTCCAGAGCTGCAGTCACTATTCTGCTGTTACATCGTGTCTTATCCTCCAGTCACCTCCAGAGCTGCAGTCACTATTCTGCTGTTACATCGTGTCTTATCCTCCAGTCACCTCCAGAGCTGCACTCACCATTCTGCTGTTACATTGTGTCTTATCCTCCAGTCACCTCCAGAGCTGTAGTCACTATTCTGCTGTTACATCATGTCTTATCCTCCAGTCAACTCCAGAGCTGCAGTCACTATTCTGCTGTTACATTATGACCTATCTTCCAGTCACCTCCACAGCTGCAGTCACTATTCTGCTGTTACATCATGTCTTATCCTCCAGTCACCTCCAGAGCTGCAGTCAATATTCTGCTATTACATCGTGTCTTATCCTCCAGTCACCTCAAGAGCTGCAGTCACTATTCTGCTGTTACATCGTGTCTTGTCCTCCAGTTACCTCCAGAGCTGCACTCACTATTCTGCTGTTACATCGTGTCTTATCCTCCAGTCACCTCCAGAGCTGCAGTCACTATTCTGCTGTTACATTATGACCTATCTTCCAGTCACCTCCACAGCTGCAGTCATTATTCTGCTGTTACATCATGTCTTATCCTCCAGTCACCTCCAGAGCTGCAATCACTATTCTGCTGTTACATCATGTCCTATCTTCCAGTCACCTCCAGAGCTGCAGTCACTATTCTGGTGTTACATCAGGTCTTATCCTCCAGAGCTGCAGTCATTATTCTGCTGTTAGATCGTGTCTTATCCTCCAGTCACCTCCAGAGCTGCAGTCACTATTCTGATGTTACATCAGCTCTTATCCTCCACTCACCTCCAGAGCTGCACTCACTATTCTACTGTTACATCGTGTCTTATCCTCCAGTCACCTACAGAGCTGCACTCACCATTCTGCTGTGATATTATGTCTTATCCTCCAGTCACCGCCAGAGCTGCAGTTACTATTCTGATGTTACATCAGCTCTTATCGTCCAGTCACCTCCAGAGCTGCACTCACCATTCTGCTGTTACATCGTGTCTTATCCTCCAGTCACCCACAGAGCTGTAGTTTCTATTCTGCTGATACATCAGGTCTTATCCTCCAGTCACCTCCAGAGCTGCAGTCACTATTCTGCTGTTACATCATGTCTTGTCCTCCATTCACCTCCAGAACTGCAGTCACTATTCTGCTGTTACATCATGTCTTATCCTCCAGTCACCTCCAGAGCTGCGATAACTATTCCGCTGTTATATCAGGTCTTATCCTCCAGTCACCTGCAGATCTGCACTCTCTATTCTGCTGTTACATCATGTCTTGTCCTCCAGTTACCTCCAGAGCTGCAGTCACTATTCTGCTATTACATCGTGTCTTATCCTCCAGTCACCTCAAGAGCTGCAGTCAATATTCTGCTGTTACATCGTGTCTTGTCCTCCAGTTACCTCCAGAGCTGCACTCACTATTATGCTGTTACTTCATGTCTTATCCTCCAGTCACCTCCAGAGCTGCACTCACTATTCTGCTGTTACATCGTGTCTTATCCTCCAGTCACCTCCAGAGCTGCAGTCACTATTCTGCAGTTACATCGTGTCTTCTCCTCCAGTCACCTCCAGAGCTGCAGTCACTATTCTGCTGTTAGTTCGTGTCTTATCCTTCAGACACCTCCAGAGCTGCAGTCACTATTCTGCTGTTACATCGTGTCTTATCCTCCAGTCACCTCCAGAGCTGCAGTCACTATTCTGCTGTTACATCATATCTTATCCTCCAGTCACCTCCGGAGCTGTAGTCTCTATTCTGCTGTTACATCAGGCCTTATCCTCCAGTCACCTCCAGAGCTGCAGTCACTATTCTGCTGTTAGATCATGTCTTATCCTCCAGTTTCCTCCAGAGCTGCAGTCACTATTCTGCCGTTACATCGTGTCTTATCGACCAGTCACCTCCAGAGCTGTAGTCACTATTCTGCTATTACATCGTGTCTTATCCTCCAGTCACCTCCAGAGCTGCAGTCTCTTTTCTGCTGTTACATCATGTCTTATCCTCCAGTCACCTCCAGAGCTGCAGTCTCTATTCTACTGTTACATCGTGTCTTATCCTCCAGTCACCTCCAGAGCTGCACTCACTATTCTGTTGTTACATCATGTCTTATCCTCCAGTCACCTCAAGGGCTGCACTCACTATTCTGCTGTTACAACGTGTCTTATCCTCCTGTCACTTCCAGAGCTGCACTCACTATTCTGCTGTTACATTATGTCTTATCCTCCTGTCACCTCCAGAGCTGCTGTTACACCATGTCTTATCCTCCATTCATCTCCAGAGCTTCAGTCACTATTCTGCTGTTACATCGTGTCTTATCCTCCAGCCACCTCCAAAGCTGCACTCAATTTTCTGCTGGTACATCGTGTCTTATCCTCCAGTCACATCCAGAGCTGCACTCACTATTCTGCTGTTACATCGTGTCTTATCCTACAGACACCTCCAGAGCTGCAGTCACTATTCTGCTGTTACATTATGTATTATCATCCAGTCACCTCCAGAGCTGTAGTCACTATTCTGCTGTTACACCATGTATTATCCTCCAGTCACCTCCAGAGCTGCAGTCACTATTCTGTTCTTACAACATGTCTTATGCTCCAGTCACCTCCACAGCTGCACTCACTATTCTGCTGTTATATCATGTTTTATCCGCCAGTCACCTCCAGAGCTGCACTCACTATTCTGCTGTTACATCATATCTTATTCTCCAGTCACCTTCAGAGCTGCAGTCATTTTTCTGCTGTTACATCGTGTCCTATCCTCCTGTCACCTCCAGAGCTGCAATCACTATTCTGCTGTTACATCATATCTTATTCTCCAGTCACCTTCAGAGCTGCAGTCACTTTTCTGCTGTTACATCGTGTCTTATCCTCCAGTCACCTCCAGTGCTGCACTCACTATTCTGCTGTTACATCGTGTCTTATCCTCCAGTCACCTCCAGAGCTGCAGTCACTATTCTGCTGTTACATCATGTTTTATCCTCCAGTCACCTCCAGAGCTGCACTCACTATTCTGCTGTTACATCGTGTCTTATCCTCCAGTCACCTCCAGAGTTGCAGTCACTATTCTGCTGTTACATTGTGTCTTATCCTCCAGTCACCTCCAGAGCTGCAGTCACTATTCTGATGTTACATCGTGTCTTATCCTCCAGTCACCTCCAGAGCTGCACTCACCATTCTGCTGTTACATCAGGTCTTATCCTCCAGTCACCTCCAGAGCTGCAGTGAATATTCTGCTGTTAGTTCGTGTCTTATCCTCCAGTCACCTCAAGAGCTGCAGTCACTATTCTACTATTATTTCATCTTATCCTCCAGTTACCTCCAGAGCTGTAGTCACTATTCTACTGTTACATCGTATCTTATCCTCCAGTCACCTCCAGAGCTGCAGTCACTATTCTGTTGTTGCAACACGTCTTATGCTCCAGTCACCTCCAGAGCTGCACTCACTATTCTGCTGTTACATCATATCTTATCCTCCAGTCACCTCCAGAGCTGTAGTCACTATTCTGCTGTTACACCATGTATTATCCTCCAGTCACCTCCACAGCTGCACTCACTATTCTGCTGTTATATCATGTTTTATCCGCCAGTCACCTCCAGAGCTGCACTCAATATTCTGCTGTTTCATCGTGTCTTATCCTCCTGTCACCTCCGGAGCTGCAATCACTATTCTGCTGTTACATCAGGTCTTATCCTCCAGTCACCTCCAGAGCTGTAGTTTCTATTCTGCTATTACATCAAGTCTTATTCTCCAGTCACCTCCAGAGCTGCAGTCGCTTTTCAGCTGTTATATCGTGTCTTATCCTCCAGTCACCTCAAGAGCTGCAGTCAATTTTCAGCTGTTACATCGTGTCTTATCCTCCAGTTACCTCCAGAGCTGCAGTCACTATTCTGCTGTTACATCGTGTCTTATCCTCCAGTCACCTCCAGAGCTACACTCACTATTCTGCTGTTACATCATGTCTTATCCTCCAGTCACCTCCAGAGCTGCAGTCACTGTTCTGCTGTTACATCGTGTCTTATCCTCCAGTCACCTCAAGTGCTGCACTCACTATTCTGCTGTTACATCGTGTCTTATCCTCCTGTCACCTCCAGAGCTGCTGTTACACCATGTCTTATCCTCCAGTCATCTCCAGAGCTGCAGTCACTATTCTGCTGTTACATCGTGTCTTATCCTCCAGTCACCTCCAAAGCTGCACTCAGTATTCTTCTTTTACATCATGTCTTATCCTCCATTCACCTCCAGAGCTGCACTCACTATTCTGCTGTAACATCGTGTCTCTTCCTCCAGTCACCTCCAGAGCTGCAATAACTATTCTGTTGTTACATCATGTCTTATCCTCCAGTCACCTCCAGAGGTGCAGTCACTATTCTGCTGTTACATCATGTCTTATCCTCCAGTCACCTCCAGAGCTGCACTCACTATTCTGTTGTTACATCATGTCTTATCCTCCAGTCACCTCTAGAGCTGCAGTCACTATTCTGCTGTTACTTCATGTCTTATCCTCCAGTCACCTCCAGAGCTGCACTCACTATTCTGTTGTTACATCGTGTCTTATCCTCCAGTCAACTCCAGAGCTGTAGTCTCTATTCTGCTGTTACATCAGGTCTTATCCTCCATTCACCTCCAGAGCTGCACTCACTATTCTGCAGTTACATCAGGTCTTATCATCCAGTCACCTCCAGATCTGGACTCACTATTCTGCAGTTACATCGTGTCTTATCCTCCAGTCACCTCCAGAGCTGCACTCACCATTCTGCTGTTACATTGTATCTTATCCTCCAGTCACCTCCAGAGCTGCTCTCACTATTCTGCAGTAAAATCAGGTCTTATCCTCCAGCCACCTCCAGAGCTGCTGTCACTATTCTGCTGTTACATTATGTCTTATCCTCCAATTACCTCCAGAGCTGCAGTTACTATTCTGCTGTTACATCATGTCTTATCCTCCAGTTACTTCCAGAGCTGCACTCACTATTCTGCTGTTTCATCGTGTCTTATCCTCCAGTCACCTCCAGAGCTGCAGTTACTGTTCAGCTGTTACATCGTGTCTTATCCTCCATTCACCTCCAGAGATGCATTCACTGTTCTGCTATTACATCAGGTCTTATCCTCCAGTCACCTCCAGAGCTGCACTCAGTATCTGCTGTTACTTCGTGTCTTATCTTCCAGTCACCTCCAGATCTGCACTCACTATTCTGCTGTTACATCGTGTCCTATCCTCCAGTCACCTCCAGAGCTGCACTCACTATTCTGCTGTTACATCGTGTCTTATCCTCCAGTCTCCTCCAGAGCTGCAGTCGCTGTTCTGCTGTTACATCGTGTCTTATCCTCCAGTCACCTCCAGAGCTGCACTCACTATTCTGCTGTTACATCAGGTCTTATCCTCCAGTCACCTCCAGAGCTGCACTCACTATTCTGCTGTAACATCGTGTCTTATCGTTCAGTCACCTCCAGATCTGCAATTACCATTCTGCTGTTACATTGTCTCTTATCCTCCAGTCACCCCCAGAGCTGTAGTCACTATTTTGCTGTTACATCATGTCTTATCCTCCAGACACCTCCAGAGCTGCAGTTACTATTCTGTTGTTACATCATGTCTTATCCTCCAGTCAACTTCAGAGCTGCACTCACTATTCTGCTGTTACATCAGGTCTTATCCTCCAGCCACCTCCAGATCTGCACTCACTATTCTGCTGTTACATCGTGTCTTATCCTCCAGTCACCTCCAGAGCTTCAGTCACTATTCTGCTGTTACATCGTGTCTTATCCTCCAGTCACCTCCAGAGCTGCTGTTACTATTCTGCTGTTACATCATGTCTTATCCTCCAGTCACCTTAAGAGCTGCACTCACTATTCTGCTGTTACATCGTGTCTTATCCTCCAGTCACCTCCAGAGCTGTAGTCTCTATTCTGCTGTTACATCAGGTCTTATCCTCCATTCACCTCCAGAGCTGCAGTCACATTTCTGCTGTAACATCATGTTTTATCTCCCAGTCACCTCCAGAGCTGCACTCACTATTCTGCTGTTAAATCATGTCTTATCCTCCAGTCACCTTCAGAGCTGCACTCACTATTCTGCTGTTACATCGTGTGTCATCCTCCAGTCACCTCCAGAGCTGCAGTCACTATTCTGCTGTTACATCATGTCTTATCCTCCAGTCACCTTCAGAGCTGCACTCACTATTCTGCTGTTACATCAGGTCTTATCCTCCAGTTTTCTCCAGAGCTGTAGTCACTATTCTGCTGTTACGTCATGTCTTATTTTCCACTCACCTCCAGAGCTGCAGTCACTATTCTGCTGTTACAACGTGTCTTATCCTCCAGCCACCTTCAGAGCTGCAGTCACTATTCTGCTGTTACATCAGGTCTTATACTCCAATCATCTCCAGAGCTGTAGTCACTATTCTGCTGTTACATCAGGTCTTATCCTCCAGTCACCTCCAGAGCTGCAGTCTCTATTCTGCTGTTACATCGTGTCTTATCCTCCAGTCACCTCCAGAGCTGCAGTCACTGTTCTGCTATTACATCAGGTCTTATCCTCCAGTCACCTCAAAAGCTGCAGTCACTATTCTGCTGTTAATTCATGTCTTATCCTCCAGCCACCTCCAGAGCTCCACTCACTGTTCTGCTGTTACATCGTGTCTTATCCTCCAGTCATATCCAGAGATCCACTCACTGTTCTGCTGTTACATCGAGTCTTATCCTCCAGTCACCTCCAGAGCTATCGTCACTATTCTGCTGTTACATCTTGTCTTATCCTCCAGTCACCTTCAGAGCTGCTCTCACTATTCTGCTGTTACATTATGTCTTATCCTCCAGTTACCTCCAGAGCTGTAGTCACTATTCTGCTGTAAATCATGTCATATCCTTTAGTCCCCTCCAGAGCAGTAGTCTCTTTTCTGCTGTACATCATGTCATATCCTTTAGTCGCCTCCAGAGCTGCAGTCACTATTCCGCTGTTATATCGTGTCTTATCCTCCAGCTACCTCCATAGCTGCAGTCACTATTCTGCTGTTACATCGTGTCTTATCCTTCATTCACCTCCCTAGCTGCAGTCACTATTCTGCTGTTACATCGCGTCTTATTCTCCAGTCACCTCAAGAGCTGCGGTCACTATTCTGCTGTTACATCAAGTCTTATCGTCCAGTCACCTTCAGAGCTACACTCACTATTCTGCTGTTACATCAGGTCTTATCTTCCAGTCACCTCCAGAGCTGCAGTCACTCTTCTGCTGTTACATCGTGTCTTATCCTCCAGTCACCTCCAGAGCTGTAATCACTATTCTGCTGTTACATCAAGTCTTATCCTCCAGTCTCCTCCAGATCTGCACTCACTATTCTGCTGTTACATCGTGTCTTATCCTCCAGTCACCTCCTGAGCTTCAGTCACTATTCTGCTGTTACATCGTGTCTTATCCTCCAGCCACCTCCAGATCTGCGCTCACTATTCTGCTGTTACATCAGGTCTTATCCTCCAGTCACCTCCAGAGCTGTAATCACTATTCTGCTGTTACATCAGGTCTTATCCTCCAGCCACCTCCAGATCTGCACCCACTATTCTGCTGTTACATCGTGTCTTATTCTCCAGTCACCTCCAGAGCTTCAGTCACTATTCTGCTGTTACATCGTGTCTTATCCTCCAGTCACCTCCAGAGCTGCTGTTACTATTCTGCTGTTACATCATGTCTTATCCTCCAGTCACCTCCAGAACTGCACTCACTATTCTGCTGTTACATCATCTCTTATCCTCCAGTCACCTGCAGAGCTGCAGTCACTTTTCTGCTGTTACATCGTGTCTTATCCTCCAGTCACCTCCAGAGCTGCAGTCACTTTTCTGCTTTTACATCGTGTCTTATCCTCCAGCCACCTCCAGAGCTGCACTCACTATTCTGCTGTTACATCGTGTCTTATCCTCCAGTCACCTCCAGAGCTGCATTCACTATTCTACTGTTACATGACATCTTATCCTCCAGTCACCTCCAGAGCTGCACTCAGTTTTCTGCTGTTACTTCGTGTCTTATCCTCCAGTCACCTCCAGAGCTGCAGTCACTGTTCTGTTGTTACATCGTGTCTTATCCTCCAGTCACCTCCAGAGCTGCACTCAGTGTTCTGCTGTTACATCGTGTCTTATCCTCCAGTCACCTCCAGAGCTGCAGTCACTATTCTGCTGTTATATCAGGTCTTATCCTCCAGTCACCTCTAGAGCTGCACGCACTATTCTGCTGTAACATCGTGTCTTATCCTCCAGTCACCTCCAGAGCTACACTCACTATTCTGCTGTTACATCAGGTCTTATCCTCCAGTCACCTCCAGAGCTGCAGTCTCTATTCTGCTGTTACATCATGTCTTATCCTCCAGTCACCTCAAGTGCTGCAATCACTATTCTTCTGTTACATCATATCTTATCCTCCAGTCAACTCCAGAGCTGCAGTCTCTATTCTGCTGTTACACCATGTCTTATCCTGCAGTCACCTCCAGACCTGCGGTCACTATTCTGCTGTTACATTATGTCTTATCCTCCAGTCACCTCCAGAGCTGTAGTCACTATTCTGCTGTTACATCATGTCTTATCCTCCAGTCAACTCCAGAGCTGTAGTCACTATTCTGCTGTTACATCAGGTCTTATCCTCCAGTCACCTCCAGAGCTGCACTCAGTATCTGCTGTTACTTCGTGTCTTATCTTCCAGTCACCTCCAGATCTGCACTCACTATTCTGCTGTTACATCGTGTCTTATCCTCCAGTCTCCTCCAGAGCTGCAGTCGCTGTTCTGCTGTTACATCGTGTCTTATCCTCCAGTCACCTCCAGAGCTGCACTCATTGTTCTGCTGTTACATCGTGTCTTATCCTCCAGTCACCTCCAGAGCTGCAGTCACTATTCTGTTACATCAGGTCTTATCCTCCAGTCACCTCCAGAGCTGCACTCACTATTCTGCTGTAACCTCGTGTCTTATCGTCCAGTCACCTCCAGATCTGCAATTACCATTCTTCTGTTACATTGTGTCTTATCCTCCAGTCACCTCCAGAGCTGCAGTCACTATTCTGATGTTACATCATGTCTTATCCTCCAGTTACTTCCAGAGCTGCACTCACTATTCTGCTGTTACATCGTGTCTTATCCTCCAGTCACCTCCAGAGCTGCAGTCTCTATTCTGCTGTTACATCCTGTCTTATCCTCCATTCACCTCCAGAGATGCAATCACTATTCTGCTGTTACATCAGGACTTATCCTCCAGTCACCTCCCGAGCTGCAGTCACTCTTCTGCTGTTACATCGTGTCTTATCCTCCAGCCACCTCCAGGTCTGCGCTCACTATTCTGCTGTTACATCAGGTCTTATCCTCCAGTCACCTCCAGAGCTGTAATCACTATTCTGCTGTTACATCAGGTCTTATCCTCCAGCCACCTCCAGATCTGCACTCACTATTCTGCTGTTACATCGTGTCTTATCCTCCAGTCACCTCCAGAGCTTCAGTCACTATTCTGCTGTTACATCGTGTCTTATCCTCCAGTCACCTCCAGAGCTGCTGTTACTATTCTGCTGTTACATCATGTCTTATCCTCCAGTCACCTCCAGAGCTGCACTCACTATTCTTCTGTTACAACATCTCTTATCCTCCAGTCACCTGCAGAGCTGCAGTCACTTTTCTGCTTTTACATCGTGTCTTATCCTCCAGCCACCTCCAGAGCTGCACTCACTATTCTGCTGTTACATCGTGTCTTATCCTCCAGTCACCTCCAGAGCTGCATTCACTATTCTGCTGTTACATGACATCTTATCCTGCAGTCACCTCCAGAGCTGCACTCAGTATTCTGCTGTTACTTCCTGTCTTATCCTCCAGTCACCTCCAGAGCTGCAGTCACTGTTCTGTTGTTACATCGTGTCTTATCCTCCAGTCACCTCCAGAGCTGCAGTCACTGTTCTGTTGTTACATCGTGTTTTATCCTCCAGTCACCTACAGAGCTGCACTCACTGTTCTGCTGTTACATCGTGTCTTATCCTCCAGTCACCTCCAGAGCTGCAGTCACTATTCTGCTGTTATATCAGGTCTTATCCTCCAGTCACCTCCAGAGCTGCACTCACTATTCTGCTGTTACATCAGGTCTTATCCTCCAGTCACCTCAAGTGCTGCACTCACTATTCTGCTGTAACATCATGTCTTATCCACCAGCCACCTCCAGAGCTGCACTCACTATTCTGCTGTTACATCGTGTCTTATCCTCCAGTCACCTCCAGACCTGCGGTCACTATTCTGCTGTTACATTATGTCTTATCCTCCAGTCAACTCCAGAGCTGTAGTCACTATTCTGCTATTACATCATGTTTTATCATGCAGTCACCTCCAGAGCTGCAGTCTCTATTCTCCTGTAACATCATATCTTATCCTCCAGTCACCTCCAGAGCTGCAGTCACTTTTCTGCTGTTACATCCAGTCTTATCCTCCATTCAGCTCCAGAGATGCAATCACCGTTCTGCTGTTACATCGTGTCCTATCCTCTAGTCGCCTCCAGAGCTGCATTCACTATTCCGCTGTTACATCGTGTCTTATCCTCCAGTGCTGCAGTCACTGTTCTGCTGTTACATCGTGTCTTATCCTCCAGTCACCTCCAGAGCTGCACTCACTGTTCTGCTGTTACATCGTGTCTTATCCTCCAGTCTCTTGCAGAGCTGCAGTCACTATTCTGCTGTAACATCGTGTCTTAACCTCCAGTCACCTCCAGAGCTGCACTTACCATTCTACTGTTATATTGTGTCTTATCCTCCAGTCACCTTCAGTGCTGCAGTTACTATTCTGTTGTTACATCATGTCTTATCCTCCAGTCAACTCCAGAGCTGTAGTCACTATTTTGCTGTTACATCATGTCTTATCCTCCAGACACCTCCAGACCTGCGGTCACTATTCTGCTGTTACATTATGTCTTATCCTCCAGTCACCTCCAGAGCTGCAGTTACTATTCTGTTGTTACATCATGTCTTATCCTCCAGTCAACTCCAGAGCTGTAGTCACTATTCTGCTGTTACATCGTGTCTTATCCTCCAGTCACCCCAAGAGCTGCACTCACTATTCTGCTGTTACATCATGTCTTCTCCAGTCACCTACAGAGCTGCAGTCTCTATTCTGCTGTTACATCATGTCTTATCCTGCAGTCACCTCGAGAGCTGCAGTCTCTATTCTCCTATAACATCATGTCCTATCCTCCAGTCACCTCCAGAGCTGCAGTCACTTTTCTGCTGTTACATCGTGTCTTATCCTCCAGCCACCTCCAGAGCTGCACTCACTATTCTGCTGTTACATCGTGTCTTATCCTCCAGGCACCTCCAGAGCTGCACTCACTTTTCTGCTGTTACATCGTGTCTTATCCTCCAGTCACCTCAAGAGCTGCCCTCACTTTCTGCTGTTACATCGTGTCTTATCCTCCAGTCACCTCAAGAGCTGCCCTCACTATTCTGCTGTTACATCGTGTCTTATCCTCCAGTCACCTCAAGAGCTGTAGTCTCTATTCTGCTGTTACATCAGGTCTTATCCTCCATTCACCTCCAGAACTGCAATCACTATTCTGCTGTAACATCATGTTTTATCTGCCAGTCACCTCCAGAGCTGCACTCACTATTCTGCTGTTACATCGTATCTCATCCTCCAGTCACCTCCAGAGCTGCAATAACTATTCTGTTGTTACATCATGTCTTATCCTCCAGTCACCTCCAGAGGTGCACTCACTATTCTATTGTTACATCATGTCTTATCCTCCTGTCACCTCCAGAGCTGCAGTCACTATTCTGCTGTTACTTCGTGTCTTATCCTCCTGTCCCCTCCAGAGCTGCAGTCACTATTCTGCTGTTACTTCGTGTCTTATCCTCCAGTCAACTCCAGAGCTGTAGTCTCTATTCTGCTGTTACATCAGGTCTTATCCTCCATTCACCTCCAGAGCTGCAGTCACTATTCTGCTGTTACATCACGCCTTATCCTCCAATCACCTCCAGAGCTGCACTCACTATTCTGCTGTTAAATTATGTCTTATCCTCCAGTCACCTCCAGAGCTGCACTCACTATTCTGCAGTTACATCAGGTCTTATCCTCCAGTCTCCTCCAGAGCTGCACTCACCATTCTGCTGTTTCACTGTGTCTTATCCTCCAGTCACCTCCAGAGCTGAACTCACTATTCTGCAGTTAAATCAGGTCTTATCCTCCAGCCACCTCCAGAGCTGCTGTCACTATTCTGCTGTTACATTATGTCTTATCCTCCAATTACCTCCAGAGCTGCAGTTACTATTCTGCTGTTACATCATGTTTTATCCTCCAGTTACCTCCAGAGCTGCACTCACTATTCTGCTGTTACATCGTGTCTTATCCTCCACTCACCTCCAGAGCTGTGGTCATTATTCTGCTGTTACATCAGGTCTTATCCTCCAGTCACCTGCAGAGCTGCAGTCTCTATTCTGCTGTTACATCAGGTCTTATCCTCCAGTCGCCTCCAGAGATGCAATCACTGTTCTGCTATTACATCAGGTCTTATCTTTCAGTCACCTCCAGAGCTGCAGTCACTATTCTGCTGTTACATCATGTTTTATCCTCCAGTCACCTCCAGAGCTGCTGTCACTATTCTGCTGTTACATTATGTTTTATCCTCCAGTTACCTCCAGAGCTGCAGTCACTATTCTGATGTTACATCATGTCTTATCCTCCAGTTACTTCCACAGGTGCACTCACTATTCTGCTCTTACATCGTGTCTTATCCTCCAGTCACCTCCAGACCTGCAGTTACTATTCTGCTGTTACATCATGTCTTATCCTGCAGTCACCTCCAGAGCTGCACTCACTGTTCTGCTGTTACATCAGGTCTTATCCTCCAGCCACCTCCAGATCTGCACTCAGTATTCTGCTGTTACATGAGGTCTTATCCTCCAGTCACCTCTAGAGCTGTAATCACTATTCTGCTGTTACATCAGGTCTTATCCTCCAGCCACCTCCAGATCTGCACTCAGTATTCTGCTGTTACATCGTGTCTTATCCTCCAGTCATCTCCAGAGCTGCCGTTACTATTCTGCTGTTTCATCATGTCTTATCCTCAAGTCACCTCCAGAGCTGCCTTCACTATTCTGCTGTTACATGACATCTTATCCTCCAGTCACCTCCAGAGCTGCACTCAGTATTCTGCTTTTACTTCGTGTCTTATCCTCCAGTCACCTCCAGAGCTGCACTCACTATTCTGCTGTTACATCGTGTCTTATCCTCCAGTCACCTCCAGAGCTGCACTCACTATTCTGCTGTTACATCGTGTCTTATCCTCCAGTCACCTCCAGAGCTGCAGTCACTATTCTGCTGTTACATCAGGTCTTATCCTCCAGTCATCTCCAGAGCTGCAGTCACTATTCTGCTGTTACATCAGGTCTTATCCTCCAGTCACCTCCAGAGCTGCAGTCACTATTCTGCTGTTACATCATGTCTTATCCTCCAGTCACCTCCAGAGCTGCAGTCACTATTCTGCTATTACATCATGTCTTATCCTCCAGTCACCTCCAGAGCTGCAGTCACTATTCTGCTGTTACATCGTGTCTTATCCTCCAGCAACCTCCAGAGCTGCACTCACTGTTCTGCTATTACATCGTGTCTTATCCTCCAGTTACCTCCAGAGCTGTTGTCACTATTCTGCTGTTACATCATGTCTTATCCTCCAGTCACCTTCAGAACTGCACTCACTATTCTGCTGTTACATTATGTCTTATCCTCCAGTCACCTCCAGAGCTGCAGTCACTATTCCGCTGTTACATCGTGTCCTATCCTCCAGCCACCTCCTGAGCTGCAGTCACTATTCTGCTGTTACATCGTGTCTTATCCTCCAGCCACCTCCAGAACTGCACTCACTATTCTGCTGTTACATCATGTCTTTTCCTCCAGTCACCTCCAGAGCTGCACTCACTATTCTGCTGTTACATCATGTCTTATCCTGCAGTCACCTCCAGAGCTGCAGTCTCTATTCTGCTGTAACATCATGTCTTATCCTCAAGTCACCTCCAGAGCTGCAGTCACTTTTCTGCTGTTACATCGTGTCTTGTCCTCCAGTCACCTCCACAGCTGCACTCAGTATTCTGCTGTTACATTGTGTCCTATCCTCCAGTCACCTCCAGAGCTGCACTCACTATTCTGCTGTTACATAGTGTCTTATCCTCCAGTCACCTCCAGAGCTGCACTCACTATTCTGCTGTAACATCGTGTGTTATCCTCCAGTTACTTCCAGAGCTGCACTCGCTATTCTGCTGTTACATCGTGTCTTATCCTCCAGTCACCTCCAGAGCTGCAGTTACTATTCTGCTGTTACATCATGTCTTATCCTCCAGTCAACTCCAGATCTGTAGTCACTATTCTGCTGTTACATCGTGTCTTATCCTCCAGTCACCCCAAGAGCTGCACTCACTATTCTGCTGTTACATCATGTCTTATCCTCCAGTCACCTCCAGAGCTGCAGTCTCTATTCTGCTGTTACATCATGTTTTATCCTGCAGTCACCTCCAGAGCTGCAGTCTCTATTCTGCTGTTACATTGTGTCTTATCCTCCAGCCACCTCCAGAACTGCACTCACTAGTCTGCTGTTACATCGTGTCTTATCCTCCAGACACCTCCAGAGCTGCAGTCACTATTCTGCAGTTACATCGTGTGTTATCCTCCAGCCACCTCCAGAGCTGCACTCACTATTCTGCTGTTACATCGTGTCTTATCCTCCAGACACCTCCAGAGATGCAGTCACTATTCTGCTGTTACATCGTGTCTTATCCTCCAGTCACCTCAAGAGCTGCACTCACTATTCTTCTGTTACATTACGTCTTATCCTCCAGTCACCTCCAGAGCTGCACTCACTATTCTGCTGTTACATCGTGTCTCATCCTCCAGTCACCTCCAGAGCTGCAATCTCTATTCTGTTGTTACATCATGTCTTATCTAGTGTTGAGCCACCCCCGTAGTGTTCGGGTTCGGTTCGTCGAACACCGGGATGTTCGAGGAACTGTTCGTGGAACTGTTCGTCGAACACCTTAGAACACCGTCGAACACCGTTAAAACCAATGGCAGGCAAACAAAAACACATAGAAACACATAGAAAACACCTTCAAAGGTGTCCAAAAGCTGACAAACTGCTCAGAAGACGCTTTCTTTAAAAAAGCCGGCCGGCAATTCAGCAGCGGCATACACCGGTACCCGACAATTTAGACAAGAAGGAATAGAGCCTCACACATAGATTAGATAGATAGAAACATGTCAGTCACATATATATGAAGTACAGTGACAGTGTTGCTTACTGTACTTGTCATTTAGTGTAAAGGATTTATTAAAAAATATAATAGTGTTTTCATGCACCGTCTCTTTAAAAAAGCCGGCCGGCAATTCAGCAGCGGTACCCGACAATTTATAACAGACAGAATAGAGCATCACACATAGATTAGATAGATAGAAACATGTCAGTCACATATATATGAAGTACAGTGATAGTGTTGGTTACTGTACTTGTCATTTAGTATTAAAATAAAGGATTTATTATTAAAAAAAATTGGCGTGGGGTTCCCCTTAATTTTAGTCTCTAGCGGAGGTTAAGCAGACGGCTGGGGCAGATGTTTGAAGCCTGGGAAGGGGGTAATACCCACGGAGCTTCCCAGGCTACTAATATCAGCCCCCAGCTGAATACATAGCCTTTACTAGCTATTAAAATGGGGGACCCCCCCAAAAAAATGACGTGGGGTCCCCCCTATTTTAATAGCTAGCAAAGGCTAGGCAGACAGCTGGGGGCTGATATTAATAGCCCAGGAAGGGAGCCATGAATATTGGCCCCCTCCCAGGCTAGAAACAGCAGCCGTCAGCCGCCCCAGAAATGGCACATTCATAGGATGCGCCAATTCTGACACTTAGCCTCGCTCTTCCACGCTGCCCTGTAGCGGTGGCAGGGGGTAATAGGGCTGGGGTTGATGTCAGCTTATAATGCCAGCTGACATCAAGCCCAGGTTAGTAATGGAGAGGCGTCTATAAGGCACCCCCATTACTAACCCCATAGTCAAAGTTAAAAGAAAACACAAACACCCAGAATAAAGTCCTTTAATTGAAATAAAGACACAATCCTTTATTGTTCTAAATTAAACCATACTTACCATCACGCCTATTCCAGCTGAAGCCAACGATCTCCTGCAATAAAAGAAAAATAATAAAGCAACATCATCCTTACCTTTCCATGGTTCCCACGACAGCTTCAGCTCTGCTACATCGAGATGACAGGCTGGACCGCAGCAGAACGCTGCCATCCAGCCTGTCATCCCGCAGACACTGAGAAGCGCAGGCATGCTTGCGCTCTGCAGTGTCTGGCTGTGACGGCATAAAGATGAGACGAGTTCATGTCCAATGAACTCGGCGCACCTCATGCACGTCACTGACAGCGTGGGAAAATTCTCACGCTGAAGCGCTGAGTGCAGGAGAATTCTCCCACGCTGTCAGTGACGTGCATAAGGTGAGCTCATGTCCAATGAACTCAGCTCACCTCCTGCACGTCACTGACAGCGTGGGAGAATTCTCCTGCACTCAGCGCTTCAGCGTGAGAATTCTCCCACGCTGAAGCGCTGAGTGCAGGAGAATTTTCCCACGCTGTCAGTGACGTGCAAGAGGTGAGCCGAGTTCATTGGACATTAACTCGGCTCATCTGGATGCCCTCACAGAGAGACACTGTGGAGCGCAAGCAAGCCTGCGCTTCTCAGTGTCTGCGGGATGACAGGCTGGATGGCAGCGTTCTGCTGCGGTCCAGCCTGTCATCTCGATGTAGCAGAGCTGAAGCTGTCATGGGAACCATGGAAAGGTAAGGATGAGGTTGCTTTATTATTTTTCTTTTATTTCAGGAGATCGTTGGCTTCAGCTGGAATGGGCGTGACGGTAAGTATGGTTTAATTTAGAACAATAAAGAATTGTGTGTTTATTTCAATTAAAGGACTTTTTTCTGGGTGTTTGTGTTTTTTTTAAATACTTTACTAGAAATTCATGGTGGTCATGTCTAATATTGGCGTGACCCCATGAATTTTGGGCTTAGGGCCAGCTGATAATGCCAAGCTGGCCCTAACCCCTTTATTACCCAGTGAGCCACCGCATCAGGGCCCTGAATGAGTTGGGTACAGCGCCAGAAGATGGCGCTTCTATGAACGCGCCATTTTCCGGGGCGGCTGCGGACTGCAATTTGCAGCGGGGGGGGCCCAGAAAGCTTGGGTCTCCCTGCGCTGCGGATTCCAGCCCCCAGCTGCCTAGTTGTACCTGGCTGGACACAAAAACAGGGCGAAGCCCCACGTCAATTTTCTTTAAATTATTTCATGAAATAATTAAGGAAAAAAGGGCTTCCCTATATTGTTGTGTCCGGCCAGGTACAAATAGGCAGCTGGTGGTTGGGGGCAGCCCGTTCCCGCCTGCTGTACCTGGCTGGACACAAATATAGTGCAAAGCCCCACGTCAATTTTTTTTAAATTATTTCATGAATTTCCTGAAATAATTAAAAAAAATTGAAGTGGGGCTTCGCACTATATTTGTGTCCAGCCAGGTACAGCAGGCAGGAACGGGCTGCCCCCAACCTCCAGCTGCCTATTTGTACCTGGCCGGACACAACAATATAGGGAAGCCCTTTTTTTCTTAATTATTTCATGAATTTCATGAAATAATAAAAAAAAAAAAAATACGTGGAGCTTTGCCCTATTTTTGTGTCCAGCCAGGTACAACTAGGCAGCTGGGGGCTGGAATCTGCAGCGCAGGGAGGCCCAAGCTTTCTGGGCCCCCCCCGCTGCAAATTGCAGTCCGCAGCCACCCCGGAAAATGGCGCGTTCATAGAAGCGCCATCTTCTGGCGCTGTACCCAACTCATCCAGGGCCCTGGTGCGGTGGCTCACTGGGTAATAAAGGGGTTAGGGCCAGCTTGGTATTATCAGCTGGCCCCAAGCCCAAATTTCATGGGGTCACGCCAGTATTAGACATGACCGCCATGAATTTCTAGTAAAGTATTTAAAAAAAACACAACACCCAGAATAAAGTCCTTTAATTGAAATAAACACACAATTCTTTATTGTTCTAAATTAAACCATACTTACCATCACGCCCATTCCAGCTGAAGCCAACGATCTCCTGCAATAAAAGAAAAATAATAAACCAACCTCATCCTTACCTTTCCATGGCTCCCACGACAGCTTCAGCTCTGCTACATCGAGATGACAGGCTGGACCGCAGCAGAACGCTGCCATCCAGCCTGTCATGCCGCAGACACTGAGAAGAGCAGGCATGCTTGCGCTCCTCAGTGTCTCGCTGTGACGGCATCCAGATGAGCCGAGGTCATGTCCAATGAACTCGGCTCACCTCATGCACGTCACTGACAGCGTGGGAAAATTCTCACGCTGAAGTGCTGAGTGCAGGAGAATTCTCCCACGCTGTCAGTGACGTGCATGAGGTGAGCTCATGTCCAATGAACTCAGCTCACCTCATGCACCTCACTGACAGCGTGGGAAAATTCTCCTGCACTCAGCGCTTCAGCGTGAGAATTCTCCCACGCTGTAAGTGACGTGCATGAGGTGAGCCGAGTTCATTGGACATGACCTCGGCTCATCTTTATGCCGTCACAGAGAGACAATGTGGAGCGCAAGCAAGCCTGCTCTTCTCAGTGTCTGCGGGATGACAGGCTGGATGGCAGCGTTCTGCTGCGGTCCAGCCTGTCATCTCGATGTAGCAGAGCTGAAGCTGTCGTGGGAACCATGGAAAGGTAAGGATGAGGTTGGTTTATTATTTTATTTTTATTACAGGAGATCGTTGGCTTCAGCTGGAATGGGCGTGACGGTAAGTATGGTTTAATTTAGAACAATAAAGAATTGTGTCTTTATTTCAATTAAAGGACTTTATTCTGGGTGTGTTTTTTTTAACTTTGACTATGGGGTTAGTAATGGGGGTGTCTTATAGACGCCTCTCCATTACTAACCTGGGCTTGATGTCAGCTGGCATTATAAGCTGATATCAACCCCAGCCCTATTACCCCCTGCCACCGCACCAGGGCAGCGTGGAAGAGCGAGGCTAAGTGCCAGAATTGGCGCATCCTATGAATGCGCCATTTCTGGGACGGCTGGTGTTTCTAGCCTGGGAGGGGGCCAATATTCATGGCTCCCCTCCTGGGCTATTAATATCAGCCCCCAGCTGTCTGCCTAGCCTTTGCTAGCTATTAAATTAGGGGGAACCCCACGTCATTTTTTTGGGGGGGTCCCCCATTTTAATAGCTAGTAAAGGCTATGTATTCAGCTGGGGGCTGATATTAGTAGCCTGGGAAGCTCCGTGGGTATTACCCCCTTCCCAGGCTTCAAACATCTGCCCCAGCCGTCTGCTTAACCTCCGCTAGAGCCTAAAATTAAGGGGAACCCCACGCCAATTTTTTTAATAATAAATCCTTTATTTTAATACTAAATGACAAGTACAGTAACCAACACTATCACTGTACTTCATATATATGTGACTGACATGTTTCTATCTATCTAATCTATGTGTGAAGCTCTATTCTGTCTGTTATAAATTGTCGGGTACAGATGCTGAATTGCCGGCCGGCTTTCTTAAAGAGACGGTGCATGAAAACACTATTATTTTTTTTAATAAATCCTTTACACTAAATGACAAGTACAGTAAGCAACACTGTCACTGTACTTCATATATATGTGACTGACATGTTTCTATCTATCTAATCTATGTGTGATTCTCTATTCCTTCTATTCTAAATTGTCGGGTACCGCTGCTGAATTGCCGGCCGGCTTTTTTAAAGAGACGGTGCATGAAAACACTATTATTTTTTTTGATAAATCCTTTACGCTAAATGACAAGTACAGTAAGCAGCACTTTCACTGTACTTCGTATATATGTGGCTGACATGTTTATATCTATCTAATCTATGTGTGAAGCTCTATTCTTTCGGTTCTAAATTGTCGGGTACCGGTGTATGCCGCTGCTGAATTGCCGGCTTTTCATGTTTCACTGTTGGCACTGTTCCCATCGATTTGGGCAATCACTGTAATGCCACAACCACCATGGCTGTGGCATTACAGTGAGTGGCAGACAATCCCTGCATGATTGGTGCTCTAAATAGCACCAGACATGCAGGACACGCTTTTGGTGCACGAACAGTTATCGAACATAACCTCGAACAGCCGAATTTTTTGCAAATCGTTCGGGTTCGTCGAACAACTCGAACACCGCCCAAAACAGCTCGAATTTGAGATTGGCGAACAGTTCTAGTCGAACACCGCTCATCTCTAGTCTTATCCTCCAGTCACCTCCAGAGGTGCAGTCACTATTCTCCTGTTACTTCGTGTCTTATCCTCCAGTCACCTCCAGAGCTGCACTCACCATTCTGCTGTTACATTGTGTCTTATCCTCCAGTCACCTCCAGAGCTGCACTCACTATTCTGCAGTTACTTCAGGTCTTATCCTCCAGCCACCTCCAGAGCTGCTGTCACTATTCTGCTGTTACATTATGTCTTATCCTCCTGTCACCTCCAGAGCTGCACTCACTATTCTGCTGTTACATCCAGGGCTGTGGAGTCGGAGTCGTGGAGTCGGAGTTAGTTTTGGTTGGAGTCTGAGTCGGTAGAAATGTACCGACTCCAGCTTTAAAAAAAAATGTATTAATATTTCATAATTGAACTTTCATATGAATTTTATAAATGTTACTCAAATATATATGTTCTATCAAACTATGAACAACAGTGATAAGCAGTTCTGCTGGAGATAGAGACATTTCTTACTTCTTTGTCACTGTTCTCCACTGCCCTTATCTAATCTTATACTTGGTTAACCTCATGCTGCCACAACCCCCCTACTTACAATGTATGAAACTGAAAGTGAAAATGTGTTGCAAATTCTTAGTAGTAAAGCTCCTCCTCTAGACTAGATGTTTACTAGGTGTGCGTCTTCCAAGCATCTCACAACTGCTACTCAGAAGAGGAAGACTGTAAGAAGTATTATCCTTTCAACAAACTTTGCATCAGTTAACTGTGAGTACATGAGGAATAACAGTATTACTGACCACTATATCAGTTGTACGACCTGGCAATAATTTTGTACCATTGTTTTTAGGAAAAACAATTGTCATTTGGATTGTGAAACGCAGAATTAAAAACCTGAGAATGTCAAAGAAGTGTCACATTAAATCAGCTGTATTTGAACATTTCACCATCACTCAAGATAGAAAACATTATGTCTGTCAGTGTATGACAAATGATCCAGACGAAAACAAATGCTGTGAAGCCAAGATCATTGCATATTCAGGCAAAGATTAAAATGCTCCTACCAGAGCTTCTAATCTAAAGAGACATTTACAGCGATTTCATCCAGAAGTACTGAAAGCAGTGGATGAGAGAGACTGCATCCAAACCAATGAACCAGTGCCCAGCTCTTCCAGCCAAACAAAGGAGCAGAGAACTTTGCAGCCATCATTTGCAAGATATTTTGTCAGTGACAAAGTTACTGTGACAATGACAGTAGATAAATTTAAAAAACAGATCATAGAGCTTGTTGTAAAGGATAGTGTGCCTATTTCATTATTTTCACGACCAGCTTTTATGTGTCTGAATGTGGAAATGGCCCGCAAGCTTGGTGTTTCTCTGGAGAGAGAGAGTATTAGAAAATTAGTAATCGAAGAAGCTTTTAAACAAAAGGAAGAACTTAAAAAAACTCTCAAGGGACGCTTTCTGCTTCTTAAAATGGATGCCTGCACACGTCACAGAGTAAACTATTTTGCCATCAATGTCCGATTTGTTTGTGACAAAAATGAAATAGTTACCAAGACATTGGCAGTAAAAGACACCAAAGCGCATCACACCAGTGAGTTTCTCCAGGTCTTGGTGGAAAAGGTTCTGCAAGACTATGAACTTAAAAAAGAGCAAGTTCAATGCT
Organism: Phyllobates terribilis; assembly: GCF_046119375.1. Classification (NCBI taxonomy): domain Eukaryota; kingdom Metazoa; phylum Chordata; class Amphibia; order Anura; family Dendrobatidae; genus Phyllobates; species Phyllobates terribilis. Next base: position 142,947 of record NW_027363120.1, read on the forward strand.
TCAAATATGATAAGTACTATTAACCTAATGAATGAGAGTAATGATGGTGACCAGCAGCTAGAAGAACATTCTGGGTCCACAGACACAGAAATGTTTGAAATAGAGGAACACAGTATTGTAACTGAGGAGCAAACTGAAGTTGCTTCAGATGAACAGCAACATGATAGTTTAGATGATCTTGTTGAAACTGTGACAATCCGTTCTTTCATTCATCACATGCGCTGTGTTGTGCGTACGCTACAGCTGACTATAAGAGACAGTCTGCAAGAAGGACATGCTGCTGCACTGATTGGCAAGGTGAGAAAATTGGCTACTGTTGCCAGAACCCCTAAAGTTGACTCAATTTTGAAGAGACGTGCTGGAAAAGGGGCAATTATTGATCAAGCCACACGATGGGGCAGTACTTACTTAATGATTCAGCGCTTGGTTGAACTGAAAACCTTTCTTGTAGACATGGCTAACCCTCAACTGACGCTAAATGAAAGTCAGTGGAATCAGGTGACTGAGCTGGAAAAATTGCTAGAGCACCCATTTACAGTGATTAAAAAATGACAAGCAGAGGACTTAACTCCAGGTATTTTCTTAAAGGAGTGGAAGAACCTGATGTTTCGCCTGTCCCAAAGAGGAGGGTTAATTGCAAGTGGCATTGCTACATCAATGAAACGGAGAGAGGAGCTACTATTACAAAATACCATTCTTTTGGCAGCTGTTTATGTAGACCCAATGCATCGGATTCTTCTAGATGATCAACAGCTAACTAAAGGAAAAGAAGCTCTGTTTGAAATAGCAGTAAGGATGAAAGGGTTGCAGAACAGTCAGGAGGAACAAGAAGAGTTTGGTCGTCCTGCCACATCTTCACCCTCATCATCAACTGATGAAGAATTTAATTTCGAAAAATATTTGGATCACAAGGACCGTGCAAAGCGTTCCCGCATAGAAGAAGAGTCATCCCCATCAAAGAACACAGCCAGTACATTTCAGCAGAATTTTTCATGTGCACTAAAAGAAATTGAGAAATTTGACCGTTCATCAAAAATAACAGTGAAACAAGCGATTCCTCTGTATCCTGACATTGTCAGAGATGTTGCCCGAGTGGTTACTGCTTTGCCACCAACCCAAGTTAGTGTAGAGAGGTTGTTCTCTGCTCTCAAAATAATTAGATCAGATTTGAGGGCATCCATGAAGGAGGATCTGACAGAGGCAATACTTTTTCTGAGGACAAATTTATAGATTTCTTCTTATTAACTGCATAACAGTGTTTATTGCATATTTACTTACAAGAGTTTAGAAAAGTTTATAAAAGTTATTTGCTATATTCTAATTGTATTCTAATAAATATAGTTTTTGCTCTAAGTGGTCTGATTACTTATATGATGGTGAGAAACTGAATAAGCACGATGTTAATATTTTACAACAGTAAATTTATTGTTACGAATTGGCCATTTATGAAGGAGTCGGAGCCGGAGTAGGAGTCGGAACCTGATAAAATCCAGGAGTCGGAGTCGCAACTGTGGCTTACCGACTCCACAGCCCTGGTGAGCACGCAGCCTAAGTCTTCAAAGGTGTTGTCCATGATTAGAAACTTGTGTTTTTTTGTCTAAAAACAGCACCACAACCTGTCTACAGGTTCAGTGTGGTATTGCAGCTCAGCTCCATTTATTTCAGTAGAGCTGAAGTCCAATGCCAGTCACAATCTATAGACAGATGTGATATTGCTTTTGAAAGAAAACAATAATGTTTTTCTAATCCTGTATGTGAAGATCTGAGGTTGGGGGTTGCAATAATCACCTAGACAAGTTAATGATGCAACAATAGTTTATCTCTTACATCCAAGGTTTTACTACAACTCTAGGTAAATGGCCAAAATACATTGCCCCCAGTGCACAAGATACCCTTCCTGGGGCGGTAGTTCAACTGCCTTTGTACCAGGCGATACTCACTATTTCACCACTTTTGGTTGGCTCACAGATTTCGTATCGCCAACCAGTATAGTTTGTATTCACATTCCTCGCTCCTCCAAACGACAAGATAAAACAATAGAGACACAGGTATCCAGTAGCAACAGTCCTTAAGAAAGTTCATCAAATCCAGACGACAGATTCCACAACTGTAGCATATTTATCCAGCCTAGTGATCAACCGATCTTCAAACTCCATAGGCCATTCATCCATGGGTCCAGGACCTCTGCCTAGATCCTTTCCCTTCAACGTCATTTCACCAACTTCCTAAACATGGGGCTTTTTTTCCTCCCTTCATGGGAGCATTTGAGGGTCATCAGAGAGGTTCACATACAGCTATTTGAATTGGTTTTAAAAATAATATTTTTCTTTCATATATTTTCACGTTTTGGGTGCAGCTTTTGTTTATGTCCTAGATCATATTTATGTTTTTTAGCATTGTATAAATAAAGGTTACATTTTATTATTAGATCCCTTTATGATTTCTGACTTTTTGAGACCTCTATATACATTTGACCATTAACCTGCAGATTAACTGCATATCTGCAGGTTAATAGCCTTTCTTTCACATGACAGGTTCCCTTGTAGGGTTGTCGTATGAATGCAATCCTTAATAAACCCAATCCTGTCTATGCTATATATACCCCTGTCCAGATCTATATTATAAAAGTATACAGTTGACATCTATCTGATGGATACATTTTTTTGCCAAACCTGTTTTCTAGTTCGCCCGTTATATTCATGCTGCAGCGTGGACTTACTTTACAGAGTGTTTTTTATAGCAGCGTGCTTTAGTAGAGGCATTTCCATGGGGATTTTTCACTTGATGTGATATGCATGTAACATTTTACTGTATATGCCGTGCTGCCAATGTGGTTTTCTGTAAAAAGATGTAGTAAATTAATTATTAAAACGCTGCGCTACGACAGCCATCAATTAGATCCCATAATGATACAATAACCAGTACAGTTCTATTATCCTCATTAGACTGCGGTGTACACAGTTTATTGTATAGACCTTTGCTGCACAATGGGACAGTGTTCATTTATGTAAAATAATCCATAGATGTGGGACAGGTCCATAGGGATATGTACAAACACCCTCCATATAAATGTGCACATATAAGCTAACACTGCCCCCTACAGCTTCAGTGGCTGATCTCAGGTGCCCACAGGGAATCAGTGCCCATGTATTGTTAGTAGACTTCCATTGTAGTCTTTATTAACACATCTACAACCCTTTGTATTATTCTGAACCTCCATAGAAGTGAATGGAGAAAGCCTATCATGCACAGCCACTTCTATGTTCATATTAACTAGAGATACAGCCTTATCTCGATAGCTGCGGGGGGCTACAGAGGTGGAGCCAACATCTATTAGCCATTTATGGCTTATTTGGTGGATATATCTGAGAGGGAAATAACCCTTTAATTGGGTTATCCACTACTAGACACCAACTATTGATGGGCCAAGGGAGGTGAGAAAACTAAAAGAAATTGATATCTCCAGACCAGCGCTGCATACCCCACTGGTTACCTGAGGTTAACAACCGGTGGGGGCAACGCATGAGTGCTGCAGCTTCTGATTGGTTGCAGCATTCATATTTCATCTAAGCCAGAAGAAGTAGTGCTCACATGACACCCCTGCCAGATGTTGATGTCAGAATAATGGCGGGATACACAACAATGAGTATAAGAGGGCACTGGTTTGGGAGGTGATTTGGGGATTTTTTTATATTTTCCCCTTCCTAGGTCCACAAATAAGACCCTACAAGTTCCAGGGAACATAGGTACACAGAACACCCTTTTTGGGCTGTGCATCTTCTCTATATACAGTGGGGGAAAAAGTAAACTGCTCAAAAAAATAAAGGGAGCACTTAACCAACTGAATATAACTCCAAGTAAATCAAACTTCTGTGAAATCAAACTGTCCACTTAGGAAGCAACACTGATTGACAATCAATTTCACATGCTGTTGTGCAAATGGAATACACAATAGATGGAAATTATTGGCAATTATCAAGACACCCTCAATAAAGGAGTGGTTCTGCAGGTGGGGACCACAGATCACATCTCAGTACCAATGCTTTCTGGCTGATGTTTTGGTCACTTTTGAATGTTGGTTGTGCTTTCACACTCGTGGTAGCATGAGACGGACTCTACAACCCACAGAAGTTGCTCAGGTAGTGCAGCTCATCCAACATGGCACATCAATGCAAGCTGTGGCAAGAAGGTTTGCTGCATCTGTCAGCGTAGTGTCCAGAGGCTGGAGGCGCTGCCAGGAGACAGGCCAGTACACCAGGAGACGTGGAGGGGGCCGTAGGAGGGCAACAACCCAGCAGCAGGACCGCTACCTCCGCCTTTGTGCAAGGAGGAACAGGAGGAGCACTGCCAGAGTCCTTCAAAATGACCTCCAGCAGGCCACAAATGTGCATGTGTCTGCACCAACGGTTTGAAACAGACTCCATGAGGGTGGTATGAGGGCCCGACGTCCACAGATGGGGGTGGTGCTCACAGCCCAACACCGTGAAGGACACTTGGCATTTTCCACAGAACACCAGGATTGGCAAAGTCGCCACTGGCGCCCTGTGCTCTTCATAGATGAAAGCAGGTTCACACTGAGCTCATGTGACAGACGAGGCAGAGTCTGGAGACGCCGTGGAGAGCGCATAGTGGGTAAACAACCTTACGCGGTGAAATGAGCTGCATCTGGATCTCGTCCACCTAAAGGGACTGTCAGCACAGAATGACTGTTCAAACTAAGTCCCAACTCTCGGTGCTTCGGGGCCAATCATTTATTTACACCTTCCCACCTGCTTGTTTTCCCTCTATCCACACCCTCCTCTTCTTTGACAGCTCTGGCTTCATAGAACCAGAGAAGGAAGGAGACAGAGGTAAAACAAGCAGGTTGGAAGGTGTATATAAATGATTGGCCCACGCCGTGATCCATGGATCACTTGTACTTGGTTTCAACAGTCATTCTGTGCTGACAGTCCCTTTAAAATCAGTGTTTCCCAAACTCCAATCCCCACGGCCCCCCACAGGTCATGTCTTCAGGATTTCTATAGTATTGCACAGGTGAGAGAATTCCTGATTCCTTGATGATACTTTCATCACATGTGTAATACTGAGGAAATCCTGAAAACCTGACCTGTTGGGGGGAAAACCTGACCTGTTGGGGGCCATGAGGACTGGAGTTTGGGAAACACTGCCTTAAATGGAGCGGTGCTGCAGTTTTATTATTCAGCGATTAGCAGGATCCCCCAACAATTTCTTAAGCAATGAGAAAATGCAGTCCCTAATGATGTCCTCTGACAATAAGCGGATCACGGACAGCAGATGCATTGGGTTCTGCATTTCTTGGAGAATGGGATGGGGCAGCTTCTGTCTTCTCAGTGATACAATCAGGAAGGAGATGCAGCGTGAGACAATCCCTGTCTAGATCTTTGATCTGATCATCAATACAGAGGGCTGATTGGTGAAGACAGAGGGAAAGGCTAATAAGATTATTAAAAAAAACTTAGTTTTTCAGCTGGTACTTCCTCTGGGGTCAGTATGCCAACCTCATTGACTTCATAGCACTTGCCAGAGTGGGCAGACACGATTTATTGCCTTTACACACGTCACCTCCACACAGGGCGATGCTGCTACGACGCCTCTGTAGTGATCAAACGTTGAGTCAAACAGCAGGGCTTTAAGAGGGCTGCCCTTTTCAATCTTGGGACTAAAACACAAAAATAAGACATCCTGTTAAGGGGTATAAAGGTAAGTAAACCGCGTTCAGTCCGGGGTGATGAATTCCAAAAGACAAAGTTTATTCTGCCATCACATAACGTTTCGACCTGTTATAGGTCTTTATCAAGTATATACAAAGACATACAGGGATACTGATCCCCCTGGTCAGTGGCCAGAACCCTGTAAATTCCCCTTAAATGGTCCAAAACTGAAACTGTGGGAACAATCGAATCCACTTAGGGTTCAGCAAACTTACAGCCAAGGGTTTGATAAAGTTATCTACACCCTTGTGTCTCCGGAAAGCATGGCGTACGTTCACGTGCTGAAAATGCCGACCAGTGCTGGAGTGAGCGGAGGTCCGCAGCTTGTGAAACTACAGATCCCAGCAGGCTGACGGTCTCTCATCAAGTTATGCTGGGAGCCGCAGTTTCACAAATAGTGCTAGAGGATCCATGTCAGAAATATGAGGCTGCCACTAGGGTTTCTCCCACAAATATGTAATCGGACGTGGAGCAGATCCGCACGTGGATGAGCCATATTCTCTATCTGTGAACATACTACTCTCCTTCACTCAGATTGTAAGTGGTTCTGCAGCGCATCTGTGCAGAGCAAGCTGTCAATCAAAATCCGGGCCAGGTTTACAGCCGTCACCTCCGATATAGTGAGCGGTGCTGTGATCCAAGACTGTAGCCGCTCCGTGCACAACGATGAGTGAAGGCCGGCAGCTGCAGGGAGGAAAGAAGTTAATTTTCTCCCGGTACCTACATTATCAATAAGGCGGCCGGGCAACATTGTAACAATATTTATCTGCAGATTAACCCTATACCTGCAGGTACATAGCATTTTTCAAGGTGACAGGTTCCCTTTAATAAAGAGAAGATGGATAGAGCCGCATTAGTCCATACTCACAGTGGAAGCCTCCTGACAACTTCTTGAAGAACACTTTCCACATTTGTTCCAAGCTTTGCCGAGATCTAATAGAAATAAACAGAGAAATTAATTTCTTAATACAGTTTAGAACTCGGCTCCAATGAATCACAAGAAATGAAACCTGTTTGAAGCTGACAAGCAATCAAGCCCCTCCGTAAGCCACACAGAACATGGCTACTTATGTCATCTGCAGGTGATTAAAGGAACCTGTCATGTTGAAATGGTATAAGATCTGTAGGGGGGTGTTGTAGAGCAGAGACGTTGATCAGACTGATAGACATATCTGTGGGAAGAGAGTCAGTAAGACTTGCATTTTATGCAGAGAAAGTCCTGCAGTATTTATACTAGTCCAGTGGGCGGTCCTAAGTGATTGACAGTTCCCTGTATGACCATGCAGGCAAAGATAGCTGTCAATCACCAGCATGACCGCCCACTGGACTCATCTATACAAACAGCAGGATTCCACTGAATAAATTGATACAGGAAAAATATCTATCTTTGTACTGTGTTAGCCAGTAGATAGAAGAGTATTTAGATTTGAGAGTCCTCAGTGGTTGATACCTTTTAATGGCTAATGGAAAAGATGGTAACAAATTGCAAGCTTTCCAGACTACTCAGGGCTCAGGTCGGCCTGATGAAGAGGCCTGAGCAGTTTGGAAAGCTTGCAATTTGTTACCATCTTTTCAGTTAGCCATTAAAGGTATCAACCACTGAGGACTCTCAAATCTAATGAATGAATTACAATTTATACTGAATCTTCTCCCACAAACCTATATATCGTTCTGCTCAGTTTCTCATGGGTAAAACCTGTAAGTCTGAATGGGGCTGTAATGTTATTACAATCATGTTGCAATGGGGTTTGGGAGGTGGAACCTCTGAGCAACTATACAAGGGGGCGGTCCTTGTAAGGAAGCGGGTGGCTCCCAGGGAAGACGGGCAGGTAGTCACAGCAAGTGACAGGGACAGTCTCTGGGTAGAAGGGCAGGTAGTCACGGCAAGTGACAGGGACAGTCTCTGGGTAGAAGGACAGGTAGTCACGGCAAGTGACAGGGACAGTCTCTGGGTAGAAGGGCAGGTAGTCACAGCAAGTGACAGGGACAGTCTCTGGGTAGAAGGGCAGGTAGTCACGGCAAGTGACAGGGACAGTCTCTGGGTAGAAGGGCAGGTAGTCACGGCAAGTGACAGGGACAGTCTCTGGGTAGAAGGGCAGGTAGTCACGGCAAGTGACAGGGACAGTCTCTGGGTAGAAGGGCAGGTAGTCACGGCAAGTGACAGGGACAGTCTCTGGGTAGAAGGGCAGGTAGTCACGGCAAGTGACAGGGACAGTCTCTGGGTAGAAGGACAGCAGGCAGGTGGCTGGTGAGCGCTCCCAGGTGAGCAGGCGAGAGTCTCTGGACAGGCAGGTGGTCACGGCAAGTGACGGCAGAGCCTCCAGGTAGACTAGCAGACAGGTAGCAGGTGGACGCTCCCAGTTGAGCGGGCAAGAGTCTCTGGACAGACAGGTGGTCACGGCAAGTGACGGCAGAGCCTCCAGGTAGACTAGCAGACAGGTAGCAGGTGGACGCTCCCAGTTGAGCGGGCAAGAGTCTCTGGACGGGCAGGTGGTCACGGCAAGTGACGGCAGAGCCTCCAGGTAGGCTAGCAGGCAGGTAGCAGGTGAGCGCTCCCAGGTGAGCGGGCAAGAGTCTCTGGACAGGCAGGTGGTCACGGCAAGTGACGGCAGAGCCTCCAGGTAGGCTAGCAGGCAGGTAGCAGGTGAGCGCTCCCAGGTGAGCGGGCAGGCTGGTCCATAGACAGACTGACAGGTGTCGGAAGGCAGACCGTCGGACCGCAGGCTTGCAAGCAGGTAAGCGGATATCAGGCAGGTATCAAGCAGGAATCTGGCAGGTGACTGGCAGGTAACAAGCAGGAATCTGGCAGGTGACTGGCAGGTAACAAGCAGGAATCTGGCAGGTGACTGGCAGGTAACTGGTAACGGGACCTGAGGTCTGAAGCAGAGTGAAGGCTTTGCAACAACATTGCTCGGGCACCTCCATTTTGGAGGAGGTGCCTTATATATGGTGAAGTCCTCCGGCCATTGGCCGGGGACTCCTTAGGACGGCGCGCGCGGCCCCTTTAAGAGAGGGGGAGCGCGCCCGCGCGCGCCCTAAGCACCGTGGCCGGGAAGCAGCGCGCGCTGCCAGCAGAGCGGGAGGAAGACGCCGGGCACGGAGAGGTGAGGGGAACAGCATCCCTGCCTAGCAGGAGGCAGGGACGCCGACGCTACAGTACCCCCCCCTTTAGGCCCCCCCTTTTTTAAGCCAGAGAGAAATTTATCAAGGATGAGAGGGGCATGGATGTTCTCCCGGGGCTCCCACGTTCTCTCCTCAGGACTAAACCCCTTCCAATCTACCAGAAAAAAGGTTTTTCCTCTTACCCATTTGGTGGCCAGAATGTTCTCTACCTCAAACTCGTTATCAGCGGAAACCGAAGCAGGGGGCATACCTGTAGACTTGGAAAAAGAGTTAAGTACCACGGGTTTGAGGAGAGATACATGGAAGGAGTTAGGGATCCGTAAGTTGGCCGGGAGTTTCAATTTATAGGCCACCGGATTGATTTGTTTGATAACTTCCAGTGGGTCGATGAACCGAGGCCCTAACTTGTAGGAGGGAATCTTGAGCCGGACATACTTGGACGAGAGCCAGACTTTATCTCCAGGACGGAATTGTGGAGGATCCAGTCGTTTTTTGTCAGCGTGTTTTTTCATCCGCTCGGACGACTGAAGGAGTGCGGATCGGGTACTCTCCCATATGGAGGAGAATTTGCTAATGAGAGATTCCGCAGCCGGATTGTCCACCGAGGTGGAGACGGGAAATGGGATCCGAGGATGCTGACCGAAGACTACAAAAAACGGGGATTTGGAGGAAGATTCGCTCTCGTGATTATTGTAAGAGAATTCAGCCCATGGTAGGAGATCCACCCAGTCCGAATGGTGGGCATTAACGAAGTGCCGGAGGTAACTGGTCAGGATCTGATTGATCCGCTCCACTTGCCCATTGGACTGTGGGTGGTAAGTGGAGGAGAAGTCCAGGGTAACGTCAAGCAGCTTACATGTGGCTCTCCAGAAGCGTGAGGTGAACTGAACCCCACGATCCGACACGATGTGGAGGGGCAGGCCATGGAGACGGAAGATGTGGCGGATAAAGTCTTTAGCCAGTTCGGGTGCAGACGGGAGACCCGGCAGGGGAATGAAGTGCGCCATCTTGGAAAAGCGGTCAGCGACCACCCAAATGACCGTACAACCGGCAGAGACAGGGAGATCCGTTATAAAGATCATAGCTATATGCTGCCACCAGGCAGCAGGTACTGGAAGAGGAAGGAGGCGACCGGCTGGCAGGTGTCTCGGAACTTTGTTGCGGGCGCAGGACACACAGGCTGAAACAAAGTCTATTACATCCTTGTGCAGGGTAGGCCACCAGTAATGCCGGGTAATAAGCTGGAGAGTCTTTTTCTGACCAGCGTGGCCAGCTAGCTTAGATGAGTGTAGTGTTGAGCCACCCCCGTAGTGTTCGGGTTCGGTTCGTCGAACACCGGGATGTTCGAGGAACTGTTCGTCGAACTGTTCGTCGAACACCTTAGAACACCGTCGAACACCGTTAAAACCAATGGCAGGCAAACAAAAACACATAGAAACACATAGAAAACACCTGCAAAGGTGTCCAAAAGCTGACAAACTGCTCAGAAGACACTCTCTTTAAAAAAGCCGGCCGGCAAATTCAGCAGCGGCATACACCGGTACCCGACAATTTAGACAAGAAGGAATAGAGCCTCACACATAGATTAGATAGATAGAAACATGTCAGTCACACATATAAGAAGCACAGTGACAGTGTTGGTTACTGCACTTGTCATTTAGTGTAAAGGATTTATTAAAAAAAATATTAGTGTTTTCGTGCACCGTCTCTTTAAAAAAGCCGGCCGGCAATTCAGCATCTGTACCCGACAATTTAGAACAGAAAGAATAGAGCTTCACACATAGATTAGATAGATAGAAACATGTCAGTCACATATATAATAAGTACAGTGATAGTGTTGCTTACTGTACTTGTCATTTAGTGTAAAGGATTTATTTAAAAAAAATAATAGTGTTTTCATGCACTGTCTCTTTAAAAAAGCCGGCCGGCAATTCAGCAGCGGTACCCGACAATTTAGAACAGAAAGATAGAGCATCACACATAGATTAGATAGATAGAAACATGTCAGTCACATATATATGAAGTACAGTGATAGTGTTGGTTACTGTACTTGTCATTTAGTATTAAAATAAAGGATTTATTATTAAAAAAATTGGCGTGGGGTTCCCCTTAATTTTAGGCTCTAGCGGAGGTTAAGCAGACGGCTGGGGCAGATGTTTGAAGCCTGGGAAGGGGGTAATACCCACGGAGCTTCCCAGGCTACTAATATCAGCCCCCAGCTGAATACATAGCCTTTACTAGCTATTAAAATGGGGGACCCCCCAAAAAAAATGACGTGGGGTCCCCCCTAATTTAATAGCTAGCAAAGGCTAGGCAGACAGCTGGGGGCTGATATTAATAGCCCAGGAAGGGAGCCATGAATATTGGCCCCCTCCCAGGCTAGAAACACCAGCCGTCAGCCGCCCCAGAAATGGCGCATTCATAGGATGCGCCAATTCTGGCACTTAGCCTCGCTCTTCCACGCTGCCCTGGTGCGGTGGCAGTGGGGTAATAGGGTTGGGGTTGATGTCAGCTTATAATGCCAGCTGACATCAAGCCCAGGTTAGTAATGGAGAGGCGTCTATAAGACACCCCCATTACTAACCCCATAGTCAAAGTTAAAAAAAACACAAACACCCAGAATAAAGTCCTTTAATTGAAATAAAGACACAATCCTTTATTGTTCTAAATTAAACCATACTTACCATCACGCCCATTCCAGCTGAAGCCAACGATCTCCTGCAATAAAAGAAAAATAATAAAGCAACCTCATCCTTACCTTTCCATGGTTCCCACGACAGCTTCAGCTCTGCTACATCGAGATGACAGGCTGGACCGCAGCAGAACGCTGCCATCCAGCCTGTCATCCCGCAGACACTGAGAAGCGCAGGCTTGCTTGCGCTGCTCAGCGTCTCTCTGTGACGACATCCAGATGAGCCGAGTTCATGTCCAATGAACTCGGCTCACCTCATGCACGTCACTGACAGCGTGGGAAAATTCTCACGCTGAAGCGCTGATTGCAGGAGAATTTTCCCACGCTGTCAGTGACGTGCAGGAGGTGAGCTGAGTTCATTGGACATGAGCTCACCTCATGCACATCACTGACAGCGTGGGAGAATTCTCCTGCACTCAGCACTTCAGCGTGAGAATTTTCCCACGCTGTCAGTGACGTGCATGAGGTGAGCCGAGTTCATTGGACATGACCTCGGCTCATCTGGATGCCGTCACAGCGAGACAGTGAGGAGCGCAAGCATGCCTGCGCTTCTCAGTGTCTGCGGGATGACAGACTGGATGGCAGCGTTGTGCTGCGGTCCAGCCAGTCATCTCGATGTAGCAGAGCTGAAGCTGTCGTGGGAACCATGGAAAGGTAAGGATGAGGTTGGTTTATTATTTTTCTTTTATTGCAGGAGATCGTTGGCTTCAGCTGGAATGGGTGTGATGGTAAGTATGGTTTAATTTAGAACAATAAAGAATTGTGTCTTTATTTCAATTAAAGGACTTTATTCTGGGTGTTGTGTTTTTTTTAAATACTTTACTAGAAATTCATGGCGGTCATGTCTAATACTGGCGTGACCCCATGAATTTTGGGCTTGGGGCCAGCTGATAATACCAAGCTGGCCCTAACCCCTTTATTACCCAGTGAGCCACCGCACCAGGGCCCTGGATGAGTTGGGTACAGCGCCAGAAGATGGCGCTTCTATGAACGCGCCATTTTCCGGGGTGGCTGCGGACTGCAATTTGTAGCGGGGGGGGGGCCCAGAAAGCTTGGGCCTCCCTGCGCTGCAGATTCCAGCCCCCAGCTGCCTAGTTGTACCTGGCTGGACACAAAAATAGGGCGAAGCTCCACGTATTTTTTTTTTAAATTCATGAAATAATTTAAAAAAAATTGACGTGGGGCTTCGCACTATATTTGTGTCCAGCCAGGTACAGCAGGCAGGAACGGGCTGCCCCCAACCACCAGCTGCCTATTTGTACCTGGCCGGACACAACAATATAGGGAAGCCCTTTTTTTCTTAATTATTTCATGAAATAATTTAAAGAAAATTGACGTGGGGCTTCGCCCTGTTTTTGTGTCCAGCCAGGTACAACTAGGCAGCTGGGGGCTGGAATCCGCAGCGCAGGGATGCCCAAGCTTTCTGGGCCCCACCCGCTGCAAATTGCAGTCCGCAGCCACCCCGGAAAATGGCGCGTTCATAGAAGCGCCATCTTCTGGCGCTGTACCCAACTCATCCAGGGCCCTGATGCGGTGGCTCACTGGGTAATAAAGGGGTTAGGGCCAGCTTGGCATTATCAGCTGGCCCTAAGCCCAAAATTCATGGGGTCACGCCAATATTAGACATGACCACCATGAATTTCTAGTAAAGTATTTAAAAAAAACACAACACCCAGAAAAAAGTCCTTTAATTGAAATAAACACACAATTCTTTATTGTTCTAAATTAAACCATACTTACCATCACGCCCATTCCAGCTGAAGCCAACGATCTCCTGAAATAAAAGAAAAATAATAAAGCAACATCATCCTTACCTTTCCATGGTTCCCATGACAGCTTCAGCTCTGCTACATCGAGATGACAGGCTGGACCGCAGCAGAACGCTGCCATCCAGCCTGTCATCCCGCAGACACTGAGAAGCGCAGGCTTGCTTGCGCTCCACAGTGTCTCTCTGTGAGGGCATCCAGATGAGCCGAGTTAATGTCCAATGAACTCGGCTCACCTCATGCACGTCACTGACAGCGTGGGAAAATTCTCCTGCACTCAGCGCTTCAGCGTGGGAGAATTCTCACACTGAAGCGCTGAGTGCAGGAGAATTCTCCCACGCTGTCAGTGACGTGCAGGAGGTGAGCTGAGTTCATTGGACATGAGCTCACCTTATGCACGTCACTGACAGCGTGGGAAAATTCTCCTGCACTCAGCGCTTCAGCGTGGGAGAATTCTCACGCTGAAGCGCTGAGTGCAGGAGAATTCTCCCACGCTGTCAGTGACGTGCAGGAGGTGAGCTGAGTTCATTGGACATGAGCTCACCTTATGCACGTCACTGACAGCGTGGGAGAATTCTCCTGCACTCACCGCTTCAGCGTGAGAATTTTACCACGCTGTCAGTGACGTGCATGAGGTGAGCCGAGTTCATTGGACATGAACTCGGCTCATCTGGATGTCGTCACAGAGAGACGCTGAGCAGCGCAAGCAAGCCTGCGCTTCTCAGTGTCTGCGGGTTGAGAGGCTGGATGGCAGCGTTCTGCTGCGGTCCAGCCTGTCATCTCGATGTAGCAGAGCTGAAGCTGTCGTGGGAACCATGGAAAGGTAAGGATGAGGTTGCTTTATTATTTTTCTTTTATTGAAGGAGATCGTTGGCTTCAGCTGGAATGGGCGTGACGGTAAGTATGGTTTAATTTAGAACAATAAAGGATTGTGTCTTTATTTCAATTAAAGGACTTTATTCTGGGTGTTTGTGTTTTTTTTAACTTTGACTGTGGGGTTAGTAATGGGGGTGTCTTATAGACGCCTCTCCATTACTAACCTGGGCTTGATGTCAGCTGGCATTATAAGCTGACATCAACCCCAACCCTATTACCCCACTGCCACCGCACCAGGGCAGCGTGGAAGAGCGAGGCTAAGTGCCAGAATTGGCGCATCCTATGAATGCGCCATTTCTGGGGCGGCTGACGGCTGGTGTTTCTAGCCTGGGAGGGGGCCAATATTCATGGCTCCCTTCCTGGGCTATTAATATCAGCCCCCAGCTGTCTGCCTAGCCTTTGCTAGCTATTAAATTAGGGGGGACCCCACATCATTTTTTTGGGGGGGTCCCCCATTTTAATAGCTAGTAAAGGCTATGTATTCAGCTGGGGGCTGATATTAGTAGCCTGGGAAGCTCCGTGGGTATTACCCCCTTCCCAGGCTTCAAACATCTGCCCCAGCCGTCTGCTTAACCTCCGCTAGAGCCTAAAATTAAGGGGAACCCCACGCCAATTTTTTTAATAATAAATCCTTTATTTTAATACTAAATGACAAGTACAGTAACCAACACTATCACTGTACTTCATATATATGTGACTGACATGTTTCTATCTATCTAATCTATGTGTGAAGCTCTATTCTGTCTGTTATAAATTGTCGGGTACCGCTGCTGAATTGCCGGCCGGCTTTTTTAAAGAGACGGTGCATGAAAACACTATTATTTTTTTTGATAAATCCTTTACGCTAAATGACAAGTACAGTAAGCAGCACTTTCACTGTACTTCGTATATATGTGGCTGACATGTTTCTATCTATCTAATCTATGTGTGATTCTCTATTCTTTCTATTCTAAATTGTCGGGTACCGCTGCTGAATTGCCGGCCGGCTTTTTTAAAGAGACGGTGCATGAAAACACTATTATTTTTTTTGATAAATCCTTTACGCTAAATGACAAGTACAGTAAGCAGCACTTTCACTGTACTTCATATATATGTGGCTGACATGTTTATATCTATCTAATCTATGTGTGAAGCTCTATTCTTTCGGTTCTAAATTGTCGGGTACAGGTGTATGCCGCTGCTGAATTGCCGGCTTTTCATGTTTCACTGTTGGCACTGTTCCCATCGATTTGGGCAATCACTGTAATGCCACAACCACCATGGCTGTGGCATTACAGTGAGTGGCAGACAATCCCTGCATGATTGGTGCTCTAAATAGCGCCAGACATGCAGGACACGCTTTTGGTGCACGAACAGTTATCGAACATAACCTCGAACAGCCGAATTTTTTGCAAATCGTTCGGGTTCGTCGAACAACTCGAACACCGCCCAAAACAGCTCGAATTTGAGATTGGCGAACAGTTCTAGTCGAACACCGCTCATCTCTAGATGAGTGACCCCAGAGTAGGACCTTCTTCCAATCAGGTACTGTTACGAACATCTTACCGGGACGGAGACGATTTAGATTCACGGGAGCCACCTGCATTACTCTGGCGGGATCAATGATGTGCTTCAGTTCCTCCTCTAGGTCAGACACCAGGAAGGATCGGGACAAGGCGTCAGCTTTGATGTTTTTGTCTGCCGGGCGAAAATGAAGAACGAAATCAAAGCGGGCAAAAAACAAGGACCACCGGGCTTAGCGCGGGTTAAGTCTCTGGGCACTCTGGAGGTAAGCCAAGTTCTTGTGGTCCGTGTAAATAATTAACGGGTGAAGAGCCCCCTCGAGCAGGTAACGCCACTCCTCCAGTGCCAGCTTAATGGCCAATAACTCTCGATCTCCTATAGAATAATTGCGCTCAGAAGAGGAGAAGAGTTTGGAGAAGAAGCCGCAAGTTACCATTCTTCCGGAAGGCGACTTTTGGGTAAGTACCGCTCCGGCTCCAGAGGAGGAGGTGTCAACTTCCAGGAAGAATTGTTTGTTGCCGTCCGGACGATGCAGCACCGGGGCGGAAGAGGAAGCCTGTTTTAAGGAAAGAAAGGCTTCCTCTGCTTCGGGCGGCCATTTTCTGTAATTAGTGCCCTTACTGGTGAGCGCAGAGATTGGGGCAGTCCGGGAAGAGAAGTGCGGTATGAAGAGGCGGTAGTAGTTGGCGAAACCCAAGAACCGCTGAATAGCTTTCAACCCCTCTGGTCGGGGCTACTTCTGGATGGCAGACAGTTTCTCAGGATCCATTCGTAGGCCGGTCTGAGAGATTATGTAGCCCAGAAACGGAAGCGAGGTCTGCTCAAAGAGGCACTTCTCATATTTAGCGTAGAGGTGGTTCTGCCTGAGCCTGAGCAGAACCTGACGAACATCCCTCCGGTGTGTGGGGAGATCCGGAGAGAAGACCAAGATGTCGTCCAGGTACACCACTACGCAGGAGTAGAGAAGGTCCCGGAAGATGTCATTGACCAACTCTTGAAAGACGGCGGGAGCGTTACAGAGACCGAAGGGCATTACCAGGTATTCATAGTGGCCGTCCCGGGTGTTGAATGCCGTCTTCCATTCATCCCCCTGACGGATACGGACCAGGTTATACGCCCCACGGAGGTCCAGCTTGGTGAAGATTCTAGCCCCCCTCAGACGGTCAAATAATTCCGGAATGAGCGGAAGGGGGTATTTATTCTTCACCGTGATCTGGTTAAGGCCTCTATAGTCTATACAGGGACCGAGTGAGCCGTCCTTTTTGATGAAGAAGAAGCCTGCTCCCGCCGGGGAAGTAGATTTCCGGATGAATCCCCGGGCCAGATTCTCCTCAATATATTCTGACATGGATCGGGTCTCAGCAGCAGACAAAGGGTAAATGCGTCCACGGGGAGGAGTAGCGCCGGGCATCAGGTCGATTGGGCAGTCGTATGGTCTATGAGGGGGTAATGTCTCTGCCTCCTTTTTATTAAAGACGTCCGCATACGACCAATAAGGAGCCGGAAGACCAGGTAGATTGGCTGGAGTAGGAGAAGGACGGACAGGATGGACGGGAACTAAGCAAGTCTTATGGCAGTCCTGTCCCCAGCGAAGGACTTCTCCGGTCTGCCAATCAAGCACGGGTGCATGTCTCTGAAGCCAAGGTAGGCCTAATAAGAGGGCGTGAGAGAGTCCAGGCAGAACATGAAAGAAGATGCTCTCAGAGTGCAGCATTCCCACCTGCAGGGTTATGGATTCGGTGATGAGTTGGATGGGATGTGGTAAGAGGCCCCCATCCACGGCAGCGACAGATAAGGGTACAGCTAGAGGTTTGGTGGGAATGCGGTATTTCTCTACCAGAGACTGAGAAATGAGATTTCCGGCAGCTCCAGAGTCAAGTTGGGCTAGTTCAAAATAACGGTTCTCCCCGCAGATGATAGAGACCGACAGCAACAGAGATGGAGAGGGTTTACTCTTGTCTAGGACGACCTCTCTGAGCGATCCTAGACACAGGCGTTTCCCGACCTCTCCGGGCAGGAACGGATCCGGTGCTCCTTACTGCCACAGTAGAAGCAGCTCCCCTCGGCTCGGCGTAACTCTTGACGGGTTTTGACCATCTTGGTCTGGTCGACCTGCATAGGCTCAGGTGAGTGCGCCTGGGTAGTAACGGGAGAAGTGACAGGTTTCTGGAAGGTAGGGGCTAGACGTGGAAACCTCCTCTCACGGGTGACCTCTTTGGCGCGCTCCTGGAACCGGATGTCAATCCGGGTGGCAAGTGTTATTAAGTCGTCGAGAGTGGTAGGAATGTCCCGACCGGCGAGTTCATCTTTAATACGGCCGGACAGACCCTCCCAAAAGACAGACACCAGGGCGTCGTTATCCCAGGCCAGCTCCGAAGCAAGGGTACGGAACCGTATGGCGTATTGGCCCACGGAGAGATTTCCTTGACGGAGGCGTAGCAGAGATGATGCGGATGAGGTCTTCCGTCCTGGTTCGTTGAAGACTTTCCGGAAGGCCGTGAGAAAGGCTGGCAGGTTGGACACCAGGGGGTCTCCTCTCTCCCATAGAGGATTTAGCCAAGCCAGTGCCTCTCCCGTGAGATGGGACATGATGAAGGCTACTCTGGCTCGGTCGCTGGAAAACTGGTGTGTCAACAGTTCGAAGTGCAGAGTGCACTGGTTAATGAAGCCCTGTGCCTGGCTGGGATCTCCGCCAAAACGAGGAGGGGCGGAGAGGCGGGGACCGGGAAGAGATGCCATGGTGTTGATGGGCTGCGGCGGTGCCGGGGTAGTAAGTGTGCGAGTGGAGGCAGCTCCGGAAGAGGTAGTCAATGTGTCCAGGCGGGAGTTAACACCATGCAGGTGACTCAGGATGGACTCCTGTTGGGACCTCTGACGGGAAAGTTCATGACATAGGTCCGAGAGCGAGGGATCTTGGGTGCCACCGGGTTCCATGGCCCGAGCAAACTGTAACGGGTCTGGGAGGTGGAACCTCTGAGCAACTATACTATTACTATTCCTTGTAAGGAAGCGGGTGGCTCCCAGGGAAGACGGGCAGGTAGTCACAGCAAGTGACAGGGACAGTCTCTGGGTAGAAGGGCAGGTAGTCACGGCAAGTGACAGGGACAGTCTCTGGGTAGAAGGGCAGGTAGTCAAGGCAAGTGACAGGGACAATCTCTGGGTAGAAGGGCAGGTAGTCACGGCAAGTGACAGGGACAGTCTCTGGGTAGAAGGACAGCAGGCAGGTGGCTGGTGAGCGCTCCCAGGTGAGCAGGCGAGAGTCTCTGGACAGGCAGGTGGTCACGGCAAGTGACGGCAGAACCTCCAGGTAGACTAGCAGACAGGTAGCAGGTGGATGCTCCCAGGTGAGCGGGCAAGAGTCTCTGGACGGGCAGGTGGTCACGGCAAGTGACGGCAGAGCCTCCAGGTAGACTAGCAGACAGGTAGCAGGTGGACGCTCCCAGTTGAGCGGGCAAGAGTCTCTGGACAGGCAGGTGTTCACGGCAAGTGACGGCAGAGCCTCCAGGTAGACTAGCAGACAGGTAGCAGGTGGACGCTCCCAGTTGAGCGGGCAAGAGTCTCTGGACCGGCAGGTGGTCACGGCAAGTGACGGCAGAGCCTCCAGGTAGGCTAGCAGGCAGGTAGCAGGTGAGCGCTCCCAGGTGAGCGGGCAAGAATCTCTGGACAGGCAGGTGGTCACGGCAAGTGACGGCAGAGCCTCCAGGTAGGCTAGCAGGCAGGTAGCAGGTGAGCGCTCCCAGGTGAGCGGGCAGGCTGGTCCATAGACAGACTGACAGGTGTCGGAAGGCAGACCGTCGGACCGCAGTCTTGCAAGCAGGTAAGCGGATATCAGGCAGGTATCAAGCAGGAATCTGGCAGGTGACTGGCAGGTAACAAGCAGGAATCTGGCAGGTGACTGGCAGGTAACAAGCAGGAATCTGGCAGGTGACTGGCAGTTAACTGGTAACGGGACCTGAGGGCTGAAGCAGAGTGAAGGCTTTGCAACAACATTGCTCGGGCACCTCCATTTTGGAGGAGGTACCTTATATATGGTGAAGTCCTCCGGCCATTGGCCGGGGACTCCTTAGGACGACGCACGCGGCCCCTTTAAGAGAGGGGGAGCGCGCCCGCGTGCGCCCTAAGCACCGTGGCCGGGAAGCAGCGCACGCTGCCAGCAGAGCTGGAGGAAGACGCCGGGCACGGAGCGGAGAGGTGAGGGGAACAGCGTCCCTGCCTAGCAGGAGGACTACACATGTAAACACATGTAAACGCAGATCACAAAATCTTTCAGATGATCTTTTTTTTTTAACACTCAAAACCCCTATGGATATTTATGTTTACTAAAGGATTCCTTACCCATTCTTCTGACAGCTCTTCTTTAGGTATGGACACATACCGGCATCCGGCATAAAAACATCTGGAGACTTTTCCTTATTCTGTGATATTGGATAATCTTGTTCATTTCTAACGCTTTAAATCTTCCAAATTCTTTCCGAAAAATGTATCATAAAGGGACTTCCTCAGGTCAGTTTTGCTTGTGGTTGTGTTACCATTATTTGTGCCAAATGTATCAAAGAGTTGCACGATGTTTGATAAATGTTTATGCAGCACTTCCATCTTTATTTATTCATTTTACTCACTTATATAGCATCAACCTATTCCGATGCGCTTTACAGACATTATCATTGCTGTCCCCATTGGGGCTCACAATCTACATTCCCTATCAGTATGTCTTTGGAGTGTGGGAGGAAACCGACGCAAACATGGGGAGAACATACAAACTTCTTGCAGATGTTATCCTTGGTGGGATTTGAAACCAGGATCCCCGTGCTGCAAAACAACAATGCTAACCACTGAGCCACCGTGTATCTTTATCCACTGAGCCACTGTGTATCTTTATCCACTGAGCCACCGTGTATCTTTATCCACTGAGCCACCGTGTATCTTTATCCACTTTTAACGTCACCAGTCGTTCTTAGACCTGTGTAGCTTTCCAAGCCCAATTTCTAAAAGTTGCAAGAGTGCTGTAAAATAGGAAGCTGCACATTTTTGCGCAAAAATGATGCGTCACAAAATAGTTTCGTGTTTTTTTAACACCAAAAATTGATGTGAATTCCTCGCTACATTGCCCCTTTTCCAGCCAAATTTTGTAGAAAAAAAAAAAAGACAAGGTACAGACAGCGAAGTTAAATTTGCCTACAGGAATGATTTTGATCTGGAGCGCATTGTACCCGGATACAGTCACTAGCGGGAATGTCAACCATCTTCTCAATTTGTTTCTCCACCCTCTCCGGATCTGCATTCTTCAAGTCTATCTAAAAGCAAAAGTATAAATACTAATTATTTATCAAAGCTGGACAACATCTAGAAACCATATAATAAAACTGGCATAAAATATAGTGCTGAACAAGAGTTTAGGGAGAGATGTACAACTGGCACTGGCCTTTAGAAGGGATTGTGTAATCGCACAAAACTAGCAAAAATGTAAAGTGCCTGTAAAACAAGGAACGTGCAATTTACCTCTTAGTGAAAATCCTATTCTTTCTCAAGAACGGGAGGAATTTTAATTTCATAATTTTTTTTAATCAAATCATTTTTATTGAAAAACTCCAAATACAAATTTTCCATCTTTCAAATAACATACATGACATAGTAATTCCATAGTATAAAACATGAACAAAGTATCTGAACTTCAATTCCCTAACCCACCCTAAACCCAAATCCCAACACTCCAGAGAGAACCATTTTCAGAGCAGTTCTAGAATAACGGACTACAGCATTCGTAGAAGGGGAAGAAGATAAAAAAGTGACTAACAAAGGGATAGCAGCGTTTTAATTTTATCATTTACTGCTTGATGCCTGAGCCGGGAAGTGCACGCTTGAAAACTGTTGCAGGCTGCTGTAATCACAGGACACAAGCAAACAGCATGGCATTTCCTATCAGCAGGGAGGAAGTAAAGGGAACAGTAATGAAAGTCTCCTCCTACTCCGCTCCATAATGAAATGAACAGTGTGCATGCTACAAATGCGATGCATACAGCAAACAATTCATTTTCCATACACAGGTTTTGAGTTGACCACTGGATATATACATGTGTATAACTAATTACCAGAACTGGAAATCGAAAAAAAAGACGAGCAAGTTTGGGGTGAATCCTGCCTTCATTACTGCACAGCCGCTCATAGAGGGATCGGTGCTAGGAACAGCAGGAGTGCCGGCGATGCTCACAGATTTACCTGCTGCGGGACTGAAGGACTCTGATAGTGTTCGGCTCTAAGCTTTTTACCTTGTTTACGACAGGAATAATTGAAAGCTGTGCTTCAAAGGCCAGGAAGAAGTTGGTCACCGTCTGCGCTTGAATACCCTTAAGGGGGGAAAAAAATATATATACATATATACAAATACTGAAACATCTAGATGCATTAGAACATCAAACCTGGTGAAGCGGTAAATGACTTGTCCTCCAGGGATACAGGCTACTGTCATTCAGTAATTATTTCATAGGAATTTTACATCTTATGTCATCACCACGCTAGAATGTAAATGATGAAAACACAACACAACTCCTCACCATATGAAGATATTTTGTGTTTTATAGAACAGCATTTCTGTGGAATAACACGACTGATTTACTGTGTATGCACCATAGCCTTCATTTGATGTCACTTACTGTCACCTGTCACCTTGCCCCAACTCTGCAATCCCCAATATCAGTCCATGACCTCAATGGGGTCACTATAAAATTCTAAAGAGGACTGGTCATGTCTCTATTAGAAAATAGATAAACTTAGGATAGAAACAATATGAGCATATACCCTGCTATAAGTAAGTAAAAAGCAATAGTGAATATATATAATATAGGGTACTTAGTAAACATGGTTTTTGATTTAAAAAAAGCCATCCCACCCACACCAAGGTGTACCCAGTCAGTTATGTGAAAT
Organism: Phyllobates terribilis; assembly: GCF_046119375.1. Classification (NCBI taxonomy): domain Eukaryota; kingdom Metazoa; phylum Chordata; class Amphibia; order Anura; family Dendrobatidae; genus Phyllobates; species Phyllobates terribilis. The sequence continues at coordinate 165,560 of NW_027363120.1, forward strand.
ATATAACAAAATACACTTTTACAATATTAGTGTTTTGTCCCTTTAAATCTGCTGCTACTTCTGTCACCATGGTAACTGCATTCATACTCAGCCAATAAGATTGCTCGGTTTGAATTTGGAAAAAAAAAAAAAAGTCCTATATCGTCAGTTTGTTCCTTCTCATCTGAGTGTGAAGACAGACACCTGCGATCAGCGAGAGATTATAGGTATAAGACGTGATATAATATAACGGACGGAGCCACATCCCATCACACGCACTCAGCGACCACAACTGACAGGAATCAGCACATTTACCAGACAATAAGTTATTATTCCCCAACACATGATACGCTGAGACACCAGTGGGGGGCGCCGCACTCGTTACATCTCCCATCTGGATGGATCCAGCGACGAGATCCTGATATTTCCCCCCAGCTCCGTTCCTCCATAGGGAATGGCCCAGATGCACGCAGAACGGACCGAAGTGTAATACTGCTAGAACTCTGCATGATATCACATCCTCCATATATACCACATAATAAAGGGGTGCTCCCACTGGGACAGGTCATCACCTATCCAGAGATCAGTGATAACTTGTTCCAACTAGACATCCCCTTTAATGGAAGAGATCACATCTCTAACAGTCAATACGCTATTCATTCCCAATCTTCCCTGGCCCCAGTAATGCCCCTGAGTATATCGCCAATATGAGCCAATCATCAAACCCTCTGCTGACTGTTCCCGATGTTTTATAGAGTTTGGAGACGTTGCTACAAGAGAAGATATCAGCGGACACCATGGGGGTGGAGTATTCTGCCAGCGATGGAGCAGGTAGTATCCACCAGTCTGTGATATCTGACCTTCCTCCATATTCTGCTCTTACATGCGTTTCTTCAGCTTTACCCCTTCCCGACATAACCAATTTATGTTTTTTTCTGTTTTTTCCTCCGCTTTTTCCAAGGGCTATAACTTTTTGATATCTGTCCACATAGTGTGAGGTCTTGTTATTTTGTAGGATGAGCTGTCCTTATAAATGACACCATTCATTTACCACATAGTGCTAGAAAACGGGAAAAACATTTCAAGTGCAGTAAAAGTGCGAAAAAAAAGCCTGACATTGTTTTTCTGGGAACGGTTTTAACGGCGCACATTGTGTGGTAAAAATGACCTGGTAATAGGATCCTACTCCTCAGTGTGTTTACAGTGTGATTACAGCAAGACCAAACTTCTCCAATAGTTTTGGCAAAAGAAAAAAACTTTTTTTTGATGCTGTCACCATTTTTTCTGAGACCCGTAACATTTTCAGTTTCCGGGTTGATGGAGCTGTGTGGGGGCTTATTTTTTGAAGGGCAAGAGGACTTTATTGATAACATTTTGGGACACATATGTCATGGTCATCGCTTCTTACAGGATTTTCTGCAGTATTGAGGTGAACGAAAAAATGCAATTTTGTCCTTTTTAATTTTTTTCTGTGTTCACTGATCGTTTTTTTTTTTTATATTTTGATAGATTGTATTTCTCTGAAAGAGACCAAACCACAAAATGTGTATATTTTTATTATCTTTATTTTTAGTGGGAGGTGAGTTGAACGTGTGGGGTTTTAATAAATATATATATACTTTTTTTCACTGTATTTGTATACATCATCTGATTGCTTGTGCTATATACAGCGATACCACAGTAATGCTCCATATAGCAAAACCACGGTCTTCTTTACAGCCCAAATGAAGCTTTATGATGACAGGCACGGAGGCTTCAGCAGACCCCCGGATGTCATAGCAGTCCATCGGCGCCCTATGATCGCGTCACAGGAGCGCCGGTGGGCGTATGGAACGACGCGTCCCAATGCTGGCGCGCTGTTAATGCTGCTGTTAGAGATTGACAGCAGCACTGAACAGGTTAACAGTGGTGGGCAGATCTTCGCTCCACTCGCAGCTGTTAGAGGCAGGTCCTGGTTGTTTGTCACAGCCATTATCTGCCATGTACGGGGCGAGCTGACCCTGCTCCATACACCCGCTACTGACTTATACCATACATGTACGGCAGATGTTGGTAAGGAGTTAAAGCGGTTGTCCAGCTTTGGGGCCATTTTTTTTACTTTAATGCAAGTATTTGGGGCTAAAATCGATTTCTGTAATTGAGTTTCATTAAAAATGTTGCCTTCTGTAGCATCTGTGCTGCACTGTCTATTGCTGGCTGCAAAATTAGCTAACTGAGAATCTATCAGTGAGCTCCTTAGTCTTAAGGGAGAGTTTGTAGATCTTTAATCTGTTTTTTTTTCCTGAGTGCCTATTAGCTGATCTATGCCCAAAGAAAACACAAAACTTGAATGTGCAGGGAAACAATAAGTCTGTAATAGTCGGTGTAAAACACTTAATGAAACCTAAATGTAAAAAATTACTTTTAGTAGTAAATACATGACATGAGAAAATATACACTGCTCAAAAAAATAAAGGGAACACTTAAACAACAGAATATAACTCCAAGTAAATCAAACTTCTGTGAAATCAAACTGTCCACTTAGGAAGCAACACTGATTGACAATCAATTTCACATGCTGTTGTGCAAATGGAAGACAATAGATGGAAATTATTGGCAATTATCAAGACACACTCAATAAAGGAGTGGTTCTGCAGTTGGAGACCACAGACCACATCTCAGTACCAATGCTTTCTGCCTGATGTTTTGGTCACTTTTGAATGTTGGTTGTGCTTTCACACTCGTGGTAGCATGAGACGGACTCTACAACCCACAGAAGTTGCTCAGGTAGTGCAGCTCATCCAGGATGGCACATCATTGCGAGCTGTGGCAAGAAGGTTTGCTGCGTCTGTCAGCGTAGTGTCCAGAGGCTGGAGGCGCTACCAGGAGACAGGCCAGTACACCAGGAGACGTGGAGGGGGCCATAGCAGGGCAACAACCCAGCAGCAGGACCCCTACCTCTGCCTTTGTGCAAGGAGGAACAGGAGGAGCACTTCCAGAGCCATGCAAAATGACCTCCAGCAGGCCACAAATGTGCATGTGTCTGCATAAACGGTTAGAAACCGACTCCATGAGAGTGGGATGAGGGCCAGACGTCCACAGATGGGGGTTGTGCCCAATGCCAGACCTCATGTGGCTGGAGTATGTCAGCAGTTCCTGCAAGATGAAGGCATTGAAGCTATGGACTAGCCCGCCCATTCCCCAGACCTGAATCCCATTGAGCACATCTGGGACATCATGTCTCACTCCATCCACCAACGTCACGTAGCACCACAGACTGTCCAGGTGTTGGTGGATGCTTTAGTCCAGGTCTGGGAGGAGATCCCACAGGAAACCATCCGCAACCTCATCAGGAGCATGTCCAGGCGTTGTAGGGAGGTTATACAGGCACGTGGAGGCCACACACAATACTGAGCCTCATTTTGACTTGTTTTAAGGACATTACATCAAAGTTGGATCAGCCTGTAGTGTGTTTTTCCACTTTAATTTTGGGGGTGACTCCGAATCCAGGCCTCCATTGGTTAATAAATTTGATTTCCATTGATGATTTTTGTGTGATTTTGTTGTCAACACATTCAACTTTGTACAGAACAAAGTATTCAATGAGAATATTTCATTCATTCAGATCTAGGATGTGTTATTTGAGTGTTCCCTTTATTTTTTTGAGCAGTGTGTATATATAATATAAATAATTACTGCAGCTTTAATGCTATTTATTACGTTTCAGGAGGAGGACGGAAGAGGAAGAGGACGGAAGAGGCGGAGGACGGAAGAGATGGAGGACGGAAGAGGCGGAGGATGGAAGAGGAGGAGGACAGAAGAGGAGGAGGACGGAAAAGGAGGAGGACGGAAGAGGAGGAGGATGGAAGAGAAGGAGGACGGAAGAGGCGGAGGACGGAAGAGGCGGAGGATGGAAGAGGCAGAGGACAGAAGAGGCGGAGGACGGAAGAGGCGGAGGACGGAAGAGAAGGAGGACGGAAGAGGAGGAGGACGGAAGATGAGGAGGACCGAAGAGGAGGAGGACGTAAGAGGAAGAGGACGGAAGAGGAAGAGGACGAAAGAGGCGGAGGACAGAAAAGGCGGAGGACGGAAGAGGCGGAGGACAGAAGAGGCGGAGGACGGAAGAGGCGGAGGACAGAAGAGGAGGAGGACGGAAGAGAAGGAGGACGGAAGAGGAGGAGGACAGAAGAGGAGGAGGACAGAAGAGGAGGAGGACGGAAGAGGAAGAGGACGGAAGAGGAGGAGGACGAAAGTGGAGGAGGATGGAAGAGGAGGAGGACAGAATAGGAGGAGGAGGACAGAATTGCACCTTAAGATCCCTAGGGGGAAAGGGATGGTAGTAATATAGTGGTAGTATATCCGTATTAGTGTAATATGAGTAATAATACTAGTGATAATAGTAAGAAAGTAATAAAATAACAGTAGTAATAGTAGTAGGTAGAATAGCAGTGTGATCCAGGGTCCTAGGACTGATCGCCTTTTCTCGGGGTCAAGAAGGAATTTTTCCCCTGTGACACAAATTGGCTGAAGGTGTCCTGGGGTTTTTGCCTTCTTCTGGATCAACACTGTAGGTATAGGGCAGTATTAGTAGTGAAAGGAAAGAAGAATAATACTGTAATAAGATAGCACAATGTAATAATAACCATATCAAATAGATTTATAAAAACAAATTAAAATAACTCTAGTAGTACAATAATTAGTGTAATATTATATAACTTGTAATAACATTATTAGGTTTGATCCAGGGTCCTAGGACTGATCGCCTTTTCCCGGGGTCAAGAAGGAATTTTTCCCCTGTGACACAAATTGGCTGAAGGTGTCCTGGGGTTTTTGCCTTCTTCTGGATCAACAGCTTTAGGCATAGGGATTTTAGTAATACCATTATTAGAATCACAAGATTAATAAAAAAAAATTAGAATTACATTTTTTTAATTCGTTTTATAACAGTTACAATTAATTGCATTAATGCAATAATAATAAATAGTAAAAATGGTGGTAATAATAATAATACAAAAAACTAGTCCCAGTTAGTAAGTTAGTGTAATGTTAGTGTAGGGACCCATCTGAAGAGGTCGCCTTGACGTTGGCAGATGGGCTCGCACAATTTGCTCAAAATGTGCGCTAAGAACCTCATATTTCTATGTACAGGAGATCTAGCAGTAATACCATTCAGGAGATATCTGTGTACACACATTTTGTTATATACTTTTGTGCAGCACACAGGGCAGGTATACAGGTACAGGGCGAGAGTGTTACAGTGATATTATAACTCGGCCTTAAGGATAAAATGCTGATAACTACAGATCCTGGAAACACATTCGAAACTAGACCTTGTAAGTAACTGGTTCCCAGCTAGTGGTAAATATGTACAGGGCAGTCCGGTACCAAGACCTGCTCTATAGGACACATTATCATCAGGCAGGTCCTTACAAGATCTGCGGCAGAAGTGTGGCTGTGTAACACAGTCCTGCTCCTGCCTCAGCTGCCCACAGTGGAGCCAACCCTGATCCTGGCAGCTTAATCCATTGTATGACACAGTAGGGGGCTTCCACAGCATTTAGGCACTTTAGACAGGAGAGGGAGGCATGATCATGGTGCCAATGAGTTTCTATGGCAGCTGAGATCTAACAATGGACCCCATGACGGCCATTTTACTGCTCCTATTAGACCCCGGCTGAGGAAAGGTCTATGAGGACACCGGTCAGACTTATGTCGCCTGCTCTGCACATATTAGAAATACCTAGGGCTGATTAGTTTGCCATTTGTAAATCTGATCCAGCAGCGTTGGGCTACCACTGACGTGATCAGGGCTATTGAGCTCCTAGATTGGGCAGAGGAGCTCAGTATTCAGCAGGAGCTGGCCGAGGAGAGCAGAGCAACTTGCATGGGGCTGCTGCACAAGAAGCAACTCACAAGGTGGAGATTTACCCGGAGACGCTGTGCTCGGGCTGTGATCTGCTGTGCAGGCTGCATAGTAGATGCCTCCAAGGACCCGAACTTCACCCCTAACAGGCACAGCAGAGCTCGGACGGCTGCAAGTAAACGGAGAGCGGCTGATTAGTAACTGCTGCGTCTCCTGCAGCTCAGATAAGAGCCGCACAGAGCGGGGGTTCAGTAATGATGAATATGGGAAGTGTCCGCCCCTCACATGCCCTAAATGCGGCCTCCAGAGGTAAAGTTTCCCCTTTAACCAGTGCCTCCTCCCAACTTCTCTGCTGGCATGCTCCATTACTTAAAGGGGATGTCTGAAGAAAACAAGTTATCACTTATCCACAGGCTCGGTGATCACTTACTGATCGTGGGGTCTGACCGCTGCGAGCCATCGTCTGATCGGGAAGGAGTGGAAAGTCAGGGATCAACTGCTGCTCCATTCATTCTCTATGGGGCTCCGGAAAAGCCGAGCTCAGCGCTTGAATGCCACATAGGGAATGAATGGAGCGGATCCTGGAGTAATAACATGTCCTCCTCTCCTCAGCTTTCTGTCTGTGTAAGTGGCTCAGCCCTTGTCTCCCCTTCTGCTCCGGCTTCTGTGCTGGTCCTTGTGAGGAAGAGGAAACCCTCTGCCCTTCTGCTCCGGCTTCTGTGCTGGTCCCTGTGAGGAAGAGGAAACCCTCTGCCCTTCTGCTCTCAGTCCTCTGCGACTTTTCACAATCGCTCAGTGCACCCATTATATGTAATAAGGATCATTCTTCATCCCTTGTCCAGCTTTCATCCCCCCCAGTCTGACCAGCGGACAAGATAATAAACATGTGACTGAAAGGTTCACAATTATTAGATGTGTTGTGAAAAGTCTCCACAGCATTATCCGGAGAAAACTGCAGGGTGACCGCTTGTGAAACCAGCACAAAATCCAGCGGACAGCGCTTCCCTGTCCCCCGCCGGTCTCCGTATCCTGGCATTCAGCTATTCCATTTGGTGCTTATTCTGGAAGGAAAACAAAAATGTGATGTTCTTACACAGACGCCTGAAGACGCAGCTTTTCATCATCCATGTTGGGCTGTTGTATGACGTGTGGATTACTCTGCTTGCTGGATTCTTGCATTACCACAAACACTGCCTTTATTTTGTGATTTCTGTGCCGCTTCCCACTTCTATTGGCACTGTGATATATCAGCACGTGAGGGCTGCCACAATCATGTGTCAATAGGTTATTGCTGGAGCCTGTGATATAGAGACCATCCTGGACCAGGGAAGACTTGGTACAGAAGCACCTAGAGAGGGGGGTACAGGGGCTTCATTTCAATTTTAAACTTAGCTGGATTGTGTTTAGCTACAAGAATGGAAAGTAAAATAATAAAATCTTAATTTTTTTTTTCTATTTGGCAAAATCGTCCATCAGAGGTTTGGCCACTACCAAAAAGTTTTTGATGAACTTACAGTAGTAGCTGGCGAAAGCCAAAAAACTTTGTAATGCCTTTAAGTCTTGAATATGATACCAATCCAGTACCGTCCGGACTTTGGCCAGATCCATGCAAAAACGGTGAATGATAAGAACTAACCCTGAATGGAGAACATACATTTCTCTGGTTTGACAAATAATTTATTATCTTTGAGTATCTGTAAGACCTGCCTGATATGTACCTGATGTGACTGGAGGTAAGTAAATTAATATGTCATCAAGATTGGTTTGTTGTGATCTACCTGCCAGATGACTAAAAATGTCACTAACAGTGTTGAAAGAAAGCGGGAGCATTAGTCAACCCAAATGCCATCACAAGCTTTTCATAGTGCCCCTCAGGAGTATTGAAGGCCATCTTCCACTCATCTCCTCAATGTGAATGAGATTATAAGCCCCCCTGAGGTCTAGTTTAATCAAATCGTAGGAGCCAAATTTTTTTCTAAAGAGGTCGGGGATGAGAGGAAGAGGATATGCATCCCAGACCGTGATCCGATTAAACTCGCGAAAATCAAGGCGGGGGCGCAACCCCCAGTCTTTTTTTTTGACAAATAAAAACCCCACTGCAACGGGAGATGAAGAACGTCTTATAGGGCCCAATGGTAGACTGACTGACCATTCTGTTCTGAACTGCCACCCTAAGATGGCTTCCCATTATATACCTACTGTATAAGTGCTCCCTCTAACGGCTTCCTCCACCCACACCCACTACTGGTTACCCCTACCTTTGGGTTCCCCCCACTCCAGCCAGGGACAGGGCTCAGCAGCTGCACTCTGCATGTTGGATGCAGGTGATTTGGGGGGTTCTGTGCAGCACTCCCATCTTACCTGAGTGAAGGGAGACACCACACCTCTGGGTGAGGTGCAGTACCACTGTGGCGACTGAACACTCAGGGGCGCCACATTCCCCCCCCCCCCCGGTAAAACACAGCACGTCCGCGGGCTGGAACAGAGCAAAACCAGGCATAACTGACATGCAAAATTTTTAAGATGCATCAGCATATTTGACCATAAAACAACATTTCTTCCTTTTATGGGAGGCACATTTCTTTTAACGTTACTGGTTACATTATAAAACATCATAAGAGTATTGTCATATAAAACAATTTTCAAGACAGTTCCAGCACCAGGGTGCAACAGTAGCAGCATGAGGGACCCGTCCACAAACCCTCAACGTAGGCCCTGGGCATGGCTGCAGGGCATAGACGATCCAATCCTGGACCTCGTCTTCCGCCACGCCAAACGGGTTTTTGTTCTGAGGTATATTTGTAATTATAAAACCAATAGGATGCACTTTAAGAAGTGCTAAACTATGTACAATGTCAACGTCCGGCTTCTCACAGTCCTCAGCCTGTCAGTCTCTGTACCCTGACGGGTAACTGGGTAGCAAACATGAAGTCAACTGCACCCTTCCGGGCAACTTATGTACAGTCCAGTTAACTAAAACAGTTTAACAGTGGGGCCCCCTCCGGGGGAACCCCTGGTTTCTGCAGGCTGACCCAGCCTGGTCATCAGCCTCAGGCTGCAGGGGGACCAGGGATGGAGCAGCGCCAGCCGCATTTGGGACAGGGACATCACTCCGACCTGCTCCCGCGACTGCGTCAGCTCGGCCTGACACCTCCCGGTCTTTACGCAGCTTCTCTCCACCGCCTCTCCTCTTTCGGGGGCGGTCCCATGGCACTTTGCTGTCGGTCACTCCCTGTGTCGGCCTCCCCGCTTTGACGGACACATCTATGCGGACAGTCACTGTTAGAAGGGGTAGGGCCTGCTTTTGGAGCCATTCTGGGACCCGGCCCACGACGGGAGGTTCCATTCTGTTGTTCTTTAGCACGCACATAATGGCGCCCGTTCTTCTGGGGCGGGCGCCACATTCAAGGCAGAAAACACTTCTTTAGGCGCACATTACCCGCAGATGGCAGGCTGGTCACGTATCCTGTTTGTGACACCAAGTGGTGACTCGCTGCCCCCTGGGCCGCGGGGCACACGGCAGCCGGGCCGTATGGCTGCTTTGGGGAATATCACGGTGGCTGGCCCGGGGCGGTCAGTGCAAAAGGGATTATTTATAGGATTTGTCGTGAAGCCACCTGTGGTGTCTGGTGAGGATCACCAGCGCTGCAACAGTCCTCTGAGGCAGATGTTAGGGCAGCTAGAGATGGAACGGCTCCCCACAGGTGGAGCGGGCCTCAGGGTAGTGTAAATAGATGGAGGGTGCGCTGGGCGTTGTAGTGCAGGGAGGGAAATGGCACCAGTGAAGGAATAGACGGAGGCAACTCAGTGCAGTCGTCCAAGATTTTAATTCACAGTTCTTCAGGAAACACAAAAGTGCAAGTTACAGGTGAAGGCCTCCCACGTTGCGCCGTGTTCACCCTGGCAGGGGTTCAATCCTTCCTCAGGAAGTTTAGGAATGCTTGGCAGAACCCCACTTTCTCGTGTTCCTACTTTGACCGTCTTCACACTAGGTCCTTCTCCCTGCTGCCCTGCGCTGCCCACTCTCAATCCCGCTCGGGTATGCTGAAGTCCTTCCTGTACGTCGGATCCGGGACCAACCTGACCCCCTGGAGATTAGAATGGGGCAACCGATCCCTCTGTCTTCTGACAGATGCGGGGCGTATGGGTGCTGTCCTGCACGCGCCGTACCCCTGGGATCCCTTCTTAGAATGGAGCCTACTCCCTTCTCCCCTCCGGGGCCTCTATCCCGGGCCCTTCTTGTGGAGCAGAGCTCCTGCTGAGCCTCTGCTCCCAGACAGTCCTCACTGACCGTCTGTACTGTACTGACTGACCATTCTGTTCTGAACTGCCACCCTAAGATTGCTTCCCATTATATACCTACTGTGTGCTCCTTCTAACTGCTTCCTCCACCCACACCCACTACTGGTTCCCCCTACCTTTGGGTTTCCCCCACTCCAGCCAGGGACAGGGCTCAGCAGCTGCGCTCTGCATGTTGCCCTTCCAGCCGGTCTGAAGCAGTGTAATGTTGGATGCAGGTGTTTTGGGGGGTTCTCTGCAGCACTCCCATCTTACCTGAGTGAAGGGAGACACCACACCTCTGGGTGAGGTGCAGTACCTCTGTGGCGACTGAACCCTCAGGGGCGCCACATGCCCACGATGCAGAAATGCTCCGGATTTTTCCTGAGTGTTTCTGCATCTCCCTGGCAGAAAAAACGCATGCAGATTTTACATGCGTTTTTCCTGCCAGGAACAAACGTAAGTGAAGCATTTTTCACATGCATGTCCGCATGCGGGTTGTCAACCGCTTTCCAAGCGATTTTAGCATCACTTGGAAAGTGCTTGACAACTTGGTCACACTATATAAATTCTTGCAACCGGCATGTATTTATATAGTGTGAACAAGTTAATAGTTGAAAAAAAGAATAAAAATGGTAAAAAAAAAAAAATAGAATTAGACTTACCGGTAATTCTGTTTCTAAGACCCTCCACGACAGCACACCTGGAGGTAGCCTCCCCATCCTAATTAGGGACAGGAAAACAAGATGTTAAATAGCCCCTCCCTGCTACAATCCCCAGTGTTTTCAAAGGACCACACAGTATGAATGCTCTAAATATTTATTAACACTAAGGATTTTTCCAATCAAAGAAATGGAGGGAACTACCCATGCTGTTGTGGAGGGTCTTAGAAACCGAATTACTGGTAAGTCTAATTCTATTTTCTCCAATCCCCTCCATGACAGCACACCTGGAGTAATACCAAAGAATGAATTTTAGGGAGCGACAACAGCCTGAAGGACTTTCCTTCCAAATGCTAAGTCTCTATTAGATATTACATCTAGTCTATAATGTTTAGCAAAGGTATGGACAGACGACCATGTAGCTGCCCTGCAAATCTGCTCAATGGATGCACTAGCTTTTTCCGCCCAGGAGACCCACATAGCTCTAGTAGAAAGAGCTTTCAAAGATTTCAGAGGAGGCAAATCTTGAACTATGTATGTTTCACAAATTGCTTTCTTAATCCAATTTGCTAGCATATTTTTGCAATTTTCTTTCCTTTATTGGGGCTTCCATATTGGACAAATAGGTTCTGATCCTTCCTCCAGGTTTCAGTCTGCCTCAAATAGCAGATTATAGTCCTTCTTACATCCAACGCGTGGAATTCTTCTTCCTTGCTATTTGATGGATTTTGACAGAATGACGGAAGAATTATTGGCTGAGACATATGAAAATTAGACGACACTTTAGGTAGAAAAGAAGGATCCAACTGGAAGATGATCCTGTCCTCCAAAATACGACAATAAGTCTCTCTGATAGACAGGGCTTGGATTTCACTCACTCTTCTGGCTGTAGTCAGAGCTATAAGCAATGCCGCTTTCCAAGACAATTTGTCTATGTGTGCCTCGGCTATTGGCTCGAAAGGATGCATAGTTAGGCCTCTAAGAACTACGTTGAGATCCCAAGGTGGAACTATTTTAGCTCTTGTTGGATTAATCCAAGAAGCAGCTATCATGAACCTCTTAATCCATCTGTTTTGGGCCAAATCAGCATCAAAATAGGAACTTAAAGGCGAGACTTGGACCTTCAGCGTGCTTGGTCTTAATCCTTTAGACAGACCGTTCTGTAGGAAATCCAAGATTCTGGCCACGTCAGGCCGAAAGGGATCTAATGGACGAGGCTCATACCATAGCTTGAAAGCTTTCTAGATTTTTCCATAGATGGAAATTGTGACTGGTTTTCTGCTTTTCTGCAGTGTATGTGACTCGCCCCCAGGGGTGTCGCGGGGCACCCGGCAGCCGGGCCTAAGACTGCCTGCGGGGATTATCGCGGTGGCTGGCCCAGGGCGGTCAGTGCCAAAAGGAATTATTTGTAGGGAATTTGTTGTGACGCCACCTGTGGTGTCTGGTGAGGATCACCAGCGCTGCAACAGTCCTCTGAGGCAGATGTCAGGACAGCTTGAGATGAAACGGCTCCCCACAGGTGGAGCAGGCCTCAGGGCAGTATAAATGATGCAGGTTGCGCTGAGCATTGTGGTGCAGGGAAAGCGATGGCACAGCAGGAGTAACGGACAGAGACAGGGGATTTGCTTCATTTCCTTTACTGGTACAGCTGTTAGGTACGGTCCAGGGTACTCCAGATGAAGGGCGCACTTTTGGACTTCTCCCCAGGGAGCAGGTATAGGGCCTCCTGATCCGTGTCTGTCCCTATGTATGCTCCTGGCCAGCCTGCAACTGGGCCTAGCTTATGTGTCCTGCTTTTACTTCACCAGATGCTCAGAAATAGGACCTCTGGTTGGTAACCACTTTCCCTGGTCGTCGGGGCCTTCGTGGTTCCTGATCCTGTGTGTGTCTAGCCTTCAGGTTTGTCAGGGACTTGTAGTCCTCCTGGGATTCCGGTTATCCCCACTGGGTGTAAAGGGTCCCTGTAGACGCAGATCCGGTGCCCGGTAGATATAATGGGGTGAGCTTATTGTGCTCCTCTGCCCCCTTGGTTTCACTCCCCTTTTTCTCCTTGCCGTCGGCCACACTCGGGGCCCTCACTACTAGGCAGCTGACGTGCTGCGTCTTCACCGCTATCTGAGTGTCGGCACGCTCTCAGGCTCTCTCTCAGCCTGCCTGCTCTGCTCTGACTCTGAGCACTCACTAATCAACTGAGCTGCCTGGCTCCACCTTCCCTATATATATCCCTATCTGGGCTCCCTCTGCTGGTATGAGTTGGAAGGTAGATGTGTTTGTATCTAGTGAGGGCCTCTTGTGGAGAAATCCATCCATGCACCCTTCTGGGTTCTGTGGCACCAATGCACAGCAGGGCGCCACATTTGGATCACCTGTACTGAGAAGCCTCTGGCTTTTCAGAGGGTGGTCTCAGAAGCCAAGCTGCTAGAGCCAAATTCTGAGGGGCCGGATGGAAAATCTGGCCCTAATGCAGCAGATCGTGGATTCGAGGAAGCATCAATGGATCATCCATTCTTAGACTGCTCAATGTTCCGAACCATGCTCTTTTTGGCCACATTGGAGCTATTAGGATAGTCTTGAGCCCTTCTGACCTGATTTTTTGTAAAGTCCTTGGTATTAACAGAATCAGGGGAAAAGCATTAGCGAGCCCAACTTTCCAAGGGTGAGCGAATGCATCTATCCCTGTTGCTGAATCCTCGGGTTTCAAAGAGAAAAAGGCTCTTACTTTTGCGTTTTCCTGGTTCGCAAACAGGTCCACATCTGGGTATTCCCACTTTTGAACAATCATCTGAAATATCTTCGAGTTCATGCTCCACTCCCCTGGATGAATGTATTTTCTGCTCAGAAGATCTGCATGATAGTTGTCGGAGCCCCTCAGATGCAGAGCCGATAAGGATAGTAGATTATGCTCCGCCCAGGGGAAGATCCTTTCGGAGATCATCTGTAACCTCCTGTTTCTTGTACTTCCCTGATGTCTCAAGTGGGCTATAGTTGTCATATTGTCCGAGTAGACTCTGACATTCGACCCCTGAAGCACAGTAGTGGCTGCCCATAGGGTTTCTTCCACCACTTTCATTTCTCTTAAGTTTGAGTACTGCTCTGCTATTTCTTGCGACCAGACCCCTTGGAAGGCCACGTGGGAGACTACTGCTCCCCATCCTCTTTTGCTTGCGTCTGTTTTGACGGATAACAAGGGAAGTTGAATCCATGCTGAACTTTTCTCCAGATTTCCTGGACAGAGCCACCAATTTAAAGATGCTTTCACCTTCTCTGGCAGATGAATTCTGTTGGAGAGGGAACTTGGAGATCTGTCCCAACAGGAAAGGATGTAGTTTTGAAGGACCCTTGAATGCGCTTGAGCCCAAGGTACCGCCTAAATAAATGAGGTCATGGACCCGAGGACGGACATGGCGAATCTTAATGACACTCTTCTCTGGTTCTTTAGTGCATAAACTTTCGACCTCAACTGAATCTGCTTCTCTTTTGGCAGAAAAGAGGCTTGTTGCTGAGAATCCAGGAGAATTCCCAAGGAGGTCTTCCTGGTGGAGGGAATCAGATCTGACTTTTGGTAGTTTATCAACCATCCCAAGGATTCCAGGATCTGGAGGGTCATCTGGAGGTCTCTTTCCAAACTTGAAACCGAGGGAACCATCACCAAAAAATTGTCTAAATATGGGACGATGCAGATATTCAGTTTCCTTAGATAAACCTACTACCTCTGCCATGATCTTTGTAAACAGGCGGGGTGCTGACGAAATGCCGAAGGGGAGTACATTGAATTGAAAATGAAGTACCTCTCGGTTCTGAGTTACAGCAAATCTGAGAAATTTTCTGTAATCCGGATGAATTGGCACGTGGTAGTAAGCCTCTGGCTGGTCTACTGTTGCCACGACAAATCCTTTTCCAATCAATAAGCTGCCATTGAGGAAGGAAGCTCGCAATTCTGCCTCCTACCTTCTTGGCGTCATTGTCTGTCCTGCCTAGAACCTTGAAAGATATTCCTACCTCTTCCTCCTTTTGTGTAACTCCAGCGACCAGTTTTACCCTTGCCTCTGTACTGAAATGCTTGCTGCTGTTGTTGTTGAGGGAGAAGAAATGGTCTCTTTCTGAAACTTTTTGGATTCTTTGGCTCTGGCAGAGACGTCTTCTTGTCGGATGCTTTCTCCAACAACTCGTCTAGCACCGCCCCAAACATATACTCTCCTTTAAATGGAATGGAACAAAGCTTAAATTTTGATGCGTTGTCCCCACTCCACATCTTCAACCACAGAGCTCTTCTCATAGAATTTGATAATGCTGCCGATCTTGCCGCAATCTTGACCGACTCCGCCAAGGCATCCGCTAGGAATCCAGTGGCCTTCTGCAGAAAAGGAAGAGATGCTAGGAGGTCCTCTTGAGTGGTACCTTTCCAGAGATGTTCCTCTAGTTGTTGGAGCCAGAGAAACATGGAACGAGCTACACAAGTTGAAGCGATATTAGTCTTCAGTGAAGCCGCCGATGTTTCCCATGCCTTCCTTAGAAGGCTGTCCATCTTCCTATCCATAGGATTTTTGAGCTGTGACGAGTCTTCAAAGGGAAGGGTTGTTTTCTTCGCAACCCTTGCCACCTGTACATCAACCTTCGGGACTTCCATCCATAGCTTAGCCGCCTTTTCATCTAGAGGGAATCTATCCTTCATTTCTCCTGCCATACTAAGCCTTTTCTCAGGTGACTCCCATTCATCCAAAATAAGACTCCAAATGTTGTCATGCACAGGGAACACTACCTTCTTCTTGGATTTCAGACCGCCAAACATTTCATCCTGAATTGTACGGGTTTCCTTCTCCTCTTCCACCTGCATCGTGTCTCTCACCTGCGACAACAATTCCTCCATATTCTCAGACGAAAAGTAATATTTCCTATCTTCCTCATGATCTTCACTTAGGACCCCTTCTTCCGGTTCCTCCATAGACCCTAATTCTGAATCAGAGGTCTCCCTAACCGTATATTTTCTCCTTTTGGGGGGAGATGGACCTTCAGCTCTGGCTTGTGAGAAGGAGGCTAGGGAAGATTGTATTTCCTGCCGAACCATTCCCCTGACTTCTTCCATAAGGGAAGGCTGTTCTTCCTTCACAATGTTGTCAGTGCATTTCCAGCATAGGGGTTTCTTATGCCCTGAAGCCAGCTTTTTTATACAGATGGCACATTTGCAAACTGTAGTGCTTTCTCCCACTGTCGGTGCCGGATCCTTGTCTCCCTAAATTAAAAATAAAAAAAGGGGAGATTTAAAATATATTTAGGATCCTGCTCAAAAGAGAGTGGGGAATAACCTAGGACCTAGTACTTACTGGGGCCGGGTTAGCGCTGGGCTCTGCAGACGCAGGCTTTGGAACAGCACCCTCCATAGTAGCAGAATATTCTGTCCTACCTTAATGGAGTCTTCTCATCTGGGTCTTTTATAGGGGAGACCGAGATCCAGTGCCAAATTTTCACCTATCTGGTGAAGGATCCTCATTTTCAGGGCAAACCGCGGCTTCTCCTTTTGAATTTCCCGCCGCGGCCCCATGCGTTCCACGGTGGAACGCACCAGAAGTGACGTCCCGCTGGCCAAAAGCCTGACTTCCGGCACGCCGCCATGGAGGACAGAGGAGACTCCGGCCAGGGAGCTACAGGAGGCCCCCAGCCCCCAAAACCCTACTCGGCTTTACACGCAGGCGAGTGTGTGTGTGGGGGGTCCCGCTCTCAAGGAGACACGGGAGCTGCAAAGGAAGGAAGGTCGGAGGCGATCGCTCCCTGCAGCCCGGCAGGTAAATTTAATAGGGCCCTGCTTGCCGGCTGCAGGCACCCCAGGTAACCTCTTCATCCCATAGGGACAGGAAAACACTGGGGATTGTAGCGGGAAGGGGCTATTTAACCTCTTGTTTTCCTGTCCCTAATTAGGATGGGGAGGCTACCTCCAGGTGTGCTGTCATGGAGGGGATTGGAGAAAATAACATTATACTTACCTTCTGATGGCCCCCGGTCTTTTCTCCACTGCGTCCGGTCTCTTGTACGGCTTGCGGTGGTGTGAAAGGACCTTCCATGACATCATTTAGTTATGTGACAGGTCACGCGACCGCCGTGACCAGTTGAACATCCGCAACAAGACCACAGAGAAACAAATCAAGAAGAAACGTCACACTCACCGGAGTGTTGATCAGGTTCAGGAGATACTTCTTTCCCTCGTAAGTGTAAAACAGAGACGCAGTCAGGGCCTTCACCGTAATCCCGCACTCCCTCTCCACCTGCAGCTTGTCCAGAACTTGCTTATTGGAGGAGGCTTTTGGAATACAACCTGAGGGAAGGAGCGAGACACCAGAATCCACACTGTTAGATCGTAGTGGCAGTGTCTCCCTCCATACTAGTCTGTCAATGGTAGCTTGTTTCTGTGTTTTATATATGTATTTTAGGTGTGTAAACCCTCTTCATGTGTACAGCAGCCTGGAATGAACGCTGCTTAAAAATAAATAATAGAGTAAGGCCTCATTCAGACTTTCATCAGCTTTGTTTTGCATCCGAGAAGCTCTAAACTTTGATTTGGATCAAAGTCCGACAGGTCAACGTGTTTCGGTGAAAAATACGCGGTCCACAGAAATATGTGAACAGCCCTAGACTATAATAGATATGAGCTCTGTGAAAAACATGGATCGAGCTCGTACGAAATCCAACATTTCATTCTATAAATCTACATAAATTAAGTAACGTGCCAAATTGCTTTTTTTTTGGTTTATGTTTTGTTTATGTACGGAGGGAAAGTTCCCAGTGCTAGTGTCTAGCTCACTGATTTTCCTTGCTTGGTGCCTGACGTCCCAAAAAACTGACAGCGAGCTATCAATCAAGATTAAGAGGCTGGTGCTGGGCAGGGAAGCAACCTTGGAAGGCTGAGGCTTGGTTAGTGCTCCGTTACACCCAGAGCACTCAGAAATGCAGCAACAGATAAAAGATATAGAGGTGTCTATGGATTTAGCTTTCCAAATCCTGCATGGTCATGAATGGGAATTGGAGGGAGGGGTATATCTGATGGATACCCTTAAATTGTTAATTGGCAATTGCAGTTCACATAGTTGCATATTACTTAATCATTAGAGCTACAAAAATTTGCACTTCAAGCACCAGTAAAACAGAGGCCAAAAAAGATTCCTTAGAGGCATCTGGTCACTATTAGTGATGATCGAGCGTGTTCTATCAACCCCTTCGGCGAGCTCGCTCAGGTGCTCGCCGAGTATTTTGGCATGCTCGGCATTTCTTTTAAGGTCGCCGTGCCTGCAAGTGTCACGGCTGTTAGCGTGCTCGCTGAATGGGTTCATAGAACACGCTCAATCATCACTAGTCACTATACATTAGTATACAATAAAAAAACACATATCACATAGTGAATAACACAGACACTATTCAATACAGCAGGGTTGAGGTGTACTTTGTGGGACAAAATTACAGCATTTTTGAAAGACGCCATTCACTTTACTGTGCAACATATAGAAAAAAAAGGGCAATGAATTCCAAATAAAGTGAAATGGTGCAGAAGAAAACGAAAACATTTTACTGCTTTTAAAAAATTCTAAACTTTGCAAACAAATTGTTTGGCTTGTGTTTCAATTTTCTAAGACCGTTTTTAATACCATTTTGGGGTACAACTTTTTGATTGCTCCATCAAATGTATAGTCGTAAGTTACTTACCGGTAACGGGATTTTTCAGAGACAGCACCACGAGAGAGGGGATCCGCCCACCAAGGAGAGGAAACCTACAGGCTTAAAAGAGCGCCACCTCTCTCCCGCCTCAGTTGGGATTACAGAGCATTGAGAGGACTGCCAGGTTAATAAACACAGCAAACAATCACAAAACTGCCATACCAGACGACACCTATTGAGTGTGATATTATAATTAATAAAAGGGGAGTGTTCCCACAAACGTGAAAGGAGGAAATATAAGGGTGCTGTCATGGTCTCCGAAAAATTCCATTACCGGTATGTGTAGCACCCTGAGGACTCGGCTGTTACAGGGGTATTGCACCTCAAACCAGAGGTGTGGTATTCCACTCCCGGGTAAGGATGGAGTGTGGAACTGAGCTCAGAAGGCTGCATGCACTACATACATCCCATTTCCGGGGGACAGAACTACGGTACTCCCACCAGTATATGTGCAGGTACGACAGCGTCTGTCCCTGGCTGGAGTGGGAGGGGGGTGGAACATCCCAGTAGTGTAGGGGCAGATAGGGGGAGTAGTCTGGGTAAATGTAGGAGCTCATTGGGTGCTGGTCACCTGAGCTCACACATAGAGGGAGTATATAAGGTGGGCACCATCTTAGGACAGGGTCAGTCAGTCAGTCAGTCAGTGAGTCAGCAGTAACTCCAGGAGAGGAGAAGGAAGAGAGACCCAAAGGCGCAGGACGAGAGGGGACCCCAAGATCCCAGAATAAGGACAAAAGGGTGAAGGGTCGGCAAAAGGGTACCGGATCCCAAGCTGGCGGAGGCCAAAGCAAACCTTAGCCAGGAACCGGAGGTCGTGGGCAAGATTTGCCACGACCCTCACCAAATCCACCAGAATGGCACACCGAGCATAAGGTCAGGGAAGCCAGAGAAGGTTCAACCACCAAGAGACCCGAGGGAGCCGGACATAGGTGGATCCCTGGTGAGAACGGCAGAGAGAGAGAGAAGAAGGGAGCTCAGGACCATACTCAGGAATTGCCCGGGAGTTGACCGAGTCCCGCACCTGGTGGACGCAGCACGGCTTGGGTGGTCACTGCTGTACAGAGTGACCCGAGCAACACCAGTGAGTAAAAACCCTGAAACTGCATTTCATGCCTCTGAGTCTCCTTGCTGCACCTTCACAACCACCATCCTCCACGTCTGACCCCCTGAGGCTATACCCCTCCCGTTGGGGGTTATACTACCACAGCTGCACACACACCACCAGCCTCAGCGGACCATCCTGCAGCGGCGGCCTTTTGACCGCAAATCAACGGGTGGCGTAGTCGACACTAAGAACATCTGCAAGGACTGCCGCACACTGAGTTTGACACCCTGGGCACGGACCGGGTCACAGCCACTCGGAGACTACAACCCCCATCTGATCCGGCTCCGGGTATCCCTAACAACATGGCCCAGGGGGCGCGTCATATGTAATTTAAGATTTTATCGGTCGACCATGACAGCACCACGAGAGAATTACAGAGATGAAGTAATCTATTGAAGGACCACAGCCTGGAACACTCTTCTCCCAAAGGTGAGGTCAGCCGATACACCCATATCTAACCTATCGTGTCTATGGAATGTAGAGGGACAGGACCAGGTAGCAGCCTTACATATGTCTTCTATCGAGACACCTGTCTTCTCAGCCCAGGAGGGGTGGGGTGGGATGAGCCTTCAGCCCTTCTGGCACTTCCTCGCCGCTAGATGTACAGACCAAAAGTTTGGACACATCTTCTCATTTAAAGATTCTTCTGTATTTTCATGACTATGAAAATTGTACATTCACACTGAAGACATCAAAACTATGAATTAACACATGTGGAATTATATACTTAACAAAAAAGTGTGAAACAACTGAAAATATGTCTTATATTCTAGGTTCTTCAAAGTAGCCACCTTTTGCTTTGATGACTGCTTTGCACACTCTTAGCATTCTCTTGATGAGCTTCAAGAGATAGTCACCGGAAATTGTTTTCACTTCACAGGTATGCCTTGTCAGGTTTAATAAGTGGGATTTCTTGCCTTATAAATGGGGTTGGGACCATCAGTTGTGTTGTGCAGAAGTCTGGTGGATACACAGCTGATAGTCCTACTGAACAGACTGTTAGAATTTGTATTATGGCAAGAAAAAAGCAGCTAAGTAAAGAAAAACGAGTGGCCATCATTACTTTAAGAAATGAAGGTCAGTCAGTCCGAAAAATTGGGAAAACTTTGAAAGTGTCCCCAAGTGCAGTTGCAAAAACCATCAAGCGCTACAAAGAAACTGGCTCACATGAGGACCGCCCCAGGAAAGGAAGACCAAGAGTCACCTCTGCTTCTGAGGATAAGTTTATCCGAGTCACCAGCTTCAGAAATCGCAGTTTAACAGCAGCTCAGATTAGAGACCAGTTCAATGCCACACAGAGTTCTAGCAGCAGACACATCTCTTCAACAACTGTTAAGAGGAGACTTTGTGCAGCAGGCCTTCATGGTAAAATAGCTGCTAGGAAACCACTGCTAAGGACGGGCAACAAGCAGAACAGACTTGTTTGGGCTAAAGAACACAAGGAATGGACATTAGACCAGTGGAAATCTGTGCTTTGGTCTGATGAGTCCAAATTTGAGATCTTTGGTTCCAACCACCGTGTCTTTGTGCGACGCAGAAAAGGTGAACGGATGGACTCTAAATGCCTGGTTCCCACCGTGAAGCATGGAGGAGGAGGTGTGATGGTGTGGGGGTGCTTTGCTGGTGACACGGTTGGGGATTTATTCAAAATTGAAGGCATACTGAACCAGCATGGCTACCACAGCATCTTGCAGCGGCATGCTATTCCATCTGGTTTGCGTTTAGTTGGACCATCATTTATTTTTCAACAGGACAATGACCCCAAACACACCTCCAGGCTGTGTAAGGGCTATTTGACCAAGAAGGAGAGTGATGGGGTGCTACGCCAGATAACCTGGCCTTCACAGTCACCAGACCTGAACCCAGTTGTTTCACACTTTTTTGTTAAATATATAATTCCACATGTGTTAATTCATAGTTTTGATGCCTTCAGTGTGAATGTACAATTTCCATAGTCAAGAAAATACAGAAAAATCTTTAAATGCGAAGGTGTGTCCAAACTTTTGGTCTATACTGTATATGATAGAGAAATGGCCTCCTAATTCCATCTAGCTATGGTGGACTTCGTGACCTTAGACCGTTCCTAGCCCCTTGGTAGGATATAAACAACGAGTTATCTTTCCTAAAGCTTTTGGTAACTGAATGGTACCTAACCACACATCTCCTCACTTCTAACGTATGTAACTCCACCTCTTTCTGGTTACTAGGATGTGGACAAAAGGAGGACTTCCTGAAGTCTGTGGAAACGAGTAGCTACCTTAGGGAGAGAGAGTGATTTTTAGACCAGATCCTGCCTATCATCCAGAATTTGAGTAAACGGCGAGGCCATAGACAGGGTCTGGATGTCACTAATGCTCCTGGCCGAGGTTAAAGATATTAAAGCGGTCTTAAGAGAGAGGGATTTAAGGGTTGCTGACTATTAGCTCAAACGGCGAGCTAGTCAAGGCCTTTAGAACCAAATTTAAATCCCAGGGAACCAAGCTGCTTTTAATAATGAGTCTAGATCTAAAAGCTGCCTTAATGAACCGAGAAACCCAGTAGCTACAAGCTACATCACAGCTATATAGGGCACCCAAGGCAGAAATCTGTACTTTAAGGGTGCTGGTGGATAACCCTAGTTCAAGACCTTTTTGTAAAAACTCCAAAGATTTGTCCTATTGGCACCCCTTCCCCATCAACCCCAGAACCAGAGAAAGGCAAAAACTTTCTCCAACTTGTGGCATAAATCTGGGTTGTAACAGGTTTTCTGCTGTGCAGGATGGTTACTAGACCTTTGGAAAAACCTTTCTGATTTGGCAGTGTCCTTTCAAGTTCCACACCGTCAAGTGGAGGCCAGTTGCTTGAGGATGGAATATCGGACCCCGGAGAAGGAGATATGGAATCTCTGGAAGAACCCAAGGATCAGAGATGGACATGTTCCTCAGGCATGAGAACCAGGGCCTCCTGGGCCAAAAGGGTGCGATCAGCAGAACCCTGGCCTTCTCCTCCCTGATCTTTCTTATTACCATGAGAAGAACAGCCAACCAGGGGGGGAGGAGTCATACGCCAGGCTGAAATACCAACGTATCAGGAAAGCGTCCACAGCTAGAGGATTTAGGGAACACAAGATCTTTGTCTTCCGATTTAGTTTTGTGGCAAACGGATCTACCTGACCGGAGGCCCCCCCATCTTCGGCTATTTGGGTAAAAATTCCTTGATTTAGTTCCCATTCCCCTTGCATCAGAGGATAGCAGCTTAGGAAATCTGCTCTCATGTTTTCTTTTTCCATTATATGGAGGGCCATCATTTCTATATTTAGTAGAGACATGTACAAACTGAATAAGACAATACAGATTATCACATAATTCATGACATACTAAGAGGAGTGAAGGCCCTGCTAACAAGCTTACAGTCTATGAAGATATAGGAGTGACACAAAAGATAAAAAGGTGCTTGTCATGTATGGTCCGGCCATGATTATTATAAACAGGGGAATTCAAATACCATTACATGAACCAGTCATCAGCCAGAATCTGTATAAGTACAGATACAAGGAGCTGTAGAGTGCATGGAGGCTGAGGATACAGATGAGTGAAGGGACCAGATTCTGGAGAAAATTAAGGAAGGGAGAACAGGGCATAGTTAGATTAACCATATTCTGTGGGATAGTGCATTCCAGAGAACTGCTGCAGCACAAGAGAAGTCCTGAAGATGGGGGTAGAAGGTTTTGATTACAGAGGATGCTAGTCTTAGGTAGATAGTTGATTTTACATTTCTGGATTCTGTAGATTTGTGATTTGTATTAAACAAAAAAAAAGGTGTCAGTATTCTTTAATGAGGACATAGCCCTCATGGTTTGTAATTCCAGTGTGTGATGATTAAATAAATGTTGTGATTAAGGTGCAGTTACTGCAGTATATCACAGATCAATTAATCCACAGTCACACTAGCTATGTATACGGATGTCCCCCAGGCCGATACCCCAGCGGTCAGAGAATTACAGCTAGGGACACATAGGACATGTGAGTATAAGGATTTTATTATTTTCTTCTTATTTTACAATGGATCCCACTGATTCTGAGATTGTGTTTAGTGACATATTGTACTTCATGATAGTGGTAACCAATTTTGATACGACAATTTGGTGAAAATTTTGATAATTTTGCAATTTTCAAACTTTTAATTCCAGAGAGTTATGTCACACAAAATAGTTAATAAATAACATTTCTCATATGTTTACTTTACATCAGCACAATTTTTAAAACATTTTTTTTGTTAGGAAGTTAGAAGGTTTAAAAGTTGACCAGCGATTTCTAATTTTTCCAACAAAATTTACAAAACCATTTTTTTAGGGACCACATCACATTTGAAGTGACTTTGAGGGGCCTTTATGACAGAAAATACCCAAAAGGAACTAAAGCAATGTGGAAAGAAAAATGAACATTTTACTTTTTTTCACAAAAATTTTACTATAGCCCCAATTTTTTTATTTTCACAAGGGTAACAAGATAAAATGAACCACAAAATTTGTTGTGTAATTTCTACTGAGCATGTTGATACCCCATATGTGGGGGAAAACTATTGTTTGGGCACATGACAGGGCTCGGAAGGGAAGGAGCACCGTTTCGACTTTTTGAACGCAAAAAAGACTGAATGCCATATCACCATATTAAAATGAATGCCGTAATGCCATTATGAAAACAAAATGCCATATGAAAAAAGTGGATGCCATATCACATTTGGAGAGCCCCTGACATGCGAAAACAGCAGAAACCCCCCACAAGTGATAGCGTGACGTCTCTTACTCGAAAAAGCCCTTTTCTTTACCCTGGGAGATGGGGGACTCGGAGTCGGGTCCTGTGATGGAGAGATGGGGTGCAGCCGTGGCCCGGACCCGACCCGTGCTCAGGGCCGTCACATTAAAAGAGATGGTGTGGGCTTATCCGGGTTGAGTGGCTGATTTACGACTATGCCACCTGTGGCACCTGGTGAAGGCCACCAGCGCCGCTGCAGTCCGCTGAGGCATAGTGTTACGGCGGCCAGAGTTATTACTACTCCCCACAGATGGAGCAAGGCCTCAGGGCAGAGGGACAGGAAGGATGGAGGGGGTAGTAGTGGAGGAAGAACGGATGCCACGTCGCGCGGTGTAGCGCAGAATAAACAGTCTGGAGGCCATAGGGGTGAACTTCCAAGGCTTTAGTCACATTAGAGATGGCAGAAGGAAGGCGACTCCCTGATCCCCACGGAGTCCTGCAGTCACCAGGGATGGGGGTCCAACAACCTCCGAGCAAGTCCAGCATTCAATCGGGACCCCGCACCAGAGTGTTCCTGAACTACAGACCGTATCCTCTCCTGTCTGTGTGTGTAGATAGGCCGGGTCTCCCTCTGAACTCCTCTCAGAACAAGGGCACGGGTGGCAGCTCCGCTCCTTCCGATACCCGATGGGATCCTCTGGGCCTACCAGGCTTTACCAACCAGGACATGGAGAAGCAAGGTCGGTGTCGGGGCCGGTACCCCTCTTGCAGCCGGACTCCCTCTGAATATATCAGATGGTGAGGACAGGTGGCGTACACTGCTCCGTCTGCATCCTCCCCGGGATCCATTAGCTGTGGAGCTACACTCTTAAGCTCCGGGCCTTCTTGGTCGTGGTCCTTGACCGGGTTGAGACATTCCTCGTCTGCAACCTGCCCCCCGTCTCAAGGCTGGGGTATCAGGGCTGTGTCTCCATCCACTGCAGGTCCACACAGGATCCACGTTCAGGGTGGGAGATCACAATACCTCACAGTAATTAACAGCACAAAGACCAAAACCAAAGATGGCTTTTTATTAAATATGAAATTTAAAGTGTCACTAAATTGTAAGTCCTCAACCCTCACCCACTAACTGGTTCCCCTCACTCTTGGTTCCCCAGTCTCCCTGTAACCAGGAGGGCAGCACCTGGTGCATACTAGCCCCCCTGGTGGAGAAATGTGGTGTTGGATGCAAAGGTTGGGTCCCGACCATCACGCTGTTCTTACCTCGGAGGAGGAACACTACACTCCATTACAGAAGTGCAGCATCCCTGTGGCGGTCGAACCTTCAGGGGCGCCACAGTTCTACAGTGGGATGTGCTACATAATGAAGTTTCTCTTAAGGGGCACTTGGAAGATGTCCTTATCACCCCGGTCAGTAAAATCTTTATAGTGGTGGCAGGATGAGCCTAACCTATCTCGAGGGGTTCCCTGGGTACTTAGGGTCACTAGAACAATTACCACAGATGCGAGTCCGAGAGGGTGGGGAGCCCATCTGGGAGATATGGTAGCCCAGGGGACCTGGTCAGATATTGAAAAGGGTCTCTCCTCCAATTCAAAAGAACTTCTGGCGGTAGACAAGGCGGTGAATAATTTCTTACCTTTCCTTCAGGGCCAGAATGTAAAGATCCTCTTGGATAATCTAGTTGCGGTAGCATATGTGAACCACCAGGGGGATACATGGTCAAGATCGCTGATGGGAGTGACAGATCATCTCTTCCAGATTACAGAAAGTCACCTCCTTTCCCTGATGGCCCTCCATATAATGGAAAAAGAAAACATGAGAGCAGATTTCCTAAGCTGCTATCCTCTGATGCAAGGGGAATGGAAACTAAATCAAGGAATTTTTACCCAAATAGCCGAAGATGGGGGGGCCTCCGGTCAGGTAGATCCGTTTGCCACAAAACTAAATCGGAAGACAAAGATCTTGTGTTCCCTAAATCCTCTAGCTGTGGACGCTTTCCTGATACGTTGGTATTTCAGCCTGGCGTATGACTCCTCCCCCCCTGGTTGGCTGTTCTTCTCATGGTAATAAGAAAGATCAGGGAGGAGAAGGCCAGGGTTCTGCTGATCGCACCCTTTTGGCCCAGGAGGCCCTGGTTCTCATGCCTGAGGAACATGTCCATCTCTGATCCTTGGGTTCTTCCAGAGATTCCATATCTCCTTCTCCGGGGTCCGATATTCCATCCTCAAGCAACTGGCCTCCACTTGACGGTGTGGAACTTGAAAGGACACTGCCAAATCAGAAAGGTTTTTCCAAAGGTCTAGTAACCATCCTGCACAGCAGAAAACCTGTTACAACCCAGATTTATGCCACAAGTTGGAGAAAGTTTTTGTCTTTCTCTGGTTCTGGGGTTGATGGGGAAGGGGTGCCAATAGGACAAATCTTTGGAGTTTTTACAAAAAGGTCTTGAACTAGGGTTATCCACCAGCACCCTTAAAGTACAGATTTCTGCCTTGGGTGCCCTATATAGCTGTGATGTAGCTTGTAACTACTTGGTTTCTCGGTTCATTAAGGCAGCTTTTAGATCTAGACTCATTATTAAAAGCAGCTTGGTTCCCTGGGATTTAAATTTGGTTCTAAAGGCCTTGACTAGCTCGCCGTTTGAGCTAATAGTCAGCAACCCTTAAATCCCTCTCTCTTAAGACCGCTTTAATATCTTTAACCTCGGCCAGGAGCATTAGTGACATCCAGACCCTGTCAATGGCCTCGCCGTTTACTCAAATTCTGGATGATAGGCAGGATCTGGTCTAAAAATCACTCTCTCTCCCTAAGGTAGCTACTCGTTTCCACAGACTTCAGGAAGTCCTCCTACCCTCCTTTTGTCCACATCCTAGTAACCAGAAAGAGGTGGAGTTACATACGTTAGAAGTGAGGAGATGTGTGGTTAGGTACCATTCAGTTACCAAAAGCTTTAGGAAAGATAACTCGTTGTTTATATCCTACCAAGGGGCTAGGAACGGTCTAAGGTCACGAAGTCCACCATAGCTAGATGGAATTAGGAGGCCATTTCTCTATCATATACAGTATAGACCAAAAGTTTGGACACACCTTCGCATTTAAAGATTTTTCTGTATTTTCTTGACTATGGAAATTGTACATTCACACTGAAGGCATCAAAACTATGAATTTACACATGTGGAATTATATATTTAACAAAAAAGTGTGAAACAACTGGGTTCAGGTCTGGTGACTGTGAAGGCCAGGTTATCTGGCG
Organism: Phyllobates terribilis; assembly: GCF_046119375.1. Classification (NCBI taxonomy): domain Eukaryota; kingdom Metazoa; phylum Chordata; class Amphibia; order Anura; family Dendrobatidae; genus Phyllobates; species Phyllobates terribilis. The sequence goes on from NW_027363120.1 coordinate 193,114, forward strand.
TAGCACCCCATCACTCTCCTTCTTGGTCAAATAGCCCTTACACAGCCTGGAGGTGTGTTTGGGGTCATTGTCCTGTTGAAAAATAAATGATGGTCCAACTAAACGCAAACCAGATGGAATAGCATGCCGCTGCAAGATGCTGTGGTAGCCATGCTGGTTCAGTATGCCTTCAATTTTGAATAAATCCCCAACCGTGTCACCAGCAAAGCACCCCCACACCATCACACCTCCTCCTCCATGCTTCACGGTGGGAACCAGGCATGTAGAGTCCATCCGTTCACCTTTTCTGCGTCGCACAAAGACACAGTGGTTGGAACCAAAGATCTCAAATTTGGACTCATCAGACCAAAGCACAGATTTCCACTGGTCTAATGTCCATTCCTTGTGTTCTTTAGCCCAAACAAGTCTCTTCTGCTTGTTGCCCGTCCTTAGCAGTGGTTTCCTAGCAGCTATTTTACCATGAAGGCCTGCTGCACAAAGTCTCCTCTTAACAGTTGTTGAAGAGATGTGTCTGCTGCTAGAACTCTGTGTGGCATTGAACTGGTCTCTAATCTGAGCTGCTGTTAAACTGCGATTTCTGAAGCTGGTGACTCGGATAAACTTATCCTCAGAAGCAGAGGTGACTCTTGGTCTTCCTTTCCTGGGGCGGTCCTCATGTGAGCCAGTTTCTTTGTAGCGCTTGATGGTTTTTGCAACTGCACTTGGGGACACTTTCAAAGTTTTCCCAATTTTTCGGACTGACTGACCTTCATTTCTTAAAGTAATGATGGCCACTCGTTTTTCTTTACTTAGCTGCTTTTTTCTTGCCATAATACAAATTCTAACAGTCTGTTCAGTAGGACTATCAGCTGTGTATCCACCAGACTTCTGCACAACACAACTGATGGTCCCAACCCCATTTATAAGGCAAGAAATCCCACTTATTAAACCTGACAAGGCATACCTGTGAAGTGAAAACAATTTCCGGTGACTACCTCTTGAAGCTCATCAAGAGAATGCTAAGAGTGTGCAAAGCAGTCATCAAAGCAAAAGGTGGCTACTTTGAAGAACCTAGAATATAAGACATATTTTCAGTTGTTTCACACTTTTTTGTTAAGTATATAATTCCACATGTGTTAATTCATAGTTTTGATGTCTTCAGTGTGAATGTACAATTTTCATAGTCATGAAAATACAGAAGAATCTTTAAATGAGAAGACGTGTCCAAACTTTTGGTCTGTACATCTAGCGGCGAGGAAGTGCCAGAAGGGCTGAAGGCTCATCCCACCCCACCCCTCCTGGGCTGAGAAGACAGGTGTCTCGATAGAAGACATATGTAAGGCTGCTACCTGGTCCTGTCCTTCTACATTCCATAGACACGATAAGTTAGATATGGGTGTATCGGCTGACCTCACCTTTGGGAGAAGAGTGTTCCAGGCTGTGGTCCTTCAATAGATTACTTCATCTCTGTAATTCTCTCGTGGTGCTGTCATGGTCGACCGATAAAATCTTAAATTACATACCGGTAATGGAATTTTTCGGAGACCATGACAGCACCCTTATATTTCCTCCTTTCACGTTTGTGGGAACACTCCCCTTTTATTAATTATAATATCACACTCAATAGGTGTCGTCTGGTATGGCAATTTTGTGATTGTTTGCTGTGTTTATTAACCTGGCGGTCCTCTCAATGCTCTGTAATCCCAACTGAGGCGGGAGAGAGGTGGCGCCCTTTTAAGCCTGTAGGTTTCCTCTCCTTGGTGGGCGGATCCCCTCTCTCGTGGTGCTGTCTCTGAAAAATCCCGTTACCGGTAAGTAACTTACGACTATACATTTGATGGAGCAATCAAAAAGTTGTACCCCAAAATGGTATTAAAAACGGTCTTAGAAAATTGAAACACAAGCCAAACAATTTGTTTGCAAAGTTTAGAATTTTTTAAAAGCAGTAAAATGTTTTCGTTTTCTTCTGCACCATTTCACTTTATTTGGAATTCATTGCCCTTTTTTTTCTATATGTTGCACAGTAAAGTGAATGGCGTCTTTCAAAAATGCTGTAATTTTGTCCCACAAAGTACACCTCAACCCTGCTGTATTGAATAGTGTCTGTGTTATTCACTATGTGATATGTGTTTTTTTATTGTATACTAATGTATAGTGACTAGTGATGATTGAGCGTGTTCTATGAACCCATTCAGCGAGCACGCTAACAGCCGTGACACTTGCAGGCACGGCGACCTTAAAAGAAATGCCGAGCATGCCAAAATACTCGGCGAGCACCTGAGCGAGCTCGCCGAAGGGGTTGATAGAACACGCTCGATCATCACTAATAGTGACCAGATGCCTCTAAGGAATCTTTTTTGGCCTCTGTTTTACTGGTGCTTGAAGTGCAAATTTTTGTAGCTCTAATGATTAAGTAATATGCAACTATGTGAACTGCAATTGCCAATTAACAATTTAAGGGTATCCATCAGATATACCCCTCCCTCCAATTCCCATTCATGACCATGCAGGATTTGGAAAGCTAAATCCATAGACACCTCTATATCTTTTATCTGTTGCTGCATTTCTGAGTGCTCTGGGTGTAACGGAGCACTAACCAAGCCTCAGCCTTCCAAGGTTGCTTCCCTGCCCAGCACCAGCCTCTTTATCTTTATTGATAGCTCACTGTCAGTTTTTTGGGACGTCAGGCACCAAGCAAGGAAAATCAGTGAGCTAGACACTAGCACTGGGAACTTTCCCTCCGTACATAAACAAAACATAAACCAAAAAAAAAGCAATTTGGCACGTTACTTAATTTATGTAGATTTATAGAATGAAATGTTGGATTTCGTACGAGCTTGATCCATGTTTTTCACAGAACTCATATCTATTATAGTCTAGGGCTGTTCACATATTTCTGTGGACCGCGTATTTTTCACCGAAACACGTTGACCTGTCGGACTTTGATCCAAATCAAAGTTTAGAGCTTCTCGGATGCAAAACAAAGCTGATGAAAGTCTGAATGAGGCCTTACTCTATTATTTATTTTTTAAGCAGCGTTCATTCCAGGCTGCTGTACACATGAAGAGGGTTTACACACCTAAAATACATATATAAAACACAGAAACAAGCTACCATTGACAGACTAGTATGGAGGGAGACACTGCCACTACGATCTAACAGTGTGGATTCTGGTGTCTCGCTCCTTCCCTCAGGGTGTATTCCAAAAGCCTCCTCCAATAAGCAAGTTCTGGACAAGCTGCAGGTGGAGAGGGAGTGCGGGATTACGGTGAAGGCCGTGACTGCGTCTCTGTTTTACACTTACGAGGGAAAGAAGTATCTCCTGAACCTGATCAACACTCCGGTGAGTGTGACGTTTCTTCTTGATTTGTTTCTCTGTGGTCTTGTTGCGGATGTTCAACTGGTCACGGCGGTCGCGTGACCTGTCACATAACTAAATGATGTCATGGAAGGTCCTTTCACACCACCGCAAGCCGTACAAGAGACCGGACGCAGTGGAGAAAAGACCGGGGGCCATCAGAAGGTAAGTATAATGTTATTTTCTCCAATCCCCTCCATGACAGCACACCTGGAGGTAGCCTCCCCATCCTAATTAGGGACAGGAAAACAAGAGGTTAAATAGCCCCTTCCCGCTACAATCCCCAGTGTTTTCCTGTCCCTATGGGATGAAGAGGTTACCTGGGGTGCCTGCAGCCGGCAAGCAGGGCCCTATTAAATTTACCTGCCGGGCTGCAGGGAGCGATCGCCTCCGACCTTCCTTCCTTTGCAGCTCCCGTGTCTCCTTGAGAGCGGGACCCCCCACACACACACTCGCCTGCGTGTAAAGCCGAGTAGGGTTTTGGGGGCTGGGGGCCTCCTGTAGCTCCCCGGCCGGAGTCTCCTCTGTCCTCCATGGCGGCGTGCCGGAAGTCAGGCTTTTGGCCAGCGGGACGTCACTTCTGGTGCGTTCCACCGTGGAACGCATGGGGCCGCGGCGGGAAATTCAAAAGGAGAAGCCGCGGTTTGCCCTGAAAATGAGGATCCTTCACCAGATAGGTGAAAATTTGGCACTGGATCTCGGTCTCCCCTATAAAAGACCCAGATGAGAAGACTCCATTAAGGTAGGACAGAATATTCTGCTACTATGGAGGGTGCTGTTCCAAAGCCTGCGTCTGCAGAGCCTAGCGCTAACCCGGCCCCAGTAAGTACTAGGTCCTAAGTTATTCCCCACTCTCTTTTGAGCAGGATCCTAAATATATTTTAAATCTCCCCTTTTTTTATTTTTAATTTAGGGAGACAAGGATCCGGCATCGACAGTGGGAGAAAGCACTACAGTTTGCAAATGTGCCATCTGTATAAAAAAGCTGGCTTCAGGGCATAAGAAACCCCTATGCTGGAAATGCACTGACAACATTGTGAAGGAAGAACAGCCTTCCCTTATGGAAGAAGTCAGGGGAATGGTTCGGCAGGAAATACAATCTTCCCTAGCCTCCTTCTCACAAGCCAGAGCTGAAGGTCCATCTCCCCCCAAAAGGAGAAAATATACGGTTAGGGAGACCTCTGATTCAGAATTAGGGTCTATGGAGGAACCGGAAGAAGGGGTCCTAAGTGAAGATCATGAGGAAGATAGGAAATATTACTTTTCGTCTGAGAATATGGAGGAATTGTTGTCGCAGGTGAGAGACACGATGCAGGTGGAAGAGGAGAAGGAAACCCGTACAGTTCAGGATGAAATGTTTGGCGGTCTGAAATCCAAGAAGAAGGTAGTGTTCCCTGTGCATGACAACATTTGGAGTCTTATTTTGGATGAATGGGAGTCACCTGAGAAAAGGCTTAGTATGGCAGGAGAAATGAAGGATAGATTCCCTCTAGATGAAAAGGCGGCTAAGCTATGGATGGAAGTCCCGAAGGTTGATGTACAGGTGGCAAGGGTTGCGAAGAAAACAACCCTTCCCTTTGAAGACTCGTCACAGCTCAAAAATCCTATGGATAGGAAGATGGACAGCCTTCTAAGGAAGGCATGGGAAACATCGGCGGCTTCACTGAAGACTAATATCGCTTCAACTTGTGTAGCTCGTTCCATGTTCCTCTGGCTCCAACAACTAGAGGAACATCTCTGGAAAGGTACCACTCAAGAGGACCTCCTAGCATCTCTTCCTTTTCTGCAGAAGGCCACTGGATTCCTAGCGGATGCCTTGGCGGAGTCGGTCAAGATTGCGGCAAGATGGGCAGCATTATCAAATTCTATGAGAAGAGCTCTGTGGTTGAAGATGTGGAGTGGGGACAACGCATCAAAATCTAAGCTTTGTTCCATTCCATTTAAAGGAGAGTATATGTTTGGGGCGGTGCTAGACGAGTTGTTGGAGAAAGCATCCGACAAGAAGAAGTCTCTGCCAGAGCCAAAGAATCCAAAAAGTTTCAGAAAGAGACCATTTCTTCTCCCTCAACAACAACAGCAGCAAGCATTTCAGTACAGAGGCAAGGGTAAAAGTGGTCGCTGGAGTTACACAAAAGGGGGAAGAGGTAGGAATATCTTTCAAGGTTCTAGGCAGGACAGACAATGACGCCAAGAAGGTAGGAGGCAGAATTGCGAGCTTCCTTCCTCAATGGCAGCTTATTGATTGGAAAAGGATTTGTCGTGGCAACAGTAGACCAGCCAGAGGCTTACTACCACGTGCCAATTCATCCGGATTACAGAAAATTTCTCAGATTTGCTGTAACTCAGAACCGAGAGGTACTTCATTTTCAATTCAATGTACTCCCCTTCGGCATTTCGTCAGCACCCCGCCTGTTTACAAAGATCATGGCAGAGGTAGTAGGTTTATCTAAGGAAACTGAATATCTGCATCGTCCCATATTTAGACAATTTTTTGGTGATGGTTCCCTCGGTTTCAAGTTTGGAAAGAGACCTCCAGATGACCCTCCAGATCCTGGAATCCTTGGGATGGTTGATAAACTACCAAAAGTCAGATCTGATTCCCTCCACCAGGAAGACCTCCTTGGGAATTCTCCTGGATTCTCAGCAACAAGCCTCTTTTCTGCCAAAAGAGAAGCAGATTCAGTTGAGGTCGAAAGTTTATGCACTAAAGAACCAGAGAGGAGTGTCATTAAGATTCGCCATGTCCGTCCTCGGGTCCATGACCTCATTTATTTAGGCGGTACCTTGGGCTCAAGCGCATTCAAGGGTCCTTCAAAACTACATCCTTTCCTGTTGGGACAGATCTCCAAGTTCCCTCTCCAACAGAATTCATCTGCCAGAGAAGGTGAAAGCATCTTTAAATTGGTGGCTCTGTCCAGGAAATCTGGAGAAAAGTTCAGCATGGATTCAACTTCCCTTGTTATCCGTCAAAACAGACGCAAGCAAAAGAGGATGGGGAGCAGTAGTCTCCCACGTGGCCTTCCAAGGGGTCTGGTCGCAAGAAATAGCAGAGCAGTACTCAAACTTAAAAGAAATGAAAGTGGTGGAAGAAACCCTATGGGCAGCCACTACTGTGCTTCAGGGGTCGAATGTCAGAGTCTACTCGGACAATATGACAACTATAGCCCACTTGAGACATCAGGGAAGTACAAGAAACAGGAGGTTACAGATGATCTCCGAAAGGATCTTCCACTGGGCGGAGCATAATCTACTATCCTTATCGGCTCTGCATCTGAGGGGCTCCGACAACTATCATGCAGATCTTCTGAGCAGAAAATACATTCATCCAGGGGAGTGGAGCATGAACTCGAAGATATTTCAGATGATTGTTCAAAAGTGGGAATACCCAGATGTGGACCTGTTTGCGAACCAGGAAAACGCAAACGTAAGAGCCTTTTTCTCTTTGAAACCCGAGGATTCAGCAACAGGGATAGATGCATTCGCTCACCCTTGGAAAGTTGGGCTCGCTAATGCTTTTCCCCTGATTCTGTTAATACCAAGGACTTTACAAAAAATCAGGTCGGAAGGGCTCAAGACTATCCTAATAGCTCCAATGTGGCCAAAAAGAGCATGGTTCGGAACATTGAGCAGTCTAAGAATGGATGATCCATTGATGCTTCCTCGAATCCACGATCTGCTGCATTAGGGCCAGATTTTCCATCCGGCCCCTCAGAATTTGGCTCCAGCAGCTTGGCTTCTGAGACCACCCTCTGAAAAGCCAGAGGCTTCTCAGTACAGGTGATCCAAATGTGGCGCCCTGCTGTGCATTGGTGCCACAGAACCCAGAAGGGTGCATGGATGGATTTCTCCACAAGAGGCCCTCACTAGATACAAACACCTCTACCTTCCAACTCATACCAGCAGAGGGAGCCCAGATAGGGATATATATAGGGAAGGTGGAGCCAGGCAGCTCAGTTGATTAGTGAGTGCTCAGAGTCAGAGCAGAGCAGGCAGGCTGAGAGAGAGCCTGAGAGCGTGCCGACACTCAGATAGCGGTGAAGACGCAGCACGTCAGCTGCCTAGTAGTGAGGGCCCCGAGTGTGGCCGACGGCAAGGAGAAAAAGGGGAGTGAAACCAAGGGGGCAGAGGAGCACAATAAGCTCACCCCATTATATCTACCGGACACCGGATCCGCGCCTACAGGGACCCTTTACACCCAGTGGGGATAACCGGAATCCCAGGAGGACTACAAGTCCCTGACAAACCTGAAGGCTAGACACACACAGGATCAGGAACCACGAAGGCCCCGACGTCCAGGGAAAGTGGTTACCAACCAGAGGTCCTATTTCTGAGCATCTGGTGAAGTAAAAGCAGGACACATAAGCTAGGCCCAGTTGCAGGCTGGCCAGGAGCATACATAGGGACAGACACGGATCAGGAGGCCCTATACCTGCTCCCTGGGGAGAAGTCCAAAAGTGCGCCCTTCATCTGGAGTACCCTGGACCGTACCTAACAGCTGTACCAGTAAAGGAAATGAAGCAAATCCCCTGTCTCTGTCCGTTACTCCTGCTGTGCCATCGCTTTCCCTGCACCACAATGCTCAGCGCAACCTGCATCATTTATACTGCCCTGAGGCCTGCTCCACCTGTGGGGAGCCGTTCCATCTCAAGCTGTCCTGACATCTGCCTCAGAGGACTGTTGCAGCGCTGGTGATCCTCACCAGACACCACAGGTGGCGTCACAACAAATTCCCTACAAATAATTCCTTTTGGCACTGACCGCCCTGGGCCAGCCACCGCGATAATCCCCGCAGGCAGTCTTAGGCCCGGCTGCCGGGTGCCCCGCGACACCCCTGGGGGCGAGTCACATACACTGCAGAAAAGCAGAAAACCAGTCACAATTTCCATCTATGGAAAAATCTAGAAAGCTTTCAAGCTATGGTATGAGCCTCGTCCATTAGATCCCTTTCGGCTTGACGTGGCCAGAATCTTGGATTTCCTACAGAACGGTCTGTCTAAAGGATTAAGACCAAGCACGCTGAAGGTCCAAGTCTCGCCTTTAAGTTCCTATTTTGATGCTGATTTGGCCCAAAACAGATGGATTAAGAGGTTCATGATAGCTGCTTCTTGGATTAATCCAACAAGGGCTAAAATAGTTCCACCTTGGGATCTCAACGTAGTTCTTAGAGGCCTAACTATGCATCCTTTCGAGCCAATAGCCGAGGCACACATAGACAAATTGTCTTGGAAAGCGGCATTGCTTATAGCTCTGACTACAGCCAGAAGAGTGAGTGAAATCCAAGCCCTGTCTATCAGAGAGACTTATTGTCGTATTTTGGAGGACAGGATCATCCTCCAGTTGGATCCTTCTTTTCTACCTAAAGTGTCGTCTAATTTTCATATGTCTCAGCCAATAATTCTTCCGTCATTCTGTCAAAATCCATCAAATAGCAAGGAAGAAGAATTCCACGCGTTGGATGTAAGAAGGACTATAATCCGCTATTTGAGGCAGACTGAAACCTGGAGGAAGGATCAGAACCTATTTGTCCAATATGGAAGGCCCAATAAAGGAAAGAAAATTGCAAAAATATGCTAGCAAATTGGATTAAGAAAGCAATTTGTGAAACATACATAGTTCAAGATTTGCCTCCTCTGAAATCTTTGAAAGCTCTTTCTACTAGAGCTATGTGGGTCTCCTGGGCGGAAAAAGCTAGTGCATCCATTGAGCAGATTTGCAGGGCAGCTACATGGTCGTCTGTCCATACCTTTGCTAAACATTATAGACTAGATGTAATATCTAATAGAGACTTAGCATTTGGAAGGAAAGTCCTTCAGGCTGTTGTCGCTCCCTAAAATTCATTCTTTGGTATTACTCCAGGTGTGCTGTCATGGAGGGGATTGGAGAAAATAGAATTAGACTTACCAGTAATTCGGTTTCTAAGACCCTCCACAACAGCATGGGTAGTTCCCTCCATTTCTTTGATTGGAAAAATCCTTAGTGTTAATAAATATTTAGAGCATTCATACTGTGTGGTCCTTTGAAAACACTGGGGATTGTAGCAGGGAGGGGCTATTTAACATCTTGTTTTCCTGTCCCTAATTAGGATGGGGAGGCTACCTCCAGGTGTGCTGTCGTGGAGGGTCTTAGAAACAGAATTACCGGTAAGTCTAATTCTATTTTTTTTTTTTTTACCATTTTTATTCTTTTTTTCTACTATTAACTTGTTCACACTATATAAATACATGCCGGTTGCAAGGATTTATATAGTGTGACCAAGTTGTCAAGCACTTTCCAAGTGATGCTAAAATCGCTTGGAAAGCGGTTGACAACCCGCATGCGGACATGCATGTGAAAAATGCTTCACTTACGTTTGTCCCTGGCAGGAAAAACGCATGTAAAATCTGCATGCGTTTTTTCTGCCAGGGAGATGCAGAAACACTCAGGAAAAATCCGGAGCATTTCTGCATCGTGGGCATGTGGCGCCCCTGAGGGTTCAGTCGCCACAGAGGTACTGCACCTCACCCAGAGGTGTGGTGTCTCCCTTCACTCAGGTAAGATGGGAGTGCTGCAGAGAACCCCCCAAAACACCTGCATCCAACATTACACTGCTTCAGACCGGCTGGAAGGGCAACATGCAGAGCGCAGCTGCTGAGCCCTGTCCCTGGCTGGAGTGGGGGAAACCCAAAGGTAGGGGGAACCAGTAGTGGGTGTGGGTGGAGGAAGCAGTTAGAAGGAGCACACAGTAGGTATATAATGGGAAGCAATCTTAGGGTGGCAGTTCAGAACAGAATGGTCAGTCAGTACAGTACAGACGGTCAGTGAGGACTGTCTGGGAGCAGAGGCTCAGCAGGAGCTCTGCTCCACAAGAAGGGCCCGGGATAGAGGCCCCGGAGGGGAGAAGGGAGTAGGCTCCATTCTAAGAAGGGATCCCAGGGGTACGGCGCGTGCAGGACAGCACCCATACGCCCCGCATCTGTCAGAAGACAGAGGGATCGGTTGCCCCATTCTAATCTCCAGGGGGTCAGGTTGGTCCCGGATCTGACGTACAGGAAGGACTTCAGCATACCCGAGCGGGATTGAGAGTGGGCAGCGCAGGGCAGCAGGGAGAAGGACCTAGTGTGAAGACGGTCAAAGTAGGAACACGAGAAAGTGGGGTTCTGCCAAGCATTCCTAAACTTCCTGAGGAAGGATTGAACCCCTGCCAGGGTGAACACGGCGCAACGTGGGAGGCCTTCACCTGTAACTTGCACTTTTGTGTTTCCTGAAGAACTGTGTATTAAAATCTTGGACGACTGCACTGAGTTGCCTCCGTCTATTCCTTCACTGGTGCCATTTCCCTCCCTGCACTACAACGCCCAGCGCACCCTCCATCTATTTACACTGCCCTGAGGCCCGCTCCACCTGTGGGGAGCCGTTCCATCTCTAGCTGCCCTAACATCTGCCTCAGAGGACTGTTGCAGCGCTGGTGATCCTCACCAGACACCACAGGTGGCTTCACGACAAATCCTATAAATAATCCCTTTTGCACTGACCGCCCCGGGCCAGCCACCGTGATATTCCCCAAAGCAGCCATACGGCCCGGCTGCCGTGTGCCCCGCGGCCCAGGGGGCAGCGAGTCACCACTTGGCGTCACGAACAGGATACGTGACCAGCCTGCCATCTGCGGGTAATGTGCGCCTAAAGAAGTGTTTTCTGCCTTGAATGTGGCGCCCGCCCCAGAAGAACGGGCGCCATTATGTGCGTGCTAAAGAACAACAGAATGGAACCTCCCGTCGTGGGCCGGGTCCCAGAATGGCTCCAAAAGCAGGCCCTGCCCCTTGCAACAGTGACTGTCCGCATAGATGTGTCCGTCAAAGCGGGGAGGCCGACACAGGGAGTGACCGACAGCAAAGTGCCATGGGACCGCCCCCGAAAGAGGAGAGGCGGTGGAGAGAAGCTGCGTAAAGACCGGGAGGTGTCAGGCCGAGCTGATGCAGTCGCGGGAGCAGGTCGGAGTGATGTCCCTGTCCCAAATGCGGCTGGCGCTGCTCCATCCCTGGTCCCCCTGCAGCCTGAGGCTGATGACCAGGCTGGGTCAGCCTGCAGAAACCAGGGGTTCCCCCGGAGGGGGCCCCACTGTTAAACTGTTTTAGTTAACTGGACTGTACATAAGTTGCCCGGAAGGGTGCAGTTGACTTCATGTTTGCTACCCAGTTACCCGTCAGGGTACAGAGACTGACAGGCTGAGGACTGTGAGAAGCCGAACGTTGACATTGTACATAGTTTAGCACTTCTTAAAGTGCATCCTATTGGTTTTATAATTACAAATATACCTCAGAACAAAAACCCGTTTGGCGTGGCGGAAGACGAGGTCCAGGATTGGATCGTCTATGCCCTGCAGCCATGCCCAGGGCCTACGTTGAGGGTTTGTGGACGGGTCCCTCATGCTGCTACTGTTGCACCCTGGTGCTGGAACTGTCTTGAAAATTGTTTTATATGACAATACTCTTATGATGTTTTATAATCTAACCAGTAACGTTAAAAGAAATGTGCCTCCCATAAAGGGAAGAAATGTTGTTTTATGGTCAAATATGCTGATGCATCTTAAAAATTTTGCATGTCAGTTATGCCTGGTTTTGCTCTGTTCCAGCCCGCGGACGTGCTGCGTTTTACAGGGGGGGGGGAATGTGGCGCCCCTGAGTGTTCAGTCGCCACAGTGGTACTGCACCTCACCCAGAGGTGTGGTGTCTCCCTTCACTCAGGTAAGATGGGAGTGCTGCACAGAACCCCCCAAATCACCTGCATCCAACATGCAGCGTGCAGCTGCTGAGCCCTGTCCCTGGCTGGAGTGGGGGGAACCCAAAGGTAGGGGGAACCAGTAGTGGGTGTGGGTGGAGGAAGCCGTTAGAGGGAGCACTTATACAGTAGGTATATAATGGGAAGCCATCTTAGGGTGGCAGTTCAGAACAGAATGGTCAGTCAGTCTACCATTGGGCCCTATAAGACGTTCTTCATCTCCCGTTGCAGTGGGGTTTTTATTTGTCAAAAAAAAAGACTGGGGGTTGCGCCCCCGCCTTGATTTTCGCGAGTTTAATCGGATCACGGTCTGGGATGCATATCCTCTCCCTCTCATCCCCGACCTCTTTAGAAAAAAATTTGGCTCCTACGATTTGATTAAACTAGACCTCAGGGGGGCTTATAATCTCATTCACATTGAGGAGATGAGTGGAAGATGGCCTTCAATACTCCTGAGGGGCACTATGAAAAGCTTGTGATGGCATTTGGGTTGACTAATGCTCCCGCTTTCTTTCAACACTGTTAGTGACATTTTTAGTCATCTGGCAGGTAGATCACAACAAACCAATCTTGATGACATATTAATTTACTTACCTCCAGTCACATCAGGTACATATCAGGCAGGTCTTACAGATACTCAAAGATAATAAATTATTTGTCAAACCAGAGAAATGTATGTTCTCCATTCAGGGTTAGTTCTTATCATTCACCGTTTTTGCATGGATCTGGCCAAAGTCCGGACGGTACTGGATTGGTATTATATTCAAGACTTAAAGGCATTACAAAGTTTTTTGGGTTTCGCCAGTTACTACTGTAAGTTCATCAAAAACTTTTTGGTAGTGGCCAAACCTCTGATGGACGATTTTGCCAAATAGAAAAAAAAAATTAAGATTTTATTATTTTACTCTCCATTCTTGTAGCTAAACACAATCCAGCTAAGTTTAAAATTGAAATGAAGCCCCTGTACCCCCCTCTCTAGGTGCTTCTGTACCAAGTCTTCCCTGGTCCAGGATGGTCTCTATATCACAGGCTCCAGCAATAACCTATTGACACATGATTGTGGCAGCCCTCACGTGCTGATATATCACAGTGCCAATAGAAGTGGGAAGCGGCACAGAAATCACAAAATAAAGGCAGTGTTTGTGGTAATGCAAGAATCCAGCAAGCAGAGTAATCCACACGTCATACAACAGCCCAACATGGACGATGAAAAGCTGCGTCTTCAGGCGTCTGTGTAAGAACATCACATTTTTGTTTTCCTTCCAGAATAAGCACCAAATGGAATAGCTGAATGCCAGGATACGGAGACCGGCGGGGGACAGGGAAGCGCTGTCCGCTGGATTTTGTGCTGGTTTCACAAGCGGTCACCCTGCAGTTTTCTCCGGATAATGCTGTGGAGACTTTTCACAACACATCTAATAATTGTGAACCTTCCACTCACATGTTTATTATCTTGTCCGCTGGTCAGACTGGGGGGGATGAAAGCTGGACAAGGGATGAAGAATGATCCTTATTACATATAATGGGTGCACTGAGCGATTGTGAAAAGTCGCAGAGGACTGAGAGCAGAAGGGCAGAGGGTTTCCTCTTCCTCACAGGGACCAGCACAGAAGCCGGAGCAGAAGGGCAGAGGGTTTCCTCTTCCTCACAAGGACCAGCACAGAAGCCGGAGCAGAAGGGGAGACAAGGGCTGAGCCACTTACACAGACAGAAAGCTGAGGAGAGGAGGGCATGTTATTACTCCAGGATCCGCTCCATTCATTCCCTATGTGGCATTCAAGCGCTGAGCTCGGCTTTTCCGGAGCCCCATAGAGAATGAATGGAGCAGCAGTTGATCCCTGACTTTCCACTCCTTCCCGATCAGACGATGGCTCGCAGCGGTCAGACCCCACGATCAGTAAGTGATCACCGAGCCTGTGGATAAGTGATAACTTGTTTTCTACAGACATCCCCTTTAAGTAATGGAGCATGCCAGCAGAGAAGGTGGGAGGAGGCGCTGGTTACAGGGGAAACTTTACCTCTGGAGGCCGCATTTAGGGCATGTGAGGGGCGGACACTTCCCATATTCATCATTACTGAACCCCCGCTCTGTGCGGCTCTTATCTGAGCTGCAGGAGACGCAGCAGTTACTAATCAGCCGCTCTCTGTTCACTTGCAGCCGTCCGAGCTCTGCTGTGCCTGTTAGGGGTGAAGTTCGGGTCCTTCGAGGCATCTACTATGCAGCCTGCACAGCAGATCACAGCCCGAGCACAGCGTCTCCGGGTAAATCTCCACCTTGTGAGTTGCTTCTTGTGCAGCAGCCCCATGCAAGTTGCTCTGCTCTCCTCGGCCAGCTCCTGCTGAATACTGAGCTCCTCTGCCCAATCTAGGAGCTCAATAGCCCTGATCACATCAGTGGTAGCCCAACGCTGCTGGATCAGATTTACAAATGGCAAACTAATCAGCCCTAGGTATTTCTAATATGTGCAGAGCAGGCGACATAAGTCTGACCGGTGTCCTCATAGACCTTTCCTCAGCCGGGGTCTAATAGGAGCAGTAAAATGGCCGTCATGGGGTCCATTGTTAGATCTCAGCTGCCATAGAAACTCATTGGCACCATGATCATGCCTCCCTCTCCTGTCTAAAGTGCCTAAATGCTGTGGAAGCCCCCTACTGTGTCATACAATGGATTAAGCTGCCAGGATCAAAGTTGGCTCCACTGTGGGCAGCTGAGGCAGGAGCAGGACTGTGTTACACAGCCACACTTCTGCCGCAGATCTTGTAAGGACCTGCCTGATGATAATGTGTCCTATAGAGCAGGTCTTGGTACCGGACTGCCCTGTACATATTTACCACTAGCTGGGAACCAGTTACTTACAAGGTCTAGTTTCGAATGTGTTTCCAGGATCTGTAGTTATCAGCATTTTATCCTTAAGGCCGAGTTATAATATCACTGTAACACTCTCGCCCTGTACCTGTATACCTGCCCTGTGTGCTGCACAAAAGTATATAACAAAATATGTGTACACAGATATCTCCTGAATGGTATTACTGCTAGATCTCCTGTACATAGAAATATGAGGTTCTTAGCGCACATTTTGAGCAAATTGTGCGAGCCCATCTGCCAACGTCAAGGCGACCTCTTCAGATGGGTCCCTACACTAACATTACACTAACTTACTAACTGGGACTAGTTTTTTGTATTATTATTATTACCACCATTTTTACTATTTATTATTATTGCATTAATGCAATTAATTGTAACTGTTATAAAACGAATTAAAAAAATGTAATTCTAATTTTTTTTTATTAATCTTGTGATTCTAATAATGGTATTACTAAAATCCCTATGCCTAAAGCTGTTGATCCAGAAGAAGGCAAAAACCCCAGGACACCTTCAGCCAATTTGTGTCACAGGGGAAAAATTCCTTCTTGACCCCGGGAAAAGGCGATCAGTCCTAGGACCCTGGATCAAACCTAATAATGTTATTACAAGTTATATAATATTACACTAATTATTGTACTACTGGAGTTATTTTAATTTGTTTTTATAAATCTATTTGATATGGTTATTATTACATTGTGCTATCTTATTACAGTATTATTCTTCTTTCCTTTCACTACTAATACTGCCCTATACCTACAGTGTTGATCCAGAAGAAGGCAAAAACCCCAGGACACCTTCAGCCAATTTGTGTCACAGGGGAAAAATTCCTTCTTGACCCCGGGAAAAGGCGATCAGTCCTAGGACCCTGGATCAAACCTATTAATGTTATTACAAGTTATATAATATTACACTAATTATTGTACTACTGGAGTTATTTTAATTTGTTTTTATAAATCTATTTGATATGGTTATTATTACATTGTGCTATCTTATTACAGTATTATTCTTCTTTCCTATCACTACTAATACTGCCCTATACCTACAGTGTTGATCCAGAAGAAGGCAAAAACCCCAGGACACCTTCAGCCAATTTGTGTCACAGGGGAAAAATTCCTTCTTGACCCCGAGAAAAGGCGATCAGTCCTAGGACCCTGGATCACACTGCTATTCTACCTACTACTATTACTACTGTTATTTTATTACTTTCTTACTATTATCACTAGTATTATTACTCATATTACACTAATACGGATATACTACCACTATATTACTACCATCCCTTTCCCCCTAGGGATCTTAAGGTGCAGTTCTGTCCTCCTCCTCCTATTCTGTCCTCCTCCTCTTCCATCCTCCTCCACTTTCGTCCTCCTCCTCTTCCGTCCTCTTCCTCTTCCGTCCTCCTCCTCTTCTGTCCTCCTCCTCTTCTGTCCTCCTCCTCTTCCGTCCTCCTTCTCTTCCGTCCTCCTCCTCTTCTGTCCTCCGCCTCTTCCGTCCTCCGCCCCTTCTGTCCTCCGCCTCTTCCGTCCTCCGCCTTTTCTGTCCTCCGCCTCTTTCGTCCTCTTCCTCTTCCGTCCTCTTCCTCTTACGTCCTCCTCCTCTTCGGTCCTCCTCATCTTCCATCCTCCTCCTCTTCCGTCCTCCTTCTCTTCCGTCCTCCGCCTCTTCCGTCCTCCGCCTCTTCTGTCCTCTGCCTCTTCCATCCTTCGCCTCTTCCGTCCTCCGCCTCTTCCGTCCTCCTTCTCTTCCATCCTCCTCCTCTTCCGTCCTCCTCCTTTTTCGTCCTCCTCCTCTTCTGTCCTCCTCCTCTTCCGTCCTCCGCCTCTTCCGTCCTCCATCTCTTCCGTCCTCCGCCTCTTCCGTCCTCTTCCTCTTCCGTCCTCCTCCTGAGACGTAATAAATAGCATTAAAGCTGCAGTAATTATTTATATTATATATACACACTGCTCAAAAAAATAAAGGGAACACTCAAATAACACATCCTAGATCTGAATGAATGAAATATTCTCATTGAATACTTTGTTCTGTACAAAGTTGAATGTGTTGACAACAAAATCACACAAAAATCATCAATGGAAATCAAATTTATTAACCAATGGAGGCCTGGATTCGGAGTCACCCCCAAAATTAAAGTGGAAAAACACACTACAGGCTGATCCAACTTTGATGTAATGTCCTTAAAACAAGTCAAAATGAGGCTCAGTATTGTGTGTGGCCTCCACGTGCCTGTATAACCTCCCTACAACGCCTGGACATGCTCCTGATGAGGTTGCGGATGGTCTCCTGTGGGATCTCCTCCCAGACCTGGACTAAAGCATCCACCAACACCTGGACAGTCTGTGGTGCTACGTGACGTTGGTGGATGGAGTGAGACATGATGTCCCAGATGTGCTCAATGGGATTCAGGTCTGGGGAACGGGCGGGCTAGTCCATAGCTTCAATGCCTTCATCTTGCAGGAACTGCTGACATACTCCAGCCACATGAGGTCTGGCATTGGGCACAACCCCCATCTGTGGACGTCTGGCCCTCATCCCACTCTCATGGAGTCGGTTTCTAACCGTTTATGCAGACACATGCACATTTGTGGCCTGCTGGAGGTCATTTTGCATGGCTCTGGAAGTGCTCCTCCTGTTCCTCCTTGCACAAAGGCAGAGGTAGGGGTCCTGCTGCTGGGTTGTTGCCCTGCTATGGCCCCCTCCACGTCTCCTGGTGTACTGGCCTGTCTCCTGGTAGCGCCTCCAGCCTCTGGACACTACGCTGACAGACGCAGCAAACCTTCTTGCCACAGCTCGCAATGATGTGCCATCCTGGATGAGCTGCACTACCTGAGCAACTTCTGTGGGTTGTAGAGTCCGTCTCATGCTACCACGAGTGTGAAAGAACAACCGACATTCAAAAGTGACCAAAACATCAGCCAGAAAGAATTGGTACTGAGATGTGGTCTGTGGTCTCCACCTGCAGAACCACTCCTTTATTGAGTGTGTCTTGATAATTGCCAATAATTTCCATCTATTGTCTTCCATTTGCACAACAGCATGTGACATTGATTGTCAATCAGTGTTGCTTCCTAAGTGGACAGTTTGATTTCACAGAAGTTTGATTTACTTGGAGTTATATTCTGTTGTTTAAGTGTTCCCTTTATTTTTTTGAGCAGTGTATATTTTCTCATGTCATGTATTTACTACTAAAAGTAATTTTTTACATTTAGGTTTCATTAAGTGTTTTACACCGACTATTACAGACTTATTGTTTCCCTGCACATTCAAGTTTTGTGTTTTCTTTGGGCATAGATCAGCTAATAGGCACTCAGGAAAAAAAACAGATTAAAGATCTACAAACTCTCCCTTAAGACTAAGGAGCTCACTGATAGATTCTCAGTTAGCTAATTTTGCAGCCAGCAATAGACAGTGCAGCACAGATGCTACAGAAGGCAACATTTTTAATGAAACTCAATTACAGAAATCGATTTTAGCCTCAAATACTTGCATTAAAGTAAAAAAAATGGCCCCAAAGCTGGACAACCGCTTTAACTCCTTACCAACATCTGCCGTACATGTATGGTATAAGTCAGTAGCGGGTGTATGGAGCAGGGTCAGCTCGCCCCGTACATGGCAGATAATGGCTGTGACAAACAACCAGGACCTGCCTCTAACAGCTGCGAGTGGAGTGAAGATCTGCCCACCACTGTTAACCTGTTCAGTGCTGCTGTCAATCTCTAACAGCAGCATTAACAGTGCGCCAGCATTGGGACGCGTCGTTCCATACGCCCACCGGCGCTCCTGTGACGCGATCATAGGGCGCCGATGGACTGCTATGACATCCGGGGGTCTGCTGAAGCCTCCATGCCTGTCATCATAAAGCTTCATTTGGGCTGTAAAGAAGACCGTGGTTTTGCTATATGGAGCATTACTGTGGTATCGCTGTATATAGCACAAGCAATCAGATGATGTATACAAATACAGTGAAAAAAAGTATATATATATTTATTAAAACCCCACACGTTCAACTCACCTCCCACTAAAAATAAAGATAATAAAAATATACACATTTTGTGGTTTGGTCTCTTTCAGAGAAATACAATCTATCAAAATATAAAAAAAAAAAACGATCAGTGAACACAGAAAAAAATTCAAAAAGACAAAATTGCATTTTTTCGTTCGCCTCAATACTGCAGAAAATCCTGTAAGAAGCGATGACCATGACATATGTGTCCCAAAATGTTATCAATAAAGTCCTCTTGCCCTTCAAAAAATAAGCCCCCACACAGCTCCATCAACCCGAAAACTGAAAATGTTACGGGTCTCAGAAAAAATGGTGACAGCATCAAAAAAAAGTTTTTTTCTTTTGCCAAAACTATTGGAGAAGTTTGGTCTTGCTGTAATCACACTGAGGAGTAGGATCCTATTACCAGGTCATTTTTACCACACAATGTGCGCCGTTAAAACCGTTCCCAGAAAAACAATGTCAGGCTTTTTTTTCCGCACTTTTACTGCACTTGGAATGTTTTTCCCGTTTTCTAGCACTATGTGGTAAATGAATGGTGTCATTTATAAGGACAGCTCATCCTACAAAATAACAAGACCTCACACTATGTGGACAGATATCAAAAAGTTAGAAAAGTTGGAAAAAGCGGAGGAAAAAACAGAAAAAAAACATAAATTGGTTATGTTGGGAAGGGGTAAAGCTGAAGAAACGCATGTAAGAGCAGAATATGGAGGAAGGTCAGATATCACAGCCTGGTGGATACTACCTGCTCCATCGCTGGCAGAATACTCCACCCCCATGGTGTCCGCTGATATCTTCTCTTGTAGCAACGTCTCCAAACTCTATAAAACATCGGGAACAGTCAGCAGAGGGTTTGATGATTGGCTCATATTGGCGATATACTCAGGGGCATTACTGGGGCCAGGGAAGATTGGGAATGAATAGCGTATTGACTGTTAGAGATGTGATCTCTTCCATTAAAGGGGATGTCTAGTTGGAACAAGTTATCACTGATCTCTGGATAGGTGATGACCTGTCCCAGTGGGAGCACCCCTTTATTATGTGGTATATATGGAGGATGTGATATCATGCAGAGTTCTAGCAGTATTACACTTCGGTCCGTTCTGCGTGCATCTGGGCCATTCCCTATGGAGGAGCGGAGCTGGGGGGAAATATCAGGATCTCGTCGCTGGATCCATCCAGATGGGAGATGTAACGAGTGCGGCGCCCCCCACTGGTGTCTCAGCGAATTATGTGTTGAGGAATAATAACCTATTGTCTGGTAAATGTGCTGACTCCTGTCAGTTGTGGTCGCTGAGTGCGTGTGATGGGATGTGGCTCCGTCCGTTATATTATATCACGTCTTATACCTATAATCTCTCGCTGATCGCAGGTGTCTGTCTTCACACTCAGATGAGAAGGAACAAACTGACGATATAGGACTTTTTTTTTTTTTTTCCAAATTCAAACCGAGCAATCCTATTGGCTGAGTATGAATGCAGTTACCATGGTGACAGAAGTAGCAGCAGATTTAAAGGGACAAAACACTAATATTGTACTAAAGTGTATCTTATTATATATTTCACATAACTGACTGGGTACACCTTGGTGCGGGTGGGATGGCTTTTTTTAAATCAAAAACCATGTTTACTAAGTACCCTATATTATATATATTCACTATTGCTTTTTACTTACTTATAGCAGGGTATATGCTAATATTGTTTCTATCCTAAGTTTATCTATTTTCTAATAGAGACATGACCAGTCCTCTTTAGAATTTTATAGTGACCCCATTGAGGTCATGGACTGATATTGGGGATTGCAGAGTTGGGGCAAGGTGACAGGTGACAGTAAGTGACATCAAATGAAGGCTATGGTGCATACACAGTAAATCAGTCGTGTTATTCCACAGAAATGCTGTTCTATAAGGCTGTGTGCCCACGTAGTGTTTTTCAAGCATTTATGCTGCGGAATTTCCGCAGCGGAAACGCTTGTAAAACGCTAGGTAATCCGCCCCCCATGGTCCCCAAGGGGATTCCGCATGTTCTATGCACATGCTGCGGATTTTTCCGCAGCGTTTATGCTGCGTACAAAAATCCGCAGCATGTCATTTAATTTTGCGGAAGTGCAGCGGAATTCCCGCCATTGACTTGCATTGAGACGCACAGAAACCGCGACTGTACATTTTTACAAGCGGCTTCTATGCGTCTCTAAGTGCGGATGGTACCCAGTTCTGGAGGAGAGGAGACTCTGATCCAGACCTGGGTACCATTGTACCTGAAAAAAAAAGAATAAAATAACAAATAAAGTTTATATTCACCTGTCCGGCGTCTTCTCTCTGAATGCCAGCAGCGCTGAAGGACCTTCGGTGACGTCACAGTCATGTGACCGCAGGCCCTTCACCGCTCTGTCTCGCGATATGCCGGCAGCCGGGAACCAGCCAGGAAGCAGCGCTGCAGCCACGCCGGGGCCTCGGGGGTGAGTATAGCTTTATTTGTTTTAATTTTTGCGGTTCACACTGTATAAATCCATGCTGTTTCCATGGATTTATACAGTGTGACCTAGTTGTCAAGCACTTTCCAAGTGATGCTAATCGCCTGGAAAGTGCTTGTCAATCTGCATGCGGAAATGCATGTGAATCCGCATGTGGATCCGCATGTATTCTGCAGGAAAAACGCATGCACAATCTGCATGTACAATCTGCATGCGTTTTTTTCTGCCAGGGAGATGCAGAAATGCTGCAGAAATTTTCTGCTTCATTTCTGCATCGTGGGCACACAGCCTAAAACACAAAATATCTTCATATGGTGAGGAGTTGTGTCGTGTTTTCATCATTTACATTCTAGCGTGGTGATCACATAAAATGTAAAATTCCTATTAAATAATTACTGAATGACAGTAGCCTGTATCCCTGGAGGACAAGTCATTTACCGCTTCACCAGGTTTGATGTTCTAATGCATTTAGATGTTTCAGTATTTGTATATATGTATATATATTTTTTTCCCCTCTTAAGGGTATTCAAGCGCAGACAGTGACCAACTTCTTCCTCGCCTTTGAAGCACAGCTTTCAATTATTCCTGTCGTAAACAAGGTAAAAAGCTTAGAGCCGAACACTATCAGACTCCTTCAGTCCCGCAGCAGGTAAATCTGTGAACATCGCCGGCACTCCTGCTGTTCCTAGCACCGATCCCTCTATGAGCGGCTGTGCAGTAATGAAGGCAGGATTCACCCCAAACTTGCTCGTCTTTTTTTTCGATTTCCAGTTCTGGTAATTAGTTATACACATGTATATATCCAGTGGTCAACTCACAACCTGTGTATGGAAAATGAATTGTTTGCTGTATGCATCGCATTTGTAGGATGCACACTGTTCATTTCATTATGGAGCGGAGTAGGAGGAGACTTTCATTACTGTTCCCTTTACTTCCTCCCTGCTGATAGGAAATGCCATGCTGTTTGCTTGTGTCCTGTGATTACAGCAGCCTGCAACAGTTTTCAAGCGTGCACTTCCCGGCTCAGGCATCAAGCAGTAAATGATAAAATTAAAACGCTGCTATCCCTTTGTTAGTCACTTTTTTATCTTCTTCCCCTTCTACGAATGCTGTAGTCCATTATTCTAGAACTGCTCTAAAATGGTTCTCTCTGGAGTGTTGGGATTTGGGTTTAGGGTGGGTTAGGGAATTGAAGTTCAGATACTTTGTTCATGTTTTATACTATGGAATTACTATGTCATGTATGTTATTTGAAAGATGGAAAATTTGTATTTGGAGTTTTTCAATAAAAATTATTTGATTAAAAAAAAATCATGAAATTAAAATTCCTCCCGTTCTTGAGAAAGAATAGGATTTTTACTAAGAGGTAAATTGCACGTTCCTTGTTTTACAGGCACTTTACATTTTTGCTAGTTTTGTGCGATTACACAATCCCTTTTAAAGGCCAGTGCCAGTTGTACATCTCTCCCTAAACTCTTGTTCAGCACTATATTTTATGCCAGTTTTATTATATGGTTTCTAGATTTTGTCCAGCTTTGATAAATAATTAGTATTTATACTTTTGCTTTTAGGCTGCGTGCCCACGTTGCGGATTACAAGCGTTTTTGATGCGGAATTTCCGCAGCGGAAATGCTTGTAAAACGCATGGTAATCCGCACCCCATGGTCCCCAAGGGGATTCCGCAAGTTCTATGCACATGCTGCGGATTTTTCCGCAGCTTTTATGCTGCGTTCAAAAATCCGCAGCATGTCAATTAATTTTGCGTTTCCGCAAGCGGAATTGCCTTGTGCAATGCATTAAAAACGCAAGGCAATTCCGCATGTGGAAAACGCGAGATAAACGCATGAAAAACGCGCGATAAACGCGTGCGGAATTCCGCATGCGTTTTTCCGGGAGAGGACTTGCAGAAATGAAGCAGAAATTTTCTGCTTCATTTCTGCAACGTGGGCACATAGCCTGAGGCTGAGTTCACATGATGCGTTTTTCATGCGTTTCCGCGGCGTATTTGCAGTTGTGTAAACGCCGCGGAAACGCATGAAAAACGCATGGTAGAAGGGCAGCAATGTTCCCCAATTGAAATCCGCATGTGCAGGTTTGCCTTGGTTAAAACTGCACAATCCTTTACTGGACTGGTCTACTAATGAGATTAAGTCTTGGAGTCCTAAGTGCTATGATAAATGTTGTAATGGTCGCATTGCGGCTGTGGAAAAAGGGGAATTACCTGTACCTATTCAGGATTTTTGGAAGGTTTTTTCAGAGGAGGAGTCTCAAGTTTTACCTCCTCATAGGGACTATGATTGCACCATTGAGTTTGTTTCTGGAGCTACTCTTCCCAAGAGTCGCTTATTAAATCTGACTATCCCTGAAAGAAAGGCCTTGGAGGAATACATACAGACGAGCTTGGCTGCTGGTCACATTAGACCTTCTAAGTCGCCTGTGGCCGTTGGATTTTTCTTTGTTAAAAAAAAAGACGGTGGTTTACGTCCATGTCTG
Organism: Phyllobates terribilis; assembly: GCF_046119375.1. Classification (NCBI taxonomy): domain Eukaryota; kingdom Metazoa; phylum Chordata; class Amphibia; order Anura; family Dendrobatidae; genus Phyllobates; species Phyllobates terribilis. Next base: position 217,039 of record NW_027363120.1, read on the forward strand.
GACTTTCGTGAAATTAATAAGATAACCGTACGCAATTCCTACCCATTGCCGTTAATTCCAGACTTGTTTAACCAGTTAGTGGGGACCAAGTGGTTCTATAAAATTGATCTCCGGGGGGCATACAATTTGTTACGAATGAAGGAGGGTGATGAATGAAAAACTGCTTTTAACACTCCGGTAGGTCATTTTGTGAATCTGGTGATGCCCTTCGGTCTTACCAATGCACCCGCGTTTTTTCAGAACCTTATTAATGACATCCTGAGACCTTTGATTGGCAAGAATGTGGTTGTGTATTTGGATGACATTCTGATTTATTCACCAGATCTGGATTCCCATTGGCAGAGCGTACGTGAGGTGTTGCAGTTATTGAGTGATAATTCGCTTTTTGCTAAGCTGGAGAAATGTGAGTTCGCTGTGCAGAGAATTAGTTTTTGGGCTACATTATCTCCAGCGAGGGCTTTGAGATGGACCCGGTGAAAGTTCAGGCTGTGCAGGAATGGCCTAGGCCTATTGGTTTGAAATCGATACAGAGATTTTTGGGTTTCGCCAATTATTACAGGAAATTCATTAAGAATTTTTCTATAATTGTTAAGCCACTGACTGATCTCACCAGGAAAGGTGCGAATACGGTCCAGTGGACTACTGAGGCCATTGAAGCTTTTGTGTATCTCAAGGAGAGGTTCAGTTCTGCACCCATCCTTATGCAGCCTGATGAGACCAAGCCTTTTTTGGTCGAGGTTGATGCTTCTTCGGTGGGGGTCGGTGCAGTTTTGTCTCAGGAGAACAAGGATGGAGTACATCCCTGTGATTTTTTTTCAAAAAAATTTTCAGAAACCGAACTTAATTACGATGTTGGTAATCGGGAATTGTTGGCTATTAAACTTGCGTTTGAACATTGGCATCATTTCTTGGAAAGTGCTAAATTTCCTGTTCACAGATCATAAGAATTTGATCTATCTGGATGCTGCCAAACGCTTGAATGCCCGTCAAGCTAGGTGGGCACTTTTTTTTTCACGGTCTAATTTTTCTGTTACCTATATCCCTGGTACTAGGAATGTTAAAGCCGATGCTTTATCTCGCAGCTTTTCCCCCATGGTTGGTACCGAGGAGGAGGAGAGCATTTTACAGGAAGGAGTTGTGGTAGCAGCATTAGACTCTGTTTTGGAAGAAGGGATTCTGAAAGCCCAAGAGGATGCCCCATCTAACACTCCTCATGGGAGATTGTTTGTGCCTAGAACCTCTAGGAGAGATTTGTTTGTGGGGTATCATGAGTCTTGGTTGGCAGGTCATCCAGGAATTTCTGGGACTAAGAGACTTATCAGTCGCAGTTTTTGGTGGCCCGGGTGGCAGAAGGAAGTCATCAAGTGGGTGCGTCAGTGTACGGTGTGTGCTAGGTCAAAGGCTTCCCATACCCCTGCTGCGGGGTTGCTTTGACCTCTGGAGGTTCCTAGTGCGCCTTGGACGCATTTGGCAATGGATTTTATTACTGACCTTCCTGTGTCCGAGGGTTTCACTGACATCTGGGTGGTCGTGGACCGTTTTAGCAAGATGTGTCATTTGGTTCCATTCATTAAGCTACCCTGCGCTAAGACACTCGCTAAGGCGTTTGTTAAGGAAATTGTCAGGCACCATGGCGTTCCCACCAACATTGTTTCTGATAGGAGACCTCAGTTTGTGGCTCGCTTTTGGCGTGCTTTTTGTGACAGGTTGGGAGTCCATTTGTCATTTTCGTCTGGTTATCATCCTGAGTCTAATGGACAGACTGAAAGAAAGAACCAGGATGTGGAACAGTTTTTGCGTTGATTTGTGGCAGACAATCAAGAGGGGTGGTCTGAGTTTCTGCCACTCGCAGAATTTGCTCTTAACAACCATACATCCTCCTCTGCTGGGTGTTCTTTTTTTGTTGTACTGGGAGACATCCGTCTTTTGGTTCGTTCTCCAAATTGCGGTCGGCGGTGCCGGAGGAGTAGAATTTTTCCGGTGACTTGGAGAGAGTTTGGACTAATGTACGTTGTAACCTTCAAGAGGCTAACAAAAAGTCCAAGAAGTATTTTAACAGGAAATGTAAAGAGGTTTTGTTTACTGTGGGTGACATGGTTTGGTTGTCCTCAAAGAATCTGCGATTGAGGATTTCCTCTAAAAAATTGGGTCCGAAGTTTGTGGGGCCTTTTAAGGTGCTTCAGGTGGTTAACCAGTCTGCTGTTAGGTTGGAGGTTCCCTCCTCCTGGAAGATTAATCCTGTGTTTCATGTTTCCTTGTTGAAAAAGGCTGATGTATCGGATAGGGAGGCCACTGTCACAGTTCCTCCGGTAGTGGAAGACGGCGAATATGAAATTTCTCGTATCCTGAATTCCAGAGAGCATAGAGGGAGATTGCAGTACCTCGTTGCTTGGAAAGGTTTCGGTCCCGAGGAATAACTCCTGGGTTAAGGCGGATGATGTCTCTGCCCCTAGACTTGTCAGAGCTTTCCACAGGAGATTTCCAGATAGGCCTGGGCCTGGAGGATCCGGAGGATCCTCATAAAAGAGGGGATACTGTTAGAACCCTCCTGTTTGTTTTTGTTTCTATCTTGTGTTTTGCGGTCACGTGACCATCTTCCTATTTATTCCAGCTCCACCCTTCTGGCCTTGCTAGACTTCAGTGTTGTTTAGACTGTCTTTCTAGCCAGGTGCTTTTGTGCCTATCTATCTCTAGTTTGCTTGGTCCTCTGGACCTCTAGTACTTTTGTCAGTTTTTCTTTTGCTCTGCAACAACTTCTGTTAGGAGGTGTCCCATTTTTGTCCCAGTCCTTAGTTCTTTTAGGGACCCCTTCCTTTCTCTATAGGTCTCCGTTCAGACTAGCCGAGGACGAAGGCGGGTCTGTTCACAAGGAACAGGTTGCCTGCTACAACGTAGGGACTCAGCTTAGTCTTACTGTGGGGACAGCTCTCCCCTTCTTTCCCTAGTTTATGTTGCAGATCATAATAATCTTGGATCTACTCATACTTAACAGACAGAACCTTCAGTGTTTCTCACTCACACACCACCTCCTCATCTCGCATCCTATCTGTCAGTGTTCCCCAAGGTTAAGTCATAGGACCCCTGCTCTTCTCCATCTACACCTTCGGCCTGGGACAGCTCATAGAGTCCCACGGCTTTCAGTATCATCTCTATGCTAACGACACACAGATTTACCTCTCTGGACCTGATATCACCTCCTTACTAACCAGAACCCCAAAATGTCTGTTCGCTATCTCATCCTTCTTCTCTGCTAGATTTCTAAAACTTAACATGGATAAAACAGAATTCATCATCTTTCCCCCATTTCACTCAGCCTCCCCATCTGACCTATCCATCAAAATCAATGGCTGTCCACTTTCCCCAGTCCCACAAGCTCGCTGCATCAGAGTAACCCTGGACTCTAACCTCTCCTTCAAGCCACATATCAAAGCCCTTTCCTCCTCCTGCCGACTCCAACTCAAAAACATGGATCCGCATATTCCTCAACCATGAATCTGCAAAAACACTAGTGCACGCCCTCATCATCTCCCGCCTCGACTACTACAACCTCCTGCTCTGTGGCCTCCCCGCTAACACTCCCGTACCCCTCCAATCTATCCTAAACTCTGCTGCCCGACTAATCCACCTGCCTTCCGCCTACTCCCCAGCCTCTCCTCTCTGTCAAATGCTTCACTGACTCCTCATTGCCCAGAGACTCCAGTTCAAAACCCTAACCGTGGCATACCAAGCCGTCCACTACCTGTCTCCTCCATACATCTGTGACCTAGTCTCCCGGTACACACCTAAACGCAACCTACGATCCTCACAAGATCTCCTTCTCTACTCCCCTCTTATCGTTTCTTCTCACAATTGCATACAAGATTTCTCCCGTGCATCCCCCCTACTCTACAACTCTCTACCCCAAAACATCAGACTCTCGTCTACCGTGGAAACCTTCTAAAGGAACCTGAAAACCCACCTCTTCCGAAAAGCCTACAACCTGCAGTAATCATTGCTCCACCACACCGCTGCATGACCAGCTCTACCCTCACCTACTGTATCCTCACCCATCCCTTGAAGATTGTGAGACATCGCAGGTAGGGTTCTCTCTCCTCCAGTACCAGTTTGCCATTGCGTTTTTGTTCAAGATTTTTGCAATTGTGTTTGCTATGTATACCCCCTTTTTCACATGTAAAGCACCATGGAATAAATGGAGCTAGAATAATAAATAATAATAATAAAGTGCCACACACAGTGTCCTGGTATCTCATCCATGCTCTTTCTATTTTATCTTTCATTTGCAGAGATATTAGCAATGAAAGTATTTGGCGCCTAATGAGTTAAAAAAAATTAAGTCCAAGTAGATGTTATCAGAGTTTTCACTGGGGGTGCGAAATTCTTCTCCCTGCATGATGCTGACCAATTATAAGCAGACGACAACACTGAAAAGAAAGATGATCACATCCCCACCATAGCTTAGAGCAGATTTCTCAGTGTCTAAGATGTAAGGATACAGACCTGGTCTCCTGGGCTAACCTCCTGCATGATTAGAGCACACAACTGACTAATACCTTTCAGTTAAGGTCTCTGTGGGTGAAGGGGCAGCACAAGAGAGTTTAGTTGTGCAACATTACAAACCTTTCTAACAGCTTTCCTCCTCTTATGGCACTCTCACCTCTGCTGTTCTGCACCTATCCCAAACTGCCTGTCCAGAAATGAGAGCACAGTGTCAGTATCACACTTAGATCCGTTGTGCTCAACTTGTACTCATTCTGCAGTGAGATTAGAGCAGACTGTCATTGCATTTCACCATAGAAGTAACCCAGAACACACTGCTCCTGTGTGAGGTGTAATAACAGCCTAATATCACTGCAGAAAGAATACAAGTTGCTTGAGCACCGAAGACATAAGTGTGATACTGGCACACTCCATAATCAGGAGAGTCAATAAAAGGGTTTGTAATGTGACACAGAGAAACTCAGCTGTGCGGCTCCTTCCTTGTCTAAGAGCTGTTACCTCTGCTTTCTAATCATGCAGAAGGTTAGACCAGGAGATCAGGACTCTCCATCATTACACATCTTAGGCTAGGTTCCCACGATGAGCTTTTGGTGAGTTTTTGATGTTGCAGAATTTCTGCACCCATTAAGATAGGTTACTTGCATTATTTCTAAAATATGCAGCGTAAAAACTCACTAAAAACTCATAGTGAGAACGTAGCTTTATACCCTAAGAAACCCGCTTTGAGCTATGGTGGGGGCGTGTTCTTCTTTTCTTTGAGTGTTGCTGCTTGCTTATGATTGGTCAGCATCATACAGGAGAAATCTGCAGCATATTTAAGGATTTCTCACAAGCCTCATTCGGGTAAGGCTGGGTGCCCACGTAGCGTTTTTCAAGCGTTTATGCTGCGGAATTTCCGCAGCATAAACGCTTGTGAAACGCTAGGTAATCCGCACCCCATGGTCCCCAAGGGGATTCCGCATGTTCTATGCACATGTTTCGGATTTTTCCGCAGCGTTTATGCTGCGTACAAAAATCCGCAGCATGTCATTTAATTTTGCAGAAGCGCAGCGGAACTCCCGCCATTGACTTGCATTGAGACGCATAGAAACCGCGACTGTACATTTTTACAAGCGGCTTCTATGCGTCTCTATGTGCGGATGGTACCCAGTTCTGGAGGAGAGGAGACTCTCATCCAGACCTGGGTACCATTGTACCTGTAAAAAAAGAATAAAAAAACAAATAAAGTTTATATTCACCTGTCCGGCGGCTTCTCTCTGAATGCCGCCATCGCTTGAGGACCTGCGGTGACGTCACAGTCATGTGACCGCAGGCCCTTCACCGCTCTGTCTCGCGATATGCCGGCATCCAGGAACCAGACAGGAAGCAGCGCTGCAGCCACGTCGGGCATCAGGGGTGAGTATAGCTTTATTTGTTTTCATTTTTACGGTTCACACTATATAAATCCATGCTGTTTCCATGAATTTATACAGTGTGACCTAGTTGTCAAGCACTTTCCAAGTGATGCTAAAATCGCCTGGAAAGCGCTTGTCAATCTGCATGCGTTTTTTCTGCCAGGGAGATGCAGAAATGCTGCAGAAATTTTCTGCTTCATTTCTGCATCGTGGGCACATAGCCTAAATGCAAAAAGGTAAATAAAATGACCAAAATTTCCACAACAAAAGTGTAGCTCTACCTACAGCGTATTCACACCCAGACTATAAGATTATGGCCGGTCTCTGGGTGGTGTTTTTTTACACAGTAGTCAGAACCTACAACATTGTGGTGCCGTGCATTACATGGGCTATACTAAGGGAGCGCCTGTCAGCATAGAGCGAATACGTCCATATACCGACCAGCAGAAAGTGTAAGAGAAGAACTATAGAAGGATGGACCATAGTGGAGCATTCCGGACTGGAGCAACATAAGGAGCCAGAAGGCTTCCCCCCGGTATTCCATGCTATGTGCTCCTTATAAAGAGACATCTCTCCATAGACCCCTCTGTGAAGACCACCCCCTTATCCAGATGATACATTCTCACTTCCACCATATATAATGCATACTGGCCATTTTATTTTTTTTTTCAGAAAATCACCAATTTTGGGTCGTCAGCTGTAAAAGAAGAAATGCTTTACACCAGTGCTGGGAACCTATGGCAGCGTGCAGAGGGGGCAGCAGAGCCCTCCTGGGGGGCACCATGGCCGCAGCACTAGCGCTACTGGATCGGGCCGGCGGGGAGAACTCTGAGCCGCCGAGTGCCGGCACCAGCTCCGCCACTGCAGCTAGATGTGCGATCTCTCTCGGACGGAAACACATCGAGCTGAAGTGTATTGCAGCGCACGAACTAGCCAGGCCCGTACGCTGCAATACACGCTGCCGGCCAATCAGAGGCCAGCGGCTGCCGGCCAATCAGAGGCCAGCATGACGTCGGCCGGTCAATCAGAGGCCAGCGGCTTCCTTCCAATCAGAGGCCAACATGAATTCGGACGGCCAATCAGAGGCCTGCGGCTTCTGGCCAATCAGAGACCAGCATGACGTTGGCCGGCCAATCAGAGGCTAGCGACTTCCGGACAATCAGAAGCGGCTGCCGGCAAATCAGAGGCCAGCATGACGTCGGCTGGCCAATCAGAGGCCAGCGGTCGCTGGCCTCTGATTGGCCGGCAGCGTGTACTGCAGCGCGCACGGACCTGGCTAGTACGTGCGCTGCAATACACTTCAGCTAGATGTGCCGACTACAGGAGAGGATGCTGCGCGGGAGAAGAAGGAAGGTGAGGAGGAGGGTTTATTATGTGTTTTTTTTTTTTTTTTAATATGGGATGCACAATGGCTGGGGGGGAGAGGGAGCATGTATACCAGGACTGAGGGGAGGGCCAGCATATATACCAGGATTGAGGGGAGGGCCAGCATATATACCAGGATTGAGGGGAGGGCCAGCATATATACGAGGATTGAGGGGAGGGCCAGCATATATACCAGTATTGAGGGGAGGGCCAGCATATACACCAGGATTGAGGGGAGGGCCAGCATATATACCAGGATTGAGGGGAGGGCCAGCATATATACCAGGATTGAGGGGAGGGCAGCATATATACCAGGATTGAGGGGAGGGCCAGCATTTATACCAGGATTGAGGGGAGGGCCAGCATATATACCAGGATTGAGGGGAGGGCCAGCATATATACCAGGATTGAGGGGAGGGCCAGCATATATACCAGGATTGAGGAGAGGGACAGCATATATACCAGGATTGAAGGGAGGGCCAGCATATATACGAGGATTGAGGGGAGGGCCAGCATATATACGAGGATTGAGAGGAGGGCCAGCATATATACCAGGATTGAGGGGAGGGCCAGCATATATACCAGGATTAAGGGGAGGGCCAGCATATATACCAGGATTGAGGGGAGGGCCAGCATATATACGAGGATTGAGGGGAGGGCCAGCATATATGCGAGGATTGAGGGGAGGGCCAGCATATATACCAGTATTGAGGGGAGGGCCAGCATATACACCAGGATTGAGGGGAGGGCCAGCATATATACCAGGATTGAGGGGAGGGCCAGCATATATACCAGGATTGAGGGGAGGGCAGCATATATACCAGGATTGAGGGGAGGGCCAGCATTTATACCAGGATTGAGGGGAGGGCCAGCATATATACCAGGATTGAGGGGAGGGCCAGCATATATAGGGAGGGCCAGCATATATACCAGGATTGAGGAGAGGGCCAGCATATATACCAGGATTGAAGGGAGGGCCAGCATATATACCAGGATTGAGGGGAGGGCCAGCATATATACCAGGATTGAGGGGAGGGCCAGCATATATACCAGGATTGAGGGGAGGGCCAGCATATACACCAGGATTGAGGGGAGGGCCAGCATATATACCAGGATTGAGGGGAGGGCAGCATATATACCAGGATTGAGGGGAGGGCCAGCATATATACCAGGATTGAGGGGAGGGCCAGCATATATACCAGGATTGAGGGGAGGGCAGCATATATACCAGGATTGAGGGGAGGGCCAGCATATATACCAGGATTGAGGGGAGGGCCAGCATATATACCAGGATTGAGGGGAGGGCCAGCATATATACCAGGATTGAGGAGAGGGCCAGCATATATACCAGGATTGAAGAGAGGGCCAGCATATATACCAGGATTGAGGGGAGGGCCAGCATATATACCAGGATTGAGGGGAGGGCCAGCATATATACGAGGATTGAGGGGAGGGCCAGCATATATACCAGTATTGAGGGGAGGGCCAGCATATACACCAGGATTGAGGGGAGGGCCAGCATATATACCAGGATTGAGGGGAGGGCCAGCATATATACCAGGATTGAGGGGAGGGCAGCATATATACCAGGATTGAGGGGAGGGCCAGCATTTATACCAGGATTGAGGGGAGGGCCAGCATATATACCAGGATTGAGGGGAGGGCCAGCATATATACCAGGATTGAGGGGAGGGCCAGCATATATACCAGGATTGAGGAGAGGGCCAGCATATATACCAGGATTGAAGGGAGGGCCAGCATATATACCAGGATTGAGGGGAGGGCCAGCATATATACCAGGATTGAGGGGAGGGCCAGCATATATACCAGTATTGAGGGGAGGGCCAGCATATACACCAGGATTGAAGGGAGGGCCAGCATATATACCAGGATTGAGGGGAGGGCCAGCATATATACCAGGATTGAGGGGAGGGCCAGCATATATACCAGGATTGAGGGGAGGGCCAGCATATACACCAGGATTGAGGGGAGGGCCAGCATATATACCAGGATTGAGGGGAGGGCAGCATATATACCAGGATTGAGGGGAGGTCCAGCATATATACCAGGATTGAGGGGAGGGCCAGCATATATACCAGGATTGAGGGGAGGGCCAGCATATATACCAGGATTGAGGGGAGGGCCAGCATTTATACCAGGATTGAGGGGAGGGCCAGCATATATACCAGGATTGAGGGGAGGGCCAGCATATATACCAGGATTGAGGAGAGGGCCAGCATATATACCAGGATTGAAGAGAGGGCCAGCATATATACCAGGATTGAAGGGAGGGCCAGCATATATACCAGGATTGAGGGGAGGGCCAGCATATATACCAGGATTGAAGGGAGGGCCAGCATATATACCAGGATTGAGGGGAGGGCAGCATTTATACCAGGATTGAGGGGAGGGCCAGCATATATACCAGGATTGAGGGGAGGGCCAGCATATATACCAGGATTGAGGAGAGGGCCAGCATATATACCAGGATTGAAGAGAGGGACAGCATATATACCAGGATGGAAGGGAGGGCCAGCATATATACCAGGATTGAGGGGAGGGCCAGCATATATACCAGGATTGAGGGGAGGGCCAGCATATATACCAGGATTGAGGGGAGGGCCAGCATATATACCAGGATTGAGGGGAGGGCCAGCATATACACCAGGATTGAGGGGAGGGCCAGCATATATACCAGGATTGAGGGGAGGGCAGCATATATACCAGGATTGAGGGGAGGGCCAGCATATATACCAGTATTGAGGGGAGGGCCAGCATATATACCAGGATTGAGGGGAGGGCAGCATATATACCAGGATTGAGGGGAGGGCCAGCATTTATACCAGGATTGAGGGGAGGGCCAGCATATATACCAGGATTGAGGGGAGGGCCAGCATATATACCAGGATTGAGGAGAGGGCCAGCATATATACCAGGATTGAAGAGAGGGCCAGCATATATACCAGGATTAAAGGGAGGGCCAGCATATATACCAGGATTGAGGGGAGGGCCAGCATATATACCAGGATTGAAGGGAGGGCCAGCATATATACCAGGATTGAGGGGAGGGCCAGCATATATACCAGGATTGAAGGGAGGGCCAGCATATATACCAGGATTGAGGGGAGGCCCACCATATATACCAGGATTGAGGGGAGGGCCATCATATATACCAGGATTGAGGGGGGGCAGCATATATACCAGAATTGAGGGGAGGGGCAGCATATATACCAGGATTGAGGAGAGGGCCAGCATATATACCAGGATTGAAGAGAGGGCCAGTATATATACCAGGATTGAAGGGAGGGCCAGCATATATACCAGGATTGAGGGGAGGGCCAGCATATATACCAGGATTGAAGGGAGGGCCAGCATATATACCAGGATTCAGGGAAGGGCCAGCATATATACCAGGATTGAGGGGAGGGCCGGCATATATACCAGGATTGAGGGGAGGGCCTGCATATATACCAGGATTGACGGGAGGGCCAGCATATATACCAGGATTGAGGGGAGGGCCAGCACATATACCAGGATTGAGGGGGGGGGCAGCATATATACCAGGATTGAGGGGGGGCCAACATATATATCAGGATTGAGGGGAGGGCCAGCATATATACCAGGATTGAGGGGAGGGCCAGCATATATACCAGGATTGAGGGGGGGGCCAGCACATATACCAGGATTGAGGGGAGGGCCAGCATATATACCAGGATTGAGGGGAGGGCCAGCACATATACCAGGATTGAGGGGAGGGCCAGCATATATACCAGGATTGAGGGGAGGGCCAGCATATATACCAGGATGTGGGCGAGCACATTCTTTATTTCTGCAGTCTCTTACCCCTGCTCCTGTCTGTGGTTGCTCTATGCTGCCCTCGCCTGCTATTTGTATCAGTTGTTTGTATCAGTAAAACCTCAATATTTAGGATAAATTGCCGTGTTGGCACTTGGCGATAAATAAGTGGGTTTTGGATTGCAGTTTGGGCACTCGGTCTCTAAAAGATTCGCCATCACTGCTTTAAACCAATCAATGTGCAAATATCAACATTTTTGAGAAAATACAATACATTTGATCAGATGTCAAAAAATATTCCAGAAAAAAAAAATTGTGATCAGAAATCATAAAGAAAAATTAACTCTTTAATACCATTTTTACCAAAAATACATTGTAAAAAAAAAGAAGTGTAATTTTCTACAGTACAATATTTATTTCTATTTTTCTCAAATGAATTGTCATTTTAGGCCCCCCAAAAATTGAAAATCAATGTAAAAAGTGTATTTTAATACAATAAAAAAAATCAGGGTAATTGTTCAGTTGTATTGCCAGTTTTACAGCACGACCCGTAGCGATTTACGATCCCACAGTCCGATGAGCTACAATCTTCCTGAGAAAGGATTCATCAATGTATCAGATGCTTTCTTGCATGTTTCTACATGGAGCAATACACATATGTTCCATGTCCCTTCCTCTAAGAAACCTTCAATGAACCCTGATAGGATCTACAGAGAATAGACAAGACGTCCTTTACAGTGTTACACACTTACTCCATACTCAGTCTAATTTCATCATTCATTTTACTTTCTGCTTATAAATGCATTCATTAAAATAATGAATATCTGCATTGAGGACAGTAGAAGAACGAGTTTGTGTTTGTTCATCAAGATGCATTATCTTGGTTTCGTCTTGGCACTGTTAACTGTTGGTAGGTAGGCAGAGTACTGGAGAGGTTGCTCCCGTCGTTCAGAGAGTTGCTCTGGTGCGGTGTTCTGTTGGTAGACTGACCGCTTTGTTGGTTTGCTATCAGGTGGTGAATCATATCGGTTATGAGATTGAGTTTATGATCCATTTGAGTTACCTACAAACATATAAAAAAAAATTCAAACAAAGAAAATAGCATAGATACAGACCACACTCCATACACATTTCACACTACCCATGAGCGCTGCCTGATATTGTAGCTTATCCCTAACCAAATCAATGGGGCGCTGAGTTGCAATACCAGACACACCCCATGGACAAGAGAGGCACAGTTTTGGGGAGAAATAAAGTAGATTGATCCTTTAATGCAATATTGGTTAGCCATTTAGACATTGTTGTTTTAATTGAAAACTATAGTTGGTGCGATTCGTTTCGCAGCACTGGGTCCATCAGCCACGTCAGTAATCTTTGGATGCTGGACAGGAGCCTCAAGACCTGCCTTCTACCTTCCAAGATCCCTGCTTCTCTTCTGATTAGCTGCATCTTTATGGTTACAGCATGATGCATATGTGACATTGCATCAGGCCGGCTAATCAGTAGAACAGCTGTGGATGCCGGGATGTAGGAGGTGGTTCTCAGGGCTCCGATGCAGCCGTCACAGATTATGGATGTGGCTGATGGACTGGGTCCTGCGAATTGACTCGCACCAACTCTATTGGAAACCTTTGTCAGATTGAACTACTTAATGAACTCAGAAAGAGCTTTCTGTCCACATCCATGAAAGTAGTAGCCAACACTTAAAGGGGTTTTCTACTACTCGGACATCTCCTTCTCCATATATATATTTTTGCCCTCAGTAAAATAATAACACCTATACTCCCTTCCAGTGTTCCAGCCGTGTCGGCATTGGCTCTCCTTGGGATCACGTGACATTGTTATGTCAAGTGATCCCTGCTGCCAATCAGCGCTGGCTTCACTCTTCCTGCCTCCAGTTATAGCACATACCTGTACATCCGGAGGAAGTAAGAGCAGCAACATCTCTCACTTCCTCTGGATGTATGCAAGTTGGCCAAAGGCGGGGAGAGTAAAGTCAGCACTGATTGCCCCTAGGAATCATGAGACATAATGTCATGCTGTCACACAAGGTGTGGGAAAGACTAAGTGCAACACAAAGGGAAAACGGAAAGGGAACCCAGACTAGGGAAAGTGGGGAGTGGAGAACTCCTAGGCTGATCTAGTGTCACCCTGTCTCCACTAATGTCCCTTTATTGGTTCTTCACCAATCGCCGCACGCATACCTCAGCCTGTCTATCCCTGGCATTAGGCTCAGTCTAGGGAACAGAAAGGATGAGCACTAGTTGATCCCCACTGAACACTAAAGACAACAAGGGGGGACAAACAAGGGAAAATCGCTTAGCTTTACTCGACTCCAGACAAATGCGCACACGTTCTCTAGCACCAGAGAGATAGAAGTACTGCTCTTGCTCAAGCCTTCACAAGGGGCAATGAATATCGCTGGCACCTCCCTCTGGCTCACAACAGGTATTTATACATCCAGGCCAGGGTGTTAATTAGCCCGAGGAAGCTAGCCCCTGGGTCCTAGAGATACATATTCTAAGAAGTTGTTTTAAGGCCAAATGAAGAGATCTCCTGCAACCAACTGCAGGATGACTGTCTGTCACTTCTGACACACCCATGACACACGCAATCCCCAGGAGAGCCAGTGCAGACACCGCTGGAATAGTGCTGGCACTGGAGGTGAGTATAGGTGTTATTATTTTACTGGGGGACACACATATGGATTGAGAAGGAGTTGTCTGAGTAATGGAAAACCCCTTTAAGCCTCCATACACAATAGACTAAGCTAATAGTCTAAGGGGACATTCAGACTCTTCCCTGACAGATGAGGTCAGAGGAGGTAAAATTCAAACTGCCTGACCCTTAATGCCTGACCCTTTTGTTATTCAGGTGATAAGCTGCTGCCAGAGCCGTTTGGCAGTGATTTTCACAGTTCTCCACTTTGAAAACACATGAACATTTAACCAAGCCAAACCTTCTCGTGTATGAGAGTTGGGAGAGGTAGTGGACGGCCGAACCAGCAATCAACTTTCAGTTATTGTGTGTGGCCACCTTAACTTGTGTGTGCAAGTCACAGATGACCACAGGTATTTAGACTCTTTGCAGTGTATGAGCAGCGCTGTAGAATTGGTGTCTGGATGCACCATTATGTATTTTACACTTTTTCAGAGAGTGAGGAATATTCTGTATGTAGTATGTGGTAATTGTCTGTATATCCTGTACTCCATGTGTGTATGTGTAAGTAGTAGCTGTGCATAATATAAATATATATGGTTTTATCTTATTTTCTTACCTTGTCCTCGACACGGTTCAATCTTGACCCAATTGTATTAGAGCCTCGATCTTTCACTTTATCTGGAAATAAATAAAAGTAAAAAAAAGTCATTTTTAAATTTACTATTAGAAATTAGCATTTTTTGGGTCCACTGGCATTCAACCAAATTTGTGAAACTGTTTACGATTTACAGTTCAGAGAATATAACATGAGAAACGATTCACCTATTCTTCCACAAAGCGATGAAATATGGCATCCTTATTCTGGACAACCTCTTAAAAAAAGGCTTTCCCATTGTTACAAATGACGGCATGTTGCTTGGATTTGCCATCATATGGTGTCAGATTATTACCATTACTATTGTTAATTTCTCTAAAACATAGCATTTATTCCATTTCATAGTGGTAGGAAGTGGAATCTATCCAGAAAGAAACAGTGAGGGCTTCCCCAATGACTGGTCCAGTCTGTAAGAAAGGAAAAAAATCACTGGTGTAATCAAAAAGTATTTTTATTGAAGAGAAATTCTACCCAAAACTTGCAAACTGTCTCTTCCAGTGCCACCTATTGGAAGTAGCAATCCTAAAAGTCAATATCAACCTTTTAACAAGCCTTTCCACATGATTTAGGATAAATGGGAAACTAGAATCTCAATTTGCAGCCATGGTGTTTCGGGGTGTTGCCCCTCAGCAGTGCAAAGCATGAGATCTGATTTAGCTGTGTGAGAGACTTCAGAAGGAAAAACTTTACCCCTTAGATCCTAGTGAGGAGAGTGAAATGCCAGAGTAAGGAGGCTTATAAACCATGCAATGGCTCCCCGGGGAGCTTACGAGCCTCCTTACACTGGCATTTTTTAGACAAATCATCTTACTTTTCCTCTAAGGATTCAATTTTCTTCCTTTTTTTCTATTATTTTATCACTGTTGATGACTCCCACTGATTTGCTATAGCAATGAGATGTGCACATATATACATATATACAGCTGAAACCAGAAGTTTACATACACTATATAAAAAGACACATATGCATGTTTTTCTCAAAATCTGACATGAAATAAGAATAAACCTTTCCCGTTTTAGGTCAATTAGGATTACCATAATTTTTAATATTTGCCAAATGTTAGAATAATAAGAAAGATAATGTTTTAACCACTTCGCTCCAGAGCCTGTTTTTGCCTTCGTGACCGGGCCAATTTTTTCAATTCTGACCACTGTCACTTTATGAAGTAATTACTCTGGAACGCTTAAACGGATTCCCCTGATTCTGAGATTGTTTTTTCGTGACATATTGTACTTCATGATAGTGGTAAAATTTCTTTGATATCACTTGTGTTTATTTGTGAAAAAATCGGAAATTTGGCAAAAATTTTGAAAATTTTGCAATTTTCAAACTTTGAATTTTCATGCCCTTAAATCAGAGAGATATGTCACACAAAATAGTTAATAAATAACATTTCCCACATGTCTACTTTACATCAGCACAATTTTGGAACCAAAATTTTTTTTTTGTTAGGGAGCAATAAGGGTTAAAAGTTGACCAGCGATTTCTCATTTTTCCAACAAAATTTACAAAAACATTTTTTTAGGGACCATATCATATTTGAAGTCACTTTGAGGGGTCTTTATGACAGAAAATACCCAAAAGTGACACCATTCTAAAAACTGCACCCCTCAAGGTGCTCAAAACCACATTCAAGAACTTTATTAACCCTTCAGGTGCTTCACAGGAATTTTTGGAATGTGGAAGAAAAAAATTAACATTTAACTTTTTTCACAAAAATGTTACTTTAGACCTAATTTTTTTTATTTTCACAGGGGTAACAGGAAAAAATGGACCCCAAAATTTTTTGTGCAATTTCTCTTGAGCGCGCTGATACCCCATATGTGAGGGAAAACCACTGTTTGGGCGCACTGCAGGGCTCGGAAGGGAAGGAGCGCCATTAGACTTTTTGAATGTAAAATTTGTCTGAATAATTAGCAGACGCCATGTTGCGTTTGGAGAGCCCCTGATGTTCCTAAACAGTGGAAACCTCCCACAAGTGACACCATTTTGGAAACTAGACCCCTTAGGGAACATATCTAGATGTGAGGTGAGCACCTTGAACCCCAAGGTGCTTCACAGAAGTTTATAATATTGAGCTGTAAAAATAAAATTTTCACATTTTTCCCACAAAAACGTTTTATATCCCTTAATTTTGCATTATCATAAGGGTAATAGGATAAATTGCACCATGAAATTTATTGTGCAGTTTCTCCTGAACACGCCGATACCCCATATGTGGAGGCAAACCACTGTTTGGGCGCACGGCAGGGTTTGAAAGGGAAGGAGCTCCATTTGACTTTTTGAATGTAAAATTTGTTTGAATAATTAGCGGACGCCATGTTGCATTTGGGGAGCCCCTGATGTGCCTAAACAGTGGAAACCCCCCACAAGTGACACCATTTTGGATACTAGACCCCTTAGGGAACTTATCTAGATGTGTGGTGAGCACCTTGAACCCCAAGGTGCTTCACAGAAGTTTATAATATTGAGCTGTAAAAATAAAATTTTCACATTTTTCCCACAAAACCGTTTTTCATCCCTTAATTTTGCATTATCATAAGGGTAATAGGATAAATTGCACCATGAAATTTATTGTGCAGTTTCTCCTGAACACGCCGATACCCCATATGTGGAGGCAAATTACTGTTTGGGCGCATGGCAGGGTTTGAAAGGGAAGGAGCGCCATTTGACTTTTTGAATGGAAAATTTGTTTGAATAATTAGCAGACGCCATGTCGCATTTGGGGGGCCCCTAATGTGCCTAAACAGTGGAAACCCCCCACAAGTGCCACCATTTTGGAAACTAGACCCCTTAGGAAACTTATCTAGATGTGTGGTGAGCACCTTGCACCCCAAGTGCTTCACAGAAGTTTATAATATTGAGCCGTAAAAATACAATTTTCACATTTTTCCCACAAAAAATGTTTTTCATTCCCTAATTTTGCATTATCATAAGGGTAACAGGATAAATTGCACTGAGTACGCCGATACCCCATATGTGGGGGAAAAGCACTGCTTTGGTGTACGGCAGGGTTCGGAAGAGAAAGGAGCGCTATGTTGGCTGGGATAGGTGGCAGACACCATGTCACATTTGAAGAGTCGCTGACATGCCAAAACAGCAGAAACCCCCACAAGTGACCCCATTTTGTAAACTACATCTCTCAAGGAATTCATCTAGGGAAGTAGTGAGTATTTTTTAATTTTTAAATTTATACCATTGGGCAGTGAAAAAAGCATAATTATATTTTTACCACAAAAAAATGTTTTACCCTCAGATTTTACATTTTCACACAGGGCAATGGGTAAAAATGGTGCCGAAATGTGTCACACAATTTCTACTAAAAGTGGCAATACCCCATATGTGGCCGTATTGTACCGCTCAGCCATACGGCGAGATCTGGGGGGACGGAGTGCTATTTGACAATTGGAGAACAAATTATTGTAGAATAGGCATTTGAATTTGGGAGCACAACATTTTCTGAATTTCTTTTGGGGGGCAAGGGCCATTTCGCTTTTCCAGAGCCTTTCTGCTACCAGTAACTTGGAAGTCCCTTATATTTTTAACAGATGACGGACCTGAGTGGGGACTAGCTTTTTTTGAGGACTGAGTTGAAGCTTTTATTGGGAACATTTTACGTAACATTTATCCGGCGCTCTAGGCTGAGCACTTACATCGGGGTTTCCATCTAAATTTCCAAGTGATGTAATTCAGATGAAACCCCTGCGGGATCCATTCACTATAATGAGGCAGCAGAGTTACTCTGGACTCCGTCTGGCCTCTGTTTAGCGGTGTCCTTTTTTTCAGAAGTGCACAAAACTGTGGCCAACCGCACTTTTATGCACGCCTAAAACAAATGACACCGTGGGATCCCAGGCCAGACGGCATCCACAGTGGCCTATATCTGCCTCATTAGAGGGAATCTTCCGTCATGGGTTTTGTCTGAATCACGTATTTCAGAGATTTACACGGAAACTCTTGTGTAAGCGCTCAGCGCAGAGCGCAGGATAAATGTGGGCAGAGCCTTACTGCGATCTTTGGGAGACATAATAAACAAATCAGTAGCCGGTGAAGAATTGGTTTTATTTATTTTTTACTCCTTTCCTCGTGTGATATAACTGATTAGATTACTTTATTCTTCGGGTCGGTGTGATTACAGCGATACCAGAATCATATCGGGTTTTTATGATTGACAGCTGTCACAGACTAAAAGACGCTTTTTTTTGCAAAATCTAGTTTTTGCATCACCATATTTTGAGAGCTATAATTTTTCCATATTTTGGCTGACAGAGTCATGTGATGGCTTGTTTTTTTGCGGGACGAGTTGACATTTTTATTGGTACCATTTTTGGGTACGTGACATTTTTTGATCGCTTTCTATTCCGTTTTTTGGGAGGTAAAATTAACAAAAACCAACAATTCAGGAATTGTTTTTTGAGGGTTTTTTTTTATGCCGTTCTGCGTGTGGTAAAAGTGATCAGGCAGCGTTATTCTTCGGGTCAGTACATTTACAGCGATGCTACACTTACTGTATTTTTTTTATTTTTTGGCGCTTTTACACAATAAAACAATTTTATGCTTTATTCTGAGCGCTATAACTTTTTTATTTTTCGGCTGATGGAGCTGTATGGCGGCTTTTTTTTTGCGGAACAAGATGACGTTTTCAGCGGTACCATTTTTATTTCTATTTTGCTTTTTGATCGCATTTTTTTCCACTTTTTGTTTGGCGATATGATGAAAAAGCATATTTTTTTGCCCCGTTTTTTATTTATTTTTTTTACGGTGTGCACAGAAGGAGTTAATTAGTGTGACACTTTTATAGCTTGGGTTGTTTCGGACGCGGTGATACCAAATATGTGTACTTTTTTTGGTTTTGTAAAAATATACGGATTTATTGGTTTAATATTTTATTTATTTTTTATTTATTTTGTGATTTTTTTTAACAGTTTAAAAACTTTTTTTAAACTTTTTTTTACATTTTTACTTAGTCCCTGTATGGGACATTAATTTTTATTTTTCTGATCACTGATCTCATGTAATGTAATAGACATGTATTACATTACATGAGATCTTTGCTGACTGTTTCACACCGTGTCTCCTGCCAGGCTTCAGCTGCAGGCTGAGCCAGGCAGGACACCATATATGGCAGATCTGGAGGTGGTCATGTGACCTCCAGCTGCCATAGCTACCCCAGGTCCTGGAAGGTATCAGGGGTCGTCGGAGAGGTAAGTAAGACGACCCCCTCTCCTCTGTCTATCTTCTATATGCCGCGATCACTATAGATCGCGGCATATAGAACATAGCAAAGGGTTAACATCACTGGGACCTGATCCAATCAGGTCCCGATGATGTCCCCTGTCAGAGCTAACGCTCTGCACCGGAATCGCAGCGCTTGCAGGACCCTGGGGGTCCTGAGCGCTGCGAGACCACCCACCGTTTTTAAACGTCGGCGCTGCACAGAGCCCAGCAAGCGCCGACGTTTATCTACAGTGGGCGGTCGGGAACCGGTTAAATAATTTGCCTGCTCCAGTGGTTTTGGGGTTACCTTGGTTAAAATTGCACAATCCTGTACTGGACTGGTCTACCAATGAAATTAAGTCTTGGAGTCCTAAGTGTTATGATAGATGTTGTAACGGTCGCATTGCTGCTGTGGAAAGAGGGGAATTACCTGTACCTATTCAGGATTTTTGGAAGGTTTTTTCAGAGGAGGAGTTGCAAGTTTTGCCTCCTCATAGGGACTATGATTGTACTATTGAGTTTGTCCCTGGAGCAACTCTTCCCAAGAGTCGCTTATTTAATCTTACTATCCCTGAGAGAAAGGCCTTGGAGGAATACATACAGACAAGCTTGGCCGCCGGTCACATTAGACCTTCTAAGTCACCTGTGGTTGTTGGATTTTTTTTTGGAAAAAAAAAGGACGGCGGTTTACGTCCATGTCTGGACTTTCGCGAAATTAATAAAATTACAGTACGCAATTCCTACCCACTGCCATTAATTCCTGACTTGTTCAACCAGTTAGTGGGGGCCAAGTGGTTCTCTAAGATTGATCTCCGGGGGGCATACAATTTGTTACGTATGAAGGAAGGTGATGAGTGGAAAACTGCTTTTAACACTCCAGTGGGTCATTTTGAGAATCTGGTTATGCCCTTTGGTCTTACCAACGCACCAGCTTTTTTTCAGAACCTTATTAATGACATCCTAAGACCGTTGATCGGTAAGAATGTGGTGTTGTATTTGGATGACATTTTGATTTTTGCGCCGGATCTGGAGTCTCATTGGCAGAGCGCACGTGAGGTATTGCAGTTGTTAAGCGACAATTCACTTTTTGCTAAGCTGGAGAAATGTGAGTTCGCTGTGCAGAGAATTAGTTTTTTGGGCTACATTATCTCCAGTGAGGGCTTTGAGATGGATCCGGTGAAGGTTCAGGCGGTGCAGGAATGGCCTAGGCCTATACAGAGATTTTTGGGTTTCGCCAATTATTGCAGAAAATTCATTAAGAATTTTTCTATAATTGTTAAGCCGCTGACCGATCTCACCAGGAAAGGTGCGAATACGGTTCAGTGGACTACTGAGGCCATTGAAGCTTTTGTGTATCTCAAGGAGAGGTTCAGTTCTGCCCCCATCCTTATGCAGCCTGATGAGACCAAGCCTTTTTTGGTCGAGGTTGATGCTTCTTCGGTGGGGGTCGGTGCTGTTTTGTCTCAGGAAAACAAGGATGGAGTACATCCCTGTGCTTTTTTTTTTCAAAAAAATTTTCTGAGACCGAACTTAATTACGATGTCGGTAATCGGGAATTGCTGGCGATTAAACTCGCATTTGAACATTGGCGTCATCTCTTGGAAGGTGCTAAATTTACCATTCAGGTTTTTACTGATCGTAAGAATCTGATCTATCTTGATGCTGCCAAGCGCTTGAATGCCCGTCAAGCTAGGTGGGCACTTTTTTTTTCGCGGTTTAATTTTTCTGTTACTTACATCCCGTGTACCAAGAATGTAAAAGCTGATGCTTTATCTCGCAGTTTTTCTCCCATGGTTGGTACCGAGGAGGAGGAGAGCATTTTACAGGAAGATGTTGTGATAGCAGCATTGGACTCCGTTTTGGAAGATGGGATTCTGAAAGCCCAGGAGTATGCCCCATCTAACACTCCCCATGGAAGGTTGTTTGTGCCTAGGAACTTTATGAGAGATTTGTTTGTGGAGTGTCATAAGTCTCGGTTGGCAGGTCATCCAGGAATTTCGGAGACTAAGAGACTTGTAGGTCGCAGTTTTTGGTGGCCTGGGTGGCAGAAGGAAGTCATTAAGTGGGTGCGTCAATGTACTGTGTGTGCTAGATCTAAGTCTTCACATGCTCCTGCTGCGGGGTTGCTTTGCCCTCTGGAGGTTCCTAGTGCTCCTTGGACGCATCTTGCTATGGATTTTATTACTGACCTTCCTGCCTCTGAGGGTTTCACTGTTATCTGGGTGGTCGTGGACCGTTTTAGCAAGATGTGTCACTTGGTTCCCTTCATCAAACTGCCCTTCGCCAGGACACTCGCTAAGGCTTTTGTTAAAGAAATTGTCAGGCTCCATGGCGTTCCTTCCGACATTGTTTCCGATAGGGGACCTCAGTTCGTGGCTCGTTTTTGGCGTGCCTTTTGTGACAGGTTGGGAGTCCATTTGTCATTTTCGTCTGGTTATCATCCTGAGTCTAATGGACAGACAGAAAGAAAGAACCAGGATGTTGAACAGTTTTTGCGTTGTTTTGTGGCTGACAATCAAGAGGGGTGGTCTGAGTTTCTGCCACTGGCTGAATTTGCTCTTAACAACCATACATCCTCTTCTGCTGGGTGTTCTCCTTTTTTTTGTTGTACTGGGAGACATCCGTCGTTTGGGTCATTCTCCAAATTGGTATCGGCTGTGCCGGAGGAGGAGAATTTTTCCGATGATTTGGAGAGAGTTTGGACTGATGTACGTCGTAACCTTCAAGAGGCCAACAAAAAATCCAAGAGGTACTTTGACAGGAAACGTCAAGAGGTTTTGTTTACTGTTGGTGACATGGTTTGGTTGTCCTCTAGGAATCTGCGGTTGAGGATTCCTTCTAAGAAATTGGGCCCGAAGTTTGTAGGTCCGTTTAAGGTGCTTCAGGTAGTTAACCAATCTGCTGTTAGGTTGGAGGTTCCTACCTCCTGGAAGATTAATCCGGTGTTTCATGTTTACTTATTGAAAAAAGCTGATGTTTCTGATAGGGACGCCACTGTCTCTGTTCCTCCGGTGGAGGAAGAAGGTGAATATGAAATTTCTCGCATTCTTAATTCTAGATGGCATAGAGGGAGATTGCAGTATCTCGTCGCTTGGAAGGGTTTCGGTCCCGAGGATAACTCCTGGGTAAGGGCGGATGATGTCTCTGCTCCTAGACTTGTCGGAGCGTTTCACAGGAGGTTTCCTGATAGACCTGGGCCTGGAGGATCCGGAGGATCCTCATTGAAGAGGGGGTACTGTTAGAACCCTCCTGTTAGTTTTTTCTATTTTGCTGGTCACATGACTTTTTGCCTATATAATCCAGCTCCGCCCTCCTGGCCTTGCAGGACTTCAGTGTTACATTTACTCTTAAGCTAGCCAGGTGCCTTGTACCTTACTCTGTAGTTTGCTTGGTCTTTTGACCACTAGTACTTCTGTTTGTTTGTTTGTCTTTGCTCTGCTACAATTTCTGCTAGGAGGTGTCCAACTATATCCCAGTCCTTAGTTCTTGTAGGGACCCCTCCCTTATATCTATAGGTCAGCGTTCGGACTAGCCGAGGACTTAGGCGGGTCTGTTCACAAGGAACAGGTCCCCCGCTGCATCGTAGGGAATCAGCTTAGTCCTATGGTAGGGACAGTTTTCCTTTCTTTCCTTAGTGTTTGTAGCAGTTCATAACAGCTCCCTGCATTCCACCGGTATGGGGCCACTCAATATTCCCACCGCGTGAAGGAGGAAGACTTAACAACCATCATGATCAATCCCCTACCTCACCACAGCTGGGCCAAGACCCAAGATAGTGACCCTGCAGTCCGCATGGTGAAAGACCTGCTGACCCGAGAAGACGTCCGTCTAGATCCGGATGCCCCAGAGGAAGCCAAGCAGCTATGGAAAGAGAAGAGCAGGCTGTTCCTCTATGAAGGTAAGCTGTGCAGAAGACTCGTCAACCACCGGACGCACGAGCTGACCTGGCAAGTCGTCCCAAGGCGAGATGCAGCTATGGTCCTGGAGGCTTACCATGACAGAGCGGGGCACTTCGGCTGGAAGAAACTGGAGTTCCTGCTAAGAGGACGGTTCTTCTGGATCAGCATGAGAGGGGCTGTAGAGAAGTGGTGCAGAGACTGTGGCCTTTGTAATCTAAGGAGGAAGGACCGCACCAGCCAGAAGACACCCTTGAGGCCCATCGTCACCAAGCAGCCTCTTGAGCTGGTAGCTCTGGACCACGTCAAATTGGCTCCAAGCCGGTCAGGATACGTTTATGCCCTGACAATCATGGACCACTATTCCCGATTTCTAGTGGTGGTCCCGGTAAAAGACTTGACAGCTCAAACGGCGGCCAGAGCCTTCCAGCAAACCTTCTGCCACCCACACGGGTATCCAGAACAGGTCCTAACAGACCAAGGTCCTGCATTCGAGGCCAAAATCTTCCAAGAGTTCTGCAACCTCTATGGCTGTAAGAAGATTCGGACAACGCCTTACCACCCACAAACCAACAGGATGTGTGAGAAAATGAACAATATAGTCATTGATCTCATGAAGACGTTGCCCCTGGAGGAATGCAGCCTGTGGCCAGAAAAACTGCCGGACCTGATAGACTTATACAACCATATCCCGGTGAATGCTACAAACTGCACCCCGGCTTACCTGATGAGAGCCAGACCAGGTAAGCTGCCCATAGACCTGGAGATGGGAGTCCTAACACCCAAGGACACCTCCCCAGATGCGGACTGGGATACGGAAAGGCGACTGCAGTACAAGAAGGTACAGGAGAGTGTGGAGAAGAGCCTGGCCCAGGCGAGACAAAAGCAAGAGAGGCTCTTCAACCAACACGTCCCTGCTTGTCCCCTGGAACCTGGTGAGCAGGTTCTGAAGCGAAAGAGAAGGCTACACAAGCTGGATGACCAGTGGGAAAGGGAACCCTACACAGTACTGCAGTCTGATCACGACAACCCGAAGGTGTGCGTGGTCACTAAGGATGGAGGAGAAACCACTAGTACCGTCTCCAGAGACCACCTAAAAATGTGCCCCGAGCAACTCCGTAGTGCAGAAGAGGATCAAAGTGACCTTGAACCCGCAGAGGACAAGGAAGAAATGATCAGCACCATTCTCGGAGAATTCCCTCAGTCCTGGACTCGAATAAACGGTGCCATAGTGGTACCCGTCCTGCATTTCCTGCAACCGGCTCAGCAACAACCTACACCAGAGCAGGAAGGTGGAGAAGAACAAGCAGTTCCAGAGGCAGAAGGGCCTGTACCAGCAGCCCAGGAGAGTCAACCCTCTGCTGACAGTGAGCCTGCCATGCCTGCGGTAAGCCAGAGGACCCGCAGACAGCTGCCTGCCCTGCCTGTAAGTTTAGCCAGTGACTGCACCGCGAGCGCTAGTGAGAAAAACCAGGTTAGACCACCACCAGACAGTGGGTTACGTAGGTCAACCCGAAGCACTAAGGGGCAAATGCCAGCTCGCTGGAAGATCTAAGTGGATAATGTATGTATTTAATGTGTTATGTTGTACCCTGGTTATTAATTATGTTTTTCTAGTTTTTCTAGCTCATGGACTGACAGGTTATGGACGATGAATAACCGGAACTATCATGTAGATAGTTGCAGTTGGTGCCTCTTGCGAAGACGGCCACGGAAGAAAAACCTGTCTGGCGTGGCCCCGTGTGGTCCAAAGTAGGTAGTTTTGCCTTGCAGCCACGCCCAACGTTTGGGGTTTGCTTTGGACAGGTCCCCACATCGCTCAAAGACTTCGCCTTGTTGGGTGAAATGGACACCCGGTCGCGGAAGCGCCGTTTCCTTAAGGACAAAATGCACTTGTACATATGTTATGTTGTTGTTTATAACCTATATTTGTGTTTCCTGTTAGTCCCGGAGTACTAAGTTTTACTAGGGGGGAATGTGTCACCCTGGCCTGGATGCCACAAATGTATAATAAAGCTGTGTCTGAGAGCAAGGGGGAGGTTCTCTGGTCAGGGACCATTAGCATGCAGCACCTCCTGTCCCAAGTCAGTAGGGGGAGCAGGCTGACCCTATAAAAGCTGGAACTGGGGGCAGGGTTAGAGAGTTCTGGACGACCTGTCTCTGGAGTGAGAGGTGTCCCAGAGAAGGGAGAGCCAGTTCAGCTGAAGCTGAGGAGGTCGTGTGGCAGTAGAGGAGCCACGAGCCAGGGACAGAAGGCGAGGAGAGCCTGTCCTGGCTGAGAGAGAAACTGATCTACCGGACTTGGTGTCCGAGGCTGTTAGGAATCCAAGTCCTACAGCAAATAACCAGCCCGCAGGGGACTGTATGTTCCTTGGCCTAAGAAGCCCGGAGGTTCCGCCACAGCAGAAGGGACCAGCAAAGCTGCACCAGGCCAAGAGTAGAAAGGGACCCAAGTTGCAAGCCATACGGGCGAGAAGACACGGTGAGCTCAGGAACGTGGGCTGTTACACCACAAGGAGGGAAATAGCCAGAAAGAGCGCAGAGAGCATGGTAGGCCTTCACCCTCACCCTGACCAGGGCTGTTTTTGGGTCGTCTCACCTGTTCTAATAAAGACCCTGAACTGTTTAAGAGGCCTCCGTTTCCTGGCTATTGCGGTCAGAATCATCCCCTCCATCATCCATCTATATACTGCCCTGGGGCCACACTCCTCCCGTGGGGAGTTATACTACTTAGTGCTGCACACCTACATCTGCCCCAGCGGTCTGCACTGCAGCGGCGGTTAACCCTGACCGCAATCCACGGGTGGCGTAGTCGGACATTTAAAACCCTACAAATAGACTGCCACAACATTTGGTATGACCACCCTGAGCCATGGACCGGGTTGCCACTACTACCCCCATTATTGCCCTATTGCCCTATTGCCCGGTCCCGGGTAACCCACGGCCCAGGGGGCGAGTCATATCCATAAGATAGGGCATCAATGTATGATCGGCCGGGGTCCTGCACGCAGCACCCCTGCCGATCAGAAGTTATCGGTGCTGGCGGCGGCGGCCACCAGCCGGAAGTACTTGCCTGCGGTGTTTGGCCATCCATCTGTAGTGGCCGCCGCGGGGTACTGCACATCCGCCTCCCATTCAATTGAATGGCAGTTTGATGTGCACTAACAAGTGCCGACCACTACAACATGGCGACCAGTCACCGGAAGGTAAGCACTTCCGGCCGGCGGCCACCGCCGGCACCGATAACAGCTGATGGCGGGGGTGCTGTGTGCGGGACCCCGGGCAAACATAAATTGATGCCCTATCCTATGGATAGGGCATCAATGTGAAAGTAGTGGACAACCCCTTTAAAGCACAGTGGCCATGAGGTTTCTATAAAATCCCATCCACTTTGCTTGAACTGCAAAACACTCTGTTTTTGCCACAGCAAATAAATATTGTCAAAAACAAACCGAAAGCTCATTGTGGGAACATAACCCCCAAGAGTACTATGGGGCCTGTGACTTCCTCCTCTATCATTCTTCCTCAGCGTCTGACGTCTCAGCACAGCGGGCCTGATGACATCACTACATGGCACCCACTGCCCTGAGATGTGCAGGCGCTTCAGAATGCATGCTGCATAGACCGGAGCAGCGGGGAACAAGGAGGAGAGGTGAGTATTTTTTTTTTTTTAAATCAATGAGCACATTTTGGTAGTCATAGTAATGTATAGAGGACCATGGGGAATTCATTATACTGTATGGAGGACGATGGAGGTGCATTATACTATATGGAGGACTATGGGGAGTGTATTATACTATATGGAGGACTATGGGTAGTGCATTATACTGTATGGAGGGCTATGGGTAGTGCATTATACAATATGGAGGACTATGGAAGTGCATTATACTACATTGAGGACTATGGGGAGTGCATTACACTACGTGGAGGACTATGGGAGTGCATTATACTATGTGGAGGACTATGGGGAGTGCATTATACTATATGGCGGAATATGGGGTGCATTATACTATATAGAGGTCTATGTGGAGTGCATTATACAGTATGGAGGACTATGTGGATTGCACTATACTATATGCAGGACTATGTATGTGCGTTTTTACCTGCAGATTTTCGGCATCTAATGAAAATCTATGGGGAAAATCCACACATAAAACTCAGCATACTCACAAGAGAAATTGACATGATGTGGATTTGATACACACACCGCAGCTCAGTTTACGCTGAATAAAATTAAAGCACAGTGGCCATGAGGTTTCTATAAATTCCATCCACTTTGCTTGAATTGTAAAACACTCAGTTTTTGCCACAGAAAATAATTAGTGTCAAAAGCAAACCAAAAGCTCATTGTTGGAACATAGGCCACGCGAGTACTATGGGGCCTGTGACTTCCTACTTCGTCATTCTTCCTCAGCATCTGACGTCTCAGTACAGCGGGCCCTATGACATCATTACATGGCATCCACTGCCCTGAGATGTGCAAGCACTTCAGAATGCTTGCTGCATAGACCTGAGCAGTGGAGAACATGGAGGAGAGGTGAGTATTTTTTTTTTAAATCAATGAACACATTGTGGTGGTCATAGTACTGTATAGAGGACTATGAGGAGTGCATTATACTGTATGGACTATATAGGACCATGGGGAGTGCATTATACTATATGGAGGACTATGGGGAGTGTGTTATACTATATGGAGGACTATGGGAGTGCATTATACTATATGGCGGATTATGGGAAGTGCATTATACTACATGGAGGACTATCGGCAGTGCCATATACTGTATGGAGGACTATGGGGAGTGTATTATACTATATGGAGGACTATGAGGAGTGCATCTTACTGTATGGAGCACTATGAGGAGTGCATTTTACTATATGGAGGAGTGCATTATGCTATATGGAGGACTATGGAGAGTGCATTATGCTATATGGAGAACAATGGGGAGTGCATTATACTATATGGAGGATTATGGGAAGTGCATTATAGTATATGGAGGAATATGGGGTGCATTATACTGTATGGAGGACTGTGTGGATTGCATTATACTATATGCAGGACTATGGGGAGTGCATTATACTATATGGAAGACTATGGGGAGTGCATGATACTATATGGAGGACTATAGGGTTCAGCACACTATATAAAAGATTATGATTTTGCATTATACAATATGGAGGAATATGGGGCCCATTATAGTATATAGAGGGCTATGTGGGGGCTATTATAATATTTCGAGGGCTATGTGGGAGCCTTTATACTTTGTGGAGGGCTATGTGAGGGCCAATATACTGTATGCAAGCAATTATACAGTGTGAAGGTTTGAGTGGGGACCATCATACCATGTGGAGGGCCGTGGGGGTCATTGCACTGTTTGGTTGTACTGTTTGGAGAGCTAGTGGGGGCCATTATACAGCATGGCGAGGTGTGGGGCCATTATACTGTATGATGACCTATTATACTTTATAGAGGGCTGTGTGGGGGCCAAAGCTGGGGGATCACACTGTGTCACGGTCACCATACTTTGCCGGGGGAGTTGAAGTCGAGTACAGTAGGGTCATCATTATGTGCATGTCCAGGGTACTGTGAAAGAATTCACATACTGTGTTTGTTGGGCACTTTTGTTGGTATCATACTTTAAACATGCAATGAAAGAGGAATCTGGGGCTTCAGTAGGAGGAAAATTACTTTCTAAAGGCTGGAAAGTTGTGAGATATGCTCTTCTGTGACCCCGTCGAATGTTATTTTTTTTGTTGGGTGGGGGGCAACTAGCACTTCTGCTATGGGATCCCATGATTTCTATGTACACCCATGTCTATGGGCCTGTTTACATGCCAGTGTATTTTCACAGTCTTGGGGCTCATTCACATGTTAGTTTCTATGCTATTTTTTATTTTTTTCACAGGTAGCATGTGTACCTATGACAGTCTATGGGGATGCTCACATGTCCATGATTTTTCATTGAGATATGTTTTATATTGATTCAAGTGTCAGATCAAATTCATCAATGAAAGTGTCCGGGTCTGTTAAAAGATGGGCCAGAACTCGGATGAAGTTTGTCCGTTTTTGACTGACCGATGGGAAAAGTACTGATGTAATTCTGACCAACCTAAGGTAAAAATCACTGATTAAACTCGCTCCATTTTTCTCGTACATGAAAAAACCTGATGTCTGAATGAGGCCTAAGTGGTCCACACAAAATTATATACAGTATCACCAATGCAAGTCTATTAGGCCGCAAAAACTGTGGACAGCATTTGGATGTCATCTGTGTGCCAGTCATGAAATGGACTGTTGGTTATGAGAAGGGGGAGAAACATTCATCAGTTTTATTTTCAGCTGAGAAAAGCTAATGAACCCTGACCAAACTGTGATGAAACTGATCAAAAACACTCATCACACTTACACCATTTTTGTGAGTAGAAGACATATCACTGTTGCATAATTCAGCACTTTACACACTACAGGGTTAACCCAACAGATTAGCTATGTAGCATCCAGAAGGCGGGAGGAGAAGAGTTAATATAAAGCTCAGTCACAGGTTTGCCTTTAGAGTAATTAGCTTGGAGGAGCAGAGCAGCATGGAGCAGGGTGATGGCTCCACATTCCCTCTTATCCCTCAAGGAGGAGGATAGGAATTTGTCCTGATCCTCCTCCGCTGCAGCCGGCTGTGCAGGATGGGAAAGCATGAAGATGATGGGAATGTGCACTACACGGAAGGAAGATGTGTAAGGTAACTGGAACAATGAGGCCCACAGGGGAGTTACTGCCCTGTATGGAGGGGAACGTACTATAGGTAAAACTGCCACCAATGGATAATGACCGATCAGTAAAGATGAGCAAGACTTTTGAAACTTACATTTGCAGAGTTTTCCCAGGAAATTCCATTCTCTGCAAATGTCTTCCAAAGCCTCTACTTGCCCTGAAAAACATGTATGACGCCATTCCCTTTTTTCCTTAACACACTAATCCCCTTCACTGCATTGATGTCGCCCTCTCTCTCTGTCTGTTTTCTATCATGTTTCATGGCTTTCTCTCCCTATTTCTATGGCTAGGCTGTGAGCTGTGATGTACTTTTCTCTATCCAGGTTCACCACAAAATGGCTGCTTCCTTTCCTGCTTCTGCTTTTATACTTGCTATAATAGTCCTTCTTAATTGTCTGAGCTATACTATGTTAGGCCTCATTCACATGTGCAGGGTTTAAACATGTACGTGAAAAAATGGTACCGGTGTCCTCAGCTTTCGATCAGTGTTTTTCACCGATGGATAAAGAAATTACAAAGCTTCTCCTATACAATGTTAAACTTGTACAGGACACTGATGGCACACTGACAGACCCATAGACCACTATTGGACCTCCGTGTCATCTGTGCTGCCGGAAAAAAAATGGACATGGCTCTGTGTGTTCTGTATGGACACAAGGGGTGTGTAAAAACACTGGTGTGTGAATAGCACCATACATTGAGTACACGTTCTATCCATTAAAACTGCTACAACTCGTGCGTGCATTGCAGATGAGACCTAATATGATGGCAGCAAGGCATTCTGGGAAAGCCCGTCTTCTCTGACTGATGCAATCTTCTGCAATGTCTCAAAAGGTGACATTCATTTTAGGCACAAAAATTTAACATGAACTTGATTCCCGTTGAATCGATTCGCTCAGATCTAGTCATCAGAAAATGTTTAAATTAGTTTGTTTTCCGTGTGTTTTTTTAATGTTTTCATACTTTCTTCTCACAATCTTGCAGTTCTCACACTGGCCACCAGGGCTATTTTAGACATTTACTTCTGTCCTTTCTGGAAGAATTTTCAGCAAAGCTTTTTATCAGAGGCCGGATTACAATGACCGGTAACATACAGCTGATAATACAGGTTCCACCAATCACAGTTGATGTCACACCTGACCTTACTCCCCTCCCCTTCACCCAATGATCTTTGTACAAGCTCATTGGACGCTTCAATGCAAAACAGAGGCCCTGACTTCAGACCAGTGGTGTTCATGCTAATCTTGATGAGGTCGGTGTGCTAGAGTCATGCAGAGGTCAATGAATCAGGACTATCAGAGAACTAGCGAGCGCCTTGTGTGTCTCCATGTGTGCCTTGCCAATAATCTTACTCCAGTCAGTGACTGGAGTAAGATATGTCGCACAGAGAATGCCACAGCTTATAAAATTTTGCTGGTGCCCACTTTATCAGGGCTGGGTGAAAATGGAGTGTGAACGCTAAAAAGTCACAATTTCAGCCCAGCTTCGAGTTGCGCTAAAACTTTGTGACTTTTCAAAGCTTTTTACACTAGTATTCTGGCTTTGAATGAGGCCCATAGTGTCTAAGTGAGTTTATTGCTGTTAATGTAGATTTCCTGAAAGAACAGGACATATGAACATAGAATAGCCTCAGGGGTCAGTGTAAAAAATTCTAAGATTTCTAATTTTAAATATAAATTTTGATATGGGAAAATATTGCCAACTTTTTTGAATGCATTTAAAGTAAACTTTTTTTATGATGCCTCCCCTTTAATTTTGCTTATGAAAATTTGGAGCTCTGAATCTGAAAAACTGAGCACCAACTACTATGAGGATTTACTGTTAGAAATGAATGAAAGGCAGATAAATTCAGAATAACATTTAATGTTTTATATGAATTTGACCCCTTTGCATATATGGGCGTAACTGTACGTCCGCGCTGAGGTGACTGCATGTGGAGGCGGCTCAGGAGCTGAACTCCTTCCACACGTGTCTGATGCAGACTGAAATAAAGGGGTTGTCCATTACTCAGACAACCCCTTCTTAATTACGGTTTCAATCATGTGAAATAGCAGCTATGCTCTCCTCTGGTGCGGGCGCCATTCCAGTGATGTCGGCGTCTGGTCTCCTGGAGCATGCATGACATATCACGGGAACCCTGCAGCCGACGCCATTCCAGTGATGTCGGCGTCTGGTCTCCTGGAGCATGCATGACATATCACGGGAACCATGCAGCCGACGCCATTCCAGTGATGTCTATGTCTGGTCTCCTGGAGCATGCATAACATATCACGGGAACCCTGCAGCCGACGCCATTCCAGTGATGTCTGTGTCTGGTCTCCTGGGGCATGTGTAGCACCCCGAGGGTTCGGTTGCTACAGGGGTATTGCACCTCAACCAGAGGTGTGATATTCCACTCCCAGGTAAGGATGGAGTGTGGACCAGGGCTCAGTTAGCTGCATACGCACACACTCCCCATTTCCGGGGGAAAGCTCGATGGTGCTCCCATTTTTGCAGGCACAACTGACCATGTCCCTGGCTGGAGTGGGGAGGGGGTAGAGAACCCAGTGGTGTAGGAGCAGAAGGGGACGGTTTCTGGAGCATAGGAAGGAGCGCATTGGGTGCAGGTCACCTGAGCTCAGCACAGAGAAGCAGATATAAGGTGAGAGCCATCTCAAGTCTAGGAGAATAGTAGGAGTAGTAAGAGAGAGAGCTGACAGGGAGCAGCAGCTCAGCCTGAGCTCAGCTCCATGAGGCAGGCCTAGAGAGAAGGCCGGGGCCAGAGAGAAGAAGAGAAGAAGGAAGGAAGGAGAAGAGACAGAGGAGTGGAAGGGCTCCAGAAACAAGAAGGCAGGAGGGATCCTAAGAGTGCAGAACGGCCAGCAACCATTGCAAACCCCATTATACCGGGTGAAAGGGTCAGGCCGTGGAAAGGTACCGGATCCCTAAGTTGGTGGAGGCGAATCTACCCTCAGCCAAGAACCGGAGGTTGTGACCATTTATTGGTGCGACCCCCCGCTAAACCTGCTAGGGAGGCACCATATAGGATAGCGGGAAGTGAAGGCCAATGCTTACCCGACACGGTCCGCGGTAGCCGGACAGAAGTCAGGACACTGGTGGGGCACGAGAGGCCAGAGAAAGGACAGAAGGGGGTCCTGTGCCATACTCCTGAATTGCCTGGGGGTTGACCGAGCTCCTCACCTGGTGGACACAGCACGGCTCGGGCAGTCCTTGCTGACAGAAGTGACTTGGATATCAACTGTGAGTAAAACACCCTGGACTGCATCATTGGACTCTGTGTCATTTATGCTGCGCCTGCACCATCACCCCCAGCATTCACTTTCACTGCCCTGAGGCTACACTTTTCCCATGGGGAGTTATCCTATCCCTGTGCTGCACACTAATACCAGCCTCAGCGGTCTGCCTCGCAGCGGCGGTTATCTCTGACCGCAATCCACGGGTGGCGTAGTCGGACATTCACAAAACTATAAATAGACTGCCACAGCATTTGGTCTGACCACCCTGAGCCACGGGATCGGGTTGCCACTACTACCCCCATCAGCACCGTACACTAGAAGGCCTAGTTCCGGGTACCCCACGGCTCAGGGGGCGAGTCACATGCATGACTAATCATAGGATCCCTGCAGCCAATCAGTGACTGTGACTCACCCCCTGGGCCGTGGGGCACTTGGAACCGGGCTTCAGTGTGATGATGGGGGTAGTAGTGGCAACCTGATCCCGTGGCTCAGGGTGGTCAGACCAAATGTTGTGACAATCTATTTGTAGGGTTTTGAATGTCAGACTACGCCACCCGTGGATTGCGGTCAGGGAGGACCGCCGCTGCAAGGCAGACCGCTGAGGCTGATGTAGATATGCAGCACAGGGATAGGATAACTCCCCACGGGAAGAGTGTAGCCTCAGAGCAGGTAATAGGATGCTGGGGGTGATGGTGCAGGCCGCAATAATAAAGGTCCAGAGTCTACTTCAAACAGTCCAGGGTCTTTATTGTAGGTGGTACTTATGACCCAACAGGAGTACAGGGTAGGAATGGGCCTGGGTGTCTGAGAACATTCAGGCGAGCCCCACTGGTCAGGGTGAGTGGGTAGGCCTACCGTTCTCTCTGCCCTTGCTGACTATCTCCCCCTTTAGTGGTGTGATAGCCCACGTCCCTGAGCTGGCAGTGTACTACACCTGTATGGCTTGCGACTCGGGCCTTAGGTACCTGTTGCTTCTCTGTGCTGTACCAGTCCCTCTGTGTGGCGGAGCCTCCAGGCTTCTCAGGCCAAGGGACCTAAAATCCCTCGCAGGTAGGTTATCTGCTGCCGGGCTTGCAACCCTGACAGCCTCGGATCCCAGTGTCCGGTTATGTAGTTCTCTCTCTCAGGGTCCCTTCTGCCTTCTTGTTTCTGGAGCCTTTCTACTCCTCTTTCTCTCCACCTTTCTTCCTTCCTTCTCCTTCTCCTCTTCTCCTTCCTGGCCCCGGCCTCTTCTCTAGGCCTGCCTCGTGGAGCTGAGCCCAAGCTGAGCCTCAGCTCCCTGTCAGCCCTCTCTGGCTGAACTTCTTCCCTCTCTGAACTAACCGACTGAACACTCTCCTAAGATGGCCCCCACCTTTTATCTGCTTCACTGTGTCTGAGCTCAGGTGACCTGCAACCAATGAGCTCCTTCCTATGCTCCAGAAACTGTCCCCTTCTGCTCCTGCATCACCGGGTTCTCTCCCCCCTCCCCACTCCAGCCAGGGACATGGTCAGTTGTGCCTGCAATAAATGGGAGCATCTGCGAACTGTCCCCCGGAAATGAGGAGTGTGTGTATGCAGCTAACTGAGCCTTGGTCCATACTCCATCCTTACCTGGGAGTGGAATATCACACCTCTGGTTAAGGTGCAATACCCCTGTAGCGACCGAACCCTCTGGGCGCTACAACTGCATCACTCTCTCATCCTTTGAACAGAACTGACAACCAGAGAGCAGCAGCAGATTACACTTCTTTAGGGTGTCCCTTTCGTCTGAAGGAAGTGAGAGTGAAATGGCTACTGACTGCGTGATATGAGGTCACTCGAGTCCTGGGAGACTAAGCGCAGACTTGGGTAGAACAGCAACAGCACAAAAGGTGATTATAGCTGTTTTATATGTAGGAAATATTGTGATTGAGAGCTGTTTGAGTAGTGGACAACCCTTTCTATATAGCTGACATTTTATCTCTAACAGTCGCAGTCAGAGCTTCGTTTCGGCCGCAGCTGTTAACCATTTAAATGCCGCTGGCTCCCACTGGCGCTCTGGGATGAGGCCGATGAGTTAAAATGAAAGCTGGTGGCATGCTGAAGGTCCCTGTCTCGACTATATTTGAACTGATCTGAATCAGAGCTTTGAAGGAAACTGGTATTTTCACTATATAGCATAATAATGTGGTATTGCACCGTGTCATAGAAAATATTGCAATTTCTGAAGCCACTAGTAAAGGAGCATTCCTTCACCCCTCTCACCTCCTCTTTTGCAATAGGACAAAAGAGGGCAATCTAAGCAGCCCATATGCAGAATGCCCAGTTGACAAGTAGGAAAATTAGATGTAGCTGGATAGTGAACTATGGGGGAAGGCATCGGCGAGATCTTACAATATCCCACCGCTGCCACCAATTTGTCAGGGATTTGCACACACAGACTATCCTGATTACTCACTATGTAGTTACCGGCAAGCAAGCCGTGAGCGTATGGCGTACACGCCTCCGAATTTCAACGCATTGAATGTGTATATGCCCCCAAACGATCATTGCCAGCTTCACGATAACCCAATTAATAGTATTCACTGCCACCACCGATCAGTTCTAAATACAGGCCTGATCGGACTCCTGCTTTCTGGTAGCGTATGGCTTCGGGGGAGGAACGATTACAGAACAGAAGAAACAGGACTAATACATTTTATATTTAATCCAAAAGGAGGCAGGGTTTATGAAAAAATATACAAAGGATTTTACAAAGAGGGACAGTACAATACATATACAGTTACACAAAATAAAAGGTATTAATGGAAGAACTTACTAGACAGATCAGAGACTATTCAATTTACCTGGAGGAGAGGTGCTCCAATGGACTGTTATGGAGCAGGACCTGTGCTTACAAATATGTATCTCACGGCATGAGTATAGACCCATATTCAGCTGGATCTTTTATGCTGAAGGGGTGGCCCTGCCCACACACTCCCCTGTGATGACCTCACGTGGGCTCATCTCTGTCCATCATGGTTTTATGAAATCTATAATTTCTGAAATAACTTCTCACTGGTTGATCACAGAAGTTAGCAAGTGATGCCATCTTTTTTTAATGTGATTTTGCCTTGAGAAGAATATTGAAAATTTAACCCCATGTCAATCATTGTGCCCTGTTTGGCGGGATTATAGAGGTCTACAGCATACAGTTGTAACTGGACACTTCTGCAGCTAAGAAGGGAGGGGGCAGAGAGACAGCGAGTGACAAATGTGTCACAGCAGCTCTCAGCCAAGAAGCTGCCACAGCAAGACCCCCTTTGGACCCCAGCCATGCAGCATGCCCTTTGTGTCAGATACAGTATTCCCATAACTCGGTATTGAATTATAGCATGTCCTAGTTATTCATAATCTAGATTTTCGAGATCCCAAGAGAATGGGAAATGTCACGGTCATAGAAATATTGAGAATCTCTTTCTCCCCCTCCGAAATCCCACTCACTATTCCCTCCTCCCCTATCTACCATTTGTCAAAGGAGCAAGAGCTTACACTCTTCCCAATTGCCCATATGCAAATAGCGGGATCCACCAAGTGTTCAGGCTAATCACCATATAAAATGGAGACAGGAGTGATGAATTGACACCTGGGTGAAAAGGATACAGCTGCTAGAATTCCTTTGAAGCTTAGCTCATCTCCATTTGCACATGTATTCAAGCTGCAGTCTGGTAGGCACTGAAATGAAATATGGAATATCAGAGTTTCTATAACACTGATTGTGATAGGATACATATTTTTAGTGGCAGGGTTAGCTAAGGAACAATATACATATTTTTCCTTATCTGAGAACAGTACGGGTGCGCTATGATGCAAGAAGGCAGGAATGACCAACCGAAGATATGTCATGTCTAGTCTCTAAAGAAAGGTAAATTTGTAATAAGAAATGTGATATTACATGGAAACTTCTGCGATCAACCAGCGAGGAGTTATTGTGGAAGTTAGAGATCTTAATAAAACCATGAAGTGGTGCCAAGCCCACAGTGAAGTCATGACAGGGGAATGTGTGGGCAGGGCCCCTTTCAGCATAAAAGTTCCAGCTGTAGTTGAGAATATAGTCATGCCGGGAATTATATATTTTATAAGCAGAGGTCCCATTGTCTGTGTAGAACTGTACCAATCTGACCTTACACGTCCTCGAGGGGGTGCGGAATGTCATGATGGTGCAAATGACAGATCCGTACCACGTGCTCCGTCTCACGTAATTGTGACGTCAGGCAGGTGGTGGGGTGTGGATTCATCAGTTCCGACAGTGGTAGGATTCTGTGGGGTCCCTCCTGCTGCCAATTTCTTTGCATTGGTGGCAAGCGGTGGGATCAAGATAATAGTGTGTGTGTGTAACGCATACTCAGACACTTAAGATCAGCTCAGCACTAGACAGTCCGAGTGCAAATACTGTAAGGTGTGTGTGGGTGCATCAGGTGGCAGTTCGGTGTCACTGACCATAGAGGATGGCCAGTGGCACCAGGGCCAAAACCAAGGAGATGGCCAATGCACCATATGGTGTTGAGGAGGTGGAAGACCACGTTACTCTAAGAGAAGGGGAGTCCAACTTAGGCCCCCCAGAGAGAGATTCACCAGTGGTCGGTCCCGCAGTGGGCTACCCACCACCTGACCCCCTCATACAAGTTTCCCTAGCGAGTCTCCAGGTTGGAGACAGGGCCACCTATGAGACCCTCATGGCAGAACGTCAGCGGGAGCACGAGCACCAGAAAGATGTGTTCCAGCTCCAACTGCAGGCCCCAGCCAGTCGCAAGTCCCCTGAGATCCGAGTCCCGAAGCTATGGACGAATGACTTCTCCCTTCTGCACAAAGGAGGGGGCTTGGACACTTTCTTGCTGGCATTTGAAAAAAACTGCCATCAGTACCATCTGCCTGAGGAACAGTGGGTCTGGTTCCTAACCCCTCAGCTTAGGGGTAAGGCCCTGGAAATCTTTGGGTACTTGCACAGTGAGACCACCCTGAGCTATGAGGACTTCAAGCAGGCTCTGGTCTGGCAGTACAACTTGACTCCTGAGTCATACCGGAAGAAGCTCCAGAGTATGCAGTGGTGTCCTGCAGACTGCTGGGTCGATCACATGTGGGCCCTAATGAGAGCAGTTGATCCTCGTCCCAGAATCTGTCCACTGTTTTGTGTGTGAGTGGGGGTGGTGGGAGGTCCCTTGACAACTTTCAGACTGCTACCATAGGCCACGCCAGAGCAATGGGACTGTGAGACACCGGTGCTGAGATGACCCTTGTGTGGCCCGAACTGGAGTCACCCTAGGATTTGATACCTGATAAAACTTTCGCCGGCTCCGGGATTGGAGGCATCAAGCCGGCGCTGTCCATCGCCAAGGTGTATGTGATCAATTCTGCATGCTGTATGAAGTTGTATTCAAACGTTCAAGTAAAGTTCTTTTTTATAAAATGGAGTGGAAGTTCCCTAATGTGTGTGCGGTGGTTCCTGAGGTGGAAGAACCGAAGACAGCAGAGATCTGCGACCAAAACGTGAGTGTTACACACCACATACAGAGCACAGGAGAATTGGGACATGTGTCTTTATCAGGGAGCCAGAGTGTGGGAACACAGCAGCCCCTCACCACAACTACCACCCTGAGCCCCTCACACCTCTCTCCCCATGGGGGACGAGATCAATCAAGTCAGCTGTGATGAGGCCTCAGAATGTGGCCATACGGCAGGCTGGAGAAATTTGTCCTGTGAGGTTGTTGCAGAGGGGGCAGACAAGGGGCAAACAGCTGCAGAGGGCGGGGCAGTTCCAGGAGAGATAGGGCTCCCAGGTAAGGCCGCATGGTAGGGTTCCTCCACAACCAGGATGTTAGAGGGCCAGGGTAGTCCTTTTAGACCAGATGCTTGGTCAGAAGCAGAGGAGAAACGGGCGCTACCCGCGGTCTCAGCGGCCATAGCCACTGTTACTTGCAGTGGCGGCACCCGGGCCCTAGTGGCCCCTCGGGAGTCCGACGGCTTCTCCCCTTCCGACCAAGTGGCTGCCGGGTCAGACGGAGGCCAGGAGACGTGGCAGGTTTGTCTATTCTGGCCATGTCCAGTCAGGGGTTTCAGGTGGCGTTAGAGACTGACAGCCTGAAGCCTCGTGAGGAGCGGGCGGCACAGCCTCCCTCGAACTCGGTCCTCCAGTGGGTGGTCTGGGACCAAGGATGGCTATACCGGGTAGCAGTCCAGCGAGGCTCACCGGAGGCGTGGCCCAGGGATCAACAGTTAGTGGTACCCTATCCGTTCAGGG
This sequence comes from Phyllobates terribilis, assembly GCF_046119375.1. Classification (NCBI taxonomy): domain Eukaryota; kingdom Metazoa; phylum Chordata; class Amphibia; order Anura; family Dendrobatidae; genus Phyllobates; species Phyllobates terribilis. The sequence continues at coordinate 256,757 of NW_027363120.1, forward strand.
TGGAGTTTGTTGCAGATGGCACACGAAATTCCGATGGCTGGACATCTAGGGATCCATAAGACCAAGGCCAGGCTAGCCCAGCATTTCTAATGGCCAAGGTTGGGGGCTGAGGTAACTGTCTACTGCCGTTCGTGTTACACCTGTCAGAGGGTGGGGAAGGTGGGGCGGTGGCCCAAAGCCCCACTGGTAACTCTGCCCATCATCGAAGAGCCTTTCAGGAGGGTGGCTGTGGATTTGGCTGGCCCGATGGCCACTCCCAGCAGCTCAAGGAAACGCTTCATACTGATGGTAGTAGACTATGCCACCCGGTACCCGGAAGCGGTAGCCTTGTCATCCATTCGGGCAGACAAGGTGGCTATCGCCTTACTGAAGATGTTCTCCCGAGTGTGTTTTCCCCAGGAAATGCTCACCGACCGGGGAACCCAGTTCATGTCGCAGCTGATGGAGACCCTCTGTAAGCAAATACAGGTGCAAAATCTGGTGACCAGCCCATACCACCCACAGACCAATGGCCTGTGCGAACTGGCACTCTGAAGCAGATGCTTAAGATGTTGGTTGACTCCTAGGGGCACGACTGGGCGCGGTACCTCCACACCTGCTCCTTGCCTACCGGGAGGTTCCACGGGCCTCAACGGGGTTCTCCCTTTTGAGCTCCTGTACGACTGGCGTGCGCGGGGCGCCTGGCTCTGGTGAAGGAGGTCTGGGAAGGGGACTTGGCCTCCCCTGGAGTGTCAGTCATTGAATGTCTTACGCTTCCATGACAAAATGCAGGCCTTGGCACAGCTGGTGCACGACAATGACGCGAGCCCAGGCCGACCAGAAGTGATAGTACGACCAAAATGCTTGTGAAAGGACCTACCAGCCCTCCATGTGCTCGCCAGAGGTAGCCTGACCGCCATTAGGTACCGAGATGAGATCCTCAGACCCCTTGTGAGACCTTATGCTGGTGCCCTGGGTGAAACCTAATGCAGGACAATGCCAGACCTCATGTGGCTGGAGTGTCAGCAGTTCCTGCAAGATGAAGGCATTGAAGCTATGGACTGGCCTGCTCATTCCCCAGACCGGAATCAGATTGAGCACACCTGGGACATCATGTCTGGCTCCATCCACCAACGTCACGTTGCACCACAGACTGTCCAGGAGTTGGAGGATGCTTTAGTCCAGGTCTGGGAGGAGATCCCACAGGAGACCATCCGCAACCTCATCAGTAGCATGCCCAGGTGTTGTAGGGAGGTCATACAGGCACGTGGAGGCCACACACAATACTGAGCCTCATTTTGACTTGTTTTAAGGACATTACATCAAAGTTGGATCAGCCTGTAGTGTGTTTTTCCACTTTAATTTTGGGGGTGACTCCATATCCAGGCCTCTATTGGTTAATAAATTTGATTTCCATTGATGATTTTTGTGTGATTTTGTTGTCAGCACATTCAACTTTGTACAGAACATAGTATTCAATGAGAATATTTCATTCATTCAGATCTAGGAGGTGTTATTTGAGTGTCTCCTTTATTTTTTTGAGCAGTGTAGTATAAATATGCTCCAAGATAATTCTGCAGTATTTCACAGTCAAATCCAATGGTAGTAAAATATAAAAAATAACCTTTATTCAATATTTTAAAAAGATTTTAAGTGTCCAAAATCCGTCACAAATTTCCTAAAATTATCCTAAACATAGGACTATTGTGTATGGTTTTAATTTATCTCACCGGCTAACCATTTATATATATTGTCTTGTTGGGAGGCCAGGGATTAGTCCCAATTCCTAGGGGTATCTCTTTATTTATATGTATAACTCCCTTTTCAATTTGGCCTCTGGCTATTAGAAATCATGCTATCTCATTTCTCCTCATTGTGAGTCTGCAGTCTGATAATGGCATTAATAATATTCATTTTACCATGTCCTGTGCTATTCTCTTCAGAACGGCTTTATAGTGCTGCCGTCATATACCGGTGCGGTGCTTGTTTCTCCTGATCTAGGAGCTTTATATTGAGGTAGCCTGGCTAATCATCTCTTGTAGTACTTTCTATAGAAATGCTCAGCCCTACGCGTTTCATCATTCTTATGAGACTCTCATCAGGGGCTCACAGTCTATGATCTTTTTTGGTTTGATAGTACAATAGTTTTGTAATAAACTTATCGGCAGGGTTGCCGGCAGCGTCTGGCGGCTAAACCAGCGTGACTTTATAGGAAAGTTGGTGCCCCCTCTTGTGCGCCCCCCCCTTCTGTCATCCAATCGAGTGACTCGGGTGCGTTGCAGGCGTATCATGTTGCGATCATATAATCATGCAGGGACTCGTCTCATTCTTCCAGTAGGATCTTTTTCTCACAGATGTCTTGGCTGCGCTGCGATCTCACAGTATTAATATGTCTTTCATATCTAGGGAAGGAGACTGGTATATTGCATTGCATCTTATAATGTAGTCTCTACGAGTTTGTTGCGATATGAGTTAATAGTGTTTGTTCGTAGTTTGTCATTTGTTTGGTTTACAGACAGATCTGCCTGTTTCATGTGCTACCTCGTCCCACCTACACTTAGATCGATGCAGAACTTCCTTTCATCGTGACAAATGCCATCTGGCTATGTCACTGCTTCCGCACCAGCAAACGCTTGCGGACGTCTATTTCCTCAAAGTTCATTTCATTTGATCGTATCAATATGTCCATAATAGACATTGGGATGACTTTTATTCTGATTGTATCGATGTATCTGTATTATTAAGTCTTCAGATGAGTATTTTATAATATAAAAACAAAGGAAGAAATTCTGATGAAATTTGTCCTATTGTTATTAAACTTCAATTTGTTCAAGAGGTCATTTTTAGTGTTGAGCGAGCATGCTCGACACTGCTCAGTACTCGCCCGAGCATCTCACTACTCGGGATGTTCGGAGAGCACCGAGCATTTCCGGGTTACTCGGGCGGGAGCTCGGGTCTCCGCCCTGCATATTTGGCGCTCTTTACCGAGCCAATGAACATGCAGGGATTGCCAGCCAGTCACTGTAATGCCGCAGCCATGTTGTTTGTGGGCATTACAGTGATTGGTTGGCCGCATAGCGTCACCTCGAGTATTTAAAACCGGGCGCCGCCATCTTGGAAACAGTCGCTCCGGATCAGACAGTGTAGAGACAGCGCTGCTGATTTAGGGAGAGATATAAACTGCGAAATAGTTAGTGTAGGGTCTGTAAAGGCTGCCAGATCAAACAAACAGTCCTTCTCAGGACTAATATCCATCCCAGATACCAGGCAGGCAGGCTGTATAGGAGACACAGTGGTTATACCAGCAAACGCTGCATTACAGTCCTGTGTGCTCCTGTTGCTGAAATTGCTGGACTTAGCTCCAGGTCTCAGGGGACAGGAAAAATCCTTTTTTTTTTTTTTTTCCTCCTTCACACTGTACAAATACCCATTTTATTAACCTTTTGTTCCCCCCCCCCCCCAAAAAAAAAAAAAAAGCGTGTCTGATTTTTCAGACACAAATATATCTGTTGAAAATAGTCAGGTGTAGGCTAGAGAAACAGAAGTGTTGTTTTGCACTTCCACGGTTCAAACCTCTGTATTATCCACTTTGGCCCATTTGTATCTAAAAAAAAAACATGGTTTGAGTGTGTCGCTCACTGTTCAGCCGCAATTATATCTATTTAAAAAAGTCTGGTATACCCCAGTAAACAATAACTGTGGTTTTGCCATCCCACGGTAAAAAATCTCTATTATTCAGGTTTTAGTAGTTTTTACGTAAAGAAAAACAGTAATAGTTTCTCCCTGATTGTTCAGATTGTTTAAAAGAGTCGGGTGTAGGCCAGAGAAATAGAACTGTGGTTTTCCTCTTCCACGGATCTAATCTACTTTTTATTACCCTTTTTCCATTGATAGTGTGAGTGTAAGCTATTTTACTTCCTTTACAATGGGCAAGGCGCGTGGCAAGGGACGTGGAACTGGACGTTCTGGTGATGGTTTGTGCAGAGGACGGGGCCGTGGCCAAGGTGAAAACGTGCCACAACCAACGCCACATCTTCTCGCTCCCACTTCTTGACCGAATTATTAGGGAAGCACAGAACAACACCAGTATTGAGAACTGATCAGTGTGCACAGGTTATTAATTGGATAGCAGATAATACTTCCAGTTACATGGGCACCACCACCTCCGCTCTGTCTTCCACACAGTCAGCTCTTAGTAGCCGTGAGTCTCGACCGCATACTCCTCCTCACCCTGATGCTCCTTCCTCCCACCATGCTGAGTGTCGTCAGACAGCAATTGATCCCACACTTGGACACTCTGAAGAGCTGTTCACTGGTCCATTTCCATATTTGTGCCCCTCGCCTGATAAGCTTGTGGTGGAAGAGGAGATCCCATGTAGCGATGCCCAAATATTTGAACAGCCACGGCCAGAGGAAGTCGACGCTGCCAATTTGTCACAAGAGGTGGACGATGGCGAGACACAATTGCCAGGAAGTGAGGAGGAGCATCGTGGTGCGCAAGTGGAAGAGGAGGAGGTGGTGGATGATCTAGTAACTGACCCAACGTGGCAGGAGGACATGCAGAGTGAGGCCAGCAGCACACAGGGGGAGGGAGGCAGAGTACCTCAACAGGCAGGAAGAAGCAGTGTGGTGGCCGCAGACAGAAGGCGGGCAACCGTTCCCCATAACACCAACACGAGGGACGTTGCCAGTACAAGCGGTAGGTCTTCCAGAGTCTGGAATTTTTTTAAAGACTCTGCTGATAGCCCCAAAAAGGTCATATGTTCCACCTGCCATGCCAGCATCAGCAGGGGTGACAAAACTACCAGCCTGACCACCACCAGCATGATCAGGCACATGGCAGCAAAGCACCCGACTTTGTGGGGCGAAACCCAGGGTCCACGACCAGTGTCAGCGGGTGTCACCACTGCTTCTTCTACTGTTGTGCGTGCAATAGAACCCCCTGTTGTGTGTGCAAGGCAATCCCTTGTCCATACTGCATGTAAAGATTCCCCCTCCTCTCAGTCTTCACTTGTTATGGCAGTTTCTCAAGAAACAGCATCCACGTCCACGTCCCACCGCAGCGTTCAGTTGTCCATATCCCAGACCTTTGAACGAAAGCGGAAATTCGCAGCTAACGCCCCACAGGCCACAGTCCTAAATTCGCACATTTCACGACTGCTTGCATTGGAAATGCTGCCTTTTAGGCTGGTGGAGATGGAATCCTTCCGCAATCTTATGGCGGTGGCCGTCCCTCGGTACTCGGTCCCCAGCCGACACTATTTTGCCCGGTGTGCCATCCCCGCACTACACAAGCACGTGTCCCAAAGCATCTGCCGTGCCCTCAACAACGCAGTTACTGGGAGAGTCCACCTGACAACAAACACATGAACAAGTGCTTGTGGCCAGGGACAGTACATCTCTCTGACGGCACACTGGGTAAACATAGTGGAAGCCGGGACCCAGTCGGACCTTGGGACGGAACACATCCTCCCCACACCGAGGATTGCGGGCCCTATGTCAGTCATAGTTGCCCCCATAGTTTATAGCTCCTCCTCCTCCTCCATCGCCTCCATCTCCGCCTCCATCTCCTCCTCCATCTCCATCTCCTCCTACTGTTCAGCCTCCTCCTCCATCTCCTCCTCCTCCATCTCCATCTCCTCCTCCTGTTCAGCCTCCTCCTCCATCTCCATCTCCTCCTCCTGTTCAGCCTCCATCTCCATCTCCTCCTCCTCCTCCATCTCCTCTTCCTGTTCAGCCTCCTCCTCCATCTCCGCCTCCTCCTCCTGTTCAGCCTCCTCCTCCATCTCCTCCTCCTGTTCAGTCTCCTCCTCCTGTTCAGCCTCCATCTCCATCTCCTCCTCCTGTTCAGCCTCCATCTCCATCTCCATCTCCTCCTTCTGTTCAGCCTCCATCTCCATCTCAGATATCACCACATCAGTTACAAGCTGGAAGCACTGCAGTACTGCCTCCGCCAAGTGGCAACAGGCTGTGCTGAAACTCATAAGCTCAGGTGATAAACCTCACACTGCTTGTGAGTTGTGGACAGCTGTGAAAGAGCAGGCAGATCTGTGGCTGAGACTGCTGAACCTACATCCCGGCATGGTCGTGTGTGACAATGGCCGTAACCTGGTGGCGGCTCTGAGGTGAGATCACACACGTACCATGCCTGGCTCATGTGCTTAACCTCGTGGTTCAGCGGTTTCTTAAATCATACCCCGAGTTGCCAGATCTGCTCGTGAAAGTACGCCGCCTGTCAGCTCATTTTTGCAAGTCTGCTACAGCTTCCGCCGCCCTTGCTGTGTTGCAGCAGCGTTTGCAGCTTCCAGCACACCGACTGGTGTGTGATGTCCCACACGTTGGAACTCTACCCTCCACATGTTGCAAAGGATTTGTGAGCAGAAGAGAGCAGTTGTGGTGTACCAGATACAACAAGGCCGTCGATGTTCAGGTCAGACTCCACACATAAGACCTCAGGAGTGGACCTGGATGTCTGACATATGTACCATCCTGACAAACTTTGAGGAGGCCACCAAGATGGTGAGTGGCGATGACGCCATCATTAGTGTCAGCATCCCACTTGTCTGTCTTTTGCAACGCTCTCTGCAGAGAATTAAAGAGGAGGCATTGCAGCCAGAGTATGATGAGATGGATCAAGAAGCCGTAGTGGGCGATTACACACAGCCCAGCCTCATCTCATCCCAACGTGCATTGGGGGACAGAGGGAGAGGAGGAACAGGAGCTGCTATCAAGTGCTGTAGATGGTAGTACCTGTACAAGTGTTATACCGTCGGTTCAGCGTGGGTGGCCTGAGGACAGGGGGGAGGAGGAGAGCATGGTCAGTCGTCATCTTGGTGAGGACAAGGAAATCTTGCCCATTACCAGTCTAGCACGCATGGCTGACTTTATGTTGCGCTGCCTTAACTGTGACCCTCGCGTTGTCAAAATGTTGGGTGACAGTCATTACTGGTTGGTGACACTTGTAGACCCCCGCTACAAGGAGAACTTTCACTGTCTTATTTCTGAGGTGGAGAGGTCTACAAAAATGGGCCTGTACCAGAAGGCCCTTGCTGCAGAACTGTTAAAAAAAAAAAAAAAAAAAAAAAAAATTCCCATCTGAACACGCTAGCGGCAGAGGTCACAGTTCGTTGACCAACCAAAGCGTACAAGCGAGAGAGGCAACCCCAATCTAGTAGAGGCAGGGGAACACTGTCAACGTTCTGGGACAGTTTTCTCAGACCCTGAGGCGTGGGGTACTCTCACAAGGAGTGGAAAGTTTCAAAAGATGGTGAGGAAGTACCTTGCCGACCGTACCAGCGTCCTTCGTGCCTTTTAATTATTGGGTATCCAAGCTGGACACTTGGAATGAACTCGCTCTGTACGCCTTGGAGGTCCTGGCCTGCCCTGCCGCTAGCATGTTATTGGAGCTTGTTTTTAGTGCCGCTGGGGGAATTATAACTGATGAGCACACTCTCCTGTCAACTGACAATGCTGACAAGCTGACCCTTATCAAAATGAACAAGGGCTAGATTGGGCCAGACTTCTCATCACCACCAAGTGACAGCAGAGTAACATAAAGTCAAATCCACGGTGTTATTTCGGGAGGTGTATTCCCATGCACCACTTCACACCCACACATGGGTATACGCTTCCTCATTTCGGCTGTTTTATGTTCTTCTCCTTATCCTCAGCCTCCACCACCACTATACCACCAGGGTGACCGTGGTCCGTGTTGCCATTATTGAAAGTTTCTCCGTCCTTATTTTTGTCAGCTTTTGCTTGGAAGGCATAAGCAAAGACTGTGGGAGACCCACTCCCCAATAATGGGAATACTATTTTTAAGATGCTGTACTGTCTGGCTCTTGTAAGGGGCATTAAAAGCATCTTGTTATACCACTCTGACCTCCACGTCTCTTGTAAGGGGCATTAAAACCGTCTTGTTAAGCTACTGGGACCTCCACGAGTCTTTGAACGGGCTCTGCATTTCCTCCTAATTTTTTGAAGCTTTTGCTTGGAAGGCATAAGCAAATACTATGGGAGACCCACTCCCCAATAATGGGACTTATGTTTGTAATATGCTGTACTGCATGGCTCTTGTAAGGGGCATTGCAAGTTCCTCATAATTTTTGGAAAGCCTTCCATTCACTGCTTAGGCTAACAGTGTACAGGAGACCCAGTTGGTATAAATGGAAAAAACTGTTTAGTTAAGGCCCTCTGACCTCCATGTCATTTCCAAGGGGCATTGGAGTGCCTCAAAATTTTTGGTAGGCATTGCACTCACTGTATGCCCTATAACTGTGTAGCCGAACTGCTCCTTTTTGTTACAGAAACATATCCTACAAGACATATGTGGTTGACTGGCCTGATATTGATGTGAATGGTCCCTGTTCCTCCTTCTCCTTTGCCACTACCTCATCCATCATTTTTCACCTGAAGCTTTGTTTTAATGGGAGTCATAGAACTGTGATAGTAGCAGGAAAACATCCAGAAATCCTCGGAGGAGGTAGGATATGCGCCAAAACGCTGACCACCTCAGGCCTAGCCGCTACTACATACATGCGCTTGCATTCCAAGAAAACAAAGCAGATGCTAACTTGTATCATCATCATCATGGTCCTCACCTTGGCACTCTCAACTCCCCTGATGGAGAAGCCAGGGCCCACCAGAGGAGTCTGGTTCTCTGGTGGTCTCGTCCAATGCTGCCCTAAAGCAGGCCGGGCTAAGAAAAGTGTGTGGGGGGAAGTTGACAGGAGAAATGGGGGCGGCTGGGGACCGTTTATGCAAGCAAGCAGTATGGTATTGCAGCCTGGGGGTGGGTGGGTGGCAGGCTGCATACTTGCGCTTGCATTGCAAGGAATGGGAGAGGTACAATTGAACACTGCCCTGGGACAAGGACTTGAACGGGTATAGTTGCAAGTCTGCAACGACAGGTGCAGGGTGGGAGGCATCTTCGCATGTACCATGAACAGGGGTTTGGCATGCACACACTACAGCGGAATAGGCTGTCCTTCCCACTAAATGCACTGGGGAGGGCACAGGTAATGTTTTGGTATACGCGCTTAATCTTATGTATAAGGTACAGAGGGACAAATAGGGGCGGCTGGGGACTGAGTTTGAATACCTCGCTGCCGAAGCAGCCATGAGGTAGTGGCCAGCTTCGGCCTCCTCCAAACTAAAAGGCCCCATTTCAAGTGCAAGCTAGCAGTATGGCATTGCAGCCTGCGGGTGGGTGGGTGGCAGGCTGCACACTTATGCTTGCATTCCAAGAAAACAAAGCAGATGCTAACTTTCATCATCATCATGCTCCTCACCTTGGCACTCTCAACTCCCCTGATGGAGAAGCCAGGGCCTACCAGAGGAGTCTGGTTCTCTGGTGGTGTCGTCCAATGCTGCCCTAAAGCAGGCTGGGCTAAGAAAAGTGTGTGGGGGGAAGTTGACAGGAGAAATAGGGGCGGCTGGGAACGTTTATGGACACCCGGCTGCCCCCAGGCGGCTGGGGACCGTGTGTGGACACCCGGCCGCGGGGCGGCTGGGGACCCAGTGTGGATGCCCGGCTACCTGGCGGCTGGGGACTGAGTATGGATTCCAGGCCGCCAACGCAGCCATGATGTGGTGGCCAGATTTCGCCTCCATATGCCTAAAAGGCCCAATTTCAAGTGAAAGCAAGCAAGCAGTATGGTATTGCAGCCTGGGGGTGGGTGGGTGGCAGGCTGCATACTTGCGCTTGCATTGCAAGGAATGGGGGAGGTACAATTGAACAATACCCTGGGACAAGAACTTGCACGGGGATAGTTGCAAGTCTGCATCTTCTGACGCGGCAAGGATCATTTCTGATGGGCACACTTTTAGGCAGTGACCTGGGTGTCAGAGATGCTTCCAGGGGTATTCCCCATGCTGTTCCCATGTATTTTCAGCACTGTATGCATGTGTCACACAGCACATGGTCAGATAAGGTTGTAAAATGTTAAAATGACATTTCCCGGTGAATGCATTTGTCACGGTTGAAAGCAATACAAAAGTGCAAAAACTTCTAAAAAAATGCTACTTGTTAACATAGCCCAAGGTGTGGAGGAGTATTTTTTTGGACGGGGTTATTTATTTCACCTTATACACAAGTCTTTACCCTGGAAAGGAAGTTCCTTAACATATTTCACAGGAAAGCAGTTTCAGTTTCATTTTTGAATGTTTTATTGTGAGCCCTTAAAAGTGGCTTAATACCTCTGACCACGTTGTTGACAGCAGTGACCTGGGCATCAGAAATGCTTCCTGGGGCGATCCCCATGCTGTCCCCATGTCATTTGAGCACTGTCACTATCGTTTTGGGCACTTGTTAGGCTTTTAAAAGACGGCCGGGAGTGCCATGCCAAAAATGCTCAGGTCTCCCATAGACTAACATTGGGCTCGTTGCTCGGGTCGAGCACCCGAGTATCACGGCGAGCTCGGCCCGAGATTTGAGCACCCGAGCATTTTAGTGCTCGATCAACACTAGCGTGCACAGCTGCTGGTCCTCAAACCGGGTGGACCAATCGAAGCCCGGCGCGCCGTACACCCACTCAGGTGCCGGAGGTGGAGGCTCCGCGAGGGAACCCAGCAGAAGGTTCCTGACTTCAGTGCCTGGGAGTGGAGGTTCCGGGAGGGCAACAAGTGGAAGGTCCTCAGTCAGTGCCCTGGGGTGGAGGTTCCGGGCTGAGCAGCTGCTCCAGGGAGGGCATGGCGGGGTACGGAGAGTGTTGGTGTAGGAAGCCCAGGAGCAGGTCGGCGCTTGCAGCGTCTGGGACAGGGGATTTCTTCCCACCTGCTCCTGTGCTGCACACGGCCTCCTGGTATTCAGCGGGTTCCGCTGGGTTGCCGCTGCTGGCATCCTGTGCTGCTCTACACCGTGCTGCAAACTTCTCCAACAGCTCGCTCCTCCACTTGGTAACTGCTGCTTGCTGGGCCTGGTCCACTTGTTGGCTCAGCTCCAGAATCTCACTCTGGAGGAACTCCGCGTCCTCCGGGGATAACTTACTGGCTTCTCCCTCCAGGGTGAGGGGGGTCGCTTGCCACGGCAGCAGGCCAGAGGCGGAGGCTTGATCCTGACTTCCGTCCATGTTGTCTGCCGGGTGCGGTCTGTCTAGACCAGGGTTCCCCAACTCCAGTCCTCAAGGCCCACCAACAGGTCATGTTTTCAGGATTTCCTTAGTATTACACAGGTGATAATTGCATCACCTGCACAGGCAATAATTCCATCACCTGTGCAATACTAAGGAAATCCTGAAAACATGACCTGTTGGTGGGCCTTGAGGACTGGAGTTGGGGAACCCTGGTCTAGACTGGTTAAGACCACACCCTGTCTCCATTCCTTCTTTCCTCCTCCTCCTCCTCCTCTTTCGGGGTCGGTCCCATGGCAATCTGCTGTCGGTCACTCCTTGTGACGGCCTCCCTGCCTTGACGGACACATCTATGCGGACAGTCACAGTTGCAAGGGGCAGGGTATGCTTTTGGCGCCATTCTGGGACCCGGCCCACGATGGGAGGTTCCATACTGTTGTCTTTGATCACGCACATAATGGCGCCCGTTCTTCTGGGGCGGGCACCACATCAGTATCATTACACAGTTCTTTAGGCACACTTCACCCACCGATAACGGGTTGGTCACTTATCTTGTTCATGACTCCAGAGCTGACGCGCCCCCTGGCAGCTGGGCCTATGGATGCCGGTATAGGGGATATCACCGTGGCTGGCCCGGTCCGTGACCCAGGGCGGTCAGTAAAAAGGGGAAGATATTGGAGGATCTGGGGAAAGTGTTTGTGACGCCACCTGTGGAAGGCAGCCAAAGGGAGCTGCCGCTGCGGAGCAGTCCTCTGGAGCTGATGTTACGGCAGCAGGGATGGTGTGGCTCTCCACAGGTAGAGCTTGCTCCTGGGCAGTGTAAGGCAGTGAAAGTTGCACTGGGCGTTGTAGTGCAGGGAGGGAAAGATGGCGCAGATAAAGAATGGACTGAGGCAGTGCGATGCAGTCATCCGAGTCTTTTCTCACAGTTCTTATGACAGTTCCATTGGTGCACTGTACAGTTGTCAGCCTCCCCACGTCGCGCTGCGTTCACCAGGCAGGGGTTCAGCACTTCCTCAGGTAGATTAGGAGCACCTGACAGAACTCCACTTTCTGTGTTCCTAGCTAGACAGTCTTCACACTGGGTCTGTCTCCCTCCTGCCCTGTGCTTCCCACTCTCAATCCCATTTGGGTGCTCTGAAGCCCCTCCTGTACGTTGGAGTTCCCGGACCTGCTTGTCCCTCACGGGGATTAGAATGAGGCTTCAGCAACTGACTATATAAGCCAGAAGCCTCCCAGCCAAGACCTGGAGTTACACGGCTGGACCAGGGGTCCGTCCCCTTCCTGCGGCTTACGATCCCTGTCTTCTGACAGATGCGGGGCATACGGGTGCCGTCCTGCACTCGCCGTACCCCCTAGGATCCCTTCCTTAGATCGGAGCCTACTCCTCTGCTCCCCTCCTGGGCCTCTAGCACTGGGCCCTGCTTGTGGAGCAGAGCTCCTAAAGAGACTCTGATCCCTGACTGTTCTCCACTGACTCCTCTACCGAACTCTCCTGCCACCCTAAAATGGCTCCCCTTTATATACCTACTACTATAGTGCTCCCTTAAACTACTTCCTCCACCCACACCCACTACTGGTTCCCCCTACCTCTGGGTTTCCCCTACTCCAGCCTGGGACAGGGCTCAGCAGTTGCGCTCATGCATGTTGCCCCTCCAGCCGGCCTGGAGCAGTGTAGTGTTGAATGCGGGTGTTGGGGTTCTGGGCAGCACTCCCTCCTCACCTGAGAGAAGGAGACTCCACACCTCTGGGTGAGGTGCACTATCTCTGTGGTGACTGAACCATCAGGGGCACCACAATTACAAGTCCCATTGTTTTCTGTTTGATTAAAGTGGGCTAATATCTGGCTAATCTAGCTGCCCTAACAAATGTTCAGTTCAAATACCCGCTCCTTGTTCTCTAGGCACAAATTGCTTAGAGGCAGGCGATTACCCTCCTCCCCACAGAACACATGAGAACTCATCTGTATGTTGGGAGAGATGGCTGCTAGCCAAATAGTGTATGGCCAGGCCACAGCTATGCCACAAGGACTTGGCTGACTCAGTTTCAGTAGAGATGAGCGGTGTTCGACTCGAACTGTTCGCCAATCTCAACTTCGAGCTGTTTTGGGCGGTGTTCGAGCCGTTCGGCGAACACGAACAATTTGAGAAAAATTCGGCTGTTCGAGGTTATGTTCGATAACTGTTCGTGCACCAAAATCATAACTGGATTTTTTCTCAGTAATGCTGAAAATTAATGTAAATACGCAGTTTGAGTGTACAGCGGGGTGGGGGGAGGGGCAGGGGATGGATCTCTGCATAAATAATGAAGATCTCCATTTTTTTTTCTCTTTCCCGCATTTACAGTAGGGAGGTGCAATCTGTCAGCCTATCAGCAGCGCACACACGGAGCGAACTGCTTTTTTTCACACAAGCAAGGGCATGTCATTGGCAGTGTATGTCACATGTCCTTGCCCTATAAGACCCAGCCATTTTCCCCGTCACCACCATTTTCTCACTGCTGCAGCTGCGTGTTAGACTGCACTGCTGTTGCTGTGTGCGCTATACTTTGTGTTAATTTCAAGCCAATTTTCGCACAAATCTACAGATAGCTTGGGAGTAGGGAATAGTTGTGATTGCAGTCCTTTTGAGGACTAGGTTACATCAGTTCCTATCACTTTTTGCCAGGCAGGTCTGTACTAGTGCTGTGCAAGTTTTTTTCACAGCATTTGGCTAAATCTAGCAAAGCAAATCCTTTTTGGCCTCTTGCAGTGTGTGTTAGTCAGTGGAGTAGCCTATCTGTGTTGCAAGCTACACCACCTGTGTATAGAATGCACATTTTTTTACTGCACCTAGTGAAGGAAAACCTTTTGGGCATAGCATCATTCTATTAGTCCATCTATACTTACCTACACCAGGTTGGAAATTCAAAATAATTTTTATCTGCATCTTGCTCTGAAAAAAAAATATTTTGGCTTGTAGCAGTGTGTGGGACTTGTTCTATTAGTCCATCTATACTAACCTCCACCAGGTTGCAAATTCAAAATAATTTTTTTCTGCATCTAACCCAGCCAATACTTTTGGGCTAATACCACAGTTTGGCCACTCAGCTCTGCTCGGTTCCCATTCATTGTTTTTGTGCAAACAACTCCAGAGTTGTCAATTAGTTAACCACCAAAATGAGTGGAAAAAGGCCTGCTGCTTGTGGAAAGGGGAATAGGCATGTTGGGAAGGGAAAGAAAGGTTGTATCCATGGGGTAGGTGTTAAAGCAACAGTAACATCTGCTGAAGAAAGACAATCTTCCAGCCAAACTAAGATGTCTACTTCTTTTAGCGGACAATGTGAGAAGATCCCTTTCTTACGGCCACGCCAATCGCTACAAATTCCAGATGAGGCACAAAAACAGCATGTGCTTCAACAGATATCAAGTGCTCCTTTAAGTGGGCTCTCCTCCACCTCAACTTCAACATCACAAATACTCCAGTCCTCAGAGGTGTCACCCCAATCGCACTTGCTTCCTCACAGCTCCCAAGTCTCCAGCTGCCAGTCTTAGTATGGGGTAACACAGATGGTGGAGTCTGCAGAGCTGTTTACTCATACTATAGCCTGGGAATTAGAGGTCGGCTGCAGAGCTTCTGTGAATCCAGACGAGGAAATGATCTGCACTGATGCCCAGAATCTTTGAGTCGGATCCAGGACCAGAGGCAGAAGGTTCTGACCATAATGTAGACCCTCGTTCCCAAACTGTAACTCCTGTTGGTGGAGACAATGAGGAAGATGATGATGAGACTCATATACCTGATTGGAGCGACAACTTTAGTTTTTTGTCAGGGCAGGAAGAGGTTGGCTCTGAGGACGACGGGTGTGATAACACACAGGGTGATGATGATGAGGTTGGAGATCCCACTTACTGTCAACCCACAGTTAGCCAGTCGATGAGGTCAGCAGAGGAGGTGGAGGAGGATGCTAGTGACGACGAGGTCAGGTTGCGCCTTCCTGGACAGACGTAGTACTGGAAGCACGTCAACAACTGCATCCTCAAACACAACTCTGCCTCTGACCACAAGTCGTGGTGGCTCTTCAGGTCGCATGGGTGCTAAGCCTTGCATAGCCTGGGCATTTTTTCAGATCGATAAGGATGACCCAACTTGTGTTATCTGTAACATTTGTCAGCAAAAGCTAAGTAGAGGCCAAAAAATACATAGTTTGAGCACTTCATGCATGAACCGGCACATGGATATGAAGCATAAATTGCAGTGGGAAGCTCACTGTGCTACAATGCGGCCTAGCCGGCCGGGCCAACCGCCGTCTGCCACATCTTGTGCATCCGCGGCCTCTTCATCCTCTGTGACTGGGGGGACAGCAGTCACACCTGTTTTGGGACGCAGACCTGCCACCTCTTTACCTGCAACAGCCAGCGTGATTGGCAGGTCATCATTTTCTTTGGAGGTGGAAACACCAGCTGGTGTTCAGCGCTGTCCGACATCGATAGCACCACCTTTGGATCAAGGCAACCTAACATGTCCGCCTGCATCTTCCTCACGGACCGGCAGTTTGCCGGGGACACCCTTCTCAACCTCGTCTAAGCACAACAGCCAGCCCTCGGTCCCTCAGATGTGGACAAGTAAAAGACCATTTCCTCCTAGCCATGAGAAAGCTAAGAGGTTGAATTTCACCATCTGCAAGCTTTTGGCTACAGAAATGCTGCCTTTCCGCCTGGTGGACACAGAGGATTTTCGAGACCTTATGTCTGTCGCAGTGACCCAGTACCAGATGCCCAGTCGGCACTACTTCTCAAAGAAAGGTGTGCCTGCGCTCCTCCACCAGCATGTTGCACACAACATCACCGCTTCTTTGAGAAACTGTGTGTGACAGGGTGCATTTCACCATAGACACTTGGACGAGTAGGCATGGACAGGGGCGTTACATGTCGCTGACTGGGCTCTGGGTAACTATGGTGACAGCAGGACAAGGGGCTGCTGTCCAAGTCTTGCCGTCCCCATGAGTTGTGCGTCAATCCTCTTTATCTCGAATTTCCTCCACTGCTTCTGCCTCCTCAACCTCCTCTCGGTCCTCCACCTGCACCCAAAGCCTGTCTGGTCATTCCACAAGCTTTCTAACTGCGCAGAAGGGATCCTGCACACCTCCTTACTATGCTGGCAGCAGGGCTCAACGTCATCAGGCGGTTTTTACTTTGAAATGTCTGGGAAATGTGAGTCACACAGCTGAGGAGTTGTGGTCAGCTCTGGAGAACCAATTTCATGAATGGTTGTCTCCACTGGACCTGAAACCAGGGAAAGTCGTGTGCGACAATGCTGCAAACCTGGGTGCGGCCCTTTGCCGAGGCAATGTCACACGCGTGCCTTGTATGGCTCACATGTTGAACCTGGTTGTCGAGCAACTTTTAGCCCACTATCCCGGACTAGATGGCCTTCTGCAGAGGGCACGGTCGCTGTGTGCTCGCTTCCGCCATTCGCATCCCGCAGCTCAGCGACTTACATCTCTACAGAAGTCGTTGGGCCTGCCACTTCACCGGCTAAAATGCGATGTGCCTACCCGGTGGAATTCAACTCTGCACATGTTGCAGCGACTGTGGCAGCACCGACAAGCCCTGGTGCAATACGTTCTGACGTATAGCCTGGGCCAACGAGATCCAGAGGTGGGGCAAATCACGCTGGAGGAGTGGTCTCAGATCAGGGACCTATGCACCCTTCTGCACAGTTTTGAAATGGCGAAGAAGATGTTTAGTGCTGACGATGCCATTATCAGCATGACTATTCCGGTGATTTACATGCTGGAGCACATGTTAAACAGAATTCGGAGTCAGGTGGTGGCAGAAGAGGAGGTGGAGGAAGTAGAGGAGGAGGAGTTGCATGAGGAAGGGCTAACATCTGCAAGGTCCAGATGGTCGGCAGCACCAAGGCGGCAGGCATGTGAGGGTGGGGGAGATGGTTTTACCAGGGCGCATGGTAGCAGCCAAACTAGTGAGGAAGGTGCAGGAGTGGAGGACGAACTGATGGAAGACTCATCAGATGAGGGAGACCTTGATCACATTTCTGTTGTGCGAGGTTGGGGGGAGAGGGCAGAGGAAGGAAGCATGATTGTTACCTCGCCACCAACACAACAGGGACTTGGTGCTCCTGGATGCGCAAGACACATGAGTGCCTTCTTGCTGCACTACCTGCAACATGACCCTCGAATTGTGAGAATTAGAAATAATCCTGACTACTGGGTTGCCACACTCTTAGATCCCCGGTACAAAAGTAAATTTGCAGAAATTATTCCTGCCATAGAAAGAGATGCACGCATGCTGGAGTATCAGCAGAGACTGTTTCAGAATCTTACATGTGCTTTTCCACAAAACACTAGTGGTGCACGTAGTGAGTCTCACAGTTCCAACTTGCCAACCGTGGGACCGTCGAGTGTTCAGCACTCAAAACTTAACATAAACACAGTATCTGCTGGTAACATCAATTTTGCGGAATTATTTCACCACTTTTTTAGCCCATCCTTTGCAAGGCCACAGGAGACAAGAAGTCTGACATAGTCAACGCCTAGAGACGATGGTACAGGAGTATATCCAAGTAAACATTGAAGCCATGACTGTGTCACTGGACCCTTGCTCTTTTTGGGCTTCCAATCTGGATAAATAGCCGGAGCTTGCCACTTACGCCTTGGAGATCTTGTCATGCCCCGCAGCCAGCGTTCTGTCTGAACGTGTGTTCAGCGCTGCTGGTGGTGTGCTGACAGATAAGCGCACGGGGCTCTCCACTGATAATGTAGACAGACTCACGTTCATAAAGATGAACAAATCATGGATCCGAAACGACTTTTCTACCCCTGTGTCATGCTGGGGAGAGTAAAAGCTTGATGATTTGTTAAAATCACCTCACCAACCGTTATAAGCTTTCAAATTACTAATCATGTTTATCTGTATCTTGGCTGGAAAATAATTTGGGCCTTGTAGCAGTTTGCAGTACTAATTCTATTAGGCCATCTATACTAAGCTCCACCAGCTTTCAAATTACTAATAATTTTTTGCTGCATCTAGCCCGGAAAATAATTTTGGGGCTCCGAGATGCGCAAGACACATGAGTGCCTTCTTGCTGCACTACCTGCAACATGACCCTCAGATTGTCAGAATTCGAAATAATCCTGACTACTGGGTTGCCACACTCTTAGATCCCCCACACTCTACGATCAACCTTTTCATTTTAATAAAGAGCAAAAAAATGGTCATTTTTGAAATTATAAGCATTAGCCGGTTATTACAAACTGTAATCAAACAGTTTTCAGCTCAAAAAACTTTATTCTAGGTGATGTTACATTTGCACATAGGACCCCTTGTTCGAAAGGAGCTTCTGAACTCTCTCGTCCATTGAATTTGTCAGGTTTTGGATGGTTTCTGCTTCAATTGTTTTGCATGAGGACAGAATACCCTCCCAGAGCTGTTGCTTAGATGTGAACTGCCTCCCGCCATTATAGACACTCCTTTTGATGATGCTCCAGAGGTTCTCAATGGGGTTGAGGTCAGGGGAGCATGGGGGTCACACCATAACTTTGTCCCCTTTT
Organism: Phyllobates terribilis; assembly: GCF_046119375.1. NCBI lineage: Eukaryota > Metazoa > Chordata > Amphibia > Anura > Dendrobatidae > Phyllobates > Phyllobates terribilis. The sequence goes on from NW_027363120.1 coordinate 275,356, forward strand.
ATGCCCATATCAGCCAGAGATGCAGATGTTATGTGCAGCATGAGACGGTGCATTATCATGCATGAAAATGATCTTGCTGCGGAATACACGGTTCTTCTTCTTGAACCATAGCAGGAAGTGCTGTTTGAGAAACTCCACATACATTATGGAGTTCATATTTACCCCTTCAGGGATCCTAAAGGGGCCGACAATCTCTCTCCCCATGATTCCAGCCCAAAACATTACTCCACCTCCTCCTTGTTGGTGCCGTAGCAGTGTTTGCATGGGGTGTCCATCAACCAGCCATCCTCCACTCCATCCATCTGGACCATCGAGCGTTGCACGGCACTCATCGGTGAAGAAAACAGTTTTGAAGTCAGTCTTCATGTATTGTTTGGCCCACTGTAGCCCTTTCTGCTTGTGTACATTAGATAGAGGAGGTCGACAGGATAACTTACGCACAGCTGCAAACCTCTGAGGACCCTGCATCTTGTTGTTCGGGGGACGTTGGAGGCACCAGCAGCTTCAAAAACTTGTCTGCTGCTATGACAAGGCTTTTTTGCCGCTGCTCTTTTAACCTGACGTAATTGCCTGTAGGAAAGAGTCCTCAATTTTCCCTTATCAGCACGCACACATGTGTACTGTGAATCAGCTTCATACTTCTTGATTATGCGATGATCAGGATGAAGTGTCTTGGCAATGTTGATTGTAGTCATGCCTTGACCTAAACAATCCACAATTTGTTGCTTCTCAGCAGCCGACACATCCTTTTTCTTTCCCATTTTGGCAGAAAATGTAGGCTGCTTAATAATGTGGGACAGCCTTCTTAAGAAGTCTTGCCTTTCATTGGACACCCCTGCCAAACTAATTAGCACAGGTGTCTGCAATTGCTTACAGTGATATAAAGAGCCCTGACACACATCACCATCAATGAGTTTAACTGACAAACAAACAAATTCTTCCCTTATCACTCCTAAACACTTTTTGCATAATAATTTGGAACACCGTGTACATGTGCTTTTCCACAAAACACCAGTGGTTCACGTAGTGAATCTTACAGTTCTAACTTGCCAACCGTGGTCTGTATGGAGTTGTTCAATAAAGGGCCCAAAATTAAGATAACCTAGACGGGAGAGGTCTCTATGAATACGAATTCCTAAGTATTTGATACCCTGTGAGGGACAGGCAAAGGGAAAGTTGGACTGGATGGAATCCTGTATGGATTTGAGGAGAAAGACATCGAGGGCCTCAGACTTCGCTGCATTGATTTTAAAATTTGACCATGTAACAAAGTGATCTATTTCAGCCATAACAGCAGGGATGGATATATGTGATTGAGTGCTATATACTAGGACATCATGAGCAAATGCAGAGCACTTGTACTCTGTGCCTGCCACCTCAATCCACCTAATATTGGGGTTATGGCGAATTGATGAGAGCAGGTGCTCCATCACTAGGATGTATAAGAGAGGGGACAGAGGACATCCCTGCCTTGTCCCATTGGTGATTATGAAAGGTGATGAAAATGTTCCATTCATCTTCAGCCTAGGTGACGTATTGCGATACCGGGCTGTGATTTTGCCTATGAAAGGGTCCCCTAGATCCCTACCCCAAGCTTTTTAAGAAAATAATATATGGCGTGCCAGGAGACTCTATGGAATGCTTTCTCAGCATCCAACGAGAGTATCTAATTACAAATTTTTAACTGTATCTAGCCCAGGAAATACTTTGGACCTAGTAGCAGTGTCTGCTAGTCAGCGGATTATCCCAACTGTTAAGCAAGCTGCACCACCTGTAGTTTGGACACTTAATTTTTTCAAAGGAAATGCCTCGGGCCCCCGGGACACTCAGTGAAGAGCATCGGGGAGGCACCCCAAGGCACAGGGCCTGGGACTGGCGGTAGGACGCCTTGCGGTGGACCGCCGAGCTCGATCTTATAAAAGCTTTTTAACTGCAGCAGCTTTAGTGGACGCTACTAGAGCTGGAATTCCCGCGGCTGCTGGCAATCCTTGTAAAAGGATTTAAAGTGTACTCATTCAAATTAGAGAGACAATTTAAATTAAAAAGCTTAGACCTGTCTCCACCGCAGGGGGGCTCGCTCGACCCACCAGCGGACAGGCACCAGTATTGGGAGAGGGTGCTAGCCGTCAGGGTCCACCGCAGCTCTGGCACAAACCCGGCGTCACGGAGGTCGCACGGGCAGGAACGGACTGGCCGTGTTAGCTTCGCATTTTTTTGGCTTTAGAAGGGCATGACATGCCTATATCTGTGTCTCCCCCTCCTTTTACTCCTCCACCTCTTTTCTTTTCGCATGACTATTTGTACTTGTCACTTTTCCATGTGTTAGTTGTGTCTACTGAGCAGTTTGTCAGCTTTTGGACACCTTTTGAAGGTGTTTTCTATGTGTTTTTGTTTGCCTGCCATTGGTTTTAACAGTGTTCGAAGGTGTTCGGCGAACATACGGGTGTTCGACGAACCGAACTCGAACACTACGGGGGTGGCTCAACACTACTTTTCAGATCCTATATGGAGAACCTAATGGTAAACCCTGGATAAATGAAGCTTGTGACCTGGTTCCTGTTCCCCACTAGGTTTCTGGCACTTCTGATAAGACAGACGAGCAGCAGTACCCCGACACTGAGAAGTTTGTTCCCTACAATCCTGCAGGTAACTTTTCCACACTTTGCTGTACCTATTGCCTGCCATTAGCCACTGGCCATTACATTTAATTTTGAGCATCAGAATCAATTCTAATACTTGCATCTGAAGCTGGATGGGGTTAGTGAATTTGTCACCAGGATTTTGCTGCCCCATCTGAGAGCAGGGTGATTTAGGGGCAGAGATCCTGATTACAGTGATGGATCGCTTGGTGCAGTTCAGAGTAAGGCTATGTTCCCATGCTGTGGAAATGAAGCAGAAATTTTCTGCTTCATTTCTGCATGTCCTCTCCCGGATAAACGCATGCGGAATTGCCTTGAGTTTTTAATTGCACTGCAAAGGCAATTCCGCTTGCGGAAACGCAAAATTAATGAGCGTGCTGCGGATTTTTCCCCGCCGGAAAAACGCTGCGGAAAAAAACGCAGCATGGGCATTGAACTTGCGTAATCACATTGGGGACCATGGGGGGCGGATAACATAGCGCTAAAAAAGCCTTTACGCTGCGGAAATTCTGCAGCATATCCTCTTGAAAAACGCTTCGTGGGCACATACTCTGTGTCTGCTGCAGATCTAATTCTCTGAATGCTGGGCTCTGTATAACCCCACCCACACCACTGATAGGCAGAAAGCTACCAATGCACAGTGTACAGAGCTATTCATCAGTTGTGGGGACAGGGTTGGACTACATGGCAGCAGCTTTACTAGTCCTCTGGTGGCAGTCTCCTGCTGGTGGAGGATCACTTATCAAAACTACATCAGTCAGCCCAGAGAGCAACATGTCGTTGGAATTGGGGATCTTTGTCCACACGTTGTGCTGTGCTCAGATCAGGTGGCAATAAACCTAGTGACATTCCCTTTGTCAGGCAAAATTTATTTTTGTCCTAGTTTTAAAAATGTTGAAAGGACAGCCAGAGATGTCTTAAATCTCCGTCCCCTGTTCACTTGGAAGGGACCTCCATAGAACTCTACTCTTGCTTCCCCCAAACAAGGAATTTTTATAACCGCCATAAACCTCAGCCCAGGGCAAGCATACTGGTTTACACTGGATTTCCCCTCCAAAGCCCTATTGTGTAACTGTACAAACTTTTAATGTCAAGTTTAATAATGCACATGACTGTCACAAACACATGGACCACATTTTTGGGATGCTCGCCTTTTTCCAGTTATGATGGTGTATCTTTCATAACTGGGAAACCACCAGAAACCTAGGAAATGGTTTCTGAGCTTCTGAACGTCATAGAAATATTATATTTGATATCAATCTCCGTCAATATTGGTGACGGCAAACTTGCCTTTGGAAGTGCATTGAGGTGAAGGGTGTATTGCTGGAAAAGGGGAAAAAACAAAACAAAACCTCTTTAAATCTCTTAATTTGCGAGTGTGAACGAGCGGAGTGTGACCAGAGCGTAAGTGCGAACGAAAGTAAGTGTGTGACTTATTTTTCAGTGACTTGGATTCAGGAAGTTTGGAAGGCAGGACTTTGGACTGAATTGCTGTCTGTATTTCATTAATTCTTTGCTTTTCTTTTTACTTAACATTCTGTCTATTGCAATCCCCATTAGGAAATGAGCTCCATTATTGACAATGCTATCCAGTGTACATCTTGCCACATGTAGGCAATCCTGAACAGCCGGTCGTGGTTGCTTACTGCTGCGCGAGATGTGAGCACGTTGTGCGTTTGGAAGCCCAGATACTGGATCTAAATGAGCAGCTGGCAACACTGAGATCCATTGACAACATGGAAAGGAGTCTGCTGCTCACTGAGCAGCCGCTCACTGGGGTAGATGTGGGGGAGGGTGGTAGTCTGGAGCTGCAGGACAGTGAGGCCGTTAGTTGGGTGACAGTTAGAAGGGGGGGTAGAGGGAAGAGTGCAAGGGAGGCTAGTCCTGATCTGGCACACCCCAATAAGTTTGCAAAGTTGGCAGATGAGGGGAGTGATGGTACAGGGGTAGCACTGCTGCAGCAAGGCATGTATCCTGAAAGCCGGAGGAGTGTCAGCTCCAGTAAAGAGGGAAATAGGAGAGTAGGGCAGGCCAGGCAGGTGCTGGTAGTGGGCGACTCAATTATTAGGGGAACAGATAGGGCAATCTGTCACAAAGACAGGGATCATCAAACAGTGTGCTGCCTAGCTGGCGCTCAAGTCCGGCACATCGCTGATCGGGTTGACAGATTACTGGGAGGGGCTGGTGAGGACCCAGCGGTCATGGTGCACATTGGCACAAATGACAAAGTTAGAGGTAGGTGGAAGGTCCTTAAAGATGACTTCAGGGAATTAGGCTGCAAGCTGAAAGCAAGGACCTCCAAGGTGGTATTCTCTGAAATACTACCGGTACCACGTGCCACGCCAGAGAGGCAACGGGAGATTAGGGAGATAAATAAGTGGCTCAAGAACTGGTGTAGGAAGGAGGGATTTGAGTTCCTGGAGAACTGGGCCGACTTCTCAGTTGGCTACAGACTCTACGCTAGGGACCGGCTGCACCTTAATGGGGAGGGTGCAGCTGTGCTGGGGGAGAAAATGGCTAGAAGGTTGGAGGAGTGTTTAAACTAGGGATTGGGGGGGGGTATTCATTTTATAGGTGGGGAAGATAGTGCAGATAGTGACCTGGGCACAAATAAATTGGGGGTGGGGTTAGAACAGCCAATAAAGTAAGAAGGAATAGAGGTACAGAGAGATACATAAAATGCATGTACACTAATGCCAGAAGCCTCACCAACAAAATGGAGGAATTAGAATTAATTTTGTTGGAAAATAATTATGACATGGTAGGAATATCTGAGACGTGGCTGGACGAGAGCCATGACTGGGCAGCTAATTTACAGGGCTATAGTCTGTTTAGAAATGACCGTACAAACAAGCGAGGGGGGGGGGGGTGTTTATATGTAAAATCATCCTTAAAACCTGTCTTGCGGGAGGATATATGTGAATCTAATGAAAATGTAGAGTCCCTGTGGGTGGAGATAAGGGGAGGGGGAAAAAATAATAAATTACTGATAGGGGTTTGTTATAAGTCTCCAAAAATAATGGAAGTAGCGGAGAATATCCTCGTAAAGCAAATAGATGAAGCAGCGACTCAAGGAGAAGTCATTATTATGGGAGACTTCAACTACCCTGAAATACGTTGGGGGACAGAAACATGTACTTCAAGCAAAGGTAATAGGTTTTGACAACTATGAGAGACAATTACCTTTCACAACTGATTCAGGACCCAACAAGAAGGGGGGCACTGCTAGACCTAATATTAACCAATAGGCCAGACCGCATATCAAATATACGAGTTGGGGGTCACTTGGGTAATAGTGATCACAAAATAATACATTTTCATGTAACCTTTAATAAGATGTGTAGTAGAAGGGTTACAAGGACACTAAACTTCAGGAAGGCTAATTTCCAACGGTTGAGAGATGATCTTAGTGCAATAAACTGGGACGATATCCTGAGACATAAAGCTGCACAAAGCAAATGGGAGACATTTATTAACCTCCTGAATAGGACCTGTGCACAATATATACCCTTTGGGAATAAACATGCTAGAAATGGGAGGAAACCACTATGGCTAAATAGAGCTGTAAGGGGCACAATAAGTGACAAAAAGAAAGCATTTAGAGAACTAAAGCATGTAGGTAGTGATGAGGCATTAAATAAATATAGAAAATTAAATAAATTATGTAAAAAGCAAATCAAGGCGGCAAAGATTGAGGCAGAGAGAATCATTGCCAGAGAAAGTAAAAATAACCCCAAAATATTCTTTAACTACATAAATAGTAAACAACTAAAAAATAATAGTGTTGGCCCCCTTAAAAATAGTCTGGGTGAAATGGTGGATGAGGATGAGGAAAAAGCCAATATGCTAAATGATTTTTTTTTCAACCGTATTTACACAAGAAAATCGCATGACCGAAAACATGATTAGTGATAACAAAAATTCTCCATTAAATGTCACTTGCTTAACCCAGCAGGAAGTACGGCGGCGTCTAAAAATCACTAAAGTTGACAAATCCCCAGGCCCAGGTGGGATACACCCGCGAGTACTGCAGGAATTAAGTAACGTCATAGATAGACCATTATTTTTAATCTTTAAAGATTCAATAATAACAGGGTCCACACGACTGGCGTATAGCAAATGTGGTGCCAATATTCAAAAAGGGGACAAACTGAACTTGGAAATTTATCGGCCAGTAAGCTTAACCTCTACTGTGTGTAAAATCCTGGAGGGTTTCCTAAGAGGTGCTATAATAGAGTATCTGAAGAAGAATAACCTCATGACCCAATATCAACATGGATTTACGAGGAACCGTTCCTGTCAAACTAATCTGATCAGTTTTTATGAGGAGGCAAGTTCGGGACTGGACCAAGGAAATGCAGTGGATGTTGTGTATATGGACTTTTCAAAAGCTTTTGATACGGTTCCACACAAAAGGTTGATACATAAAATGAGAACAATGGGGATAGGGGAAAATATATGTATGTGGGTTAAGAATTGGCTCAGTGATAGGAAACAAAGGGTGGTTATTAATGGAAAACACTCAGACTGGGTCTCAGTTAACAGTGGGGTACCACAGGGGTCAGAATTGGGCCCCCTTCTTTTTAACATATTTATTAATGACCTTGTAGGGGCATACAGAGTAATATTTCAATATTTGCAGATGACACTAAACTCTGCAGGGTAATCAATACAGAGGAGGACAATTTTATATTACAGGAGGATCTATGTAAACTAGAAGCTTGGGCTGATAAATGACAAATGAGCTTTAATGGGGATAAATGTAAGGTAATGCACTTGGGCAGAGGAAATAAAATGTATAATTATATGCTTAATTGTAAAACACTGGGCAAAACTGTAACTGAAAAAGACCTGGGTGTATTGGTGGACGACAAGCTCACGTTTAGTGGCCAGTGTCAGGCAGCTGCTGCAAAGGCAAATAAAATAATGGGATGCATTAAAAGAGGCATAGATGCTCATGAGGAGAACAAAATTTTACCTCTATACAAGTCACTAGTGCGACCACACTTAGAATACTGTGTACAGTTCTGGTCTCCGGTGTATAAGAAAGACATGGCTGAACTAGAGCGGGTGCAGAGAAGAGCGACCAAGGTTATTAGAGGACTGGGGGGTCTGCAATACCAAGACAGGTTATTACACTTGGGGTTATTTACTGTGGAAAAAAGAAGGCTTAGAGGTGATCTTATTACTATGTACAAGTATATGAGGGGACAGTACAAAGACCTTTCTACTGATCTTTTTACTCTGAGGCCTGAGACGGGGACAAGGGGGCATCTTCTACGTCTGGAGGAAAGAAGGTTTAATCATAATCACAGACGGGGATTCTTTACTGTAAGAGCAGTGAGACTATGGAACTCTCTGCTGCATGATGTTGTAACGAGTGATTCACTTTTTAAATTTAAGAAGGGCATGGATGCCTTTCTTGAAAAGTATAATATTATAGGTTATAAATACTAGATTCCTTGATAGGGCGTTGATCCAGGGAACTAGTCTGATTGTCGTATGGAGTCGAAGGAATTTTTTTCCCCAATGTGGAGCTTAGTGTTTTCCACATGTTTTTTTTTTCCCTTCCTCTGGATCAACATGTTAGGCTATGGGTTGAACTAGATGGACTTAGTCTTCCTTCAACCTTAAAAAAAAAATAAAAAAATGATGTATTCATCTTGGATGTGGGGCTCCCCCATACCAAGATATGGAAGATGAAGGATTTTTATGTCTTGTGCAGCTGGGTGGGTTCACAAAACAGAGCCCCCGCGTGAGGTAAACAACATGGGTGTGTCCTAGTGTTTTGCCTCCTTACTAAAAACCAGAATGTCCATGTTGGCTCATTCCAACCCAGGGACGTCAGATGCAAGCACTCCTCGCTGCATGGAGGAATCACACCTAATTTCCGGGGAGCCGTCCCGCCACAGAATCTGAGACCATCACCTCGTGGCGCATGTTTTGCTATTATTTACCCCTTTTATTTTAATAACTGTTTTATGCATATATGTAAATTGTCTTTTATAAAATCTTGTATATCTTTTGTAAACACTGCCAACTTTCGGGAGTAAATTATTATTTACCAGCTTCGTTCTTCTTGTCCTATGTCGAGCAAACACGTTCCTCACCCGCTAATTCACGTTACCTAACTGGTACCCGATCCACCTGTTAAGAGATCGGTGGTGGCAGCATACGGTGTATTTATGTGATATTGTGGTTGAGGGTGGTGGGATTGAGGTATATATACGTTCCTGGACGGAACTGGTGGTATATATACGTCCTGTCACATCACGTGCCACAATAGTCGACATAAATGAGAGCAGCTGCGCCCTGTTGCTTATCCTCAGTCAATACCGTGTTTGACCAGCAGGATAAGGGGGCGCCAGAGGGCTGCAAAGTCTGACTAAGTTTTCCTGACACCCTTTAAATGCAGTTTAGGGCCATCTCTGTTGCACTCTTACTCTCTATTAGCTGCAGTGTCCCATCTGCCTAATGCTGCCACAGATCTCATGGCTGCAGTATCCAGATCTTCAGCAACTTGCTGACATCGTGTCAGTTAATCCAATGAGTGTTTGCAGTGACAGCAATGTCTGTTAGCTGGGTTTCTGATGCTGCTCAGTTGTGGAGGAGAGCAGACAGATGTCAGTGTGGTGTTCGGAGGCTCCTGAGGCCCCTGCACATGACTTCATGAGTGCCAGAGATCCAGCATGTGATCTTGTGATCTTGTGGTCTTGGGCTCCAGTATACAGGTGGGACTTTGCAGCTATTTGGGGGGGCGGGGGAGAAGGGCACAACACTGACGTGTGCAGTGAAGGTGGTTAAAGTTCATTGACGCTAGATGACTCATTTTGGTGCATTGACCCCATAGGCAAACTAGGAATGTCAAAGAACCAATCAAGAACAACCGAACAAAATTGTCAAATTATGCATAAATAGGAAATTAAAAAACCTATAATAAATACACGGTTAAGTAAGACACCCTAGAGACAGGCACTCACACCAATGTACATACAATAGTTAAAATCGAAAAATATAGAATAGATGTATACTACCAGGAGTAGTTCTAGAACCACCCACCAGGGGTAGTTCTAGAAGCGCCCACCAGGAGCAGTATTAGAACCGCACACTAGAAAGTTCTAGAACCGATCATGGCACCAGGGGTAGTTCTAGAACCGCCCTCCAAGGGTAGTTATAGAAGATCACATCGGCATCAGGGGTAGTTCTAGAAGCGCCCACGAGGGGTACTTCTAGAAGTGCCCACGAGGGGGGTAGTTGTAGAAGTGCCCACGAGGGAGGTAGTTGTAGAAGTGCCCACGAGGGGGGTAGTTGTAGAAGTGCCCACGAGGGGGGTAGTTGTAGAAGTGCCCACGAGGGGGGTAGTTGTAGAAGTGCCCACGAGGGGGGTAGTTGTAGAAGTGCCCACGAGGGGGGTAGTTGTAGAAGTGCCCACGAGGGGGGTAGTTGTAGAAGTGCCCACGAGGGGGGTAGTTGTAGAAGTGCCCACGAGGGGGGTAGTTGTAGAAGTGCCCACGAGGGGGGTAGTTGTAGAAGTGCCCACGAGGGGGGTAGTTGTAGAAGTGCCCACGAGGGGGGTAGTTGTAGAAGTGCCCACGAGGGGGGTAGTTGTAGAAGTGCCCACGAGGGGGGTAGTTGTAGAAGTGCCCACGAGGGGGGTAGTTGTAGAAGTGCCCACGAGGGGGGTAGTTGTAGAAGTGCCCACGAGGGGGGTAGTTGTAGAAGTGCCCACGAGGGGGGTAGTTGTAGAAGTGCCCACGAGGGGGGTAGTTGTAGAAGTGCCCACGAGGGGGGTAGTTGTAGAAGTGCCCACAGCACTGCGGGTAGTTCTAGAGCTGCACACTAGGAGTAGTTTTAGAAGAGCTCACCGGCACCAGGGGTATTTCTAGAACTGCTCACTAGAGTACTTCTAGAACCACCTACCAGGAGCATTATTAGAACTGGACACTAGTAGAAGTTCTAGAACCACTCACAGCACCAGGGGTAGTTTCAGAACCACCCACCAGGGGTAGTTCTAGAACCGTCCACCGGCACCAGGTGTAGATTTAAAAGCGCCCACCAGGAGCAGTATTAGAACCGCACACTAAAAGAAGTTCTAGAACTGCTCACGGCAACAGGGGTAGTTCTATAACCGCCCACCAGGTGTAGCTCTAGAACCGCCCACAGACACCAGGGGTAGTTCTAGAAGCGCTCTATGGGTAGTTCTAGAACTGCATATTAGCAGTAGTTCTAGAACTGCACATTAGAGGTAGTTCTAGAATCGCCCACCTGCACCGGGGGCAGTTCTAGAACCGCACACGAGGAGTACTTCTAGTAGCGCCCACCAGGGGTAGTTCTAGTAGCGCCCACCAGGGGTAGTTCTAGTAGCGCCCACCAGGGGTAGTTCTAGTAGCGCCCACCAGGGGTAGTTCTAGTAGCGCCCACCAGGGGTAGCTCTAGTAGCGCCCACCAGGGGTAGTTCTAGAAGCGTCCGCCGGGGTTAGGTCTAGAAGCGCCCACCAGGAGCAGTATTAGAACCGCCCACCACGGGTAGTTCTAAAAGCGCCCACCAGGAGCAGTATTAGAACCGCCCTCCAGGGGTAGTTCTAGAAGCGCCCACCTGGAGTCGTTCTAGAAGTGCACTCTGGCACCAGGGATAGTTCTAGAGGCGCCCACCGGCACCAGGGGTAGTTCTAGAACTGCATACTAGGAGTACTTCTAGAACCGCCCACCAGGGTTAGTGCTAAAAGCGCCCACCAGAAGCAGTATTAGAACCGCTCACGGCGCCAGGGGTGGTTCTAGAACTGCCCGCCAGGGGTGGTTCTAGAACTGCCCACCAGCACAATGGGTAGTATTAGAACCACAATCTAGAAGAATTTCTAGAACCGATCATGGCACCAGGGGTAGTTCTAGAAACGCACACCGGCACCAGGGGTACTTCTAGTACTGCACACTAGGAGCACTTCTAGAACCGCCCACCAAGGGTAGGTCTAAAAGCGCCCACTAGGAGCAGTATTAGAATCGCACACTAGAAGTTCTAGAACCGCTCACGGCACTGGGGGTAGTTCTAGAACGGAACACTAAGAGTACTTCTAGAAGCGCCCACAAGATGTAGTTCTAGAAGCGCCCACCTGGAACAGTATTAGAACCGTACACTACACTGCGGGTAGTTCTATGACTGGCCACCAGGGGTAGTTCTATGACTGGCCACCAGGGGTAGTTCTATGACTGGCCACCAGGGGTAGTTCTATGACTGGCCACCAGGGGTAGTTCTATGACTGGCCACCAGGGGTAGTTCTAGAAGCACCCATCGGCACCAGTAGTTTCAGAACCACCCACCAGGGGTAGTACTAGAACTGCCCACCAGTACAATGGGTAGTACTAGAACTGCCCACCAGCACAATGGGTAGTACTAGAACTGCCCACCAGTGATAGTATTAGAAGCGCCCACCAGGAGCAGTATTAGAACCGCAATCTAGAAGAAGTTCTACAACCGATCATGGCACCAGGGGTAGTTCTAGTACTGCACACTAGGAGTACTTCTAGAACCGCCCACCAAGGGTAGGTCTAAAAGCGCCCACCAGGGGTAGTTCTAGAAGCGCCCATCGGCACCGGGGGTAGTTCTAAAAGTGCCCACCAGGAGCAGTATTAGAACTGCACACTAGAAGTTCTAGAACTGCTCACGGCACCAAGGGTAGTTCTATAACCGCCCACCAGATGTAGCTCTAGAACCGCCCACAGACACCAGGTGTAGTTCTAGAACTGCACACTAAGAGTACTTCTAAAAGCGCCCACCAGGGGTAGTTCTAGAAGCGCCCACCGGGCACCAGGGGTATTTCTAGAACTGCTCACTAGAGTACTTCTAGAACCACCTACCAGGAGCATTATTAGAACTGCACACTAGTAGAAGTTCTAGAACCACTCACAGCACCAGGGGTAGTTTCAGAACCACCCACCAGGGGGAAGTTCTAGAACCGTTCACCGACACCAGGTGTAGATCTAGAACCGCCCACCGGCACCAGGGGTAGTTCTAGAACTACATACTAGGAGTACTTCTAGAACCGCCCACCAGGGGAAGTTCTAAAAGCGCCCACCAGGAGCAGTATTAGAACCGCACACTAAAAGAAGTTTTCGAACTGCTCACGGCACCAGGGGTAGTTCTATAACCGCCCACCAGATGTAGCTCTAGAACCGCCCACAGACACCAGGTGTAGTTCTAGAACTGCACACTAAGAGTACTTCTAAAAGCGCCCACCAGGGGTAGTTCTAGAAGCGCCCAGCGGAGGTAGCTTCAGAACCGCTCACCGGCACTAGGTGTAGTTCTAGAAGCACCCCCTAGGGGGAAGTTCTAGAACTGCACACTAGGAGTAATTCTAGAAGAGCCCACCGGCACCAGGGATATTTCTAGAACTGCTCACTAGAGTACTTCTAGAACCACCTACCAGGAGCATTATTAGAACTGCACACTAGTAGAAGTTCTAGAACCACTCACAGCACCAGGGGTAGTTTCAGAACCACCCACCAGGGATAGTTCCAGAAGCACCCTCCGGCACCAGGGGTAGTTCTAGAACTGCATACTAGGAGTACTTCTAGAACCGCCCACCAGGGGAAGTTCTAAAAGCGCCCACCAGGAGCAGTATTAGAACTGCACACTAGAAGAAGTTCTAGAACTGCCCACCAGGACTAGTTCTAGTACCACTCACGGCACCGGGGTAGTTCTAGAACTGCATACTAGGAGTACTTCTAGAAGCACCCACCAGGTGTAGTTCTAGTAGCGCCCACCAGGGGTAGCTCTAGAACCCCCCACGGGCACCAGGGGTAGTTCTAGAACTGCATGTTAGCAGTAGTTCGAGAACTGCACACTAGAGGTAGTACTAGAACCGCCCACCTGCACCAGGGGTAGTTCTAGAACCGCACACTGAGTACTTATAGAAGCACCCACAAGATGTAGTTCTAGAAGCGCCCACCTGGAACAGTATTAGAACCACACACTACGGGTAGTTCTAGAAGCGCCCACCAGGGGTTTTTCTAGAAGCGCCCATCGGCACCAGTAGTTTCAGAACCACCCACCAGGGGTAGTTCTAGAAGTGCCCACCAGCACAATGAGTAGTACTAGAACTGCCCACCAGTGATGGTATTAGAAGCGCAATCTAGAAGAAGTTCTACAACCGATCATGGCACCAGGGGTAGTTCTAGAAGCGCACACCGGCACCAGGGGTAGTTCTAGTACTGCACACTAGGAGTACTTCTAGAACCGCCCACCAAGGGTAGGTCTAAAAGCGCTCACCAGGAGCAGTATTAGAACCGCACACTAGAAGTGCTAGAACCGCTCACGGCACCGGGGGTAGTTCTAGAAGCGCCCATCGGCACCGGGGGTAGTTCTAGAACCGTCCATCGGCACCGGGAGTAGTTCTAGAACTGCACACTAAGAGTACTTCTAGAAGCGCCCAGCGGGGGTAGTTTCAGAACCGCTCACCAGCACTAGGTGTAGTTCTAGAAGCGCCCACCGGGGGTAGTTCTAGAAGCGCCCACCGGGGGTAGTTCTAGAAGCGCCCACCGGGGGTAGTATTAGAACTGCACACTAGAAGTTCTAGAACTGCTCACGGCACTGCGGGTAGTTCTAGAACTGCACACTAGGAGTACTTCTAGAAGCGCCTGTGAGGGGTAGTTCTAGAAGCGCCCATCGGGGGGTAGTTCTAGAAGCTTCCATCGGCAACGGGAGTAGTTCTAGAACTGCACACTAAGAGTACTTCTAGAAGCGCCCACCGGGGGTAGTTTCAGAACCGCTCACCGGCACTAGATGTAGTTCTAGAAGCACCCACGAGGGGTAGTTCTAGAAGCACCCCCAGGGGTAGTTCTAGAGCTGCACACTAGGAGTGGTTCTAGAACCGTCCACCGGCAGCAGGTGTAGATCTAGAACTGCATACTAGGAGTACTTCTAGAACCGCCCACCAGGGGAAGTTCTAAAAGCACCCACCAGGAGCAGTATTAGAACCGCACACTAAAAGAAGTTCTAGAACTGCTCACGGCACCAGGGGTAGTTCTATAACCGCCCACCAGATGTAGCTCTAGAACTGCCCACCAGGAGTAGTTCTAGTACCGCTCACGGCACCGGGAGTAGGTCTAGAACTGCCCACCAGGGGTAGTTCTAAAAGCGCCCACCAGGGGTAGTTCTAGAAGCGCCCACCAGAGGTAGCTTCAGAACCGCTCACCGGCACTAGGTGTAGTTCTCGAAGCGCCCACGAGGGAGTAGTTCTCGAAGCGCCCACGAGGGAGTAGTTCTCGAAGCGCCCACGAGGGAGTAGTTCTCGAAGCGCCCACGAGGGAGTAGTTCTCGAAGCGCCCACGAGGGAGTAGTTCTCGAAGCGCCCACGAGGGAGTAGTTCTCGAAGCGCCCACCGGCACCAGGGGTATTTCTAGAACTGCTCACTAGAGTACTTCTAGAACCACCTACCAGGAGCATTATTAGAACTGCACACTAGTAGAAGTTCTAGAACCACTCACGGCACCAGGGGTAGTTTCAGAACCACCCAACGGCACCAGGGGTAGTTCTAGAACTGCATACTAGGAGTACTTCTAGAACCGCCCACCAGGGGAAGTTCTAAAAGCGCCCACCAGGGGTAGCTCTAGAACCCCCCACGGGCACCAGGGGTAGTTCTAGAACTGCATGTTAGCAGTAGTTCGAGAACTGCACACTAGAGGTAGTACTAGAACCGCCCACCTGCACCAGGGGTAGTTCTAGAACCGCACACTGAGTACATATAGAAGCACCCACAAGATGTAGTTCTAGAAGCGCCCACCTGGAACAGTATTAGAACCGCACACTACACTGCGGGTAGTTCTAGAAGCGCCCACCAGGGGTAGTTCTAGAACTGCATATTAGCAGTAGTTCTAGAACCGCCCACCTGTATCAGGGGTAGTTCTAGAACCGCACACTAAGAGTACTTCTAGAAGCGCCCAAGAGATGTAGTTCTAGAAGCGCCCACCTGGAACAGTATTAGAACCACACACTACACTGCGGGTAGTTCTAGAAGCGCCCGCCAGGGGTAGTTCTAGAAGCGCCCGCCAGGGGTAGCTTTAGAAGCGCCCACCTGGAACAGTATTAGAACTGCACACTACACTGCGGTTAGTTCTAGAAGCGCCCACCAGGGGTAGTTCTAGAAGCGCCCACCAGCACCAGAGGTAGTTCTATGACTGCCCACCAGGGGTATTTCTAGAAGAGTCCATCAGCACCAGTAGTTTCAGAACCACCCACCAGGGGTAGTTCTAGAAGTGCCCACCAGCACAATGAGTAGTACTAGAACTGCCCACCAGTGATAGTATTAGAAGCGCAATCTAGAAGAAGTTCTACAACCGATCATGGCACCAGGGGTAGTTCTAGAAGTGCCCACCAGCACAATGAGTAGTACTAGAACTGCCCACCAGTGATAGTATTAGAAGCGCCCACCAGGAGCAGTATTAGAACCACAATCTAGAAGAAGTTCTACAACCGATCATGGCACCAGGGGTAGTTCTAGAAGCGCACACCGGCACCAGGGGTAGTTCTAGTACTGCACACTAGGAGTACTTCTAGAACCGCCCACCAAGGGTAGGTCTAAAACCGCTCACCAGGAGCAGTATTAGAACCGCTCACGGCACCAGGGGTAGTTCTAGAACGGGACACTAGGAGTACTTCTAGAAGCGCCCACCAGAGGTAGCTCTAGAAGCGCTCATCGGCACCGGGAGTAGTTCTAGAACTGCATACTAGGAGTACTTCTAGAACCGCCCACCAGGGGAAGTTCTAAAGGCGCCCACCAGGGGTAGCTCTAGAACCCCCCACGGGCACCAGGGGTAGTTCTAGAACTGCATACTAGGAGTACTTCTAGAACCGCCCACCAGGGGAAGTTCTAAAGGCGCCCACCAGGAGCAGTATTAGAACCGCACACTAAAAGAAGTTCTAGAACTACTCACGGCACCAGGGGGGTAGTTCTATAACCGCCCACAGGCACCAGGTGTAGTTCTAAAACTGCACACTAAGAGGACTTCTAGAAGCGCCCACCGGGGGTAGTTCTAGAAGCGCCCACCGGGGGTAGTTCTAGAAGCGCCCACGGGGGGGGGGGGGAGTTCTAGAAGCGCCCACGGGGGGGGGGAGTTCTAGAAGCGCCCACGGGGGGGGGGGGTGTCCCTGGTGGGCAGACGGGCCCCGATCACCTGTCCCTGGTGGGCAGACGGGCCCCGATCACCTGTCCCTGGTGGGCAGACGGGCCCCGATCACCTGTCCCTGGTGGGCAGACGGGCCCCGATCACCTGTCCCTGGTGGGCAGACGGGCCCCGATCACCTGTCCCTGGTGGGCAGACGGGCCCCGATCACCTGTCCCTGGTGGGCAGACGGGCCCCGATCACCTGTCCCTGGTGGGCAGACGGGCCCCGATCACCTGTCCCTGGTGGGCAGACGGGCCCCGATCACCTGTCCCTGGTGGGCAGACGGGCCCCGACCACCTGTCCCTGGTGGGCAGACGGGCCCCGACCACCTGTCCCTGGTGGGCAGACGGGCCCCGACCACCTGTCCCTGGTGGGCAGACGGGCCCCGACCACCTGTCCCTGGTGGGCAGACGGGCCCCGACCACCTGTCCCTGGTGGGCAGACGGGCCCCGACCACCTGTCCCTGGTGGGCAGACGGGCCCCGACCACCTGTCCCTGGTGGGCAGACGGGCCCCGACCACCTGTCCCTGGTGGGCAGACGGGCCCCGACCACCTGTCCCTGGTGGGCAGACGGGCCCCGACCACCTGTCCCTGGTGGGCAGACGGGCCCCGACCACCTGTCCCTGGTGGGCAGACGGGCCCCGACCACCTGTCCCTGGTGGGCAGACGGGCCCCGACCACCTGTCCCTGGTGGGCAGACGGGCCCCGACCACCTGTCCCTGGTGGGCAGACGGGCCCCGACCACCTGTCCCTGGTGGGCAGACGGGCCCCGACCACCTGTCCCTGGTGGGCAGACGGGCCCCGACCACCTGTCCCTGGTGGGCAGACGGGCCCCGACCACCTGTCCCTGGTGGGCAGACGGGCCCCGACCACCTGTCCCTGGTGGGCAGACGGGCCCCGACCACCTGTCCCTGGTGGGCAGACGGGCCCCGACCACCTGTCCCTGGTGGGCAGACGGGCCCCGACCACCTGTCCCTGGTGGGCAGACGGGCCCCGACCACCTGTCCCTGGTGGGCAGACGGGCCCCGACCACCTGTCCCTGGTGGGCAGACGGGCCCCGACCACCTGTCCCTGGTGGGCAGACGGGCCCCGACCACCTGTCCCTGGTGGGCAGACGGGCCCCGACCACCTGTCCCTGGTGGGCAGACGGGCCCCGACCACCTGTCCCTGGTGGGCAGACGGGCCCCGACCACCTGTCCCTGGTGGGCAGACGGGCCCCGACCACCTGTCCCTGGTGGGCAGACGGGCCCCGACCACCTGTCCCTGGTGGGCAGACGGGCCCCGACCACCTGTCCCTGGTGGGCAGACGGGCCCCGACCACCTGTCCCTGGTGGGCAGACGGGCCCCGACCACCTGTCCCTGGTGGGCAGACGGGCCCCGACCACCTGTCCCTGGTGGGCAGACGGGCCCCGACCACCTGTCCCTGGTGGGCAGACGGGCCCCGACCACCTGTCCCTGGTGGGCAGACGGGCCCCGACCACCTGTCCCTGGTGGGCAGACGGGCCCCGACCACCTGTCCCTGGTGGGCAGACGGGCCCCGACCACCTGTCCCTGGTGGGCAGACGGGCCCCGACCACCTGTCCCTGGTGGGCAGACGGGCCCCGACCACCTGTCCCTGGTGGGCAGACGGGCCCCGACCACCTGTCCCTGGTGGGCAGACGGGCCCCGACCACCTGTCCCTGGTGGGCAGACGGGCCCCGACCACCTGTCCCTGGTGGGCAGACGGGCCCCGACCACCTGTCCCTGGTGGGCAGACGGGCCCCGACCACCTGTCCCTGGTGGGCAGACGGGCCCCGACCACCTGTCCCTGGTGGGCAGACGGGCCCCGACCACCTGTCCCTGGTGGGCAGACGGGCCCCGACCACCTGTCCCTGGTGGGCAGACGGGCCCCGACCACCTGTCCCTGGTGGGCAGACGGGCCCCGACCACCTGTCCCTGGTGGGCAGACGGGCCCCGACCACCTGTCCCTGGTGGGCAGACGGGCCCCGACCACCTGTCCCTGGTGGGCAGACGGGCCCCGACCACCTGTCCCTGGTGGGCAGACGGGCCCCGACCACCTGTCCCTGGTGGGCAGACGGGCCCCGACCACCTGTCCCTGGTGGGCAGACGGGCCCCGACCACCTGTCCCTGGTGGGCAGACGGGCCCCGACCACCTGTCCCTGGTGGGCAGACGGGCCCCGACCACCTGTCCCTGGTGGGCAGACGGGCCCCGACCACCTGTCCCTGGTGGGCAGACGGGCCCCGACCACCTGTCCCTGGTGGGCAGACGGGCCCCGACCACCTGTCCCTGGTGGGCAGACGGGCCCCGACCACCTGTCCCTGGTGGGCAGACGGGCCCCGACCACCTGTCCCTGGTGGGCAGACGGGCCCCGACCACCTGTCCCTGGTGGGCAGACGGGCCCCGACCACCTGTCCCTGGTGGGCAGACGGGCCCCGACCACCTGTCCCTGGTGGGCAGACGGGCCCCGACCACCTGTCCCTGGTGGGCAGACGGGCCCCGACCACCTGTCCCTGGTGGGCAGACGGGCCCCGACCACCTGTCCCTGGTGGGCAGACGGGCCCCGACCACCTGTCCCTGGTGGGCAGACGGGCCCCGACCACCTGTCCCTGGTGGGCAGACGGGCCCCGACCACCTGTCCCTGGTGGGCAGACGGGCCCCGACCACCTGTCCCTGGTGGGCAGACGGGCCCCGACCACCTGTCCCTGGTGGGCAGACGGGCCCCGACCACCTGTCCCTGGTGGGCAGACGGGCCCCGACCACCTGTCCCTGGTGGGCAGACGGGCCCCGACCACCTGTCCCTGGTGGGCAGACGGGCCCCGACCACCTGTCCCTGGTGGGCAGACGGGCCCCGACCACCTGTCCCTGGTGGGCAGACGGGCCCCGACCACCTGTCCCTGGTGGGCAGACGGGCCCCGACCACCTGTCCCTGGTGGGCAGACGGGCCCCGACCACCTGTCCCTGGTGGGCAGACGGGCCCCGACCACCTGTCCCTGGTGGGCAGACGGGCCCCGACCACCTGTCCCTGGTGGGCAGACGGGCCCCGACCACCTGTCCCTGGTGGGCAGACGGGCCCCGACCACCTGTCCCTGGTGGGCAGACGGGCCCCGACCACCTGTCCCTGGTGGGCAGACGGGCCCCGACCACCTGTCCCTGGTGGGCAGACGGGCCCCGACCACCTGTCCCTGGTGGGCAGACGGGCCCCGACCACCTGTCCCTGGTGGGCAGACGGGCCCCGACCACCTGTCCCTGGTGGGCAGACGGGCCCCGACCACCTGTCCCTGGTGGGCAGACGGGCCCCGACCACCTGTCCCTGGTGGGCAGACGGGCCCCGACCACCTGTCCCTGGTGGGCAGACGGGCCCCGACCACCTGTCCCTGGTGGGCAGACGGGCCCCGACCACCTGTCCCTGGTGGGCAGACGGGCCCCGACCACCTGTCCCTGGTGGGCAGACGGGCCCCGACCACCTGTCCCTGGTGGGCAGACGGGCCCCGACCACCTGTCCCTGGTGGGCAGACGGGCCCCGACCACCTGTCCCTGGTGGGCAGACGGGCCCCGACCACCTGTCCCTGGTGGGCAGACGGGCCCCGACCACCTGTCCCTGGTGGGCAGACGGGCCCCGACCACCTGTCCCTGGTGGGCAGACGGGCCCCGACCAGATTTCAAAGGTATAAAAATTTAAAACGCGGAAGTATCATTTAATCCAATCGCCATATAAAACGTTAAATTATTGAACCCATAATATTAGCACCATAACAAGTATTTACCCCTTTAATAACCATATAACATACCCAAATAATGATTTTAAAAAAGAATCAAAATCTTCTATGTTCCCCAAACTTTTGACAATAAAAACATGAGCTTCACTCACACAAACTAAATCCTCATTTTGCTTTACCAATAGGAAAATATTTGGCCACAGGAAATAGTGGGAAACGAGTTATTCTCTTTGTTGCAAAATGAAACAAAATAAAATGTTTTCACCACTAAGATAAAAACAAACTATACAACTATATATTTATCATAGGTCTGAAATGTGGAGAGAAACAAAATCTGTGTTGGGATGAAATAATGAGATAAAAGCAATTCCACTATTGTCTTTTAAGGATTTGTTTTTAGATTATAATATAATTCTCCAGGTCATTGAGATAACCGCAATACCAAACTCAAGGTGTTTTATCTCCCACGGTGGTTAAACAACTATGTAACAACACTAAAGAAATTGGTTTGGGTCACCATATTCTGAGACCTTTTACATTTTTTTTTCTGTTGATGGACCTTTGTGAGGGCGTGATTTTGAGTAGCTTTTATTGATACAATTTTGGGGTATATTGAAAGGTTTGCCCAGGTTTGGGGTGCCATCTGCAGTCAGACTTGTGGCTCCTTAAAGTGCACAGTGTGCGAGCGGACAGAATTTCTCTAGTACTGGCGCCGCAAGATTGCAATTTGCATACACGCTATCACGTGCCGACTGGATGTGTTCAGCCTCTCTCAATACAAGTGAATTGATCCGTTTTTGATACCTTTTTGGGTTGCATTAAATGTCATTGCTTTTGATTGTGTTTTTTTTGTGAAGAAGAGCATTTCATTTTATGTTTTGGGGGGTATTTTAACATAACGGTTGAAGTATAATTTAAACGTTCATATTTTTCAAAACTTTTTCAATTTTTACTTTATTTTTAAGTTAACTTAGTGGACTTATGTGATCATTTAACCCCTTATACTATATTTTGTAATTTTGTATTATTGCAGTATATGCATGTAGTTTAATTGACATTCTCTTGTGAAGCCAAGCTTTATAGGAGTACTAAGATGGCAGTGATTGAATCCTTCTTTAAGGCCCCTGACTGCCATGGTAAATCTTCGGCAATCACTTCTATGGGGCGATGGGAAGAGGTACATGAGTGAAGTAGCTACCAGGACACTTAAATGCCCCTGTTAGTGATTAGCCATGGTATTGACTGAACGGCAGCATTTAATGCTCCCTCCCTCCTGCATCTGACACAGCGGGCACGATGACGACACTTCACCGCACTCCATGCTGTGTCAGATAGTGTAGCTGCTGAGGTGAGTATATGCGCTGCAGAGACTGAAGCAGTGGGGGAACAAGGAGCGGTGAGTATTGTATTTTTCTTAAAAAAAATCAGTGAGTACGTGGTGCCCATAATACTGGAAAACTGTGGGCTGCGTTTTACCCTATGGGGGGTGGGGTTGTGTTTTACCCTATGGGGGGGGGTTTGCGTTTCACCCTATGGGGGGGTTGTATTTCACCCTATGGAGGGGGGGGTTGAGTTTTATCTTATGGGCGGGGGGGTTGAGTTTTACCCTATGGGCGGGTGCATATTACTGTGTGGAGGACCATGGGGAGTGTATTATTCTGTGAGGAGGACCATGGGGAAGTGAATTATGCTCTGTGGAGCACTATAGTGAGTATTTTATTGTATGGAGGATTATGGTGGCGTGTTATACTATGGGGGGCCATTATAATATTTGAAGGGTTGTGTGGGGCCATTATACAGTATGCAAGCAATTATACAGTGTTAAGGTTTGTGTGGGGTCCATCATGCTTGGATTGAAGTGAATATCCAGCTCCAGTAAAAAAACAAATGGATTGCTGTGACACCATTTAGCTGTAGTTGGGGGTTTGGAAGGTGAAGAAAATGTGCAACACCGAACGCGTTTCAAACACTCTGCATGTTCTTAGACTCATATTTTGTGCACCTTCCAAACCCCCAACTACACCTAAATGGTGTGTCACAACAATGCCATTGTTTCAATCGTTCTTATAAAGACTTTTTTTGTACTGGATTTGGATGCACCTTGCTTCTACATCTGGCAGAGACTGGATCCTGTGCTTCGTTATATGGAACCCACTGGGAATCCTTCAAGGGTGAGCTGAATATTACTCTGACCTATGTGGTGTCCATCATACTGTTTGGAGGGCTAGTGCAGACTATTATACAGTGTGGGGCCATTATACTGTATGTAGGCCCATTACTCTACATGGAGGGCTGTGTGGGGGTCACAGTTGGGGGATTGCTGTGTTGTGGTCACCTTACTTTGCCTTGGAAGTTGAGGGGGGGCATAGTTTGATGACCCTACTGTACATGTGGAGGCTAAGGTAGAGGAATTCACCATGGGGGGTATCATACTGTGTTTGGGGGGCACTTTTGTTGGCATCATACGTTATGGTGGCAATGAGAGGGGAATCTAGGACTTCAGCAGGGGGAAAATTACTATGTAAAGGCTGGAAAGTTGTGACACTGACAAATATAATTTTTTTAAAAATATCTTTTGAAGGGGGAGACCTCAACTCAAACTTCTGCTATGGGCCCGATGATTTCTATGTACGCCCCTGCCCCACAGCATCAATATACGCGCACAGCACTGCTACAGCAATACACAGAATTAACAAAATGAAGGTGAGTGACCCCCTAACCTATTAGCCCCCTGTGCAGCTGCACTGGTAGCACCAATGATATCCACTTAGTCTAGTAAAATCTGTCATCCCTCATCAAAGCTGAGCAACAAACTCTCCTAGTTACCCATAGCAATCAGAGATTAAAAGGGTATTCCCATCTCCAAGATCCTATCCCAATATGTAGTAGGTGTAATAATAATATTAGAAAAAACCTCAATTAGAAATGTAGAATAGTTTTTCTGCTTCGCTGTCTCTTCCCTCATGTGCAGGCATTGCAGGACCTTAGGTATCCATGGTTACGACCACTAGCAACTAGATAACTGGTGGTTGTAAGCATGGATATCTAATATTATTATTATTATTACACCTACTACATATTGGGAGAGGATTTTGGAGATGGGAATACCCCTTTAATAAAAGCTGAGCTCTGACTGGTTGCTATGGGTAACGAGAATAGTTGTAATGCTGCTACATAATCTACATAATTTCTCCCCTTTCTCATCAGTCAGGTGGATGTGACGGGGTCCTGGGTCTCCTCCTCCGCTTCCATCCGCTCAGTCTCGTCATGGCTCAGTGAAGGCTAAGAAGCGGGTTATTCTGTTCTTCTTGGCTTCTCCTGTCCCTATTCTCCAATCGATTCTTCTTGCCTTCCTTGTGGTTTGTGAGCTCCCGTGTGTCTCCTCTCACCTGCGCTCCTGTGTATATAGGCGCCTGCCATTGTGATGTCATCGCTATGTCATAGATTCCACATTCCGGCACCTGCCATTGTGATGTCATCGCTATGTCATAGAATCCACATTCCGACACCTGCCATTGTGATGTCATCGCTATGTCATAGAATCCACATTCCGACACCTGCCATTGTGATGTCATCGCTATGTCATAGATTCCACATTCCGGCACCTGCCATTGTGATGTCATCGCTGTCATAGATTCCACATTCCGGCACCTGCCATTGTGATGTCATCGCTGTCATAGATTCCACATTCCGGCACCTGCCATTGTGATGTCATCGCTATGTCGCCATGCTTCCACATGCTGGTATGTGCCTCTGTGATATCACAGCTTTGGCCAATATGGCTGTAGTCCTGGGGCAGCATAAGTCACATGACTGGTACAAGTCGTATGGTTCAGGACATTGCAGTCCAATTGAAGAAATCATTGCTTGATTACAATCCGGTTTTCCACACCATTTACCTCACACACATTATTTACACCAGTGCATTATTAATGGCCATACAGAACTAGGCCTCAAAAAGGCTGGGTTTATTGAGGTCCTGACAAGACCAGGTAATGAAGGGTTTATTACAGGGTTTGATATGGAGGTTGGATGTGGAACTAGGAATGTGATAGGCTGGTGGTGGAGTTCTAGTGAGATTTATATAATAGGAGGGCAGCCATCTTTGGCGTGACATTCAGCGCTGGCTTCACTTTCCTCTCCTACAGACATCATTGACATCTGGAGGAAGTGGGAGAGCAGCTGCAGCGGTCAATTCCTCCAAAGTACGAGAGAGTGAAGACACCTCTGATTGGCCGCAGGGATCGCGGACCCCGGGAGAGCCAGTGCTGATACTGCTGGAATGGCACAGAGTAGAATAGTTATTATTTTACTGAGGGGAAACAGTGATTGAGAAGTTGTCTGAATAGTGGAAAAGCCTTTTAAGTTTGGGGGTGGCGCGTTCTCATGAAGCCTCAGCACCTCCTGATGGTGTTTAGGTTTTCTACAATAGGGGGCTAGTTAATGTTGTGACTTCGTTGCCACCTGCTGGTCATTCGGTGCAATGCAGCGTTTACTTTTTTATTATTATTATTTTTCATTATTGCAGACTTCATCAGAGGTCGTTAATCCAGAAGATACTTTGCATCAGGTCCTCAAAATGCCCAGAGTCAGTTAGGATGGACCATTAGTGGGTTGTGGTGATGACCTCCGGTGAGACATGCCAGTTACACGCTTTCACACCTCACGTACGGTGACCTGGGTACATCTTTTAGGCCACCGGGTGTTGAAGTTGGGACCACAGTGTGAGGGGCCTGTAGCAGCATGGTCTGTTAGGGTTGATGATGCAGAAGGATGTGTTGGGACTTGGCCAGTGGCAGCAGAGACTGTTACCAAAAATAGGCTTGTCCGTCTGCAACAAAGTCTGACTTGGGAGCGTGTGTGTATGCTTTCAAGGACCATTAGGGCCTCATTTAAAAAATGGAAGTTAAAAATATTTGGAAAAGGAAAACTGCAGCTTTATCTACTTTACTGCCTCTTGAGTGTTTCGTCACTGAAATGTGGGAGCAGGGAAAAAGCATAGGGAGGTGGAGGGTGAGCAATGTAGGAGGGACTTTTGGAAATTGGCTACAGGCATTTATTATTCTCGGCAGGGTGCTAGGTGAGGAGAATCCTGAGCACTGTTCAGATCTGTTCTGTAGTGATAAGCTAACGTGCTCCGATAAGGCGTTATCCGAGTATTCTCGGGTGCTAAGAGTATCTTCGGCGTGCTTGAAAAATATGTTTGCGTCACCGCGGCTGCATGTCTCACGGCTGTTAGACCGCCGCAATACATGCAGGGCTTGCCAGTTTGTGTGGAGCCGCGGCGGTGTGAACATATTATTAGAGCACGCAAAAGATAATCTGTTAGCACCCGAGCATGCTCAGATGACACCTTATCCAAGCACGTCTGCGCAACACTACTGTTCTGTTATCTTGATGCCAATTGGGAGGATTATAGTGTGTATAATAATGATACTAGCCACTGGATGCCATACCATAATGATACTGGCCACTGGATGCCATACCATAATGATACTGGCCACTGGATGCCATACCATAATGATACTGGCCACTGGATGCCATACCGTAATGATACTGGCCACTGGATGCCATACCATAATGATACTGGCCACTGGATGCCATACCATAATGATACTGGCCGCTGGATGCCATACCATAATGATACTGGCCGCTGGATGCCATACCATAATGATACTGGCCGCTGGATGCCATACCATAATGATACTGGCCGCTGGATGCCATACCATAACGATACTGGCCGCTGGATGCCATACCATAACGATACTGGCCGCTGGATGCCATACCATAACGATACTGGCCGCTGGATGCCATACCATAACGATACTGGCCGCTGGATGCCATACCATAACGATACTGGCCGCTGGATGCCATACCATAACGATACTGGCCGCTGGATGCCATACCATAACGATACTGGCCGCTGGATGCCATACCATAACGATACTGGCCGCTGGATGCCATACCATAACGATACTGGCCGCTGGATGCCATACCATAACGATACTGGCCGCTGGATGCCATACCATAACGATACTGGCCGCTGGATGCCATACCATAACGATACTGGCCGCTGGATGCCATACCATAACGATACTGGCCGCTGGATGCCATACCATAACGATACCGGCCACTGGATGCCATACCATAATGATACTGGCCGCTGGATGCCATACCATAACGATACCGGCCACTGGATGCCATACCATAATGCTACTGGCCGCTGGATGCCATACCATAATGATACCGGCCACTGGATGAGCTTGAGAGCAGAAGTCGGTGCAGACTTCTGGACAAACCAGGTCTTCATAGGTAATTGAATAAAATGGAGGTTAATTTAGAATAAACTTACAATTAAAAAAGGTATAGATAAGGCTAAGATATAAAAACACTTCTACAGAAACCTCTAGGAATGAGGAGTGGGTCGGCCTTCTTGCAAAAGGATGAAATATTTAAATGTAAATTTCTCTCCTGCATGGAGTTTCCACGCACGCCCAGACAATATAATGAAATGACATGGAAATCTGTATTCCAAGCAAAACATCCATATTCACAGGTGATTAGAATGAGAGAAAAATGTATTTTGAATAATAGTTACAGTTCAGAGATGGAGATGAGACATAAATTGTGTATACAGGACCCCTATGAATGAGAGAGGGACCTACTCTGTTACAGAAGAGTGCAGTATCTAAACCAAAGTTCTGGCTCACAGTAACAAAGTTTCCATGCATGTTCAGATTAAACATTACAATTCTTAGTTCTCAAGGATAAGTCTGTTGCAGGAGACCTCCAGACGCCTGGTTTCTGTGAGTACATTTTATCTATAGAATAACATGGTACAGAACTTTCTAACAATATCTGCAGGCTCAGCCTCGATTTCCTTTACAGAAACAAAACATGATTTAATAAAGCTAGACTATATCAGACGTATCACAAGTAATATAACATATTGGAATATTATGGATTATAATTACTGTATTGATTATTTTCTTTATTAGAAATATTTAAAGTAAAATATAATTAGTTCTTAAGCATAAATCTGACAAGGAGGCTTCCAGGCGGTTTGTTTCTGGAAGAATATCTGATCTATAGAGCAATGTCTTACAGAACCTTCTGACCATATCTGCAAGCTTAGCACAGAGGCAGATCTGTTTTCCGGCACCCGGAGTAGGAATTCAGTTTGGCGCCCCCCACACACACCGCTCATGCAGTTTGAATAGTAGTCATGTGACCGCTCATCTACGATTTGCTTTTTGACAGTCACGTGACTAGCTACTCTTCCTAATTCTCTCAATTTCAGTCAAAAACTACAGCTCCTATTTCATAAAGAGAAGCAGGATTAAAGGCTAGTTATCACATAACCGTAAGTATGAAAATCACATACGAGTGGTCATGTGGTGTCTGCTGGACCCAGCTAGCAGAGCTGAATCCTGACATTGAGTATATTACACGCTCTTAGGATTGGGCATGCTACAGTACTTAATTGTATAATTAAAAGGGTTGTCCAGGTTTGTGATTAAAGTCGGAAGAACTCTAGGTGACTGCAGACTTCTGAATACTCGCAGCGCATGCACTGCACACTTTCACCTTTCCTCCAGTACAGGAGAATCCTGAAAGGTCATGTGCGTGCAAGTATGAGATTTTCATACTTCTGGCCACATTCCAACTAAACGTGACCAGCCTCACTCAAGTAATTTGTATAGAATGAGGCCATGCATGTCAAGTCGGCATGTGATCATGTGTATGCAATTCGCATAATTGTGGTTTCAAGACTTCCTGCTCTCACCACTAGCACCAGAGAATCCTGACCGCATGCAGTGCACATGCGCACGATGAGAATTCAGAGGTATGCTGTCAGTGATTGCAGACTTTCATCACAAACTTGATCTAACCCTTTAATTTTCCTAAAGCAAATAAAAACAGTAACTCTTCTCAGACAGCACAACACTTTATTAACATGGCCATGTATCATGTAATCTTACAAGTTATGGACTGTTGCATGTGTACAGGATCAGAACCAATAGCTGCACAAAAATACATCAATAGAACTACCAGCAGTATGCAGAAATACAGCATCACAACCCTCATCAGTACAGTACAACATCATCAGTACATGTACTGTCTCCTCTTTGGTATGCCCTCACACTGTCTCTTCATGTTACTCCTTTCCCCACATTACCCAGTCTCTATTATGTGCCCGCACAAACTTTTCTCCCCCTACTCTGTCTCCTGACACATTACCCCCCTGTTCCTTATATTTCCACACACACATTCCCCCTTGCTCCTCACCCCCGCTCACTATGCTGGGGGTAAGGAAAGGGCAGCAGTGTTTACCTGGCCTGATCTTCAAAGCCAAATGCACTACCAGGATGCAGCAGGCCCACATAAAGATAGCAGATGTGTGACGCTGGAAGCCCTACCCTGGGGGATGGGGGACTCGGAGCCGGGTCCTATGTTGTCGATGGGGTGCAGCCATGGCCCAGACCCGCTCCGTGCCCAGGGCCGGATACTGTGCACTACCCTAGTGTGAACAGCACCCTATACAAGCCTATCTTTGTGCAATTCTAATACTAGGCAGTCACCCCCTCCATGAAATTGTAGGTTGTGAGTGATTGTTTCATCAGTATTTTGCACCTGTGTATCCGCCATCTTAAAATGGGGGACCCAAAAAAAAATTACGTGGGTTCCCCCTATTTTAATAGCTAGCAAAGGCTAGGCAGACAGCTGGGGGCTGATATTAATAGCCCAGGAAGGGTGCCATGAATATTGGCCGCCTCACAGGCTAGAAACACCAGCCGTCAGCCGCCCGAGAAATGACACATCCATAGGATACGCCAATTCTGGCACTTGGCCTCGCTCTCCCACTGCCCTGTAGCGGTGGCACTGGAGTAATAGGGCTGGGGTTGATGTCCGCTTATAATGCCAGCTGACATCAAGCCCAGGTTAGTAATGAGGAGGTGTCTATAAGACGCGCCCATTACTAACCCCATAGTGAAAGTGAATAAAACACCAACACCCAGAATAAAATCTTTTAATTGAAATAAACACACAATACTTTAATATCCTAAATTAAACCATACTTACCATCACGCCCATTCCAGCTGAAGCCAATGTCTCCTGCAATAGAAGTAAAATAATTAACAAACCTCATCTTTACCTTTCCATGGTTCCCACGACGGCTCCAGCTCTGCTACATTGAGATGGCAGACTGGATCGTAGCAGAACGCTGCAGACACTGAGAAGCCTATCCAGAGTAATATGGAAACTACTAAACCAATATTGACCCCTCACTGTTTTATATAGTATAAATATGCTCCAAGATAATTCTGCAGTATTTCACAGTCAAATCCAATGGGAGTAAAATATAAAAAATAACCTTTATTCAATATTTTAAAAAGGATTTTTTTTTAAGTGTCCAAAATCCGTGACAAATTTCCTAAAATTATCCTAAACATAGGACTATTGTGTATGGTTTTAATTTATCTCACCGGTTAACCATTTATATATATTGTCTTGTTGGGAGGCCAGGGATTAGTCACAATTCCTAGGGGTATCTCTTTATTTATATTTATAACTCCCTTTTCAATTTAGCCTCTGGCTATTAGAAATCATGCCATCTCATTTCTCCTCATTGTGAGTCTGCAGTCTGATAATGGCATTAATAATATTCATTTTACCATGTCCTGTGCTATTCTCTTCAGAACGGCTTTATAGTGCTGCCGTCATATACCGGTGCGGTGCTTGTTTCTCCTGATCTAGGAGCTTTATATTGAGGTAGCCTGGCTAATCATCTCTTGTAGTACTTTCTATAGAAATGCTCAGCCCTACGCGTTTCATCATTCTTATATGAGACTCTCATGGTCATCAGGGGCTCACAGTCTATGATCTTTTTTGGTTTGATAGTACGATAGTTTTGTAATAAACTTATCGGCAGGGTTGCCGGCAGCGTCTGGCGGCTAAACCAGCGTGACTTTATAGGAAAGTTGGTGCCCCCTCTTGTGCGCCCCCCCCCCTTCTGTCATCCAATCGAGTGACTCGGGTGCGTTGCAGGCGTATCATGTTGCGATCATATAATCATGCAGGGACTCGTCTCATTCTTCCAGTAGGATCTTTTTCTCACAGAGATGTCTTGGCTGCACTGCGATCTCACAGTATTAATGTCTTTTATATCTAGGGAAGGAGACTGGTATATTGCATTGCATCTTATAATGTCGTCTCTACGAGTTTGTTGCGATATGAGTTGTTAATAGTGTTTGTTCGTAGTTTGTCATTTGTTTACAGACAGATCTGCCTGTTTCATGTGCTACCTCGTCCCACCTACACTTACATCGATGCAGAACTTCCTTTCATCGTGACAAATGCCATCTGGCTATGTCACTGCTTCCGCACCAGCAAACGCTTGCGGACGTCTCTTTCCTCAAAGTTCATTTCATTTGATCGTATCAATATGTCCATAATAGACATTGGGATGACTTTTATTCTGATTGTATCAGTGTGTCTGATTGTATCGATGTATCTGTATTAAGTCTTCTGATGAGTATTTTATAATCTAAAAACAAAGGAAGAAATTCTGATGAAATTTGTCCAATTGTTATCAAAGTTCAATTTGTTCAAGAGGTCATTTTGTGATTTTAAAGTATAATAACTTTAATAGTTTTGGTCCTATATGGCGCTGATTTGATAGTTATGTGGACCAATATCCATTATGAAGAACATGGACTGGATTCTACATATTATATTTTAGAGAGTTTTTAGGTCTAGCGAGGTTCAAGAGGTTTCATAGGGGGTGAAAATGTTATTATGTGTCAATGAAGCATGAGAAGGACAATGTTTCATTTGTGTAGTGTGGGTTATAGGATTTCATTCTATGGATCCATCTACTTTCTTTCTGAAGCAGCAGTTGGTTCCAATTACCTCCTCTCGGGGGGGCATACTACTTCGATGGCTTGAAAGTATAAAGAAAACGGGTCCAAGGTGTGTTTCTCAAGCATGTGTCTCGAGAGAGTTGTGTCCTCCCTACGTCTGACATAACCGATATGGTGCAATATCCGTCTCCAGAACTCTTTTGGTTTTGCCGATGTAGTTCATCGGACATTGGCAAGTTGCCATATAGATTACTCCTTGCGTCTTGCAGTTTGTGAATTCGTGATTTTGGTCTTCTAGTTTGGTTGTGGCACTGATACATTTCTTGCTTTTACAGATGTATTTGCAGGCTTTGCAGTCACCACATCTATAAGTCCCCGTGGTGTCACTGCTCAGCCACGTTGTTTTGCCCGTGTTGTCCTCCACAAAGTGGCTGCGCACAAGGTGATCTCTAAGGTTCCTGCCTCTCCTGTATGTGACCCTGGGGCTCTCAGGGACCACATCTTGCAGATCTTTATCTGATCTCAAAATTGCCCAAAGATCATAGAGTATGTTCATCACCCCCTGATTTCGGTCGTCGTAGGTTCCTATTAGATGGATCTCTTTATCTTGTTGTTCTCGTGCTTTAGGGGTCAATAGAGAATTTCTGTCTCTTGTAAGGGCGCTGGCCTAGCACTTTTTTAGGATATCCCTTTTGTAGGAAGCGTTTTTGTAATTCCCTCGATTTTATCATGTACTCATTCACCGTTGAGCAATTTCTCCTTAGGCGTATATATTGGCTTTTCGGTATTCCTCTACGTAGGGGAGCCGGATGGTAGCTCTGCCAGGATAGTAACCCACTTGTGGCTGTCAGTTTTCAGTGTTGTGGTAACCGGCCTTGGTTGGTATTTATTATTGTAATGTCAAGGAAGTTTAAATTGTGTCTTTGAATCTCACTGGTAAAATACAAGCCTAACTGGTTCTGCTCTCACTGTTCTACTTCAATACATCTACATTGGGCTGTGGAGATCTATGAATGATTACTTGAGTCAGGTAACCTAATGACTAGTAGATTCACAGCCATCTGGATAAAAAATCCTGTTATGTGACGTTGTGCTGCCACCTAGTGGCTTCCCATTCTTTTACATAACCGTCTACACCACAGGTCTCAAACATGCGGCCCGCGGGCCACATGTGCACAAAGGACGCAGAGGGAACGGGGGACAGGTGAAAGGAATCTTTTTTTTTTTTCTTTCTTTTTTATGTGTGTGAAGAACAGCGCAGAGGACAATTCTACTAGATGGGGACCTGGATGGGGCATATTACTGCAAGATGGGGACCACAAGTATGGGGCATATTACTACAAGATGGGGACCACCAGGATGGGGCATATTACTGCAAGATGGGGACCACAAGTATGGGGCATATTACTGCAAGATGGGGACCACCAGGATGGGGCATATTACTACAAGATGGGGACCACCAGGATGGGGCATATTACTGCAAGATGGGGACCACCAGGATGGGGCATATTACTACAAGATGGGGACCACCAGGATGGGGCATATTACTGCAAGATGGGGACTACCAGGATGGGGCATATTACTACAAGATGGGGACTACCAGGATGGGCCACATTACTGCAAGATGGGGACTACCAGGATGGGCCACATTACTGCAAGATGGGGACCACCAGGATGGGCCACATTACTGCAAGATGGGGGCCACATTACTGCAAGATGGGGACCACCAGGATGGGCCACATTACTGCAAGATGGGGACCACCAGGATGGGCCACATTACTGCAAGATGGGGACCACCAGGATGGGCCACATTACTGCAAGATGGGGACCACCAGGATGGGCCACATTACTGCAAGATGGGGACCACCAGGATGGGCCACATTACTGCAAGATGGGGACCACCAGGATGGGCCACATTACTGCAAGATGGGGACCACCAGGATGGGCCACATTACTGCAAGATGGGGACCACCAGGATGGGCCACATTACTGCAAGATGGGGACCACCAGGATGGGCCACATTACTGCAAGATGGGGACCACCAGGATGGGCCACATTACTGCAAGATGGGGACCACCAGGATGGGCCACATTACTGCAAGATGGGGACCACCAGGATGGGCCACATTACTGCAAGATGGGGACCACCGGGATGGGGCACATTACTGCAAGATGGGGACCACCGGGATGGGGCACATTACTGCAAGATGGGGACCACCAGGATGGGGCACATTACTGCAAGATGGGGACCACCAGGATGGGGCACGTTACTGCAAGATGGGGACCACCAGGATGGGGCACGTTACTGCAAGATGGGGACCACCAGGATGGGGCACGTTACTTCAAGATGGGGACCACCAGGATGGGGCATGTTACTACAAGGTGGGGACCAGGATGGGGCACATTACTAGATGTTTGCCAGAATTACTATATATGGTGCTAATTCTGAAACTATATTACTCTGTGGCCAAAAGAGGGAAACAAAATTGTAAAAATAAAGCATGAAAAAATATTTTGCCACTAAAAATGCTGCTTTATATATAAACTAAATATATAAACTAAAGTAAACACAAAAAGTGCACATTTATTATCGCCACATCCGTAACGACCCAAGCTATAAAAAAATAAACACAGCAAAAATGTTCAGACGGTGTATACAAAAAAAATGGCATCACTAAAAATGTCACTTTGACCTGCAAAGAATGCGGCCCCCCAAATTCCAATTTTTTCCATATGCGGCCCATATACCCAGCCGAGTTTGAGACCCCTGCTCTACACTGTCCGTGTGGAATGTCCATTGGACACACTCATTTTTGGATGTCGTTATATTTACAATGTGATTGGACATTTTTGCTAATATTTATAAGCTGTATGTAGAAACAGGAGGTCAGTTTTCCTTGTATGAGTCATAAGTCCCTGCAAAAGTCCCTGGCAGGGGGATGAGAGCGGCTGGGTCAGGAGGGGACCCAGCTAATTCTACATAGAGCAGAGAAAAGAGAATAATTAGCCCAGTAGAAAGGTATAATGAGCCGCTGTAAGTACAGTGCTGTATAATCTGATTACAATATAGTAAGAGGATAAGCTCTGATGGGAGAGGGTCTTTAAGCCGGTCATGTATTGGGTAATGAGTTGGGGTGTCAGTCTCCATCAGTGCTGGCTGAACACTGACTATCCTGCTCAGATTACTACACATGGCGCTGCTCCTCCTCCCTGTAGTATGGGCTCCGCAGGACGGTGCCGAGGCTCCAGATTCTACCTGCACAGCAACAAGGTCCCAACACTTCTACCTCTATAACTTGCCTAATGCAGACG
This sequence comes from Phyllobates terribilis, assembly GCF_046119375.1. NCBI lineage: Eukaryota > Metazoa > Chordata > Amphibia > Anura > Dendrobatidae > Phyllobates > Phyllobates terribilis. Next base: position 310,045 of record NW_027363120.1, read on the forward strand.
CAAACCTGCAGCCTTTCCACTGAGATCTTGTCGGCCTTCTGCACTGCCATGGCTTTGTCTGCACAATGTAGCTTAAAGGGATTGTCCACTTCTTAAGCATCCTAGAAGTCTACAATATAAGGTCGGTATTCCTCTAACCCTCTGCCTTATTTGGCTGCCATTGAAGGCAGTCAGCGAAATGGGTTCAATTTTCTATAGAAGTGGCAGAATTTAACCCCTTCCTGACCATGTTATTTCCCGGCTCTGCATTTTTCTTATTCTTCTAAGAGCAGTAGCTTTATTTTTCTGTCAATACAGCCATATGAGGGTTTTTGTTTTTATGCCGTTCACTGATCAGGTTAATTATTTTTATATTTTGATTGGATAACGCCCATATGTTTTATTTTAAAATGGGTCATAGAGGGGCAGGAGTGATTTGAATGTTCAGATTAAACTTTTTCCTTTTTGTCCCCTTAGGCTGTGTGCCCACGATTCCTTTTTAAGTGTTTCCGCAGCGGCAAAAACGCTGCAGAAATGCTTAAAAAACGCATGGTAGAAGGCCTGCCATGTTCCCCAATGATGATCCACATGTGCTGTGCACATGCTGTGGAAATTTCTGCTGCGGATTATCATTGCGGAAAAAAAAACAGCACTACCAATTATTTTGCGGAAGTGCTGCGTTTTCGCCACCATTATATAGTAACATAGTTTTTAAGGTTGAAGGAAGACTAAGTCCATCTAGTTCAACCCATAGCCTAACATGTTGATCCAGAGGAAGGCAAAAAAAAACCATGTGGCAAACACCAAGCTCCACATTGGGGAAAAAAATTCCTTCCCGACTCCATACGACAATCAGACTAGTTCCCTGGATCAACGCCCTATCAAGGAATCTAGTATTTATAACCTGCAATATTATACTTTTCAAGAAAGGCATCCATGCCCTTCTTAAATTTTAACAGTGAATCACTCATGACAACATCATGCGGCAGAGAGCTCCATAGTCTCACTGCTCTTACAGTAAAGAATCCCCGTCTGTGATTATGATTAAACCTTCTTTCCTCCAGACGTAGAAGATGCCCCCTTGTCCCCGTCTCAGGCCTCAGAGTAAAAAGATCAGTAGAAAGGTCTTTGTACTGTCCCCTCATATACTTGTACATAGTAATAAGATCACCTCTAAGCCTTCTTTTTTCCACAGTAAATAACCCCAAGTGTAATAACCTGTCTTGGTATTGCAGACCCCCCAGTCCTCTAATAACCTTGGTCGCTCTTCTCTGCACCCGATCTAGTTCAGCCATGTCTTTCTTATATACCGGAGACCAGTACACAGTATTCTAAGTGTGGTCGCACTAGTGACTTGTATAGAGGTAAAATTATGTTCTCCTCATGAGCATCTATGCCTCTTTTAATGCATCCCATTATTTTATTTGCCTTTGCAGCAGCTGCCTGACACTGGCCACTAAACGTGAGCTTGTCGTCCACCTAATACACCCAGGTCTTTTTCAGTTCCAGTTTTGCACAGTGTTTTACAATTAAGTATATAATTATATGACGCGCCCCTGGGCCTGTGTCGCGCTGCGTTGCGCATGCGGGAGCTTACCCGGAGCCGGATCTCTTGAGGGTTGTAGTCTCGTGGCGGTGATCCGGTCCGTGCCCAGGGAGTCAGACTAAGTGGCGCTGTATTAGCGGTAGATGTTGGACGACTACGCCACCCGTTGAGTACAGCTAAGGAGCTGCTGCTGCAGGGCAGACCGCTGAGGCCGGTGGTAGGATTGTGCAGCGTGATAGTATAACCCCCAACGGGAGGGGTATGGCCTCAGGGCAGCCGACGTGGATGATGGTGGTAGCAGGAACCACTCGGAGACGGTACGGTGTAGTTCAGGGTCTTTACTGGTGACAAAGATAGACCCTCCCGGAGTACTGGCTAGCGATTGGGGCCTGGTCAGTCCTTGAGCAGATGGGATCTCCCCTGGCCAGGCGGAGTTGTAGGCCTCCCAAACTAACGATACTCTTCCGGCTACCTTGCTAGAGGCGGGTATAAGTAGCCCACGTCCCTGAGTGTACCGTGTGGTGCTCACCCGTATGGCCAGTGACTCGGGGCCTTCTAGTAGCTTCCGCTCCACGACGGCGGTGCTGGTCCCACGCGTGTGACCGTGCTTTCGGGTTTCTGGGCCAGAGGACCTGCAATCCCCTGCCGGTCGGTTTCTGCTGCTGGATAGGAGTTAGTCCCCACAGCCTCGGACTCCGGGTCCGGTGATAACTTCTCAGTCAGGGCGAGCTCTGCAGCTGCCAGCCCCTGACTCCTTGTAGCACTGCTCCCACAGAGCTCCTGATGTTCTTTCCTATATCTGCTTCTCTTCTCTGTCTCTACTTCTTCTCTACTCACTAACCCTGCCTCAGCCCTAGGTTTATATAGGGGAAGTTCTTCCCCTCCCAGGACTGGGCAGGAGGTGTGGCATGCACAGGATCCCTGACCAAGAGACCTCTCACCTGCTCTCAGACATAACATTGCCGTTACTGTGGAAACCAGACCCCTGGGGTGCCACATATACATTTTATTTCCTCTGCTCAAGTGCATTACCTTACATTTATCCCCATTAAAGCTCATTTGCCATTTATCAGCCCAAGCTTCTAGTTTACATAGATCCTCCTGTAATATAAAATTGTCCTCCTCTGTATTGATTACCCTGCAGTGTTTAGTGTCATCTGCAAATATTGAAATATTACTCTATATGCCCCCTACAAGGTCATTAATAAATGTTAAAAAGAAGGAGGCCCAATACTGACCCCTGTGGTACCCCACTGTTAACTGAGACCCAGTCTGAGTGTTTTCCATTAATAACCACCCTTTGTTTCCTATCACTGAGCCAATTCTTAACCCACATACATATATTTTCCCCCATCCCCAATGTTCTCATTTTATGTATCAACCTTTTGTGTGGAACCGTATCAAAAGCTTTTGAAAAGTCCATATACACAACATTCACTGCATTTCCTTGGTCCAGTCCAGAACTTGCCTCCTCATAAAAACTGATCAGATTAGTTTGACAGGAACGGTCCCTCATAAACCCATGTTGATATTGGGTCATGAGGTTATTCTTCTTCAGATACTCTATCATAGCATATCTTGGGAAACCCTCCAGGATTTTACCCACAGTAGAGGTTAAGCTTACTGGCCTATAATTTCCAAGTTCAGTTTTTGTCCCCTTTTTGAATATTGGCACCACATTTGCTATACGCCATTGACTTGCATTAGAACGCATGGACTACGCATCACTGTATTTGTAGATGCGCAATCCACGTGTTCCAATGTGCGGATGGTACCCAGGTCTAGAGGAGAGAAGACTCTCCTCCAGACCCAGGTACCATAGAAACTGTGAAAAAAAGAATAAAATAAAAAATAAATATGATACTTACCTTCTGGCGGCCCCCGTTGCGCTCCTCCTCTCATGCCGGCAAATCGCGATGGACTGAAGGACCTGCGCTGACGTCATATTCTTGTGACTGGTCACGCGACGCTGACGTCGGCAGGTCCTTCAGTGCACTGTACCGCGATCTGCTGGCAGTCAGCACCGAGTGAAGCAAGACTCCGGGGGCCATCGCAAGGTAAGTATAGATTTATTTTTTATTTTTTTGACATTCTCTCGGGTCACACTCCATTTGCATGGATTTATATAGTGTGACCAAGTTGACAAGCACTTTCCAAGTGATGCTAAAATCGCTTGAAAAGCGCTTGTCAACCCGCATGCAGAAATGCATGTGAAGAACGCTTCACATCCGCATGTCCCTGGCAGGAAAAACGCATGTACTATCCGCATGTACAATCCGCACGCGTTTTGTCTGCCAGGAGAGATGCAGAAAGGCTCAGGAAAAATCCGGAGCATTTCTGCATCGTGGGCACATAGCCTTAGGGGACGTGAACATGCAATCATCTGGTTTCTTGTGTTATGTACAGCAATACTGCAGTATATAGCCAGCATTCACAGATCTGTCATGACAGGCATGGGTCTTTTCAGCAGACTCCTTCCTGGCAGTGATGGCATCCCACGATCGTGTTACAGGGGCACAGTTGGGCACATGGCATGACTCCCTTCTCAGTTCGCTGTTAATGCTGCTGTCCATCTCTAACAGGTGGAGCTCTGCTCTACATGTGGCTATTAAAGGCAGATGATGGCTAAATATCACAGCCATCATCTTCCAGGCAAGAAGTCAGAGCTGGCATATGATGTAACTGCAAATCATGTTGGTAAGGGGTTAAAGTGCCACTTCAGTGGGGTTTTGACACGTGAAATACTTTTAGTGCAGAAATGACGTAGTCCTTTTGGGCATGAGGGTTGGGTGCTGGGATTACTAGTACACCTGACATCCAGGTGGGCATAATTCTGTTCCTTGTGTATTGGAAGACTTTTGCCTCTGCAGCTTTGGTGTTGGCAATCTTTCACTTTCATGCCCATTGATGCTCCACATGGTTGGCTCAGGAACCGTCCTCACATGATCTATATTTCCCTAAAGTAAAGTCACTTGTCAAAAGCCACCAGGACAAAGTGCGCGGTTCTGTATCATGTGGGAAAACATCAAGAAAAGCTCTAGGAAATGGCAACAAGCAAGTAATGACCCAGAAGAACGGGCAGCCTCTGAAAGGAGACCGGAAAGTGCCAAAGCCTGCGCCAATTGTTATACAGGTATAATGTATTACCGCAGCTCGGATCATACACCGCTCTTGTGTTCTCCCCTGTACTGATGTACAGACTTGTATCTACATAAAATTTGTTGTGCAATTTCCCCTGGGCACGCAGATACCCCATATGTGGGGAAAAAACACTGTTTGGGCTCACAGCAGGGCTTGGAAGGGAAGGAGCGCCATTTGACTTTTTGATTGTAAAATTTGCTTGAATAATTAGCGGACGCCATATTGTGTTTGGAGAGCCCCTGATGTGCCCAAACATTGGAGCTCCCCCACAAAGTGACCCCATTTTGGAAACTAGACCCCCCAAGGCACCTATCTAGATGCATAGTGAGCAGTTGGAACCCCCAGGTGCTTCACAAATTGATTCATAAAAATGAAAAAGTGGAAAAAAAAATACTTTTCCATTTTTATGAATCAATTTGTGAAGCACCTAAGGGTTCCAAGTGCTCACTATGCATCTAGATAGGTGCCTTGGGGGGTCTAGTTTCCAAAATGGGGTCACTTGTGGGGGAGCTCCAATGTTTGGGCACACAGGGACTCTCCAAATGCAACATGGTGTCCGCTAACAATTTGAGCCGACAATTTGTTAGTGGACACCATGTTGCATTTGGAGGTACGACACAGAATTTGATAACATTAGGTCATCATATTGAATAAGTTGTCATTAGTCTTGAGCGCAAGTGCTCGCTACTTGAGTTTGCATCGGGTACTCAGGTATGCACCATGTACTGCGTGTGCTTGAGTGAAATGCTCGAGTCCCTGCCCGGATGTTTCACGGTTATTAGACACCCAAAAAAAACCATGCAGGGATCGCTCGTGCATGGCAGGCAATCCCCGCAAAGTTTTTTGGGCCGTGAAGCATATGGGGCGGAGACTCGAGCATGTCACTCAAATACCCACGATACTCAATGCATACCAGAACACCCGATGCAAACTCAAGTAGCGAGCACTTGCGCTCAACACTAGTCGCCATATCGTCATCTTTTTTTCTTACTTTTGAAAAAAATCCCAACCCCATCACAACCCTAACCGTAGCACAACCCTAACCGTAGCACAACCCTAACCGTAGCACAACCCTAACCCTAGCACAACTCGAGAGTTTATTTTTTACGCCGTTCCTCATGCGGTATAAGTGATTAGATGACCTTATTCTTCAGGTCGGTGTGATTACAGAGATACCAGAATCATATGGGGTTTTTATGACTGACAGCTGTCACACACTAAAAGACGCATTTTTTGCATCGCCATATTTTGAGAGCTATAATTTTTCCAGATTTTGGCAGACAGTCATTTGACGGCTTTTTTTTTGCGGGATGAGTTGACGTTGTTATTGGTGCCATTTTCAGGCACGTGACATTTTTTGATCGCTTTCTATTCCTATTTTTGGAGGCAGAATAAACAAAAAACAACAATTCAGGAATTGTTTTTTTTTTTTTTTTTATTCTGTTCCGCGTGTGGTAAAATTGATAAGGCAGCTTTATTCTTTGGGTCAGTACGTTTACAGCGGTACCACATTTATATCGTATTTCTATGTTTTGCACTTTTACATAATAAAAGCAATTTTATAGAAAAAATTATTTTTTAGCATAGCTTTATTCTGAGAGCTATAACTTTTTTATTTTTTGGCTGATGGAGCTGTATGGCAGCTTGTTTTTTGCGGGACGAGATGACTTTTTCAGCGGTACCATTTTTATTTATATTTGTCTTTTTGATCGCGTGTTATTCCATTTTTTGTTTGGCGGTATGGTGATAAAGCATTGTTTTTTGCTTCGTTTTTTATTTTTATTTTTTAACGTGTTCACTGAAGGGGTTAACTAGTGGGACAGTTCTATATGTCTGGTTGTTCCGGACGTGGCGATACCAAATATGTGTACTTTTATTGTTTGTTTTTTTTTTATATATAATAATATTCATTGATGGGTACATTATATTTTTATTTTTGGTGGATTTATTTTTTTTTATTTTTATTTTTTTATATATATATTTTTACAATTTTTTTTATTTTTTTTTTCACTTTCTGATAGTTTTTATACTTTATTACTTTGTCCCACTATGGGACTTTCACTTTTTTTTCTCTGATCGCCTGCATGGCACAGGAATGCAGCACCATCCCTGTGTCATGCAGGCTGTCAGCGCTGGACAGGGAGAAGATTTTTGGAGATGCACTGCGCATGTCCAAAAAATCTTCCTGCTGTCTGGTGACCCGGATGTTGTCATGACAACATCGGGTCATCATGGCAACATCCTGGAAGCCACGGCAGACAGCGCTGGAAGCCGGAAGAGGAGGTGAGTATCTGCGATCACCTCCCCTTGCCACCGCAATGCTGCGATCGACTTCGATCGCAGCATCGCGGGGGTTAATGTGCTGGGAGCGGTGCGTGACCGCTCCCTGCACATAGTACCGGGTGTCAGCTGTGACAATCAGTTGACACCCGGCGGCGATCGCGCCCGCACAGCCTGTATGCGCGCGCGATCGCCATGACGTACTAATATGGGTCTGGCTCTTAAGTCCCAGGGCACAGATGCGTATTAGTACGTCAAATGTTAAGGGGTTAACAATGCACATGACTGTCACAAACACATGGACCACATTTTTGGGATGCTCACCTTTTTCCAGTTATGATGTATCTTTCATAACTGGGAAACCACCAGAAACCTAGGAAATGGGTTCTGAGCTTCTGAACATCATCATAGAAATATCAAATTTGATATCAATCTCCGTGAATATTGGTGACGGCAAACATGATGTATCCATCTTGGATGTGGGCCCCCCCATACCAAGATATGGAAGATGAAGGATTTTTATGTCTTGTGCAGCTGGGTGGGTTCACAAAACCGAGCCCCCGTGTGAGGTAAACAACATGGGTGTGTCCTAGTGTTTTGCCTCCTTACTAAAAACCAGAACGTCCATGTTGGCTCATTCCGACCCAGGGACGTCAGATGCAAGCACTCCTAGCTGCGTGGAGGAATCACACCTAATTTCCGGGGAGCCGTCCCCCCCACAGAATCTGAGACCATCACCTCGTGGCGCAGGTTTTGCTATTATTTACCCCTTTTATTTTAATAACTGTTTTGTGCATATATGTAAATTGTCTTTTATAATATCTTGTATATCTTTTGCAAACACTGCCAACTTTCAGGAGTAAATTATTATTTACTAGCTTCGTTCTTCTTGTCCTATGTTGAGCAAACCCGTTCCTCACCCGCTAATTCACGTTACCGAACGGGTACCCGATCCACCTGTTAAGAGATCGGTGGTGGCAGCATACGGTGTATTTATGTGATATTGTGGTTGAGGGTGGTGGGATTGAGGTATATATATGTTCCTGGACGGAACTGGTGGTATATATACATCCTGTCACATCACGTGCCGCAATAGTCGACATAAATGAGAGCAGCTGCGCCCTGTTGCTTATCCTCGGTCCATACAGTGTTTCACCAGCAGGATAAGGGGGTGCCAGAGTGCTGCAAGGTCTGACCAAGTTTTCCTGACAATTGGTGGCAAGCGGTGGGATCATAGGACATTAGTGATCTGGTTTGAGCAATCATTCCTCTCACTAAAAACTTGCACGGTTCTTACCTGGACCCTGCACAAAAGTTTTGAAGATTGAACTCCGTGTTTATTAGATCTGAGACAATACTGTATGTGCAGCAGTCACCCCTACCCTTCTTCGTTTTTTCTTTCTATTTGTATTTTGGTGATCAAGGTCATTGTTGGGGAGTTCTGGTACAGCCAGCAGAAAATGGACACTCTTATTGGAATATGTATAACCAAAGGCATGGACCCCCTCGGCAAAAACAAAGAACAAATGGCTGCTGCGCTGGCGCAACTGGAGGCAGAGCAAGCCCTTCTCCAGACCTCAGCAGGGCCAGGGGTCAGCCAAGATCAGATCAAAACCAGGGGAGGAGTCCTGAGGAGATAATTTGCATATTCCCACTGCATTTTGGGGTAAGTGAAGAGTCTCCGCGAGCTCAAAGAACACTGGATTTTGGCTGTTGGAGCTGAAAAGAGGACATCGGTAAACATTTTGAAGCTTTTTTTTAAGCTTTTTTCACTGTTTTCAGAACATTAACAATAAGAACATGGAAGAGTCCAGGAGCCATTTGGTGAGCTGCATATCCTGCTACATGTTCACAGACTTGCCGGTGGAAAAGCCAAACTTCACATGCCAGAAATGCAAGCTTGTGTCCCTGTTGGAGGAAAAGTTGCGAAATCTAGAAGAGAGGTTAACTACCTTGAAAATCATTAAGGAAGGTGAAGAGTTCTTAGACAGAGCAGAATTATCTCTTCATGATTCAGAAAGAGAAGAAATTCGAACTGCACCTGACGAAATAGAGGAATGGAAGCATGTGACCCACAGAAGCAGGAGGATCGAGAGGCAGTCAGCACCCATACTGCTCAGGAACCAGTACCAGGCTCTCTCGCAGGAGCACCATGAAGAAATACAGCAAGATAAGACTTTGCCAGCAATGAATAACCTTGTAAGCCCTCAGAATCCTCCTGGATGGAGAAAGAAGAATGTTGTGAAGAAAAAACGGAGAGTGGTGGTCATGGGGGATTCCCTGTTAAGAGGAACAGAGGCCGCTATCTGCAGACCAGACATAACCTCAAGAGAAATGTGCTGTCTTCCAGGAGCAAAAATTAAAGATGTGTCTGACAGGATATCAAGACTCTTCAGACCTACAGATCACTACCCATTCCTGCTAATACATGTGGGGACAAATGACACCGCAAGAAAGGACCTGGAAACCATCTGCAGTGACTTTGAAGACTTAGGCAAGAAAGTGAAAGAATTGGGAGCGCAGGTGGTCTTCTCATCCATCCTCCCAGTGGATGGCCATGGAACAATGAGGTGGAATAAGATTCTACAGGTGAACAACTGGCTACGTCGATGGTGCCGTCAACAAGGATTTGGATTTCTGGATCACGGAATGAATTACCTATACGATGGACTACTTGCTAGAGATGGGGTGCACCTTACGAAGACTGGAAAACATGTATTTGGAAGTCGCCTTGCTACACTCATCAGAAGAGCTTTAAACTAGAACAATGTGGGAAGGGAAGCAAAAGGCCAGAAAAAGCCATACAGCTGACAAATACTATTGAGATCTCTGCTACTGGAAGTGGAAAGGAAGAACAAAGACAAAACAATTTAAATAATAAAAATATGGGAGGAAGAGAAACCAATCACAAACTAAAATGTTTTTATACAAATGCACAAAGCATGGGCAACAAACAAGGAGAATTGGAACTACTAATGCAGGAAAAGGAATATGATGTCATTGGGATCACTGAAACTTGGTGGGACGATACACATGATTGGAATAAAAGGCTAAAAGGATACAACTTATTTGCAAGAAACAGACTTGATAAACGAGGAGGAGGTGTTGCATTGTATGTTAGAAAAGCGTATATCTGCACAGAGATGGAAGCTTCAGAGACTGGGAGTTCTGTGGAAACTGTTTGGGTAAGAATACAAGGAGAGAACAACGGAAAGGACACCATTGTAGGCATTTACTACAGGCCACCTGGGCAAGCTGAAGATATGGATGAACTCTTTATGTATCAAATGACCAAGTTCTCCAAAAAATATGACGTAGTGGTCATGGGAGATTTCAACTATCCAGACATTTGTTGGGAATCTCTCTCAAGTAAAACTAACAGGTCAAGCAAATTCTTATCCTCTCTTGCTGACAACTTTATCTTCCAAAAGGTAGGGGAGAAAACAAGGGGATCTGCTACTTTGGATCTAATCCTTATAAACAGGGAGGAAATGGTTGAGGAGGTAAAGGTGGCTGGGACCCTAGGAGGCAGCGATCATGCTATTATAGAATTTTGGATAACTAGAGGAGGAAGACATGTGAAGACTCAAACTTCAAGGTTAGATTTTAGAAAGGCAGATTTTAAGAGACTCCGAAAGAGAATAGGAGGGATCCAATGGCTGGATGTCCTTAAGGACAAAAATGTCCAGGAAGGATGGGAAATTTTTAAAAATGAGATTCTCAAAGCACAATCGTTAACAATCCCGAAAAGTAGGAAGAATGGGAAGCATTTAAGGAAACCAGGATGGATGAACACAGAACTTAAACACATGCTAAAAAGAAAGAAAGAAATGTTTATTAAATGGAAAGAGGGAGGCATATCTAAAGAAGATTATAATGCAGTCTGCAGATCCTGCAGGGCACGTATCAGGTTAGCTAAAGCTGACAATGAATTAAGGCTTGCAAGAGATGTCAAAAGCAATAAAAAAGGATTTTGGGGGTATGTCAAAAGTAAAAGAAAAGTCAAAGATGCTATAGGATTTTTACAGGATGAAAATGGAGAAATGGTAAGACAGGATGTTGAGAAGGCCGAACTTTTTAATTCCTATTTTGCATCTGTTTTCTCTCAGAAAGAAAATGTAACATCAACTGATCTTCACTGTCCTTTTAAAGGAATAGAGGAATCCAAGTTATCTGTAAACAGAAAGATTGTGAGGGAATATTTAGCTAACATAAATGAGTTCAAGTCACCAGGTCCAGATGAATTACACCCCAGAGTACTGAAGGAGATTGTAGAAGAAATTTTAGAACCACTCTCCATAATCTTTGAAAATTCTTGGAGAACAGGAGAAGTCCCAGAAGACTGGAGAAGAGCAAATGTTGTTCCTATCTTCAAAAAGGGGAAGAAGGTGGACCCAGGGAACTATAGGCCGGTGAGTCTGACTTCTATACCAGGAAAGATCTTTGAACAAATTATTAAACAACATGTATGTAAGTACATGGATAAGAATGAAGTGATTAACCAGAGTCAGCATGGGTTTGTAACTAACAAGTCATGTCAGACTAACTTAATTTCCTTCTATGACAGAATCACTGACTGGGTGGATCAGGGAAATGCTGTAGATATAGTATATCTTGACTTCAGCAAAGCATTTGACAAAGTATCTCACACCATCCTTATTGAAAAAATGACCAAGTATGCAATGGACCAGGCAACTGTTAGGTGGATTCATAACTGGCTTAGTGATCGGACTCAAAGGGTGGTTGTAAATGGCTTCACATCCAGCTGGATGAATGTCTCAAGTGGGGTACCACAGGGCTCCGTCCTGGGACCTGTATTGTTCAACATCTTTATCAATGATTTAGATGAAGGAATTGAGGGTAAACTGATTAAATTTGCTGATGACACAAAGCTAGGAGGGATAGCTAATACTAGAGAAGAGAGAGAGGATTCAAAAAGACCTAAATAAACTGGAGCAGTGGGCAGCAACCAACAGAATGGTTTTTAACAGGGAAAAATGCAAAGTACTACATCTGGGCAATAAAAATGAAAAAAGCATATACAGAATGGGAGGAATAGAGCTAAGCAACAGTACATGTGAAAAAGACTTGGGTATACTAATAGATCATAGACTGAACATGAGTCAACAGTGTGATGCAGCAGCAAAAAAGGCAAATACAATTCTGGGATGTATTAACAGAAGCATACAGTCTAGATCACGTGAAGTCATTATTGGTCTTTACTCCTCTTTGGTCAGACCTCATCTGGAATACTGTGTACAGTTTTGGGCACCACATTTTAAAAAAGACATAGACAAACTGGAGCAAGTTCAGAGAAGAGCGACCAGAATGGTGACTGGTCTGCAAACCATGTCCTATGAGGAACGGTTGCAGGATTTGGGAATGTTTAGCTTGCAAAAAAGAAGACTGAGAGGAGACTTAATAGCTGTCTACAAATATGTCAAGGGCTGTCACATTGTAGAAGGATCATCTTTATTCTCATTTGCACAAGGAAAGACTAGAAGCAATGGGATGAAACTAAATGGGAGGAGACACAGATTAGATATTAGAAAAAACTTTTTGACAGTTAGGGTGATTAATGAGTGGAACAGGCTGCCACGAGAGGTGGTGAGTTCCCCTTCAATGGACGTCTTCAAACAGAGGCTGGACAGACATCTGTCTGAGATGATCTAGTGAATCCTGCTTTGAGCAGGGGGTTGGACCAGATGACCCAGGAGGTCCCTTCCAACTCTACCATTCTATGATTCTATGATTCTAAGATATGGACAGTACTGCTGCAGGGGTCCCACCTGTAGACGCATGCCGCGTCAGCGACCAGGGCAGCCTGGACCCTTATCTGCAGATGGCTCTACAGCAACTTCCTGCAGAGGATCATGAAGGACTGCTGAAAGTAATTCAGCAGCACCAGGAGGCTGACGAGCGGAGGCCCAAGCCCAGTCAGAGGCAGAGAGAGCCGAGCGAGAGGCCGAGCGGCAGGCCCAAGCTCAGAAGGCCCATGAACTGCAGATGGCCCAGCTCAGGATCTCACCATCCACCTCACGGAACAGTGAGACCAACAATGCGACCCTGTTTAAACCCCGTCCAGAGCATTTTCCTGTGATGTTAAAGGACAGCGACCTCGACACCTTTCTGAGGGGTTTTGAAAAGACTTGCAGACAGTACCAGCTGCCTGTGGACCAGTGGGCCCGGTACTTAACTGCAGGGCTGCGAGGCAAAGCTCTGGATGTGTTTGTGGCTCTTCCTCAGGGCCTAGATGGGAACTATGATGCCATTAAGCAGGCCCTAATCCAGAGGTTCCAAGTGACTCCTGAGGTGTACTGTAAAAAGTTCCGGAACCTCCAACGTGGACCGCACGACAGTTACAGCGATGTGGTGCATGGGCTCAGAACCAACTTCAAGCAGTGGATCCAAGGACTGTCAGCGACCACCTTTGAGCAGTTAAAGGACCTGATGGTGAAAGACCAGTTCCTGCATCTGTGTCCGACTGAGGTAATGGATCGGGAGCCACCAGATGCCAATAAAGCAGTGCAGATCGCAGACACCTACAAGGCCAACCGGAGGTGCGGAAGCCGGGCGTTGCCAGCTGGAAAGGGGGTAAGCCATCAACCGCCATCCCTGCCCCAGCATCCGACCTTCTGGAGGCCTTGTCCCCGTTACCAACGCCCGGCCTGCATCTGATGCCCGCAAGTGTTATTTCTGCAACCAGACTTGTCATTTCAGCGCCACTTGCCCAGAGAAGCAGAGGAAGAACCCCCCATCCAAGGTCCCAGGGCCTAATGCATCAATTCTTTTGGTGGGTGGGCCGGTTGGGAGGGCCTGTGAAAACTTGCAGTCTGTCACTGTGGTGGATACTGTCACTGTAGGCCTCAAGGACACTGGGGCCGAACGAACCCTCATCCGACCCGAAATGGAGTCCGCTGAAGAGCTTATTCCAGGAAAGACCCTGACTGTCACCGGGATTGGTGGTGTCCGATGCCCCTTGCCCAGGTTTTTATTGATTAGGGTGCGGGGAGTGGGGTGAAGGAAGTGGGAGTATCTGAAAACCTGCCTGCAAATGTTTTGTTGGGATCTGATTTGGGGAGGATATTTGTTTATTATATCCCTGACACCCCTGCCCGATCTGATACAGTTGTTAAGGTTAATGCTGATAATGTGAATGTCAAAGCTTTACCTGATGATGATGTATTTGAAGGTACAGGAGAACTCAGCCATGTCACGCTGCAGGGTGATATTGCTGAAGATCCCCTAGCAGGAGCAAGTGTCAGTGCTATGGGTAATGGAGAGAGGCACGGGGACCATGAAGCAGGTGGTGCTGTGCCAGCGACCAGTGTCACAACAGACGGTGATCTGGCTGATGGTAGCTGCCCCATAAGTAGCACTGCGCCTGAGGTAATGGAGGAGGATGGGGAAGTGGCACGCATAGCCGCGCAGGCTGATGGGACGGTGTTATTCCCCGGGGAGACGGCCTATATAGCCGCTGTTACCCGCAGTCAGAGTGCCCAGAACGCAAGTAACGCCCTGCCTTCTGGACCCTCCTCGGACAGAGGAATAACGGAATCAGTTAGGGACCCAGAGCCGGTCCCAGTGAGGACGTGGCCTTAACCTCACTTCTGGCTTCCTCCAGCCAGGAGTTTCAAGCAGCTCTGCACTCAGATGCTAGCCTAGAGGCGTTAAGGAGCCTCGCTGAGAAACCCACCTCCGAGTCGGATAAGGAGAGGATATTGTGGGACCATAGGAGGTTGTACTGGGAGACAGTTCCCTGTACACCCCAACAGGAGTGGCTGAGGGGAAGACAGCTGGTCGTCCCCTACCAATTCAGGGGTGAGTTGTTGCAGATCGCCCATGAGATTCCACTTGCTGGACACTTGGGGGTCAGCAAAACCAAGGCCCGGCTGTCTCACTACTTTTATTGGCCCAAAATGAGGACAGATGTGGTGAACTACTGTCACTCCTGTACCACGTGTCAAAGAGTGGGAAAGTCAGGGCCGGCTCCCAATGCCCCCCCTGATATCTTTGCCAGTGATAGAGGAGCCTTTCCAGAGGATTGTTGTGGACATTGCGGGACCACTGGCCATACCCAGCAGCTCTGGAAAACGTTTCATCCTTACTGTGATAGACTATGCTACCCAGTATCCGGAGGCAGTAGCCCTGTCCTCAATTAGGGCGGATAAGGTGTCGGACACCCTCTTGGCCATCTTTTCGCGAGTAGGCTTCCCCAGTGAGATGCTTACCGACCAGGGGACCCAGTTCATGTGTTGCTTAATGGAGGCCCTATGTAAGAAAATGCAGGTGCAGCATCTGGTATCGAGCACGTATCATCCCCAAACCAATGGTTTGTGTGAGCGATTCAACGGTACCCTCAAACGGTTCTAGGAAGTTTCGCCCCCAGCAGTTTGCCCCCAGGTACATTTCGCCCCCAGGATGTTTCGCCCCCAGGATGTTTCGCCCCCGAACATTTCGCCCCCAGCTTTTTGCCCCCAGATGTTTTGGCCCCAAATTAGGCAGGGAATTTCGGCCTTGTGTTTTAGCCCTATGACCTCTTTCACAGTAGGCACTTCCCCAAGTGCTAAGCACTGGAAAATTGCTAAGAAGATTGCCAATTTTGAATATATAAGTCAATGGCTGGAAAAGCGAGGTGTTGTTTCGGCCAGCTCTTTTTATTTTATTACAGGAGCTATTTTTGAGCACTTAGCGTTCATCAATAGCCTGTATCTTATGGGTCATTACCGAGAGCGCTCACAAAAGTGCTCTCAAAAATGCTAGTAAAGCACATGCTTTGGAGTTCTAAAACAGTGGCAGCATAAGGGTGCTTTCACACTTCCACTACATATGTACTACAGGCCTCCCGTTCGCTTCTGTAATGCCGCCATTCCGCTAACCTGCAGCGGAATGAAAAGAAGAAAATGCTTTTCTTTTTGTTCTGACACTGATAGCGGAATGCGGTATTACGAAAGCGAACGGGCGGCTGCAGATCGCGGAACCCAGCCGTTCACATCTATGGGCAATGCAAGCAGAATGCCAGCATTCTGCCAGCATTGCCCCGGGGTCAGCTGGATGTCAGATCCAGAGCGGATCGACCTCTGGCGGCCCCAAACACAAGTGTGAAACCACTCTAAAATTACAGTGTGCAAGAGGCCTAAAATCAAAACAATTTTCAACTTTTACCTGACCCAGCAGGGCCTGCTTTGTTGCAAGTTTTGTTGCAGATGTAACAAGTAGCAGGTCAGGTGTCCAGCAAGTTACATTAGACTAGCTTTTATTCCATTTGTACATCAGAATATAGCAGTGTCTGAAATCTCCACAAAGAGAGAAGTGTACTGCCACAAAAAATCAGTCAGCTTCCACAGCAATTCACTTTCTACAACTATGAATTCAGTTCTGTCCAAACGTGGAAGGAGGAAGTTGGTCCATGAGAATCACATTTACTTATTTTCCAAACGAACCGCTGATGATGTCCATTCCATCTGGGTATGTGAAAAACGGTCGACTTGCATGGGACGTGTTTGGACCAATGAAGAATCTGGCAAAGTTGTGAAAGTAGTCAATCTTCACAGTCACGCAGCACCAGCTGCAAGACCTGAAGCAATCCGACTTGTTAATGTGGCAGTCACCAGGGCAAGGACAACACGGGAGACACCACAACAGATTCTCACAGACGTCGTTTCAGGAGCCCATTCTAATGTTGTAGCACTTCTCCCAAGGAAAGCATCACTGAAGAGAACAATACGATTAGCAAGGCAGCTTGGCAATATCCCAAGGTTCCCTCAAACCCTTGATCAACTTGTAATCCCCCAGGAGTTTCAGGAGATCAGTATTGATGGTGTCCAGCAGCAGTACCTTCTGCATGACTCTGGTAAGCTACTTAACTATTTAACATTGTATTAAAACAATTCCATTATGCATAATTTTTTTTTTAAACAAAAATATATCATTTTCCACTGGGACAATATATGTTGTCAAAAAGTATTGGTTGGCCCCTTTACACTAGATTTTGCTTCAGTTATGAAATCAGAAAATCTGGAGCAAAATGTGAGTTTTTAATGTGAGATATGAACAGAGGCTTCTGATTAGGATATTTTATTTTGTGAATTCATCCCAAAATTATCTGTTTGATGCTTGTTACACTTTTTCTGTTATTTCCTCTACTAATACTTTCATTTTAAATTAGGAAATGGACACAGCCGTATGTTGATATTTGGAACAAGAGACAATCTCCATCTACTGGCACAAACTAAAGAGTGGTTTGCTGATGGCATGTTTTTCACTACACCAGCCTTGTTTAAGCAGCTTTACACAATCCATGTAGTCCATAGCGGCCTTGTTGTTCCGCTAGTGTGCACCTTGCTGACAGACAAGAGCTGTTCTACATACCAGAGGTTGCTGCAAGAGCTGAAGAACTTGCAGCCTGGACGGCAGCCAGACAACCTGATGTTGGATTTTGAACTAGCTGCAATACAGGCATTTGAAAGTGAATTCCCCAACCTTGAGAAGACTGGTTGCTTTTTCCGCCTATCACAGTCGGTTTGGCGTAAAGTTCAAAATGAAGGACTCAAGATGCAATACCAAGGTGACCATGAATTTGCCCGTTGGATACGCATGATACCTGCCCTGGCCTTTATACCACCACAGAATGTTGTGCAATCATTTGAAGAATTGGTGGAAGATCCTGACTTTCCACGAGAAGCAATACCTATCGCCAACTATTTTGAAGACAGCTATATCGGTCGAATGAATCGCAGAGGACGTCAAGCACCTTTGTTTCCAGTTCAACTCTGGAATGTGTATGAACGAACATTGAATGATCAACAGCGAACAAATAATGATGTCGAAGGATGGCACCGTAGCTTTCCAGAAACATGTGGTACTCTTTTCCAAAATATATACCGGTTCATTAACTGTCTGAAACATCAGCAAGAGCTCCATAGTTTTGAAATTATTCAGATAATAGCAGGAAATCCCATCGCTGCAAGAAACAAAAAGTATGCTGCAATTTCAGCAAGGGTTAAACGTATCGAGCAAGATTTCAATAATAGAAGCGTGATGGATTATCTGAGAGGCATTGCCTACAGCTTTGGATTTTAGTTCATGGTCACATATTGTATGTTTTGAGAGCAGTGTTTTTAGCTGTAAAATCATTCAAGCATTATAACCTGTAA
This sequence comes from Phyllobates terribilis, assembly GCF_046119375.1. NCBI lineage: Eukaryota > Metazoa > Chordata > Amphibia > Anura > Dendrobatidae > Phyllobates > Phyllobates terribilis. The sequence goes on from NW_027363120.1 coordinate 328,147, forward strand.
TTTGTCTTTTCTCTTTTTCTCTAATCCTTCCCCTCTATACCTTTTTATGTTTCTTGTTACAACAGTTTTGATATATACAGTTAAAGCAGAACTCTCCAAAAAACAGAAGTTCTGTTATAGTACCTGTGCCCATGATATTCATTTCCAAAGGAGACCTTCCAGCAGCTTCACTTCTGTGTGAAAAGTCTCCTCCAAGTTAAAGCTCCATGTGCTGCAGGATTTCAGTGGTGGCTAAGGAGGTTGTTTCTCCTTAGTAGCAGAACTTGTGGATGGATTCTAGAGGCTGTGGCTGCACAGGAGCATGCAACTACCGTAACAATAGATTCCCTATGATGTATAAAGGGCTGCTGGTTTACAGCCTTCTGCAGAGCCCCCCCCCTATGTGTTCCGTCCTGTAACGGCTTTACACAGGCGGGGGGGAGCCCTCCTCTTGTCCAGGACAGAGCACATGAGCGGAGGGTGAAGGGGAGCTTTGCAGAGGGCTGTGAACAAGCAGCCCTGAATGTATCACAGGGAGCCACGATCCGTTCTGCTACCAAGGGGGCACGACCTCCTTAGTAACCAATGAAATCCTACTATTTTCCTGTCTGTTTGTAAAATGACTTATCTAGAAAACAATGTTTTAGAATAAAAAAAACTCATTTGATCAGAATTCTATATCTTAGACTCATATGGTGTATTATTAGTGATAAGCGAACCTGCCAAAGTTCAGTTCAGGCAGGTCTTTCCCGTATGCGAAAGATCCAGGAGCAAATTGCTAGAGACAAAACGAATTGCTGGGGGCGAACTGCTGGGGGCGAAACATCCAATTCCCGGCCCCCACATAGTCCCCCATACAGAATTATGGGCACCACAAAGTCCTCTATAAAATGTAATGGGCCCTACATAGTCCTCTATACAGAATAATGGGCCCCACATAAACCTCCATACAGTATAATGGGCCCCATAGATTGTTCCATACTGAAATGGCCCCATAGATTGCTCCATGCTGCATAATGGCCCCATAGATTGCTCCATATTGTATAATAGCCCCTAGATTGCTCCATACTGTAATGGCCCCATAGATTGCTCCATATTGTATAATAGCCCCTAGATTGCTCCATACTGTAATGGCCCCATAGATTGCTCCATATTGTATAATAGCCCCTAGATAGCTCCATACTGTAATGGCCCCATAGATTGCTCCATACATTAATTGCCTCATAGATTGTTCCATGCAACATAATGGCCTCATAGATTGCTCCATGCTGCATAATGGCCCCATAGATTGCTCCACACTGTAATGGCCCCATACATTGCTCCCTACTGTATAATGCCCCCTAGATTGCTCCATACTATAATGGCCCCACATGATGCTGCATACTGTATAATGGCCCCATATAGTGCTGCATACTGTATAATGGCCCCATATATTGCTCCATACTGTATAATGGCTCCATAGATTGCTCCATGCTGCATAATGACCCCATAGATTGCTCCATGCTGCATAATGACCCCATAGATTGCTCCATACTGTATAATGGCTCCATACTGCATAATGGCCCCATAGATTGTTCCATGCTGTAATGGCCCCATAGATTGCTCCATACTGTATAATGGCTCCATAGATTGCTCCATACTGTATTATGGCCCCATAGATTGCTCCATAAGTATAATGGCCCTATAGATTGCTCCAAAAGTATAATGGCTGCATAGATTACTCCATGCTGTAATGGCCCTATAGCTTGCTCCATGCTGTAATGGCCCCCTAGATTGCTCCATAAGTATAATGGCCCCCTAGATTGCTCCATAAGTATAATGGCCCCCTAGATTGCTCCATGCTGCATAATGGCCCAATAGATTGCTCCATATTGTATAATAGCCCCATAGATTGCTCCATACTGTAATGGCCCCATAGATTGCTCCATACATTAATTGCCTCATATATTGTTCCATGCAACATAATGGCCTCATAGATTGCTCCATGCTGCATAATGGCCCCATAGATTGCTCCATGCTGCATAATGGCCCCACATGATGCTGCTGCAAACTGTATAATGGCCCCATATATAACTCCATCCTGTATAATGCCCCATAGATTGCTCCATGCTGTAATGGCCCCATAGATTGCTCCATGCTGTAATGGCCCCATAGATTGCTCCATCCTGTAATGGCCCCATAGATAGTTCCATACTGTAATGGCCCCATAGATTACCCCATACTGTATAATGGCCCTATAGATTGCTCCATGCTGTAATGGCCCTATACATTGCTCCATGCTGTGATGGCCCCATAGATTGCTCCATGCTGTGATGGCCCCATAGATTGCTCCATGCTGTGATGGCCCCATAGATTGCTCCATGCTGTGATGGCCCCATAGATTGCTCCATGCTGTGATGGCCCCGTAGATTGCTCCATGCTGTGATGGCCCCGTAGATTGCTCCATGCTGTAATGGCCCCATAGATTGCTCCATGCTGTAATGGCCCCATAGATTGCTCCATGCTGTAATGGCCCCATAGATTGCTCCATGCTGTAATGGCCCCATAGATTGCTCCATGCTGTAATGGCCCCATAGATTGCTCCATGCTGTAATGGCCCCATAGATTGCTCCATGCTGTAATGGCCCCATAGATTGCTCCATAAGTGTAATGGCCCCATAGATTGCTCCATGCTGTAATGGCCCTATAGATTGCGCCATACTGTATAATGGCCCCATAGATTGCTCCATACTGCATAATGACCCCATAGATTGTTCCATGCTGCATAATGGCCCCATAGATTGCTCCATACTGTATAATGGCCCCATAGATTGCTCCATACTGCATAATGGCCCCATAGATTGTTCCATGCTGTATAATGGCCCCATAGATTGCTCCATACTGTATAATGGCCCCATAGATTGCTCCATACTGTATAATGGCCCCATAGCTTGCTCTATGCTGTAATGGCCCCATAGCTTGCTCTATGCTGTAATGGCCCTATAGCTTGCTCTATGCTGTAATGGCCCTATAGCTTGCTCCATGCTGTAATGGCCCTATGGATTGCTCCATACTGTAATGGCACCATAGATTGCTCCCTACTGTACAATGCCCCCCTAGATTGCTCCATAATATAATGGCCCCATATATTGCTCCATGCTGCATAATGACCCCACATGATGCTGCTGCAAACTGTATAATGGCCCCATATATAACTCCATACTGTATAATGCCCCCACATGCTGCTGCATAATGTATAATGGCCCCATATAGTGCTCCATACTGTATAATGGCCCCATATATTGCTCCATACTGTATAATGGCCCCATATATTGCTCCATACTGTATAGTGGCTCCATACATTGCTCCATGCTGTAATGGCCCTATAGATTGCTCAATGCTATAATGGCCCTATAGATTGCTCCACAAGTATAATGGCCCCATAGATTGCTCCATGCTGTAATGGTCCCATAGACTGCTCCATACTGTATAATGGCCCCATATATTGCTCCATGCTGTAATGGCCCTATAGATTGCTCCACAAGTATAATGGCCCCATAGATTGCTCCATGCTGTAATGGTCCCATAGACTGCTCCATACTGTATAATGGCCCCATAGATTGCTCCATGCTGTATAATGGCCCCATAGATTTCTCCCTACTGTATAATGGCCCCATAGATTGCTCCATGCTGTATAATGGCCCCATATATTGCTCCATGCTGTAATGGCCCCATAGATTGCTCCTTAAGTATAATGGCCCCATAGATTGCTCCATGCTGTATAATGGCCCTATAGATTGCTCCATGCTGTATAATGGCCCCATAGATTGCTCCCTACTGTATAATGGCCCCATAGACTGCTCCATACTGTATAATGGCCCCATAGATTGCTCCATGCTGTAATGGCCCCATAGATTGCTCCATGCTGTAATGGCCCCATAGATTGCTTCATGCTGCATAATGGCCTCATAGATTGCTCCCTACTGTATAATGGCCCCAAAGATTGTTCCATACTGTATAATGGCCCCATAGATTGCTCCATGCTGTAATGGCCCTATAGATTGCTCCATAAGTATAATGGCCCCATAGATTGCTCCATGCTGTAATTGCGCCATAGATTGCTCCATAAGTATAATGGCCCCATAGATTGCTCCATGCTGTAATGGCCCCATAGATTGCTCCATAAGTATAATGGCCCCATAGATTGCTCCATAAGTATAATGGCCCTATAGATTGCTCCATAAGTATAATGGCCCCATAGATTGCTCCATGCTGTAATGGCCCTATAGATGGCACCATAAGTATAATGGCCCCATAGATTGCCCCATGCTGTATAATGGCCCCATAGATTGCCCCATGCTGTATAATGGCCCTATAGATTGCCCCATGCTGTATAATGGCCCCATAGATTGCTCCCTACTGTATAATGGCCCCATAGATTGCTCCATGCTGTATAATGGCCCCATAGATTTCTCCATGCTGTAATGGCCCCATAGATTGCTCCATAAGTATTATGGCCCTATAGATTGCTCCATAAGTATAATGACCCCATAGATTGCTCCATGCTGTATAATGGCCCCATAGATTGCTCCATGCTGTATAATGGCCCCATAGATTGCTCTATGCTGTATAATGGCCCAATAGATTGCTCTATGCTGTATAATGGCCCAATAGATTGCTCCATGCTGTATAATGGCCCCATAGATTGCTCCATACTGTATAATGGCTCCATAGATTGCTCCATGCTGTATAATGGCCCCATAGATTGCTGCATGCTGTAATGGCCCTATAGATTGCTCCATAAGTATAATGGCCCCATAGATTGCTCCATGCTGTAATGGCCCTATAGATTGCTCCATGCTGTATAATGGCCCCATAGATTGCTCCATGCTGTATAATGGCCCCATAGATTAACCCATGCTGTATAATGGCCTCATAGATTGCTCCCTACTGTATAATGGCCCTATAATAATAATAATAATAATAATAATAATCTTTATTTTTATATAGCGCTAACATATTCCGCAGCGCTTTACATACATTATTGTCGCTGTCCCCATCGGGGCTCACAATCTAAATTCCCTATCAGTATGTCTTTGGAGTGTGGGAGGAAACCGGAGAACCCGGAGGAAACCCACGCAAACACAGGGAGAACATACAAACTCCTTGCAGATGTTGTCCTTGGTGGGATTTGAACCCAGGACCACAGCGCTGCAAGGCTGCAGTGCTAACCACTGAGCCACCGTGCCGCCCAATAGATTGCTCCATGCTGTATAATGGCCCCATAGATTGCGCCATGCTTTAATGGCCCCATAGATTGCTCCATAAGTATAATGGCCCTATAGATTGCTCCATACTGTATAATTGCCCCATAGATTGCTCCATGCCGTAATGGCCCCATAGATTGCGCCATGCTGTAATGGCCCCATAGATTGCTCCATAAGTATAATGGCCCCATAGATTGCTCCATACTGTATAATGGCTCCATAGATTGCTCCATACTGTATAATGGCCCCATAGATTGCTCCATAAGTATAATGGCCCTATAGATTGCTCCAAAATTATAATGGCTGCATAGATTACTCCATGCTGTAATGGCCCTATAGATTGCTCCATAAGTATAATGGCCCCATAGATTGCTCCCTTCTGTATAATGGCCCTATAGATTGCTTCATAAGTATAATGGCCCTATAGATTGCTCCATAAGTATAATGGCCCCATAGATTGCTCCATGCTGTAATGGCCCCATAGATTGCTCCATGCTGTAATGGCCCCATAGATTGCTCCATGCTGTAATGGCCCCATAGATTGCTCCATGCTGTAATGGCCCCATAGATTACCCCATGCTGTATAATGGCCCCATAGATTGCTCCCTACTGTATAATGGCCCCATAGATTGCTCTATGCTGTATAATGGCCCCATAGATTGCGCCATGCTGTAATGGCCCCATAGATTGCTCCATAAGTATAATGGCCCTATAGATTGCTCCAGGAGTCTAATGGCCCTATAGATTGCTCCATAAGTATAATGGCCCCATAGATTGCTCCATGCGGTAATGGCACCATAAATTGCGCCATGCTGTAATGGCCCCATAGATTGCTCCATAAGTATAATGGCCCCATAGATTGCTCCATACTGTATAATGGCCCCATAGATTGCTCCATGCTGTAATGGCCCTATAGATTGCTCCATGCTGTAATGGCCCTATAGATTGCTCCATGCTCCATAATGGCCCTATAGATTGCTCCATAAGTATAATGGCCCTATAGATTGCTCCATAAGAATAATGGCCCTATAGATTGCTCCATAAGAATAATGGCCCTATAGATTGCTCCATAAGTATAATGGCCCTATAGATTGCTCCATAAGTATAATGGCCCTATAGATTGCTCCATAAGTATAATGGCCCTATAGATTGCTCCATGCTGTAATGGCCCTAAAGATTGCTCCATAAGTATAATGGCCCCATAGATTGCTCCATGCTGTATAATGGCTCCATAGATTGCTCCATGCTGTATAATGGCCCCATAGATTGCTGCATGCTGTAATGGCCCTATAGATTGCTCCATAAGTATAATGGCCCCATAGATTGCTCCCTACTGTATAATGGCCCCATAGATTGCTCCATGCTGTAATGGCCCTATAGATTGCTCCATAAGTATAATGGCCCTATAGATTGCTCCATAAGTATAATGGCCCTATAGATTGCTCCATAAGAATAATGGCCCTATAGATTGCTCCATAAGAATAATGGCCCTATAGATTGCTCCATAAGTATAATGGCCCTATAGATTGCTCCATAAGTATAATGGCCCCATAGATTGCTCCATGCTGTATAATGGCCCTATAGATTGCTCCCTTCTGTATAATGGCCCCATAGATTGCGCCATGCTGTAATGGCCCTATAGATTGCTCCATGAGTCTAATGGCCCTATAGATTGCTCCATACTGTATAATGGCCCCATAGATTGCTCCATGCGGTAATGGCCCCATAGATTGCTCCATAAGTATAATGGCCCCATAGATTGCTCCATAAGTATAATGGCCCCATAGATTGCTCCATACTGTAATGGCCCCATAGATTGCTCCATAAGTATAATGGCCCCATAGATTGCTCCATGCTGTAATGGCCCTATAGATTGCTCCATAAGTATAATGGCCCCATAGATTGCTCCATGCTGTATAATGGCCCCATAGATTGCGCCATGCTGTAATGGCCCCATAGATTGCTCCATAAGTATAATGGCCCCATAGATTGCTCCATGCTGTAATGGCGCTATAGATTGCGCCATAAATATAATGGGCCCATAGATTGCTCCATGCTGTATAATGGCCCCATAGATTGCTCCATGCTGTATAATGGCCCCATAGATTGCTCCATGCTGTAATGGTCCCATATATTGCTCCATAAGTATAATGGCCCCATAGATTGCTCCATGCTGTAATGGCCCTATACATTGCTCCATGCTGTAATGTCCCTATAGATAGCTCCATGCTGTATAATGGCCCCATAGATTGCTCCATGCTGTAATGGCCCTATAGATTGCTCCATGCTGTATAATGGCCCCATAGATTGCCCCATGCTGTATAATGGCCCCATAGATTGCTCCATGCTGTATAATGGCCCCATAGATTGCTCCATGCTGTAATGGCCCTAGAGATTGCTCCATGCTGCATAATGGCCCCATAGATTGCTCCATACTGTATAATGGCCCCATAGCTTGCTGCATGCTGTAATGGCCCTATAGATTGCTCCATAAGTATAATGGCCCCATAGATTGCTCCCTTCTGTATAATGGCCCCATAGATTGCTCCATGCTGTATAATGGCCCCATAGATTGCTCCATGCTGTATAATGGCCCCATAGATTGCTCCATGCTGTATAATGGCCCCATAGATTGCTGCATGCTGTAATGGCCCTATAGATTGCTCCATAAGTATAATGGCCCCATAGATTGCTCCATGCTGTAATGGCCCTATAGATTGCTCCATGCTGTATAATGGCCCCATAGATTGCTCCATGCTGTATAATGGCCCCATAGATTAACCCATGCTGTATAATGGCCTCATAGATTGCTCCCTACTGTATAATGGCCCTATAGATTGCTCCATGCTGTATAATGGCCCCATAGATTGCGCCATGCTTTAATGGCCCCATAGATTGCTCCATAAGTATAATGGCCCTATAGATTGCTCCATACTGTATAATTGCCCCATAGATTGCTCCATGCCGTAATGGCCCCATAGATTGCGCCATGCTGTAATGGCCCCATAGATTGCTCCATAAGTATAATGGCCCCATAGATTGCTCCATACTGTATAATGGCTCCATAGATTGCTCCATACTGTATAATGGCCCCATAGATTGCTCCATAAGTATAATGGCCCTATAGATTGCTCCAAAATTATAATGGCTGCATAGATTACTACATGCTGTAATGGCCCTATAGATTGCTCCATAAGTATAATGGCCCCATAGATTGCTCCCTTCTGTATAATGGCCCTATAGATTGCTCCATAAGTATAATGGCCCTATAGATTGCTCCATAAGTATAATGGCCCCATAGATTGCTCCATGCTGTAATGGCCCCATAGATTACCCCATGCTGTATAATGGCCCCATAGATTGCTCCCTACTGTATAATGGCCCCATAGATTGCTCTATGCTGTATAATGGCCCCATAGATTGCGCCATGCTGTAATGGCCCCATAGATTGCTCCATAAGTATAATGGCCCCATAGATTGCTCCATACTGTATAATGGCCCCATAGATTGCTCCATGCTGTAATGGCCCTATAGATTGCTCCATGCTGTAATGGCCCTATAGATTGCTCCATGCTCCATAATGGCCCTATAGATTGCTCCATAAGTATAATGGCCCTATAGATTGCTCCATAAGTATAATGGCCCTATAGATTGCTCCATAAGTATAATGGCCCTATAGATTGCTCCATAAGTATAATGGCCCTATAGATTGCTCCATAAGTATAATGGCCCTATAGATTGCTCCATAAGTATAATGGCCCTATAGATTGCTCCATGCTGTAATGGCCCTAAAGATTGCTCCATAAGTATAATGGCCCCATAGATTGCTCCATGCTGTATAATGGCTCCATAGATTGCTCCATGCTGTATAATGGCCCCATAGATTGCTGCATGCTGTAATGGCCCTATAGATTGCTCCATAAGTATAATGGCCCCATAGATTGCTCCCTACTGTATAATGGCCCCATAGATTGCTCCATGCTGTAATGGCCCTATAGATTGCTCCATAAGTATAATGGCCCCATAGATTGCTCCATGCTGTAATGGCCCCATAGATTGCTCCATGCTGTATAATGGCCCTATAGATTGCTCCCTTCTGTATAATGGCCCCATAGATTGCGCCATGCTGTAATGGCCCTATAGATTGCTCCATAAGTATAATGGCCCTATAGATTGCTCCATGAGTCTAATGGCCCTATAGATTGCTCCATACTGTATAATGGCCCCATAGATTGCTCCATGCGGTAATGGCCCCATAGATTGCTCCATAAGTATAATGGCCCCATAGATTGCTCCATGCTGTAATGGCCCCATAGATTGCTCCATAAGTATAATGGCCCCATAGATTGCTTCATGCTGTAATGGCCCTATAGATTGCTCCATAAGTATAATGGCCCTATAGATTGCTCCATAAGTATAATGGCCCCATAGATTGCTCCATGCTGTATAATGGCCCCATAGATTGCGCCATGCTGTAATGGCCCCATAGATTGCTCCATAAGTATAATGGCCCCATAGATTGCTCCATGCTGTAATGGCGCTATAGATTGCGCCATAAATATAATGGGCCCATAGATTGCTCCATGCTGTATAATGGCCCCATAGATTGCTCCATGCTGTATAATGGCCCCATAGATTGCTCCATGCTGTAATGGTCCCATATATTGCTCCATAAGTATAATGGCCCCATAGATTGCTCCATGCTGTAATGGCCCTATACATTGCTCCATGCTGTAATGTCCCTATAGATAGCTCCATGCTGTATAATGGCCCCATAGATTGCTCCATGCTGTAATGGCCCTATAGATTGCTCCATGCTGTATAATGGCCCCATAGATTGCCCCATGCTGTATAATGGCCCCATAGATTGCTCCATGCTGTATAATGGCCCCATAGATTGCTCCATGCTGTAATGGCCCCAGAGATTGCTCCATGCTGCATAATGGCCCCAGAGATTGCTCCATACTGTATAATGGCCCCATAGCTTGCTGCATGCTGTAATGGCCCTATAGATTGCTCCATAAGTATAATGGCCCCATAGATTGCTCCCTTCTGTATAATGGCCCCATAGATTGCTCCATGCTGTAATGGCCCTATAGAATGCTCCATAAGGATAATGGCCCCATAGATTGCTCCATGCTGTATAATGGCCCCATAGATTACCCCATGCTGTATAATGGCCCCATAGATTGCTCCCTACTGTATAATGGCCCCATAGATTGCTCCATGCTGTATAATGGCCCCATAGATTGCGCCATGAGTATAATGGCCCCATAGATTGCTCCCTACTGTATAATGGCCCCATAGATTACCCCATGCTGTATAATGGCCCCATAGATTGCTCCCTACTGTATAATGGCCCCATAGATTGCTCCATGCTGTATAATGGCCCCATAGATTACTCCATAAGTATAATGGCCCTAAAGATTGCTCCATGAGTCTAATGGCCCTATAGATTGCTCCATAAGTATAATGGCCCAATAGATTGCTCCATGCGGTAATGGCCCCATAGATTGCTCCATAAGTATAATGGCCCCATAGATTGCTCCATAAGTATAATGGCCCCATAGATTGCTCCATGCTGTATAATGGCCCCATAGATTGCGCCATGCTGTAATGGCCCCATAGATTGCTCCATAAGTATAATGGCCCCATAGATTGCTCCATGCTGTAATGGCCCTATAGATTGCTCCATGCTGTAATGGTCCCATAGATTGCTCCATGCTGTATAATGGCCCAAAGATTGCTCCATGCTGTATAATGGCCCAAAGATTGCTCCATGCTGTATAATGGCCCCATAGATTGCTCCATGCTGTATAATGGCCCCATAGATTGCTCCATGCTGTATAATGGCCCCATAGATTGCTCCATGCTGTATAATGGCCCCATAGATTGCTCCATGCTGTATAATGGCCCCATAGATTGCTCCATGCTGTAATGGCCCCATAGATTGCCCCATGCTGTATAATGGCCCCCTAGATTGCTCCATAAGTATAATGGCCGCATAGATTGCTCCATGCTGTAATGGCCCTATAGATTGCTCCATAAGTATAATGGCCCCATAGATTGCTCCATGCTGAATAATGGCCCCATAGATTGCCCCATGCTGTATAATGGCCCCCTAGATTGCTCCCTGCTGTATAATGGCCCCATAGATTGTTCCATGCTGTATAATGGCCCCATAGACTGCTGTATACTGGCCCCATAGATGGTTCCATAAGTATAATGGCCCCATAGATTGCTCCATGCTGTAATGGCCATATAGATTGCTCCATAAGTATAATGGCCCCATAGATTGCTCCATGCTGAATAATGGCCCCCTAGATTGCCCCATGCTGTATAATGGCCCCCTAGATTGCTCCCTGCTGTATAATGGCCCCATAGATTGTTCCATGCTGTATAATGGCCCCATAGATTGCTGTATACTGGCCCCATAGATGGCTCCATAAGTATAATGGCCCCATAGATTGCTCCATGCTCCATAATGGCCCCATAGATTGCTCCATAAGTATAATGGCTCCACAGATTGCTCCATAAGTATAATGGCCCTATAGATTGCTCCATGCTGTATAATGGCCCCATATATTGCTCCATGCTGTATAATGGCCCCATGGATTGCGCCATGCTGTAATGGCCCCATAGATTGCTCCATAAGTATAATGGCCCTATAGATTGCTCCATGCTGTATAATGGCCCCATAGATTGCTCCATGCTGTATAATGGCCCCATATATTGCCCCATGCTGTATAATGGCCCCATAGATTGCCCCATGCTGTATAATGGCCCCATAGATTGCTCCATGCTGTATAATGGCCCCATAGATTGCTCCATGCTGTATAATGGCCCCATAGATTGCTCCATGCTGTATAATGGCCCCATAGATTGCTCCATGCTGTATAATGGCCCCATAGATTGCCCCATGCTGTATAATGGCCCCATAGATTGCTCCACGCTGTATAATGGCCCCATAGATTGCTCCACGCTGTATAATGGCCCCATAGATTGCTCCACGCTGTATAATGGCCCCATAGATTGCTCCACGCTGTATAATGGCCCCATAGATTGCTCCACGCTGTATAATGGCCCCATAGATTGCTCCACGCTGTATAATGGCCCCATAGATTGCTCCATAAGTATAATGGCCCTATAGATTGCTCCATAAGTATAATGGCCCTATAGATTGCTCCATAAGTATAATGGCCGCATAGATTGCTCCATGCTGTAATGGCCCCATAGATTGCTCCATGCTGTAATGGCCCTATAGATTGCTCCATAACTATAATGGCCCCATAGATTGCTCCATGCTGAATAACGGCCCCATAGATTGCCCCATGCTGTATAATGGCCCCCTAGATTGCTCCCTGCTGTATAATGGCCCCATAGATTGTTCCATGCTGTATAATGGCCCCATAGATTGCTGTATAATGGCCCCATAGATTGCTCCATGCTGTAATGGCCCTATAGATTGCTCCATGCTCCATAATGGCCCCATAGATTGCTCCATAAGTATAATGGCTCCACAGATTGCTCCATGCTGTATAATGGCCCCATAGATTGCTGCATGCTGTAATGGCCCTATAGATTGCTCCATAAGTATAATGGCCCCATAGATTGCTCCATAAGTATAATGGCCCTATAGATTACTCCATAAGTATAATGGCCGCATAGATTGCTCCATGCTGTAATGGCCCCATAGATTGCTCCATGCTGTAATGGCCCTATAGATTGCTCCATAACTATAATGGCCCCATAGATTGCTCCATGCTGAATAACGGCCCCATAGATTGCCCCATGCTGTATAATGGCCCCCTAGATTGCTCCCTGCTGTATAATGGCCCCATAGATTGCTCCATGCTGTAATGGCCCTATAGATTGCTCCATGCTCCATAATGGCCCCATAGATTGCTCCATAAGTATAATGGCTCCACAGATTGCTCCATGCTGTATAATGGCCCCATAGATTGCTCCATAAGTATAATGGCCCTATCGATTGCTCCTTAAGTATAATGGCCCCATAGATTGCTCCACGCGGTAATGGCCCCATAGATTGCGCCATGCTGTAATGGCCCTATCGATTGCTCCATAAGTATAATGGTCCCATAGATTGCTGCATGCTGTAATGGTCCTATAGATTGCTCCATAAGTATAATGGCCCCATAGATTGCTCCCTACTGTATAATGGCCCCATAGATTGCTCCCTACTGTATAATGGCCCCATAGATTGCTCCATGCTGTAATGGCCCCATAGATTGCTCCCTGCTGTATAATGGCCCCATAGATTGCTCCCTACTGTATAATGGCCCCATAGATTGCTCCATGCTGTATAATGGCCCCATAGATTGCGCCATGCTGTAATGGCCCTATCGATTGCTCCATGCTGCATAATGGTCCCATAGATTGCTCCATGCTGCATAATGGTCCCATAGATTGCTCCATGCTGCATAATGGTCCCATAGATTGCTCCATACTGTATAATGGCCCCATAGATTTCTCCATGCTGTAATGGCCCCATAGATTGCTCCATAAGTATAATGGCCCCATAGATTTCTCCATGCTGTAATGGCCCCATGTAACGGGTCTGGGAGGCGGAACCTCTGAGCTACTATACAAGGGGGCGGTCCTTGTAAGGGAGCGGGTGGCGACCAGGCAGGCAGTCACAGCAGGTGACCGGGACAGTCTCTGGGTGTACGGGCAGGAGGTCACGGCAAGTGACCGGGACAGTCTCTGGAAGAACGGGCTGGAGGTCACGGCAAGTGACCGGGGCAGTCTCTGGGTGAACGGGCTGGTACGACCTGTGATGGCTGAACCTCCAGGTAGGCTAGCAAGGCAGATGGAGGATGTGTGCTCCCAGGTGAGCAAGCGAGAGTCTCTGGAATAGCAGGTGGTCACAGCACGTGACGGCGAAGCCTCCAGGTAGGCAAGCAAGGCAGATGGAGGATGTGTGCTCCCAGGTGAGCAAGCGAGAGTCTCTGGAATAGCAGGTGGTCACAGCACGTGACGGCGAAGCCTCCAGGCAGGTAGCGGAGAAGCGCTCCCAGGTGAGCGGGCAAGAGTCTCTGGAATAGCTGGTGGTCACAGCACAGCACGTGACGGCGGAGCCTCCGGGCAGGCAAGCAGGCAGGTAGCGGAGAAGCGCTCCCAGGTGAGCGGGCAAGAGTCTCTGGAATAGCTGGTGGTCACAGCACGTGACGGCGGAGCCTCCGGGCAGGCAAGCAGGCAGGTAGCGGAGGAGCGCTCCCAGGTGAGCGGGCAAGCTGGTCCTTAGACAGACTGACAGGAGTTGTAAGGCAGACCGTCGGACCTCAGGCTAGCAAGCAGGTAGCAGGAATAACTGGCAGGAAACAGACAGCAAACTGGCAGGACTCTGGCAGGAATCAGGCAGGTAACTGGCAACGGGACCTGAGGGCTGAAGCAGAGTAGAACAGTGCAACAACATTGCTCGGGCACCTCCATTTTGGAGGAGGTGCCTTATATATGGTGAAGTCCTCCGGACATTGGCCGGGGACTCCTTAGGACGGCGCGCGCGGCCCCTTTAAGAGGGAGGGAGAGCGCGCGCCCTAAGCACAGTGGCCGGGAAGGAGCGCGCGCTGCCAGCAGAGCGGGAGGAGGACGCCGGGCACGGAGCAGGGAGGTGAGGGGAACAGCGTCCCTGCCTACCAGAGGGCAGGGACGCCGGCGCTACACCCCATAGATTGCTCCATAAGTATAATGGCCCCATAGATTGCTCCATGCTGTAATGGCCCTATAGATTGCTCCATAAGTATAATGGCCCCATAGATTGCTCCATGCTGTAATGGCCCTATAGATTGCTCCATAAGGATAATGGCCCCATAGATTGCTCCATAAGGATAATGGCCCCATAGATTGCTCCATGCTGTAATGGCCCTATAGATTGCTCCATGCTGTATAATGGCCCCATAGATTGCTCCATGCTGTATAATGGCCCCATAGATTGCTCCATGCTGTATAATGGCCCCATAGATTGCTCCATGCTGTAATGGCCCTATAGATTGCTCCATAAGTATAATGGCCCCATAGATTGCTCCCTACTGTATAATGGCCCCATAGATTGCTCCATGCTGTAATGGCCCCATAGATTGCTCCATAAGTATAATGGCCCCATAGATTGCTCCATGCTGTAATGGCCCTATAGATTGCTCCCTACTGTATAATGGCCCCATAGATTTCTCCATACTGTATAATGGCCCCATAGATTGCTGCATGCTGTAATGGCCCCATAGATTGCTCCCTACTGTATAATGGCCCCATAGATTGCTCCCTACTGTATAATGGCCCCATAGATTGCTCCATGCTGTATTATGGCCCCATAGATTGCTCCATGTTGTAATGGCTCCATAGATTGCTCCATAAGTATAATGGCCCCATAGATTGCTCCATGTTGTAATGGCTCCATAGATTGCTCCATAAGGATAATGGCCCCATAGATTGCTCCATGCTGTATAATGGACCCATAGATTGCTCGATGCTGTATAATGGCCCCATAGATTGCTCCATGCTGTAATGGCCCTATAGATTGCTCCATGCTCTATAATGGCCCCATTGATTGCCCCATGCTGTATAATGGTCCCATAGATTGCTCCCTACTGTATAATGGCCCTATAGATTGCTCCATAAGTATAATGGCCCTATAGATTGCTCCATAAGTATAATGGCCCCATAGATTGCTCCATGCGGTAATGGCCCCATAGATTGCTCCATGCTGTAATGGCCCCATAGATTGCTCCATAAGTATAATGGCCCCATAGATTGCTCCATGCTGTAATGGCCCCATAGATTTCTCCATAAGTATAATGGCCCCATAGATTGCTCCATGCTGTAATGGCCCTATAGATTGCTCCATAAGTATAATGGGCCCATAGATTGCTCCATGCTGTATAATGGCATCATAGATTGCTCCATGCTGTTTAATGGCCCCATAGATTGATCCATGCTGTAATAGCACCATAGATTGCTCCATAAGTATAATGGCCCCATAGATTGCTCCATGCTGTAATGGCCCTATACATTGCTCCATGTCGTATAATGGCCCCATAGATTGCTCCATGCTGTAATGGCCCTATACATTGCTCCATGCTGTAATGGCCCTATAGATTGCTCCATGCTGTATAATGGCCCCATAGATTGCTCCATGCTGTAATGGCCCTATAGATTGCTCCATTAGTCTAATGGCCCCATAGATTGCTCCATGCTGTATAATGGCCCCATAGATTGCTCCATGCTGTATAATGGCCCCATAGATTGCTCCATGCTGTATAATGGCCCCATAGATTGCTCCATGCTGTATAATGGCCCCATAGATTGTTCCATGCTGTAATGGCCCTATAAATTGCTCCATGCTGCATAATGGCCCCATAGATTGCTCCATACTGTATAATGGCTCCATAGATTGCTCCATACTGTATAATGGCCCTATAGATTGCTCCATACTGTATAATGGCCCTATAGATTGCTCCATAAGTATAATGGCCCTATAGATTGCTCCATAAGTATAATGGCCCTATAGATTGCTCCATAAGTATAATGGCCCTATAGATTGCTCCATAAGTATAATGGCCCTATAGATTGCTCCATAAGTATAATGGCCTCATAGATTGCTCCATGCGGTAATGGCCCCATAGATTGCTCCATGCTGTAATGGCCCCATAGATTGCTCCATAAGTATAATGGCCCTACAGATTGCTCCATAAGTATAATTGCCCTATAGATTGCTCCATGATGTAATGGCCCTATAGATTGCTCCATAAGTATAATGGCCCTATAGATTGCTCCATGCTGTAATGGCTCTATAGATTGCTCCATACTGTATAATGGCCTCATATATTGCTCCATGCTGTAATGGCCCTATAGATTGCTCCATAAGTATAATGGCCCCATAGATTGCTCCATCCTGTAATGGCCCCATAGATTGCTCCATGCTGTATAATGGCCCCATAGATTGCTCCCTACTGTATAATGGCCCCATAGACTGCTCCATACTGTATAATGGCCCCATATATTGCTGCATGCTGTAATGGCCCTATAGATTGCTCCATGCTGTAATGGCCCCATAGTTTGCTCCATGCTGTATAATGGCCCCATAGATTGCTCCATGCTGTAATGGCCCCATAGATTGCTCCATGCTGTAATGGCCCCATAGATTGCTCCATGCTGTAATGGCCCCATAGATTGCTCCATGCTGTAATGGCCCCATAGATTGCTCCATGCTGTATAATGGCCCCATAGATTGCTCCATGCTGTATAATGGCCCCCATAGATTGCTCCATGCTGTATAATGGCCCCATAGATTGCTCCATACTGTATAATGGCCCTATAGATTGCTCCATGCTGTATTATGGCCCCATAGATTGCTCCATGCTGTAATGGCCCTATAGATTTCTCCATAAGTATAATGGCCCCATAGATTGCTCCATGCTGTATAATGGCCCCATAGATTGCTCCATGCTGTATAATGGCCCCATAGATTGCCCAATGCTGTATAATGGCCCCATAGATTGCCCAATGCTGTATAATGGCCCCATAGATTGCTCCATGCTGTAATGGCCCCATAGATTGCTCCATGCTGTAATGGCCCCATAGATTGCTCCATGCTGTAATGGCCCCATAGATTGCTCCATGCTGTATAATGACCCCATAGATTGCTCCATGCTGTATAATGGCCCCATAGATTGCTCCATGCTGTATAATGGCCCCATAGATTGCCCCATGCTGTATAATGGCCTCATAGATTGCTCCATGCTGTATAATGGCCCCATAGATTGCTCCATGCTGTAATGGCCCCATAGATTGCTCCATAAGTATAATGGCCCTATAGATTGCTCCCTTCTGTATAATGGCCCCATAGATTGCTCCATAAGTATAATGGCCCCATAGATTGCTCCATGCTGTATAATGGCCCCATAGATTGCTCCATGCTGTATAATGGCCCCATAGATTGCTCCATGCTGTATAATGGCCCCATAGATTGCTCCATGCTGTATAATGGCCCCATAGATTGCTCCATGCTGTATAATGGCCCCATAGATTGCTCCATGCTGTATAATGGCCCCATAGATTGCTCCATGCTGTATAATGGCCCCATAGATTGCTCCATGCTGTATAATGGCCCCATAGATTGCTCCATCCTGTATAATGGTCCCATAGATTGCTCCATGCTGTATAATGGTCCCATAGATTGTTCCATGCTGTAATGGCCCTATAAATTGCTCCATGCTGCATAATGGCCCCATAGATTGCTCCATACTGTATAATGGCCCCATAGATTGCTCCATACTGTATAATGGCCCTATAGATTGCTCCATAAGTATAATGGCCCTATAGATTGCTCCATAAGTATAATGGCCCTATAGATTGCTCCATAAGTATAATGGCCCTATAGATTGCTCCATAAGTATAATGGCCCTATAGATTGCTCCATAAGTATAATGGCCTCATAGATTGCTCCATGCGGTAATGGCCCCATAGATTGCTCCATGCTGTAATGGCCCCATAGATTGCTCCATAAGTATAATGGCCCTATAGATTGCTCCATAAGTATAATGGCCCTATAGATTGCTCCATAAGTATAATGGCCCCATAGATTGCTCCATGATGTAATGGCCCTATAGATTGCTCCCTGCTGTATAATGGCCCCATAGATTGCCCCATGCTGTATAATGGCCCCATAGATTGCTCCCTACTGTATAATGGCCCCATAGATTGCTCCATGCTGTATAATGGCCCCATAGATTGCTCCCTACTGTATAATGGCCCCATAGATTGCTCCATGCTGTAATGGCCCTATAGATTGCTCCACAAGTATAATGGCCCCATAGATTGCTCCATGCTGTAATGGCCCCATAGATTGCTCCATGCTGTATAATGGCCCCATAGATTGCTCCATGCTGTATAATGGCCCCCATAGATTGCTCCATGCTGTAATGGCCCTATAGATTGCTCCATGCTGTAATGGCCCTATAGATTGCTCCATGCTGTAATGGCCCTATAGATTGCTCCATGCTGTATTACGGCCCCATAGATTGCTCCATGCTGTAATGGCCCCATAGATTGCTCCATGCTGTAATGGCCCCATAGATTGTTCCATGCTGTAATGGCCCTATAGATTGCTCCATGCTGTATAATGGCCCTATAGATTGCTCCATGCTGTATAATGGCCCCATAGATTGCTCCATACTGTATAATGGCCTCATATATTGCTCCATGCTGTAATGGCCCTATAGATTGCTCCATAAGTATAATGGCCCCGTAGATTGCTCTATCCTGTAATGGCCCCATAGATTGCTCCATGCTGTATAATGGCCCCATAGATTGCTCCCTAGTGTATAATGGCCCCATAGACTGCTCCATACTGTATAATGGCCCCATATATTGCTGCATGCTGTAATGGCCCTATAGATTGCTCCATGCTGTAATGGCCCCATAGTTTGCTTCATACTGTATAATGGCCCCATAGATTGCTCCATGCTGTAATGGCCCCATAGATTGCTCCATGCTGTAATGGCCCCATAGATTGCTCCATGCTGTAATGGCCCCATAGATTGCTCCATGCTGTAATGGCCCCATAGATTGCTCCATGCTGTAATGGCCCCATAGATTGCTCCATGCTGTAATGGCCCCATAGATTGCTCCATGCTGTAATGGCCCCATAGATTGCTCCATGCTGTAATGGCCCCATAGATTGCTCCATGCTGTAATGGCCCCATAGATTGCTCCATGCTGTAATGGCCCCATAGATTGCTCCATGCTGTATAATGGCCCCCATAGATTGCTCCATGCTGTAATGGCCCTATAGATTGCTCCATGCTGTATTATGGCCCCATAGATTGCTCCATGCTGTAATGGCCCTATAGATTTCTCCATAAGTATAATGGCCCCATAGATTGCTCCATGCTGTATAATGGCCCCATAGATTGCCCAATGCTGTATAATGGCCCCATAGATTGCTCCATAAGTAGAATGGCCCCATAGATTGCTCCATGCTGTAATGGCCCCATAGATTACTCCATGCTGTAATGGCCCCATAGATTGCTCCATGCTGTAATGGCCCCATAGATTGCTCCATGCTGTAATGGCCCCATAGATTGCTCCATGCTGTATAATGACCCCATAGATTGCTCCATGCTGTATAATGGCCCCATAGATTGCTCCATGCTGTAATGGCCCCATAGATTGCTCCATGCTGTATAATGACCCCATAGATTGCTCCATGCTGTATAATGGCCCCATAGATTGCTCCATGCTGTATAATGGCCTCATAGATTGCTCCATGCTGTAATGGCCCCATAGATTGCTCCATAAGTATAATGGCCCTATAGATTGCTCCCTTCTGTATAATGGCCCTATAGATTGCTCCATAAGTAGAATGGCCCCATAGATTGCTCCATAAGTAGAATGGCCCTATAGATTGCTCCATAAGTAGAATGGCCCCATAGATTGCTCCATGCTGTAATGGCCCCATAGATTGCTCCATGCTGTATAATGGCCCCATAGATTGCTCCATAAGTATAATGGCCCCATAGATTGCTCCATAAGTATAATGGCCCTATAGATTGCTCCCTTCTGTATAATGGCCCCATAGATTGCTCCATAAGTATAATGGCCCTATAGATTGCCCCATGCTGTATAATGGCCCCATAGATTGCTCCGTGCTGTAATGGCCCTATAGATTGCTCTATGCTGTATAATGGCCCCATAGATTGCTCCATGCTGTATAATGGCCCCATAGTTTGCATTATACTTATGGATTGCTAGATAAGACAGAGGGCACACGGTAGTGACGACAGACTCCGAAGACGCTGAAGACACAGGAGTTGCTGGGAACGGGAGAGGTAAGTATTTGAGGAGGGGTCCCCGATGCCAGCGCGCAGGGTAGGACTGGCCTGGTGTGATAGCTGGAAAAATTCCCGGTGGGCCCCGATGAGAGAGTGAGAGAATTGGTAGCGGGGGCTCTTAAAAAGTGCGGGCCCTTTAAAAGCGCAGCCGAAGGAAATGCAGCGTCGCGTGCGGCGCTCATACTATTCAGTGGTGACAGCGGGTGACGCGCATAGTCACATGACTGAGGACGTGTTCTTGGTGGGCGGTGTCACGCACCGCGCTCTGCTTTGCCGCTGGTGGCTGGCAGTGGTGTGTTGTCAGGTGACACGCTGACGTCGCGCTCTCCTCTCCCTGCTCCCCTGCCGGCTTTTGATACGCCGACGCCGCGCTCTGCTCTCCAGTCCCGGCTCCTGCTCCCTTGGAATTGGCCTTGTAACACCGGCTCCCGTCCGGGTATGGAACACCGCACCAGCACCGCGCACCGCCCTCTTCTCTCCTGCTCTCTTGCCTTTTAAGCCGGCTCCTGGGCTGAGTATGCGGTGACCAGCACTCTGCTCTCTCACCATAACCCTGGAAACAAGGCTGCAGGTCTGGCTACAGCTCTCCCTGCTTCAACTTCAAGTCAAGTGCAATATCCACATTTTTCTGGGTGAGTGTTCCCAGCATTGGTCATCATCCATATATGGAGGGGTCGCAGGCTGGTCACATGGGGACATGGATGGGGACATGGGGCTGAAGGGGGGGGCTGGTTGGACCCATGGGGACATGGATGGGGACATGGGTCTGAAGGGGGGGCTGGATGGACCCATGAGGACATGGATGGGGACATGGGGCTGAAGGGGGGGCTGGCTGGACCCATGGGGCTGAGGGGAGGGGGCTGGCTGGGCCCATGGGAACATGGATGGGGACATGGGGCTGAATGGGGGGCTGGCTAGACCCATGGGGACATGGGGCTGAAGGGGGGGGGGGCTGGCTGGACCCCTGGGGACATGGGGCTGGCTGGCTGGACCCATGGGGACATGGATGGGGACATGGGGCTGAAGGGGGGGCTGGCTGGACCCATGGGGACATGGATGGGGACATGGGGCTGAAGGAGGGGCTGGCTGGACCCATGGGGACATGGATGGGGACATGGGGCTGAAGGGGGGGCTGGCTGGACCCTTGGGGACATGGGGCTGAAGGGGGGGCTGGCTGGACGCATGGGGAACATATGGATGGAGGCACGGGGCTGAAGGGGGGGCTGGCTGGACCCATGGAGACATGGATGGGGACATGGGGCTGAAGGGGGGGCTGGCTGGACCCATGGGGAGACATATGGATGGAGGCATGGGGCTGAAAGGGGGGGGCTGGTTGGACGCATGGGGAGACATATGGATGGAGGCACGGGGCTGAAGGGTGGGGGCTGGATGGACGCATAAGGGGACACATGGTGGTGAAGGGGGCCAAGTTGGGGACCTGGATGGACACATGGAGGTGAAGGGGGGCAAGCTGGACACATTGGGACCTGGATGGACACATATAGGTGAAGGGCAGCAAGCTGGACACATGGGGACCTGGATGGACACATGGAGGTGAAGGGCGGCAAGCTGGACACATGGGGTCCTGGATAGATATATGGGGTGGGGTGGGATGCATATATGAGTGGGACAGGATGGATATATGAAGGGGGGCAGGCTGGACACATGGAGGCCCGGATGGATATATGGGAGGGGCAGGCTGGACACATGGAGACCAGAATGGATATATGGGGGGGGGGGGTCAGGATGGATAGATGGGGGGCCACGCTGGACAAGGGACTTTATTACTGTTTAGGGGCCAGATTGAGGAACTTTATTAGTTTATGATGGCGAGTGGGGAACATTATTACTTTAGAGTCCAATTAGGGACATTATTACTTCTGTAGTATAATTTTATTTTTAGGAAACTGTTTTCCGTAAGAGGGGACAAAAGGGGGGTCCTGTTACTGTGCAGGGCGCCACTATGTCGCTTTATTTCTTAAACTGGTGTAGTGTAGAAGCCTGGGGAAAAGTGGGAATGTGCTCTAAAAGAGATCAGTTATTGATAACTGTGTGTTATTTTCTGCAGAGATGATTCCTGGCTGGAAGAAGTGATGGTGGACTGTGCCAGATGAGGAAAAGCAAAGATGAAGAACTTCACCTAGAGACATCACTGGTGAGTCAGTGTATTACTGTACACTTACACTATATAGTATATACAGAGCTCCTGTGTATGTCACTGGTGACCAGTGTATTACCTATACACTATATACAGAGCTCCTGTGTATAATGTCACTCGTGATAACTGTATTACCTGTACACTACATACAGAGCTCCTGTGTATAATGTCACCGGTGATCACTGTATTACATGTACACTGACACTATATACAGAGATCCTGTTTATAATGTCACTGGGGATCACTGTATTACCTGTACACTGACACTATATACAGAGCTCATATGTATAGTGACAGTGTTGTTAGTATTGTGGTTTGTATTCCTGATCAGTATTGTATTATTTGGTCACTATGTGGTGGTAATATGTGGTCTGGTCATGGTGTGGTGATATTTGTCCCTTTTGTATGTGATATTATTGGTGGTGTTATAGTGGATTATGTTGTGTATGGCGGTCATTTGTTCTCGCTGAGATTAACTAGGAAAAGATTTTTTTCCATGAGGCCACGGCTTCACTATCAGTATTTGGTCAGTATTTTTTCTCAGTAGTGAGAGCCAAAATCAGGAGTGGGTGATAAATACAGAATTGGTGACTTGTTTCTATTCTACCTTTTCTCTGATTGTTCCTCACCTGGTTTTGGCTCCCACTCCTGAGAAAAAATCCTGACTGAATACTGATAGTGGGGCTGTGGCCTTAGAGATGAAATACTTGGAGCAGAGCGTCAGAGATGCACTCACAGGGGTTCTCCGGGGAGAACAAGTAATCCCCTCTCCACAGGATAAGTGATAACTTATTGATTGGTGGGGGTCTGACTACTGGGACCTGCAGCGATCGGCAGACTGTGGAGCTTTTCTCCCCATTACACTGGAGCTCATGTGCGACTCGACCACTGATCCATTCATTCCCTCAGGGGCTGTGAGCGCTGCTCTTTTTTGGAAGCCCCCAAGAGAAAGAATGAGGCTGTGGTCAGACGTCCCACCTGTCGCTGCATTTTAAATGGGGATAAGTGTCCTGTCAGGGATAAAACTTCCCCATTCTTCCAATCAATAAGTGATCACCTATCCTGTGTAGCCCATGAATCTGTGATGACTTGTTTTAACCAAAGAAGCTCTTTCATGCAAACTACAGAAATTGTCCATCCCTGTTGTAGTCTGTGCAGAGTAGATGTGAGGAGCCGCCGGTCACTGCTCCACTATAACAGGGAGAGCAGAGAAGAGCGATCTGCATATTGCTGGAGGTGGGCCCCTAGAGTCAGTGTCCCCTGTGGGCCCCAGACACCCCAGTCCGACCCTGCTGACATCTGATTAAGGCCTAAGGCCCCGTTCACATGTCAGGTTTTAATCAGTGTTTTTTTTCTAATTTTCATCTGATTTTGGTCAGTGTCAGTTTTTCTCCTCAGTGGGGCATATTTTTTTATATGTAAAGTAAAAAGCTAAAGGTTTCCTCGCCTCGCTTGCCCGGCCTATAGACACTGGAAAACAAGCAGTACAGGCAACATGGTTGGTTCTGGCCATTTTTTCTGACACTCGTTGACTTCAATAGATGATCTTTATCTACAAATCAGATGAAAATCGGACCGGTCTCAGTTCTGATTTGCAGATCAATCGTCCACAATAAATAGAGCTGTAAACCTGTCCACGGTCTATAACGGAGCATATTCTACCTGCTAGAAGAATAACCAGACGTGAAAAGAGCCATGTGCTATTCTTACAGGGAAGGGGCCACGATTTTATGTTTTGTATTAATAATTATGTAATCAATTATTTTTAATACAAAATTAAATGTACCACTTTATTAGTTTTTTATTTATTTTTACATTGGCCACTAGGGGCTGCCATTTTTATTTGGGGGGTGTGTAAGAAGCGCTCTTACACACCTCATTTACGGCAGCCCTGGCCATAAGAGACAGTAGTCTGTCACCGACCCGTTCTCTAACATTAGAGGCCGCTCCTCCTGCCTCTAGCTGTGACCTGGGCACGCCCCCTTGGCTGTTCAGGTCGCAGCCGTGGGAGGAGATTTCAGCCATCTTTGTGGAGCCTGCAGTGTAAGCTGTACATTACCCCTGTCGTCGCACGCACTGCTCAGTCAGAGCATGCCATGACAGGAACTGCCGGGGAGGAAATGCCTAGGAGTGGACGTCCCGAGTGAGTATCTGCAGCGGCGCCGTGCGGTGATCTCAGCCTCTCAGCTGTTATCACCGCCGACATCTTCAGGCAACACAGACACAGCGCTGCGTGGGAACGTGGAAGGTGAGTAGAAGCGTTTGTTTTGGTTTTTTCCCTTCGCATTGAATATATGGGGGCATATACCCACCTGGATGGAGGGGGGGGGCATATACTCACCAGGATGGATGGAGGAGGGGGGGCATATACCCACCAGGATGGATGGAGGAGGGGGGGCATATACCCACCAGGATGGATGGAGGGGGGGGCATATACCCACCAGGATGGATGGAGGGGGGGCATATACCCACCAGGATGGATGGAGGGGTGCATATACCCACCAGTATGAAGGGGAGGATATATCCACCAGGATGGATGGATGGATGGAGGGGGGCATATACTGACCGGGATGGATGGAGGGGCATTTACACCTAACCAGGATGGATGGATGGATGGATGAAGGGGCATATGCATTTACCCAGAATGGATGGATGGAGGGGCATATACATCTACCCAGGATGGATGGGGGGTGTGTGACGCCTAGCTGCGCTTGGTATCACAGATCTTAGCAGGGTGTATTGATGGATTCCTCCACAAGAGGCCCCATAACCATTCACACATCTCCACCTTCCACCTCAGACCATCAGAGGGAGCCCGTTAGGGATAGATATATAAGGGAAGGTGGAGCCAGGCAGCAGTTAGTCTAGACTGGAGTCGACAGAAAGCAAACCTGTTGAGAGAGTTCCTGCAGTGCAAAAGCCTGAGAGAGGTCAGTCTGCAGTGGAGCACGTTCTAGACTCAGTTGTAGCTCAGAGGTGAGCTTTAGGTGTGCCGGCGCCATAAGATCGGTGAAGCGCGGCAAGCTGCCGTTAGTGTGTATAGCCTAGTGAGGGCCCGAGTAGGCCGAAGGCGAGTGGAGAGTTAATACATAGGGGGCAGAGGAGCTTAACTAGCTCAGCCCGAAGAAGCAGTTACCGGACATCGGGTCCGAAGCTTACCGGGATCTCCACGACCCAGTAAGATATAACCAGAATCCCTGGAGAACTACAAGTCCCAGTATCGCAAAAGTGCTGATACGTAATAGAGCCAGGAGACACATAGGCCCCTTAAGTCGGGAGCGTGTAATCCAAGAAAAGGCCCTACCACAAGGTCAGCCAGCGCAGGACAGAGACAAAGTTAGGCCTTGCTCCAGGAAGGTCAGAAACTTACTACGCAGAGGCAAGAAACAGGAGGCCCAAAACCCGCTCATTGGGGAGGATCCTGACGTGCACCCTTCACCCTACAGTGCTCTGGGACGTGCCTGAATTTCCATCAGTAAAAGGTACTGAAGTGACAATCGTGTCTGTCCCTGTTCTTGCTCTGACCCGGCTGGGTCTCTCCGTCCTGCTTTCCCCGTCCATACGCTGCCCTGAGGCCTAGCTCCACCTGTGGGAAGCTAAACCATCGAGCTGCCTTATCACCGGCCTCAGTGGACTGCGCAGCGCTGGTGATCCTCACCAGAAACCACAGGTGGCGTCACAAACTCTTTTATAAACTTCACAAACCACCAACCCTTTTAAAGGAGCGACCCCAGGGTACGGGCCCGGGAGCCGACCACCGCGACATCCCTAAAGGCCCGGGTACCGAGTCATACCCATTCCCCTGGGCTAGTCAGGGGCATATAAACCTACCCAGCATGGATGGATGGAGGGGCATTTACACCTACCCAGGATGGATGGATGGAGGGGCATTTACACCTACCCAGGATGGATGGATGAAGGGGCATATACACCTACCCAGGATGGATGGATGGAGGGGCATCTACACCTAACCAGGTTGGATGGAGTGGCATATACACCTACCAGAATAGACTACCCAGGATGGATGGATGGATGGAGGGGCATCTACACCTAACCAGGATGGATGGAGGAGCATATACACCTACCAGAATAGACTACCCAGGATGGATGGAGGGGCATCTACACCTACCCAGAATGGATGAAGGGGCATATACACCTACCCAGGATGGAAGGGCATATACACCTACCCAGGATGGATGGAGGGGCATATACACCTACCCAGGATGGATGGAGGGGCAAATACTCCTACACTGGATGGATGGAGGGGGCCGATACACCTACCCAGGATGGCTGGAGGGGCCGATACACCTACCCAGGATGGATGGAGGGGCCGATACACCTACCCAGGATGGATGGAGGGGCCGATACACCTACCCAGGATGGATGGAGGGGCCTATACACCTACCCAGGATGGATGGATGGAGGGGAATATACACCTACCCAGGATGGATGGATGGAGGGGAATATACACCTACCCAGGATGGAGGGGCATATACACCTACCCAGGATGGATGGATGGAGGGGCATATACACCTACCCAGGATGGATGGATGGAGGGGCATATACACCTACCCAGGATGGATGGAGGGGCAAATACTCCTACACTGGATGGACGGAGGGGCATATACACCTACCCAGGATGGATGGATGGATGGAGGGGCATATACACCTACCCAGGATTGATGGATGGAGGGGTATTCGCATCTACCATGGATGGATGGAGGGGCATCTACACCTACCCAGGATGGATTGATGGATGGAGGGGCATCTACACCTACCCAGAGTGGATGGATGGAGGGGCATCTACACCTACCCAGGATGGATGGATGGATGAAGGGGCATATACACCTACCCAGGATGGATGGATGGATGGAGGGGCATCTACACTTAACCAGGATGGATGGATGGAGGGGCATCTACACCTAACCAGGATGGATGGAGGGGCATATACACCTAGCAGAATAGACTACCCAGGATGTATGGATGGATGGAGGGGCATCTACACCTAACCAGGATGGATGAATGGAGGGGGCATCTACACCTAACCAGGTTGGATGGAGGGGCATATACACCTACCAGAATAGACTACCCAGGATGGATGGAGGGGCATCTACACCTACCCAGAATGGATGAAGGGGCATATACACCTACCCAGGATGGCTGGAGGGGCATATACAGCTACTCAGGATGGATGGATGGATGGAGGGGCATATACACCTACCCAGGATGGATGGAGGGGCAAATACTCCTACACTGGATGGATGGAGGGGCATATACACCTACCCAGGTTGAATGGAGGGGCATATACACCTACCCAGGATGCATGGATGGAAGAATGGATGGAGGGGTATTCGCATCTACCATGGATGGATGGAGGGGCATCTACACCTACCCAGGATGGATTGATGGATGGAGGGGCATCTACACCTACCCAGAGTGGATGGATGGAGGGGCATATACACCTACCAGAATAGACTGCTCAGGATGGATGGATGGATGGATGGATGGAGGGGCATCTATGCTTACCCAGATTGGATGGATGGAGGTGCATATACACCTACCCAGGATGGATGGATGGAGAGGTATCTACGCCTACCCAGGATGGATGGAATGAGGGGCATATACACCTACCCAGAATGGATGGATGGAGGGGCATCTACCCCTACCCACGATGGATGGATGGAGGGGCATCTACACTTACTCAGTTTGAATGGATGGATGGAAGGGCATCTAGACCTACCCAGGATGGGTGGATGGATGGAGGGGCATCTAGATCTACCCAGGATGTATGGATGGATGGATGGAGGGGCATATACACCTACCCAGAGTGGATGGATGGAGGGGCATATACACCTACTCAGGATGGATGGATGGAGGGGCATATACACCTACTCAGGATGGATGGATGGAGGGGCATATACACCTACTCAGGATGGATGGATGGATGGAGGGGCATATACAGCTACCCAGGATGGATGGAGAGGCCTATACACCTACCCAGGATGGATGGAAGGGCATATTCACCTACCCAGGATGGATGGATGGAGGGGCATATACACCTACCCACTATGGATGGAGGGGCAAATACTCCTACCCAGGATGAATGGAGGGGCATATACACCTACCCAGGATGGATGGAGGGGCATATACACCTACCCAGAATGGATGGATGGAATGGTATCTACACCTACTATGGATGGATGGAGGGGCATCTACACCTACCCAGGATGGATTGATGGATGGAGGGGCATCTACACCTACCCAGGATGGATGGATGGAGGGGCATATACACCTACCCAGGATGGATGGATGGAGGGGCATCTACACCTACCCAGGATGGATGGAGGGGCAAATACTCCTACACTGGATGGATGGAGGGGCATATACACCTACCCAGGATGAATGGAGGGGCATATACACCTACCCAGGATGGATGGATGGAAGAATGGATGGAGGGGTATTCGCATCTACCATGGATGGATGGAGGGGCATCTACACCTACCCAGGATGGATTGATGGATGGAGGGGCATCTACACCTACCCAGAGTGGATGGATGGAGGGGCATATACACCTACCAGAATAGACTGCTCAGGATCGATGGATGGATGGAGGGGCATCTATGCTTACCCAGATTGGATGGATGGAGGTGCATATACACCTACCCAGGATGGATGGATGGAGAGGTATCTACGCCTACCCAGGATGGATGGAATGAGGGGCATATACACCTACCCAGGATGGATGGATGGAGAGGCATCTACCCCTACCCACGATGGATGCATGGAGGGGCATCTACACTTACTCAGGATGAATGGATGGATGGAAGGGCATCTACACCTACCCAGGATGGGTGGATGGATGGAGGGGCATCTAGACCTACCCAGGATGTATGGATGGATGGAGGGGCATATACACCTACCCAGAGTGGATGGATGGAGGGGCATATACACCTACCAGGATGGATGGATGGGCATATACACCTACTCAGGATGGATGGAGGGGCATATACACCTACTCAGGATGGATGGATGGAGGGGCATATACACCTACTCAGGATGGATGGAGGGGCATATACACCTACTCAGGATGGATGGATGGAGGGGCATATACACCTACCCAGGATGGATGGATGGAAGGGCATATTCACCTACCCAGGATGGATGGATGGAGGGGCATATACACCTACCCACTATGGATGGAGGGGCAAATACTCCTACCCAGGATGAATGGAGGGGCATATACACCTACCCAGGATGGATGGTGGGGCATATACACCTACCAGAATAGACTACCCAGGATGGATGGAGGTGCATCTACGCAAACCCAGAATGGATGGATGAAGGGGCATATACACCTACCCAGATTGGATGGATGGATGGATGGATGGATGGATGGATGGAGGTGCATATACACCTACCCAGGATGGATGGATGGAGGGGCATCTACCCCAACCAGGATGGATGGATGGATGGAGGGGCATATACCCCTACCCAGAATGGATGGATGGAGGGGCATATACCCCTACCCAGGATGGATGGATGGAGGGGCATCTACACTTACCCAGGATGGATGAATGGAGGGGCATCTACACCTACCCAGGATGGATGGATGGAGGGGCATCTACACCTACCCAGGATGGATTGATGGATGGAGAGGCATCTACACCTACCCAGAGTGGATGGATGGAGGGGCATATACACCTACCCAGGATGGATGGATGGGCATATACACCTACTCAGGATGGATGGATGGAGGTGCATATACACCTACTCTGGATGGATGGAGGGGCATATACAGCTACCCAGGATGGATGGAGAGGCCGATACACCTACCCAGGATGGATGGAAGGGCATATTCACCTACCCAGGATGGATGGATGGAGGGGCATATACACCTACCCACTATGGATGGAGGGGCAAATACTCCTACCCAGGATGAATGGAGGGGCATATACACCTACCCAGGATGGATGGAGGGGCATATACACCTACCCAGGATGGATGGATGGAGTGGTATCTACACCTACTATGGATGGATGGAGGGGCATCTACACCTACCCAGGATGGATTGATGGATGGAGGGGCATCTACACCTACCGAGAATGGACGAATGGAGGGGCATCTACACCTACCGAGAATGGACGAATGGAGGGGCATCTACACCTACCCAGGATGGATGGATAGAGGGGCATATACACCTACCAGAATAGACTGCGCAGGATGGATGGATGGATGGAGGGGCATCTATGCCTACCCAGAATGGATGGATGGATGAAGGGTCATATACACCTACCCAGGATGGATGGATGGAGGGTGAAATACACCTACCCAGGATGGCTGGAGGGGCATATACACCTACCCAGGATGGATGGAGGTGCAAATACTCCTACCCAGGATGGATGGAGGGGCATATACACCTACCAGAATAGACTACCCAGGATGGATGGAGGTGCATCTACGCAAACCCAGAATGGATGGATGGAGGTGCATATACACCTACCCAGGATAGATGGATGGAAAGGTATCTACGCCTACCCAGGATGGATGGATGGAGGGGCATATACACCTACCCAGAATGGATGGATGGAGGGGCATATACACCTACCCAGGATGGATGGATGGAGGGGCATCTACCCCTACCCAGGATGGATGGATGGAGGGGCATCTACACTTGCCCCTCCATCCATCCATTCATCCTGGGTAAGTGTAGATGCCTGTCCATCCATCCATCCTGGGTAGGTGTAGATACCCCTCCATCCATCCATCCATTCATCCTGGGTATCTACACCTACCCAGGATGGGTGGATGGATGGAGGGGCATCTACACCTACCCAGGATGGATGGATGGAGGGGCATCTACACCTTACCCAGGATGGATGGATGGAGGGGCATCTACACCTTACCCAGGATGGATGGATGGAGGGGCATCTACACCTTACCCAGGATGGATGGATGGAGGGGCATCTACACCTTACCCAGGATGGATGGATGGAGGGGCATCTACACCTTACCCAGGATGGATGGATGGAGGGGCATCTACACCTACCCAGGATGAATGGATGGAGGGTCATCTACGCCTACCCAGAATGGATGGATGGAGGGGCATATACCCCTACCCAGGATGGATTGATGGATGGAGGGGCATCTACACCTACCCAGAATGGATGAATGGAGGGGTATCTACACCTACCCAGAATGGATGGAGGGGCATCTATGCCTACCCAGAATGGATGGATGGATGGAGGGGCATATACACCTACCCAGAATGGATGAATGGAGGGGCATATACACCTACCCAGAATGGATGGATGGAGGACCATATACACCTACCCAGGATGGATGGAGGGGCATCTACACCTACCCAAGATGGATGGATGGCGGGGCATATACACCTACCCAGGATGGATGGAGAAGCATATACACCTACCCAGGATGGATGGAGGGGCATGTACACCTACCCAGGATGGATGGATGGAGAGGCATCTACACCTACCCAGGATGGATGGATGGCGGGGCATCTACACCTACCCAGGATGAATGGATGGAGGGTCATCTACGCCTACCCAGAATGGATGGATGGAGGGCATATACCCCTACCCAGGATGGATTGATGGATGGAGGGGCATCTACACCTACCCAGAATGGATGGATGGAGGGGCATCTACGCCTACCCAGAATGGATGGATAGGGACGCATGGATTCCACTCAGTGTCAGCAGATTCTTGACAATAATGTTCAAGAATCAGTGATAAAGTTGAAGTTACGCAGGGGATGGATCTTTCAGCAAGACAATGATCCAAAACACTGCTCCAAATCTACTCAGGCATTCATGCAGAGGAACAATTACAATGTTCTGGAATGGCCATCCCAGTCCCCAGACCTGAATATCATTGAACATCTGTGGGATCATTTGAAGAGGGCTGTCCATGCTCGGCGACCATCAAACTTAACTGAACTGGAATTGTTTTGTAAAGAGGAATGGTCAAAAATACCTTCATCCAGGATCCAGGAACTCATTAAAAGCTACAGGAAGCAACTAGAGGCTGTTATTTTTGCAAAAGGAGGATCTACTAAATATTAATGTCCCTTTTCTGGTGAGGTGCCCATACTTATGCACCTGTCAAATTTTGTTTGAATGCAGATTGCACATTTTCTGTTAGTACAATAAACCTCATTTCAAGGCAGAAACATTACTGTGTCCAACAGTTATTACATATATCAAACTGAAATAGCTGTTGCAAAAACACCAATTTTTATAAAACAAGCTTAAGATTAATAGGGGTGCCCAAACTTTTTCATATAACTGTATGTTGTAATTATTTTTTTAATATGAACTATTGGCACAATAGTCAATGAATGTGACCTTTTTTCAGTCTCTATAACTATATAATGGAATCTTACTTATGGGCTATCTACTTTGTTTTAGGCTTTAAGCGCCACTTCTTTGACCGGACTTCTGGAGAAACTTCAGGACAGCAATGTGCTTCTGGATAAAATCATGAAAGGGCTGAATGCCTATCTGGAGAAGAAGAGGCTTTTTTCCCACGGTATAGTCCTTTCACTTGTTGCAATGATTCTATATACTACTTAAAGAAATTTTTTTTTTCTTATTTAAACCATTGAAATCATTTTTGTAATTGGATTTCATTAATAATTTTGCACTGTTTGCCTTCTATTGGCTCTGTGTTGCGCTGGCTATTGGACTTATTTTTAATCTGTCTTTTTTCAGCTCCTCTTAGCCGATTTATGACCACAGATCACATCAAAGCTGAATGTGCAGGAAACAAAAAGCCTAACGGTGCAACATTTTTAATGAAACTGAATTGTCGCAAATACTCGCAATTAAATGGGTATTCCCATCTCCAAGATCCTATCCCAATATGTAGTAGGCGTAGTAATAATAATAATATTAGCAAATACCTCCAATTAGAAGTGTAGTATAGTTCTTCTGATTCGCTATGTCGCTTTCCCCATGTGCAAGGCATTGCAGTAGCTTCGGTATCCATGGTTACGACCCCTCATATAGTGACAGTTATTTGCTAGTGGTCGTAACCTAAGCTACTGCAATGCCCTGCACATGGGATAAGCGACAAAGCAAATCAGAAGAACTATACTACACTTCTAATTGGAGGTATTTGCTAATATTATTATTATTACGCCTACTACATATTGGGGTAGAATCCTGGAGATGGGAATACCCATTTCAGTTAAATAAAAAAGTTCCCAAAACTGGATAGCCCCTTTAACCACTTAACCCCCGGGGACGTATTAGTACGCATATTTGCGTACCCTCTGTTCAGTGAGGGCTGCTGCGCTGAGCCCTCACTGAACGGAGCACATGTCGGCTGATTCTTACAGCTGACATGTGCCCGCAACAGCCGCGGGTGGAATCGCGATCCACCCGCGGCTGTTAACCAGTTAAATGCTGCTGTCAATCTCCGACAGCAGCATTTAACGCGCGCTTCCGGGTAGCGCGTCATAAGCCCCGGCGACCCCGTCACGTGATCGCGGGTCACCGATGGGCGTGCATGACAACCCAGGGTCTGCAGCAGACGCCTGTGGTTGTCATGATCTTGTCGCTATGAGCGCCACCTAGTGGTAGGCGCTCATAGCACAGGACCATTTCTGCTGCATGCAGGGGACCTGCTCGTCCCCTGTATGTAGCAGAGGCGATCGGACAGTTGCTGCTTCTAGTCTCCTATGGAGACTATAGAAGCATACAAAAAGTAAAAAAAAAAAGTTTTTAAAAATATAAAAAAAAAAAAAAATATATAAAAGTTTAAATCACCCCCCTTTCGCCCCATTCAAAATAAAATATATAAAAAAAAAACCCACATACACATATTTGGTATCGCCGCGTTCAGAATCGCCCGATCTATCAATATAAAAAAAGAATTATTCCGATCGGTAAACGGCGTAGCGAGAAAAAAATTCTAAACGGCAGAATTATGTTTTTTGGTCGCCGCAAAATTGCAATAAAATGCAATAACGGGCGATCAAAACATCGGATCTACCCCAAATGTTATCAATAAAAACGTCAGCCTGGCACGCAAAAAATAAGCCATCAACCAGCCCCAGATCACGAAAAATGGAGACGCTACGGGTCTTAGAAAATGACGCTATTTTTTTATTTTTTTTTTTACCAAATTTTGGATTTTTTTTCACCACTTAAATATAAAAGAACCTATACATGTTTGGTGTCTATGAACTCGTAATGACCTGTAGAATAAGAAGGGCAGGTCAGTTTTAGCATTCAGTGAACATGGTAAAAAAAATAAATAAAAAACAACTGTGGTATTGCACTTTTTTTGCAATTTTACCGCACTTGGAATTTTTTTCCCGTTTTCCCGTACAGGATATGATAAAACTAGTAATGGCGTTGAAAAGTACAACTCGTCCCGCAAAAAATAAGCCCTCACATGGCCATATTGACCAAAAAATAAAAACGCTATGGCTCTGGGAACAAGGGGAGCAAAAACGAAAATGCAAAAACGAAAAATGCTCCGGGGCTTAAAGGGTTAAGCTAGCCATACACATGAGATATGAGATACCCGTGGTCTGAATGGTTATTTGGCTACTTCTCCTGACTCCCACATATTCTGCTGAACAGTCATGTGTTTTTAATGGGGAGAGAGGAGAAAGTCGGTACTGGACACCTCCGGCAGCGGGTTATCTCCCCTGAGAACCAAAAGACCGGGTATTGAAATCCCATCTGCCCGATCCTTCTGGCCCTGACATCCTCTATCGGGGGAGAGTCAGGAGACCCCCATACACATCAGTGGGTAGGCCGGTCCTGCTGCAATCGTCAGGTTTAAACTTTTTTAATCCAATGTGTATGGGGACTGAATCTTTACTTTAAAGCTTTGCTTTTCTATATTCTCACATAGACACTAATACAAATGGCGCCTGACCCAATACTTTAATGACATCTTTATCATATTGTGCATTTTCGCTTTAGCTTTTTCTTCCTGTCCAACGACGAAATGCTAGAAATTCTCTCTGAGACTAAAGATCCTCTGCGGGTCCAACCACATCTAAAGAAGGGCTTTGAAGGCATCGCAAAGCTGGAGTTCCTTCCTAACCTGGACATCAAAGCCATGTACAGCACCGAGGGGGAACGCGTAGAGCTCATCCAGACCATCTCCACCTCCGAGGCTCGGGGGGCCGTGGAGAAGTGGCTCATCCAAGGGGAAGATGTCATGGTAAGGAGCGTGCATGATGTTATTGCTCGGTCACGAATGGTACGGATCTACCTACAGACCAAAAGCATTAATTGGAACTAATCTAGTACTTTTATATTTGTATAAGATTATTTGGCAGCAGTGAATGATTTGTGGATGATGTATCTCTTGCTATAGAGCCAGGTAGCAGATCTTCTACCTGCAATCGGTAGAAATGAATTTGCTGGATAATACTAGTAAGGTTGTCCCTCTCTTAAATGCTTCTGTCAACGTAATTTAACTTTGTTTTTTAAAAGGCATACCCTGAGACTGCAAGAAAAGACTGGGTGAGGGAATGGCCGGGACAGGTCGTGCTCTGTGCGTCTCAGATGTTCTGGACAAGTGAAGGGCATGAAGCTATCGGCAGTGGCCCAGAGGTACGGCATAAGCTCCTTTACTGATCAAGGTTGCTTCACTAGAAACAGTCATGGCCGGAAGTGTTGGCACCCTTGAAGTATTTTCCATAAAATTATTGCAATTGCATGTGTATTTTTTGTTATACACATGTTTATTTCCTTTGTGTGTATTGGAACAACACAAAAAAAACAGAGATAAAAAAGGCAAATTGGATATAATTTCACACAAAACCCCAAAAATGTGCCGGACAAAATTGTTGGCATCTTTCCAAAATTGTGGGTAAACAATTTTGTTTCAAGCTTGTGATGCTCATTCAAACTCACCTGTGGCAAGTAACAGGTGTGGGCAATATGAAAATCACACCTGAAACCCGATACAAAGGGGAAAAGTTGACTCAATCTTTGCGTTGTTATGTGCCACACTAAGTAGGGAGAACAGAAAGAGGAAAAGAGAACTGTCTGAGGACTTGAGAACCAAAATTGTTGACCAATATCTTCTTTTTGTGTTGTTCCAATACACACAAATTAAATAAACATGTGAACAACAAAACATGTGTAATTGTAATAATTTTCTGGGAGAAATACATATATATACATTCATAGACAAACTTCATGTGTTCTCCTGCTTATACTGTCATATCCAGGGACGCAGCTTATAGGAGTTTCCAGGGGCGGATATACCATTGGTGCAACAGAGGTAAGGGGATCCACATTCACATCAAAAGATGCAAGTAGCTTATTTCACAGCACGTTATTAGACTGCAAAGAGCCCATGTACTGTTCTTGCCCAGGGGTCTTCTCCTGGGGGTTGCAGTTGTACAGCGGCTCAATATCTTGAAGGTACCCAAAAGGCTCCATAGTATTGTTGGGATTTTGCATTGATTCATGCATCTTGTCTAGAGATGAGCAACTAAATTTGCAGGACCTTGGTCTAAGAGAGCAGGTTAGTAGTCTGTGGCTGTTGGATGGGAGCCTTGCTAACCGCCTCTTACATGCCGGCATCCCTGGCTCCTCTTTTGATTAGCCGGCCAGGCGTGATGTCATTTGTGCCTCACACCACAACTATGACATCGACATCAAAAGAGGAGCCGGAGATGCCGGTTCATGGGGCTCCGGTCCTGCGGTCGTGGAATACTGACCCGACTGTTGGACCAGAGTCCTGCAAATCCATTCGCTCATCTCTACTCTCGTCATATCTACCAATAAGGGAAGACATTGTATGGGATTTCCCATAATACCAGCATAAAATGAATCCATCTGCATTGAGTTTTCCATGCTGTTTGTGGCAGGGTTTTATAGAGGTACATCTGGGTATTTGGAGCTCTGGGTTCAATCCAGATCTCCAACTTCTATAAAGATATGTTGTAAAATTGTTGTGTACATTATAAAGTGCCTGCATATTGTGGAGTTCTCCATCTAGTCTGCAGCTTATAATCTGTATAGATTTCAGCCCCCTTGCAATATGTATGTTCTATGAATGTTTCTGCAGATGATTTCACCGTTACATCCTTCTTGTAGGGCCTGAAAAACTCCTATGATAATCTGCAGCTCCAGCTAAATGATATTGTGGAGCTTGTGCGAGGAGGCAAATTGTCCCAGCAGACTCGCACCACATTGGGGGCTCTCGTCACCATAGAGGGGCACGCTCGTGACGTGGGCATGGAAATGATCCAAACAGGTTTGTGCAAACATCATGGCTGGCACCAAACTTTCCAATACCATGTTCTATTTATCATACACTACATGGAGAAAGGCATTGTGCCCCCTCCACATTACACCTACAGGGGCTTTTATGGCCTCCTATTCTAAATCCATATCCAGGATGTTAATATGGAGTCCGTCCCTCTACAGATATCACAGCTCAATATGCAGAGCACCTTCATACATTTCACCCCATTCCTATCTTCTTTCCATATCTATGTTATATTCCCCCCTCTTTTCTTTGAGTTTTCATAGGACACAATTGATCTTGTCACAGTAAAGCAATCTTGGGGTGTACTTACAATGACGTCTATGGGGCAGTAGTCATTTCTGCATATTGAGATGGTGGTCACTATACAGTTATATGAAAAAGTTTGGGCACCCCTATTAATCTTAAGCTTAATGTTTTATAAAAATTGGTGTTTTTGCAACAGCTATTTCAGTTTGATATATGGAATAACTGTTGGACACAGTAATGTTTCTGCCTTGAAATGAGGTTTATTGTACTAACAGAAAATGTGCAATCTGCATTCAAACAAAATTTGACAGGTGCATAAGTATGGGCACCTCACCAGAAAAGTGACATTAATACTTAGTAGATCCTCCTTTTGCAAAAATAACAGCCTCTAGTCACTTCCTGTAGCTTTTAATGAGTTCCTGGATCCTGGATGAAGGTATTTTTGACCATTCCTCTTTACAAAACAATTCCAGTTCAGTTAAGTTTGAAGGTCGCTGAGCATGGACAGCCCTCTTCAAATGATCCCACAGATGTTCAATGATATTCAGGTCTGGGGACTGGGATGGCCATTCCAGAACATTGTAATTGTTCCTCTGCATGAATGCCTGAGTAGATTTGGAGCGGTGTTTTGGATCATTGTCTTGCTGAAAGATCCATCCCCTGCGTAACTTCAACTTTGTCACTGATTCTTGAACATTATTGTCAAGAATCTGCTGATACTGAGTGGAATCCATGCGTCCTTCGACTTTAACAAGATTCCCGGTGCCAGCATTGGCCACACAGCCCCAAAGCACGATGGAACCTCCGCCAAATTTTACTGTGGGTAGCAAGTGTTTTTCTTGGAATGCTGTGTTTTTTTGCCGCCATGCATAACGCCTTTTTGTATGACCAAACAACTCAATCTTGGTTTCATCAGTCCACAGGACCTTCTTCCAAAAGGAAATTGGCTTCTCCAAATGTGCTTTTGCATACCTCAGCCGACTGTTTGTGGCGTGCTTGCAGAAACGACTTCTTTCGCATCACTCTCCCATACAGCTTCTCCTTGTGCAAAGTGCGTTGTATAGTTGACCGATGCACAGTGACACCATCTGCAGCAAGTTGATGCTGCAGCTCTCTGGAGGTGGTCTGAGGATTGTCCTTGACTGATCTCACCATTCTTCTTCTCTGCCTTTCTGATGTTTTTCTTGGCCTGCCACTTCTGGCCTTAACAAGAACTGTCCCTGTGTTCTTCCATTTCCTTACTATGTTCCTCACAGTGGAAACTGACAGTTTAAATCTCTGAGACAGCTTTTTGTATCCTTCCCCTGAACAGCTATGTTGAATAATCTTTGTTTTCAGATCATTTGACAGTTGTTTTGAGGAGCCCATGATGCCACTCTTCAGAGGAGATTCAAACAGGAGAACAACTTGCAAGTGGCCACTTTAAGTAGCTTTTCTCATGATTGCATACACCTGGCTATAAACTTCAAAGCTCAATGAGGTTACAAAACCAAAAAAAGTGCTTTAGTAAGTCAGTAAAAAGTAGGTAGGAGTATTTAAAACAAGAAAATGATAAGGGTGCCCATACTTATGCACCTGTCAAATTTTGTTTGAATGCAGATTGCACATTTTCTGTTAGTACAATAAACCTCATTTCAAGGCAGAAACATTACTGTGTCCAACAGTTATTCCATATATCAAACTGAAATAGCTGTTGCAAAAACACCAATTTTTATAAAACAATAAGCTTAAGATTAATAGGGGTGCCCAAACTTTTTCATATAACTGTATATGAATGTTTTTGCATCTGTGTGTGTCGGCATCCCCTGTATATGACTCATTGCCACAATTGATATTCTTTATAGTCAGTGTTTTGGATGGCCTAGGTGCGGTGTGTAATATTTTCTATCAATGGTGTATGTGCCCTCCTCTGTGCAGGGTCCTTCCATAACCATGGATGTACTAATAAAGGGTTTTTATGTCAATTCCTTTAATGACCTTTTGTTCGGCTTCTTTGTAGGTATTATGTAATTCTCTGAATGGTCAGCCATTCTAAGCCTGAGCAGACATATGGCAATGTAATTGATGTGTGACTGACATTGTTCTTCCCTATGTTGCGGTGACATATTTATGCTGCCATTGTCCAGTATTTGTTCTAATGAATCATCCTAAAGGTGTTTAGTGGGGTTGAGGTTGAGAACGTGTGTGAAACAGTTCTGCTCTTCTATTCCCTTAGGGTTGGAAGCTACAATTGTTTAAAATGTCTTGTGCTGAAGCATTAAGATATCTTTTCACTGGAACTAAGGGGCCTAGACCAACCCCTAAAAACAAGGCCATACCCCCACCACCAAACTGTACAGCGGGCACAATGCAGTTAATAGGGTAACGTTCTCCTGGCATTCACCAAATCCAGACTCGTCCATCAGATGCCAGATAGAGAAGTGTGATCCGTCACTGCACAGAACTGGTCTGCTCCAGAGTCCTGTGGTGGCGGCTTCACACCACTCCATCCGACGCTCTGCATCGTGCTTGGTGATGTAAGGCTGCATGCAGCTGCTCGGCCATGAAGCTCCTGGCGGGGGCGCAGTGTTTGTGGTGATGTTGTTACCAATGGAGTCAGGAAAGCGTTCTGCCCTCTGCTCCTCAGCACTCAGTGACCCCGCT
Organism: Phyllobates terribilis; assembly: GCF_046119375.1. Taxonomy (NCBI): domain Eukaryota; kingdom Metazoa; phylum Chordata; class Amphibia; order Anura; family Dendrobatidae; genus Phyllobates; species Phyllobates terribilis. The sequence goes on from NW_027363120.1 coordinate 369,536, forward strand.
CTGTAATGTTACGGGGTCTCCTGAGTTGCTGCAGTTCCTTCTACTCCTTAATAATATCACTCACATGTGATGGAGGAAGATTTAGGAGGGAAGAAATGTAATATCCAGACTTGTTACCCCGGTGGCTCCTATTACAGGACCGCGCTGGTATCAGAGAGCTCTGCACCACCAGCCGTTCTGTCATATGTTAGTAACAGCACACAGCATGGGAGGGCGGATGTTATACACCGGGGGGCGTGGGGATTGATGTTATACACTGGTGGGGGGCGAGAGTCTTAATGTTATACAAGGCCGAGGGGCCAGATGTTATACCCTAGGGGTACGAGGGGCTAGATGTTATACACTGAGGGGCGAGGGGACGGATATTATACACCACGGGCGAGGGGCCAGATGTTAATACACTGGGGGTACAAGGGGCTAGATGTTATACAAGTCCGAGGGCTGGATGTTATACACTAAGGGGCGAGGGGACGGATATTATACACCGGGGTGAGGGGACGGAGAGTATACACCAGGGGCGAGGGGACGGATAGTATACACCAGGGGCGAGGGGACGGATAGTATACACCAGGGGCGAGGGGACGGATAGTATACACCAGGGGCGAGGGGACGGATAGTATACACCAGGGGCGAGGGGACGGATATTATACACCAGGGGCGAGGGGACGGATATTATACACCAGGGGTCAGGGGACGGATATTATACACCAGGGGCGAGGGGATGGTTGTTATACACTGGGAGGGAGGGGACGGATATTATACACCGGGGCGAGGGGACGGATATTATACACCGGGGCGAGGGGACGGATATTATACACCGTGGGCGAGGGGACGGATATTATACGCCGTGGGCGAGGGGACGGATATTATACACCGTGGGCGAGGGGACGGATATTATACACCGTGGGCGAGGGGACGGATATTATACACCGTGGGCGAGGGGGCGGATATTATACACCGTGGGCGAGGGGGCGGATATTATACACCGTGGGCGAGGGGGCGGATATTATACACCGTGGGCGAGGGGGCGGATATTATACACCGTGGGCGAGGGGGCGGATATTATACACCGTGGGCGAGGGGACGGATATTATACACCGTGGGCGAGGGGACGGATATTATACACCGTGGGCGAGGGGACGGATATTATACACCGTGGGCGAGGGGACGGATATTATACACCGTGGGCGAGGGGACGGATATTATACACCGTGGGCGAGGGGACGGATATTATACACCGTGGGCGAGGGGACGGATATTATACACCGTGGGCGAGGGGACGGATGTTATACACCGGGGCTGGGGGCCAGATGTTATACCCTGGGGGTCGGATGTTATGCAAAGGAGGGCTTGGGGTTGGATGTTATACAGTGGGGTTGAGGGGATGGATTTTATACACTGGCGGGGGGGCGAGGGGACGGATGTTATACACCAGGGGGAGGGAGCGAGGGGACGGATATTATACATCGTGGGCGAGGGGATGGTTGTTATACACTGGGAGCGAGGGGACGGATATTATACACCGGGGGGCGAGAGGCCAGATGTTATACACCAGGGGGAGGGAGCGAGGGGACAGATGTTATACACTGGGGCTGGGGGCCAGATGTTATACCCTGGGGGCCGGATGTTATGCAATGGAGGGCTTGGGGTTGGATGTTATACAGTGGGGTTGAGGGGATGGATTTTATACACTGGCGGGGGGGCGAGGGGACGGATGTTATACTAAACTAGGGGCAAGGGGCGGATGTTATACACCGGGGGAGGCGAGAGGCCGGATTTTATAAACTGGGGGCTGAGAGTCCGGATGTTATACACCGTGGGCAATGGGACTAAATGAAAAAAGCAGAATTCGGTGACTAGGAGTTTTGTCCTATAATGTATGTGCATTTGCCTTCCCTTTAGAAACTCTCCCTTGTGATTCTGCAGTGTCTTAGAGGTTGACTATCTTTTCCTACATTGCTCAGGAGTTTCTCATGAAACAGACTTCCAGTGGCTTGCCCAACTCCGCTATTACTGGGAGAATGAGAATGCGAGAGTGCGAATCATCAACTGCAATGTGAAGTCCGCCTATGAGTACCTGGGCGACTCCCCACGCCTGGTCATCACTCCGCTCACTGACAGATGCTAGCGGACTCTGCTATGATGTGATGGGTTATGCTCAGAAATCTTTTTGACTTTTGTATGATGCATGAAACTTCTTAGAAAGTTTATTGATATTTCATACCAGTTCTTTCATGTTTCATTGGTAGATCGGTGCTTTTTATCTAAATCTTGGTGGAGCTCCAGAAGGTCCGGCCGGCACAGGAAAAACTGAGACCACCAAAGATTTGGCCAAGGCGCTGGCCGTGCAGTGTGTGGTCTTTAACTGCTCTGATGGTTTGGACTACATAGCAATGTGAAAGGTACATACAATGTTAAGCTGCTCCATTGCAGATAATAAACTGACTCCAACCGATGTTCTGCTGACATCTTTTGATTGTATAGTACAGACCAAAAGTTTGGACACACCTTCTCATTTAAAGATTTTTCTGTATTTTCATGACTGTGAAAATTGTACATTCGCACTGAAGGCATCAAAACTATGAATTAACACATGTGGAATTATATACTTAACAAAAAAGTGTGAAACAACTGAAAATATGTCTTATATTCTTGGTTCTTAAAAGTCGCAGGTTAACAGCAGCTCAGATTAGAGACCAGGTCAATGCCACACAGAGTTCTAGCAGCAGACACATCTCTACAACAACTGTTAAGAGGAGACTTTGTGCAGCAGGTCTTCATGGTAAAATAGCTGCTAGGAAACCACTGCTAAGGACAGGCAACAAGCAGAAGAGACTTGTTTGGGCTAAAGAACACAAGGAATGGACATTAGACCAGTGGAAATCTGTGCTTTGGTCTGATGAGTCCAAATTTGAGATCTTTGGTTCCAACCACCGTGTCTTTGTGCGACGCAGAAAAGGTGAACGGATGGACTCTACATGCCTGGTTCCCACCGTGAAGCATGGAGGAGGAGGTGTGATGGTGTGGGGGTGCTTTGCTGGTGACATTGTTGGGGATTTATTCAAAATTGAAGGCATACTGAACCAGCATGGCTACCACAGCATCTTGCAGCGGCATGCTATTCCATCCGGTTTGCATTTAGTTGGACCATCATTTATTTTTCAACAGGACAATGACCCCAAACACACCTCCATGCTGTGTAAGGGCTATTTGACCAAGAAGGAGAGTGATGGGGGGCTACGCCAGATGACCAGGCCTCCACAGTCACCAGACCTGAACCCAATCGAGATGGTTTGGGGTGAGCTGGACCGCAGAGTGAAGGCAAAAGGGCCAACAAGTGCTAAGCATCTCTGGGAACTCCTTCAAGATTGTTGGAAGACCATTTCCGGTGACTTCCTCTTGAAGCTCATCAAGAGAATGCCAAGAGTGTGCAAAGCAGTCATCAAAGCAAAAGGTGGCTACTTTGAAGAACCTAGAATATAAGACATATTTTCAGTTGTTTCACACTTTTTTGTTAAGTATATAATTCCACATGTGTTAATTAATAATTTGATGCCTTCAGTGTGAATGTACAATTTTCATAGTCATGAAAATACAGAAAATCTTTAAATGAGAAGGTGTGTCCAAACTTTTGGTCTGTATTGGGTATATACTTTTTTTTTAGTTTTTCCAAGGGCTGGCATCATCGGGAGCATGGGCGTGTTTTGATGAGTTTAACCGTATTGAGCTGGAGGTGTTGTCCGTGGAGGCCCAACAGATTCTCCGCATTCAGAGAGCCATCCAGATGAAGATGGACATGTTCAACTTCGAAGGAACAGAACTGAAGCTTAACCCAAATTGCTTCGTAGCCATTACCATGAATCCTGGCTCCACGGGACGTTCTGAGCTGCCGGATAACCTCAAGGTAAAGAGTCCCAGTGCCTTGCATCGGGTCCTTCCACAACATTTCTATAAGATTCAGCTCAGGACTATGACTCGGCCATTCCAAAACTTTGTTTATTCAACCATTCTTTTGTAGAACGACTTGTGTCTTTGGGCCATTGTCTTGCTGCATGACCCACGTTTTCTTGAGATTCAGTACATGAACTGATATCCTGATATTTCCTTTAGCATTTGCTGATAGATTTTAGAATTCATTGTTCCATCAATGATGGCAGCCGTCCTTGGCCAAGTGCAGCAAAACAGGCCCAAAGCATGTTACGATTACCATCTTTGTGTTTCATAGATGATAGGAGGTTCTTATGCTGTAATGCAGTATTTTCTTTCTGCAAGCATATAGCTTCTCACTTAAAATCTCTATCTTGGCCTCATCCTTCCACAAAGCATTATTCCAGTTACCTATTGATGTGCCCAGGTGAGTTTTAGCAGTGACATTTTAAATCGCATTGCCTTTCTCCTTGCAATCCTGCCATGCTCGCCATTGTTGTTCATTGTCCTTCTGATGGTGGACTCATGAACAATTACATTAGCTAATCTGAGGAGAGGCCTTTAGTTGCTTAGAGGTTACCTTGAGTTCCTTTGTGACCTCACAGACTGATGTAGCTTTAAGTCAAATTTATGCAGTAATACAGAAATTTTGGAGGGGTTCACAAACTTTCAAGTAAATACTACGTTTACAAAGGAAACATAAGATTTCATCAAAGGGATTATTCTCCCCCAAACCTATATGAGATTGTACATTTCCTATGTATAATCACAACACCGGATGCCCTCATTTCTGTAAGCTCCTTAATATTGATGTCCCGTTCTCCTATTTTCCAAAATGGACACAGTAGAGGTGTGGAGAGAGATTTGGAAAGTGTTAAAGGAGTATTCCCATCTCCAAGATTCTATTCCAATATGTAATAGGTGTAATAATAATATTAATAGCAAATACCTCCAATTGGAAATGTAGTATAGTTCTTCTGATTAGCTATGTCGCTTAACCCATGTGCAGGGCATAGCAGTAGCTTAGGTATCCATGGTTACGACCACTAGCAAGTAACTAACTGTTACTATGAGTGCTCGTAACCATGGATACCTAAGCTACTGCAATGTCCTGCACATGGGGGTAAGCAACATAGCTAATCAGAAGAACTATACTACATTTCTAATTGGAGATATTTGCAAACATTATTATTATTACACCTATTACATATTGGGACAGGATCTTGGAGATGGGAATACCCCTTTAACCACACTTTGACTGACTTTCCTCTGATGTGGAATAGACGCATCACTTTTAGGTCTGGGGTGGAGGATAGTGTAAATGGACATAATGGGTTCCCCGGCTCTATGCCTAGTTTACAGTAATTTAGTTTCATTTGTTGACTGACCCATCTGGTTTGCGCATTTCAGGTTCTTTTCCGGACTGTAGCAATGATGGTCCCCAACTATGCTCTGATTGCGGAGATCTGCCTTTATTCTTACGGTTTTCTGCACGCTAAACCTCTCTCGGTGAAGATGGTAATGACTTACCGGCTGTGCTCGGAGCCGCTCTCGTCCCAGTTCCATTATGATTATGGGATGCGTGCAGTAAAGGCTGTGCTGATCGCTGCTGGCAATCTGAAGCTGAAATTCCCCCATGAAAATGAAGATTCTTGTAAGTTCTGAACTGTTGGTCGCTTTACATCTCGTATAGGATAGCATTACCATCTTACCGAGAAGCATTTGGATCACAAAAATTAGAGCTGTATGATTTTATAGTAGCAGACAGAGACTTGCAAATAATTTCTGTACATTACTGTTCCTGGCTTGTTAGATCTCATCTGTGCAAAAGTGTCAAAACTATAGTTGTTAAACACGTAGCTTGTTCATCTTATGGGACAGTTTTGATTTTTAACTTAAACACATGTATTTTAGGCTAAAAATCATTTTAACAATTGGGTTTTATTAAAAATGTTGCATCGCTTGGCTTTCACCGGCTTTTTGATTCCCTGCACATTCAATTTTGATAAGGTCTGTGGTCATAAATAAACTGAGAGGAGCTCAGAAAAAGACAGATAAAACATTTACAAACTCCCCGTCAGCCAGCAAAAACGAGTTCACTGACAGTATCTCACTTAACTCATTCTGCAGCCGGCAATTAACAGTGCAACACAGAGGCCACATGTATTCCCTATGGAAAAACAATTCTGCAGCATATTTTAGTGCAACTCGGCAGCGTTCCATTCCTCTTTTATCATTCCTGGAAATGTAGGAATTAATTGAAATCTGTCAATAACGAGTCCCCTACACAGTCTGACAATGTCACCACTGTTTGGGCACAGTCAGATTGTATAGGGTTGTCCCCTATATAGATTATATATACATTATATATCATTTACACATACATTTCCAGGAGGTATAACAGAGGGACGATACAATGTAGAGTTTTAGGAAAAGAGGTTTCATCCTTATTTTTTGGAGAATACTATTCTTTACTCATACAGACATACCACAAGAACTGACGGCTCCTTTGTAATGGGGTTCCTCACTTTTAATATTGTTTCATGTCATATTGTATATGAATTATTTTATCATTTAATCCTTTTTCATTCTATTTAGCTCTTGCGGTCAATTAAGGATGTAAACGAACCCAAATTTTTGTCTCATGATATTCCTCTGTTCAATGGGATTACCAGCGACCTGTTCCCTGGCATTCAACTTCCGAAAGCCGACTATAAGGTATTAAAATATAATAGTGTCTTAAAGGGGTTTTCCAAGACTTAAAGAGGACTTGTCCCTCGCCATAAATATGTAAATGCCGCTGTTCTCCTGACTCCGGCATTGTTTTTCTTTTCTTCCTGCTCCTCTCCGTTCCTGACATCTGTCACTCTCCTCTAGCCCTTTAAGCCAATTGGGCAAGGCCTTCCTGAAGACTCCCACAGAGAGGACTTGATGACCACGCCCACTTGTCTATTAAAAATTATGAACTAGATTTCTATAAAGAGGCTATATCTCAGGAATGGAGAGGCGCAGGAGCAAAAGAAAAACACTGGATTCAGGAGAACAGCGGCATTTACACCAGGTAATAAAATTGCATATTAATGGCAAGTGATAGGTCCTATATAGCTGGCCAGCTATCATTTGGATGACCGTTATCTTTCCCGGCTCCCCCATATTCAGGAATGCTCGCTCCTGTTTTCTCTATGACAGAGTCGCTGCCAGAATCTTATGGCAGCTGCTAATTTCAGGGTCAGAAAGTAAGGATTGGGTGATTAAATTCCAACCGCCCGATTTTTATGTCCCCCAACATAATCTGTCATGAGGCCCCCATACACAGTAGATGGTAGACCAATCCCATTGAAATCACCCGATCCTGATCCACTGCTTTGGAATTGGGTTACATGACCTTGTCACTCATCGTCCGGTCCCATTAGTGCAACCTGGGCAGCTGCACAGGGGCACCAGAGGTAAGGGGGCTCACTTATACCTCCAATGCAAGATGATCTGATGTAGAAAAAAAAATGGTTAAAACATCTGTGAGTGATTTATCACTAGTTTAGTTGTAGGTTATGGAGACATTTTTTTTTTAGATGAATGAATCGATTCGCAGGAGACTGATCCAATGGCCAGGTGTCATGGGTGCGTCAGATGTGACAGACAGTCGCCCTGCAGTTGGTTGCAGGAGATCCCTTCGTTTGGCATTACAGACATAGTAACATAGTTTTTAAGGTTGAAGGAAGACTAAGTCCATCTAGTTCAACCCATAGCCTAACATGTTGATCCAGAGGAAGGCAAAAAAAAACCATGTGGCAAACACCAAGCTCCACGTTGGGGAAAAAAAATCCTTCCCGACTCCATACGACAATCAGACTAGTTCCCTGGATCAACGCCCTATCAAGGAATCTAGTATTTATAACCTGTAATATTATACTTTTCAAGAAAGGCATCTATGCCCTTCTTAAATTTTAACAGTGAATCACTCATTACAACATCATGCGGCAGAGAGCTCCATAGTCTCACTGCTCTTACAGTAAAGAATCCGCGTCTGTGATTATGATTAAACCTTCTTTCTTCCAGACGTAGAAGATGCCCCCTTGTCCCCGTCTCAGGCCTCAGAGTAAAAAGATCAGTAGAAAGGTCTTTGTACTGTCCCCTCATATACTTGTACATAGTAATAAGATCACCTCTAAGCCTTCTTTTTTCCACAGTAAATAACCCCAAGTGTAATAACCTGTCTTGGTATTGCAGACCCCCCAGTCCTCTAATAACCTTGGTCGCTCTTCTCTGCACCCGCTCTAGTTCAGCTATGTCTTTCTTATACACCGGAGACCAGAACTGTACACAGTATTCTAAGTGTGGTCGCACTAGTGACTTGTATAGAGGTAAAATTATGTTCTCCTCATGAGCAGCTGCCTGACACTGGCCACTAAACGTGAGCTTGTCGTCCACCAATACACCCAGGTCTTTTTCAGTTACAGTTTTGCCCAGTGTTTTACAATTAAGCATATAATTATGCATTTTATTTCCTCTGCCACATCTTCTTAGCGGTCTCACTGTAGGACCCAGCGGCTACCTCCCTCCTGTTCTAATTGACAATCAGGCCTTGGTGTTTAAATACTTCCTGGTTGCTACACAGAGGTGCCAGTGATATTCACATGACCCCTTGTGAAGGCTTGGAGCAAGTGCAGTTCTTACTTCCTCTCTGGTGCTAAGAGGATGTGTGTGCCATCTTTCTGAAGTCGACTCTAGCTAAGCTACTTCCCCTGTGTCTGTCTCCCCTTGCTGTTTTTAGTTGTCAGTGGGGATCGACTAGTGCTCACCCCCCTTTCCCTATCCAGGGCCAAGCGCTAAGGAAATACAGGGATAGGTTCCTGTGCGGCAATTGGTGAGGAACCAATATAGAGTCGGTAGGGGAGACAGGGTGACTGCAGATCAGCCTAGGAGGTTTCCATTTCCCTCTTTCCCTAGTGTCTGGGCTCCCTTCCCCTTTGTGTCGCACTTTGTCTTTCCTACACTGTGCGTGACATCAGGTCAGTGGTGGGCACTGAATGAGACCCCTGAGAGCCACCTTATTTCTTCCTGCCCCCCGGCTCTTCTTCAGATTAGCCGGCCTGGCATGACGTTATGGTTGCAGCATGATGTACACCAGGCCATATAATCAGAAGAGGAGCCGGGGATGCCGGCAGCTAAGAGGCGGCTCTCAGGAGTCCCGTCCAGCGGCCACAGAATACTGATCTGGGTCCTGAAAATGTATTCTCCCACCTCTAATTGGATCCACTGTAAACAGACTGATGAAATATTTTACCTTCCTTTTGCTCAGGATTTACTGGAATGCGCACAGGAGAGCTGTGCTGGACAATACATCCAGCCCGAGAAGGTCTTCCTGGAGAACATGATCCAGACGTATGAGATGATGATTGTCAGACACGGGTGAGCTGCAACTACAGAAGTCCATGGGACGGGGGATTTATTCTTCGCTGTTTCCATTTTATACAATGGACCATGCTGCATTTTGTTTATCCCGTACAGTTTTATGTTGGTTGGAGAGCCGTTCTCTGGAAAAACGAAGGTCCTCCACGTCCTCGCTGATACGCTGTCTCTTATGAGTGAGCGAGGGTGCGAAGAAGAAAAAGTGATTTACCGGACAGTGAACCCTAAAGCCATCACCATGGGGCAGCTGTTCGGGCAGTTTGATCCAGTGTCACATGAGGTTCGTCTATGATTGGAATTATTGTTTATAATACTAATATCTTTGCTGAAAATGGGAAAATCTCCCCTTTTATGGCTTATGGACATGGTAGAAGGGGTTCCTTCAGAGACATAGACCCCAGCCATACATTGCCGGGCAATCATTTTATTATGACTTACTCCCTGTTTGCACAAAAATTTTATTTTCCTCATCAGACATGGAAGCAACAAATTGTATTATTTATGCCAGAAATTAGCATAAATTTGCATACTTCCAGCCACATTCTGACTAGACTGTGTCTGGCCTCACTCAATACACTTGCTTTGAGTGAGGTCACGCACTTCTAGTTGGCATGTGACCGCATATATGCAAATCACTTACTTGCGGTCTCTCCCGGTGCCGGCACGTTCACATCAATAGGGGCCACGTGTAGTCAATACATGTGTATCATCAATATCATAATCCCAGGCGTTCCCTTTAATAATCCTTTCAATTGTGGGATTGTATTGGATTTTATGGGAAGAGCAATTTTATTGATGCCTCTCTTCATTTGCAGTGGACCGATGGGATAGTCGCTAATACTTTCCGGGAGTTTGCGTTATCTGAGACCCCGGAAAGAAAATGGGTTATCTTTGATGGACCTATTGATACGCTAGGGTTAGAAAGTATGAACACAGTCCTAGATGATAATAAAAAGGTAACTCTCTATTTTACTTTGTGAAAACTTTTTTTTTTAAATTTAACCACTTCCCGACCGCCCACTGTAGATAAACGTCGGCGCTGCCAGGGCTCTGTGCAGCGCGGACGCTTAAAAACGGTGGGTGGTCCCGCAGTGCTCAGCACCCCGAGGGTCCTGCAAGCGCTACGGGTGCGGTGCAGAGCGATAGCTCTGACAGGGAACATGATCGGGACCTGATTGGATCATGTCCCAGTGATGTTAACCCTTTGCTGTCTTCTATATGCCGCGATCTATAGTGATCGCGGCATATAGAAGACAGCAGGAGGAGAAGGGGGTCTTCTACTTACCTCTCCGACGACCCCTGATACCTTCCAAGACCTGACGTTGCTATGGCAGCTGGAGGTCACATGACCGCCTCCAGATCTGCCATATATGGTGTCCTGCCAGGCTCAGCCTGCAGCTGAAGCCTGGCAGGAGACACTGACTGTGAAACAGTCAGCAAAGATCTCATGTAATGTAATATATGTCTATTACATTACATGAGATCAGTGATCAGAAAAATAAAAATTAATGTCCCATACAGGTACTAAGTAAAAATGTAAAAAAAAAGTAACAAAAAATGTTTTCAAACTACTAAAAAAAAAAAAATCACAAAATAAATAAATAAAATATTAAACCGATAAATCCGTATATTTATGCAAAAACAAAAAAAGTACACATATTTGGTATCGCTGCATCTGAAACAACCCGAGCTATAAAACTGTCACACTAATTAACTCCTTCTGTGCACAACGTAATAAAAATAAATAAAAAACGGAGCATGACACATGACTCTGTCGGCCCAAATATGGAAAAATTATAGCTCTCAAAATATGGCGACGCAAAAACTAGATTTTACAAAAAAAAACGTCTTTTAGTGTGTTACAGCTGTCAGTCATAAAAACCCGATATAAATCTGGTATCTCTGTAATCGCACCGACCCGAAGAATAAAGTAATCTCTTCACTTATACCGCACGAGGAACGGCTTAAAAAATAAATAAAACCAATTCTTCACCTGCTACTGATTTGTTTATTATGTCTCCCAATGTGCTCACCACACATCTAGATAAGTTCCCTAAGGGGTCTAGTTTCCAAAATGGTGGCACTTGTGGGGGGTTTCCACTGTTTAGGCACATCAGGGACTCCCCAAATGCGACATGGCGTCCGCTAATTATTCAAACAAATTTTACATTCAAAAAGTCAAATGGCGCTCCTTCCCTTCCGAACCCTGCAGTGTACCCAAATAGTGGTTTTCCCCCACATATGGGGTATCGGCATACTCAGGAGAAATTGCACAGCAAATTTAATGGTGCAATTTCTCCTGTTATCCTTATGATAATGCAAAATTAGGGGATGAAAAACATTTTTTGTGGGAAAAATGTGAAAATTTTATTTTTACGGCTCAATATTATAAACTTCTGTGAAGCACCTGGGGGTGCAAGGTGCTCACCACACATCTAGATAAGTTCCCTAAGGTGTCTAGTTTCCAAAATGGTGGCACTTGTGCCTATACAATGGAAACCCCCCCACATCAGGGGCTCCCCAAATGCAACATGGCGTCCGCTAATTATTCAAGCAAATTTTACATTCAAAAAGTCTAATGGCGCTCGTTCCCTTCCGAACCCTGCAGTGCGCCCAAACAGTGGTTTTCCCTCACATATGGGGTATCAGCGCGCTCAAGAGAAATTGCACAAAAAATTTAGGGGTTCATTTTTTCCTGTTACCCCTGCAAAAATAAAAAAAAATTGGGTCTAAAGTAATATTTTTGTGAAAAAAGTAAAATGTTAATTTTTTTCTTCCACATTCCAAAAATTCCTGTGAAGCACCTGAAGGGTTAATAAAGTTCTTGAATGTGATTTTGAGCACCTTGAGGGGTGCAGTTTTTAGAATGGTGTCACTTTTGAGTATTTTCTGTCCTAAAGACCCCTCAAAGTGACTTCAAATATGATGTGGTCCCTAAAAAAATGGTTTTGTAAATTTTGTTGGAAAAATGAGAAATCGCTGGTCAACTTTTAACCCTTATAGCTCCCTAACAAAAAAAAAATTTGGTTCCAAAATTGTGCTGATGTAAAGTAGACATGTGGGAAATGTTATTTATTAACTCTTTTGTGTGACATATCTCTCTGATTTAAGGGCATAAAAATTAAAATTTTGAAAATTGCAAAATTTTCAAAATTTTCGTTTTTTTCACAAATAAACGCAAGTGATATCGAAGAAATTTTACCAAAATCATGAAGTACAATATGTCACGAAAAAACATTCGCAGAATCAGGGGGATCAGTTGAAGCGTTCCAGAGTAATTACCTCATAAATTGACAGTGGTCAGAATTGTAAAAATTGGCCTGGTCATTAACGTGCAAACCACCCTCGGGGGTAAAGGGGTTAAACACTGCACCCCTCAACGTATTTAAAATTGCTTTCATATAGTTCATTAACCCTTCTGGTTCTTTTCAGGAAGTAATGGAAAGTGGAATGACAAGAATGAATAAGTTTATTTTTACAATCTAGATTTTGATAACTTCTGAACAGGCAATTATAGCCGGCATACTTTAAAGGTAGTTATTTGGCCATGAACTGCCAAGGCAAACATCAGGACCACACAATCAAGATATCAAGGTGCCGATAAAGTTAAAATGAAGCCCCCACACTGTGTTAACTATTTAGATTCTATAATCACTATTGACAACAGAATCAAAGGGGTTAAACGTCCATGGTCTGTGCCAACACTGATCATGGCTGATGCAGCAAGTTGTCAGCTATAATGTACAGGTGACAGCTACAGGATAGTCACCTGTCGGGGAACGCTAGTCTCTTATATTGCAGATCAGTAAAAAGACGTCTATTGGTCAATAAGGGGTTAAGGATAACAAAGTCAATGTTTTGGAGCGGCCATCACCAAGCCCTGATCTTAGTCCTATTGAAAATGTATGGGCAAAGCTGAAAAGGCCGGTGCGAGCAAGACGACCTACAAACCTGGATCAGTTACACCAGTTGTGTCAGGAGAAATGGGCCCAAATTCCGACCTAAGAGTATGTGCCCACGTAGCGTTTTACAAGCGTATATGCTGCAGACTTTCCTCAGGGTAAACGCTTGTGAAACGCTAGGTAATCTGCCCCCCATGGGCCCCAAGGGGAATCCGCAAGTTCTATGCCCATGCTGTGGATTTTTCCGCAGCGTTTTTGATGCGCGCAATAATCCACAGCATGTCAATTAATTTTGCGTTTCCGCAAGCGGAATTACCTTTGCAATGCAATAAAAAACGCAGGATAAACGCGCGATAAACGCAGGATAAACCCGCGTGGAATTCCGCATGTGGAAAACGCGCGATAAACGCAGGATAAACGCGCGTGGAATTCCGCATGTGGAAAACGCAGGATAAACCCGCGTGGAATTCCGCATGTGTTTTTCCGGGAGAGGACATGCGGAAATGAAGCAGAAATTTTCTGCTTCATTTCCGCAGCGTGGGCACATAGCCTTATATTGTGAGAAGCTTGTGGGAGGAAATCCCAAATGTTTCACCCAAGTCATTCACTTTAAGGACAATGGTACCAAATACTAATGAAATGGATGGAAAGTTTTGACTTTGTTTTAAGCATTTTTATTACTTACTGCATTCTCGCTCTCTCATTATTCTGGCATTTGGCAAATATTACAAATGATGGTAATCCTAATTGACCTAAAACAGGAAAGGTTTATTCTGATTTCATGTCAGATATGGAGAGAAACATGCATATACTGTATGTCTTTTTATATAGTGTATGGAAACTTCTGGTTTCAACTGTATATGAGATATTGAAATTTAATTGGTCATATTGTAATTTATTTTGAATGAAGTAAGTGAATTCCCACATTAATTTGACATTATATAATAATGTCTTTATATTTAAATAAATCTCAGTGATTTCAACAATACAACAGGATGTTATTTTCTTATAATAAAAAAATTAAAATAAAAAATTCTATTGTGGTGTTAATTTTGTAATATTGATTTCTTTATCTGTTTCATTTATGTCTCAGTGTTTGAAAAAGGCCTTTTGCATAAGGCTGAAACGTTACATTGAATTTTGGGATTTCTTTATGAAATAAAGAATTGCATTATCATTATGAATATTTGAGTGCCGAGTATCTATATATACACTGGCATGCCAGGCATGTCAATCTCCACAAGGAGAAAAATGACCCTTTAGATCCCAGTGAGAAGCCTCTCATACAGTCAAATCGGATCTCATGCTTTGTACTGACGAGGAGCAATACCCTGAAACACCGTGGCTGCAAATTGAGATTCTGGTTTGGCTTTTCTCCCAAGTCATGTGACAAGGCTCGTTAAAGGGTCGATATTGACTTTTAGGATTGCTACTTCCAATAGACTTGTCACTTATCTCACTTTCAGCAAATCAGAATATACCGTAGATCATATATAATAGAAATAATCATTATCCACTGTCTGTCTTTCCAAAAGTGATAATAGGAAGTGCAGCCATATCGGTTGTGACCTTTGAATTAATTTCTCAGAAACAGACAGTGAACAGTCATTTTGTCAGGATGTTATATCAATGACTAAGTCATTAGTTTCCAAGAAGCTGCTTTAAAATTGACAAACTACTTCTTCCTATTTTTGCAGCGGTGCAATATTGCCATCTTATTAGAGAAGAGCAGTTAAAGAGAATGTGTTATCAAACAATAACCAATTGTTTAAATTACCTTTTTACATGAAATTTATTATTTTTTTCTTTTTTTTCACTATAGTAACCATCTAAACTAAAAAAACACACCCACAGATCCTGCAATTATCACCCTGGCCAAAATTAGTTTCATATTTCCTGTTGTATGCAGAAGATTTTTCAGCAGTTTTATTATCATGACTGAAAATGACAATGAAAGATGACACCTCTATATAAAGCAGATAAAGTAGCCACCATTCACAAGAAATGATAGTCACAGCTCACCTCCTCACCCTTCCTTCACAATGAGTCTATTCTTAGGACTAGTGGCCAGTGTGAAAATTGTAAGACTTCAGGATTGGTTTTTTTGATTGTGATGTTAAAAAGTGAAATTCTAAAAAAATGACATTTAAAGTAAATTGAATGTAATCCCTTCTCACCATGGACAGTTTTAGTTTTTGTGCTTTTTCTTTGTTCCTCTCCTTCTTTCTCCCCTTTCGTGTGACATAGCTGTATGAGGGCTGTTTTTTTTACCCTACAATATACTGGAAAACTGGAACAAAAATTCCAAGCGAAGTTAAATGGGATTGCGTTTTTCATTGTATTTGGGTTTTGTTTCTAAGGTTTCATTGTGCAGTGAAAATGACCTGTGAACATGATTCTTCACGTCGAGCAAACTTGAAAAACCAGATATCAAACTTGTATAGTTTTATTTTGATGGTGAAAATATTTCAGCGATTCGGTCGATAGAGCTTTATGAGGGCTTGTTAATTGCTGAGGTTTTCATTAATAACATGTTTTGGGTTATATACGATGTTTCAATCCCACTTTTTCATGTACCAACATGGCAGCCATGGGGGCGGTCAGCAGGCTCATGGTTGCCACTGAAATCCATAAGCAGCACTTTCACTTAGTGAAGGGGGGTGGAAGGCAACATCCCATGGGCATCCAAAATGGTGAACCTCTGGGACATCGCACCTTAACTACCACGGTCAGGGATTTACTGCAGCATCTAAGGGGTTAACAGCAGCAACCAGAGCTGCTCTAATAGCGGCTTTTACAGACAAATACCGGCAGTATAACACAGCTGGAATCTGCAGGTATATTGCGGGTGGAGTTGCAGAGTCCACTCCACACACTCGCACCCAACATGCACTATACATGTAGGGCAGATAGGGGTTAAACAACAGAGGACACGTTCCTTTTAAGCACTTAAGAATTTATTTATTTTTTACTTTGCAGATAGTATACTGGCATATGCTCTGTACTTAAAAGGAATGTCTGTATTAGTTAATGTCTTTTTGTTAGAAGGGCCCCAATATGCCGACTAAAGGATGATCTGTTGCTGGCAATCTCAGCGATAAGCCATTTGTTGAAAAATCTGGCAACAAGCATTTAATTCTCCTGCACTGCCACCAAAGGAAACAGGAGGTACTGCACAGTATCCAGTGAAATCAATAAGCTGACTATGTAATGAATGAAGTACTGGGACCTTCAAAGTGGGAATGACTCCATGTAACTGCTCTCTAGTCTGCATAAAATGGGTTCAGGTTTACAACGGAGAATCCCCACTATTAACCTGTATAGTGCCCCAAGTATGTGCAAGTGGTTTCTAAACCAGATAACCTCATTAAGTCTCATAACACCTTTGTCAATAAACAGGTATTCTCAAGTTACTAAGTTGCTTTAATTAGTTAAACAGCATGAAAATACGCAAGTTTGCCACTGACTTGCTTTTTCTATCTGCTGTCATTCTCCTGCAATGAGAGCTTTTATCTTACATAGTGTAAAGCTCATTTCCATGGAGTTCAGCCACTAGTAGACCTTGGTAGAGAGTGTGCAGTAGTCACATTCCAGGAGAAAAGTTATTCCTAACATACCGTTATCTCTGTCCAGCCCATTCATTTCTATACACCAGTTAGCTGCTCCCTGCCTTCTCCCTTTAGGCTTTTGACGAGATGCTCTTATCCATCCTGTAGAATCACAATTCCTGCACCCAGCATCTAGGCTCTCACTGTCTGTGGCTGTGTGCTTGCTCATCAGAGCTATCACTCAGGGAGAAGAGCCCGTCCTGCCAGAAATCAGGAAGTAAGGAGACTGCACAGCTCTGAGCTGCTCAAGAGATCACTTATGAAAACTCCTTATAGGCATCAAGCATTTCCTTTGTTCAAATAGAAAGAATATAGATCTACATATTTTAGAATGTGTATGAACTACATGTCTGAAATAAAAATAAATGATTCTAAATAATATATATATATATATATATATATATATATATATATATATATATATATATATATATATATATATATATATATATATATATACACAGTACAGACCAAAAGTTTGGATACACCTTCTCATTTAAAGATTGTTCTGTATTTTCATGACTATGAAAATTGTACATTCACACTGAAGGCATCAAGACTATGAATTAACACAGGTGGAATTATATACTTAACACAAAAAAATTGGGAAACAACTGAAAATATGTCTTATATTCTAGGTTCTTGAAAGTAGCCACCTTTAGCTTTGATAACTGCTTTGCACACTCTTGGCATTCTCTTGATGAGCTTCAAGAGGTAGTCACCGTAAATGGTCTTCCAACAATCTTGAAGGAGTTCCAAGAGATGCTTAGAACTTGTTGGCCCTTTTGCCTTCACTCTGCGGTCCAGCTCACCCCAAACCATCTCGATTGGGTTCAGGTCTGGTGACTGTGGAGGCCAGGTCATCTGGCGTAGCACCCCATCACTCTCATTTTGGTCAAATAGCCCTTACACAGCCTGGAGGTGTGTTTGGGGTCATTGTCTTGTTCAAAAATAAATGATGGTCCAACTGAACGCAAACCGGATGGAATAGCATGCCGCTGCAAGATGCTGTGGTAGCCATGCTGGTTCAGTATGCCTTCAATTTTGAATAAATCCCCAACAGTGTCACCAGCAAAGCACCCCCACACCATCACACCTCCTCCTCCATGCTTCACGGTGGGAACCAGGCATGTAGAGTCCATCCGTTCACCTTTTCTGCGTCGCACAAAGACACGGTGGTTGGAACCAAAGATCTCAAATTTGGACTCATCAGACCAAAGCACAGATCTCCACTGGTTTAATGTCTATTCCTTGTGTTCTTTAGCCCAAACAAGTCTCTTCTGCTTGTTGCTTGTCCTTAGCAGTGGTTTCCTAGCAGCTATTTTACCATGAAGGCCTGCTGCACAAAGTCTCCTCTTAACAGTTGTAGAGATGTGTCTGCTGCTAGAACTCTGAGGAAGCCATACGGCGAGAGCGTGGGTTCGGGGATAGGCTGACGACCTGGTGCGGGCTGCACACACATGGGTATGCATTGTTTCTGACTGTTTCTCTCTCTACTTTTTGGGGAAGCTCCTCTTATATTCATGCTTTTATGGCATGCCTAATACATTCTTTACTGAGGGCTCCCATGTATAGGTATCTCACCTGTCATTAGTGGCACATTATTGCAGGGACTGTGATTATACAATCTACTGGGTAATCTATTGCATAGAGCTTTTGCATGGAACATTGAATGGATTACTACTATTATTATTTATTTTTCTTTGCGCAAGACACCTGCACTTTATGATTCATTGGGGAGATTATTACATGGACCTCTGCACGTAATATTGTATGGACTACCAATATATGTTTAACCCCCCCCCTTCCCCTTTTTTTTCTCTCTGCAAAGTGCCTGCTATAAGTACTGCCCCATTTTTGTCCAATAAATGCAGCTGATCTCTGCGACCTGTGTATGTGCTGTGCGCCTGGGCACTTCAGCCCTCACTGGGTACCCATCTTTACATCTTAAACTGTATGTTAAATTATGTATGCAAGTTTTTAAGAAATTGAATTAATAAAAATTATGTTTTTTATCGCTAAACTCAATGTCCTCCTCTCTTTCTGCTAGAACTCTGTGTGGCATTGACCTAGTCTCTAATCTGAGCTGCTATTAACCTGCGATTTCTGAGGCTGGTGACTCGGATAAACTTATCCTCAGAAGCAGAGGTGACTCTTGGTCTTCCTTTCTTGGGGCGGTCCTCATGTGAGACAGTTTCTTTGTAGCGCTTGATGGTTTTTGCAACTTCACTTGGGGACACTTTCAAAGTTTGCCCAATTTGTTCGGACTCACTGACATTTATTTCTTAAAGTAATGATGGCCACTCATTTTTCTTTAATTTGCTGTTTTTTTCTTGCCATAATACAAATTCTAACAGTCTATTTAGTAGGACTCTCAGCTGTGTATCCACCTGACTTCTGCACAACTGATGCTCCCAACCTAATTTATAAGGCAAGAAATCCCACTTATTAAACCTGACAGGGCACACCTGTGAAGTGAAAACCATTTCCGGTGACTACTTCTTAAAGCTCATCAAGAGAATGCCAAGAGTGTGCAAAGCAGTCATCAAAGCAAAAGGTGGCTACTTTGAAGAACCTAGAATATAAGACATATTTTCAGTTGTTTCACACTTTTTGTTTAGTATATAATTCCACATGTGTTAATTCATAGTTTTGATGCCTTCAGTCCAAAATTTATCCAAAATTAATGGGTATGCTTCAGATTTTTCCGCAATGATAATCCGCAGCGTAAATTTCCGCAGCATGTGCACAGTGTTGCACAGCTTCTGGATACCCACAGTTGCAGTATAAAACTTCACAAAGCAGATTACATGGGATAACAAGCTTTTACTTCTCAGAACATGAGGTAAAGGAAAAAACGCACAGTCACACAGTACTGCACCAGGAAGTAAGAACAAAATAGAAAATACAAGAGAGACTTTTTTTCTTTCACAATACAGTAAACAAGGAAACTTTACACAACATCGCCATCTACTGTCAGATCAGCATAAAGTCCTCCTTCACACAAACAAAGAAGTCCACAACTGTTGCATATACCAACACACAGCACATGCGGGTTATCAGTGAGGACCATGGGGCACGCATTACCAAGCGTTTAAGCGTTTTCGCTTCGAAAATTCCGCAGCAAAAACGCTTGAAAAACGCACAGTGGGCACGCAGCCTCAAAGTCACTTCAAAACTGAACAGGTCCCTATAAAAATAAGTTTTGTAAATTTCCTTGAAAAAAATGAAAAATAACTGCTACATTTTTAAATCTTCTAAAATGCTAACAAAATAAAACAACATTTTACAAATGGTGCTGATGTAAAGCAGACATGAGGGAAATGTTATTTAGTACTGTTTTTGTGTGGTATGACTATTGGGATTAAAGGCATAATCAATCAAAGTTTGAAAAGTGCAATTTTTAAAACATTTTTGCCAAGTTTCTGATATTTTTATAAATAAACGCAAACCATATCAGCCTAAATTTACCATTATTATAAAGTATCATGCATCACAAAAAACAGTCTCGAAAGCTATGGGATATGTTGAAGCATTCCAGAGTTATTACTATATAAAGTGACACTGGTCAGATTTAAAAAAAATTGGTTTGGTCATGAAGGGGTTAAGCCACTTTGTTACCATTTTGGCAGTATGCTTCGGGTCATTGTCCATTTGGAGGACCTATTTCTGCTCAAGCTTTAACTTCCTGGCTGATATCTTGAGATGTTGCTTCAGTATTGCCACATAATCTTCTTTTCTCATGAAGCCATCTATTTTGTGATGTGCACCAAGTCCCTCTTGCAGCAAAGCAACCCCACAACATGATGCTGCTGCCCCCGTGTTTCACAGTTGGGATGGTGTTCTTAGGCTTCTAAGCTTCTCCCTTTTTCCTCTAAACTTAACGATGGTCATTATGCACAAAAAGTTCAATTCTAGTTTCATCAGACCACAGGACATGTCTCCAAAAATTAAGGTCTTTGTTCCTGTGTGCATTTGCAAACATTAATCTGGCTTTTTTATGTTTCTTTTGGATTAATGGCTTCTTCCTGGCAGAGTGGTCTTTCAGCCCATGTTGATACAGTACTCGTTTCACTGTGAATTGTCACTCTGCCAATCTTACTAGCTTCTGCCATCCTCTTCACAAGGTCTTTTGCTTTTGTCCTGGGGTTGATATGCACATGTCGGACCAAAGCACGTTCATCTCTGGGACACAGAACCCGTCTCTTTCCTGAGTGGTATGATGGCTGGACATTCCAATCTTGTTTGTACTTGCATATAATTGTTTGTACAGATGAACGAGGCACCTTCAGATATCTTGAAATTGTACCTAAGGATAAGCCAGACTTGTGCAAGTCTACAATTCTCTTCCTGATATCTTGGCTGATTTCTTTACACTTTCCCATGATGCTACACATAGAAGCAGTGTGTTTCAGGTGTGCATTAAAATACATCCACAGGTGTGTCTCTAATTAACTCAGATGTTGCCCAAAAAACTATTAGAAGCTTCCAAACACATGGCATCATCATATGGGCAGTCGAGAATTGTTTAAATACATAGTAATCTTAGTGTATGTAAACTTTTGACTTTGCAGTAAGTAATAAAAATGCCTTAAAACATTATCTCTCTCTCATTATTCTGGCATTTGGCAAATATTAAAAATGATGGTAGTCCTAATTGACCTAAAACGGGAAAGGTTTATACTTATTTCATGTCAGATATTGAGAAAAACATGCATATGTGTCTTTTTATATAGTGTATGTAAACTTCTGGTTTCAACTGTATATATGTATATATGTGCACATCTCATTGCTATAGCAAATCAGTGGGAGTCATCAACAGTGATAAAGTAATAGAAAAAAGGAAGAAAATTGAATCCTTAGAGGAAAAGTAAGATAATTTGTCTAAAAAATGCCAGTGTAAGGAGGCTTGTAAGCTCCCTGGGGAGCCATTGCATGGTTTATAAGCCTCCTTACTCTGGCATTTCACTCTCCTCACTGGGATCTAAGGGGTAAAGTTTTTCCTTCTGAAGTCTCTCACACAGCTAAATCAGATCTCATGCTTTGCACTGCTGAGGGGCAACACCCCGAAACACCATGGCTGCAAATTGAGATTCTAGTTTGCCATTTATCCTAAATCATGTGGCAAGGCTTGTTAAAAGGTTGATATTGACTTTTAGGATTGCTACTTCTAATAGGTTGCACTGGAAGAGACAGTTTGCAAGTTTTAGGTGGAATTTCTCTTCAATAAAAATACTTTTTGATTACACCAGTGATTTTTTCCCTTTCTTACAGACTGGACCAGTCATTGGGGAAGCCCTCACTGTTTCTTTCTGGATAGATTTCACTGCCTACCACTATGAAATGGAATAAATGCTATGTTTTAGAGAAATTAACAATAGTAATGGTAGTAATCTGACACCATATGATGGCAAATCCAAGCAATATGCCGTCATTTGTAACAATGGGAAAGCCTTTTTTTAAGAGGTTGTCCAGAATAAGGATGCCATATTTCATCGCTTTGTGGAAAAATAGGTAAATCGTTTCTCATGTTATATTCTCTGAACTGTAAATCGTAAACGGTTTCACAAATTTGGTTGAATGCCAGTGGACCCAAAAAATGCTAATTTCTAATAGTAAATTTAAAAATGACTTTTTTTTACTTTTATTTATTTCCAGATAAAGTGAAAGATCGAGGCTCTAATACAATTGGGTCAAGATTGAACCGTGTCGAGGACAAGGTAAGAAAATAAGATAAAACCATATATATTTATATTATGCACAGCTACTACTTACACATACACACATGGAGTACAGGATATACAGACAATTACCACATACTACATACAGAATATTCCTCACTCTCTGAAAAAGTGTAAAATACATAATGGTGCATCCAGACACCAATTCTACAGCGCTGCTCATACACTGCAGAGAGTCTAAATACCTGTGGTCATCTGTGACTTGCACACACAAGTTAAGGTGGCCACACACAATAACTGAACGTTGATTGCTGGTTCGGCCGTCCACTACCTCTCCCAACTCTCATACACGAGAAGGTTTGGCTTGGTTAAATGTTCATGTGTTTTCAAAGGGGAGAACTGTGAAAATCACTGCCAAACGGCTCTGGCAGCAGCTTATCACCTGAATAACAAAAGGGTCGGGCATTAAGGGTCAGGCAGTTTGAATTTTACCTCCTCTGACCTCATCTGGCAGGGAAGAGTCTGGATGTCCCCTTAGACTATTAGCTTAGTCTATTGTGTATGGAGGCTTAAAGGGGTTTTCCATTACTCAGACAACTCCTTCTCAATCCATATGTGTGTCCCCCAGTAAAATAATAACACCTATACTCACCTCCAGTGCCAGCACTATTCCAGCGGTGTCTGCACTGGCTCTCCTGGGGATTGCGTGTGTCATGGGTGTGTCAGAAGTGACAGACAGTCATCCTGCAGTTGGTTGCAGGAGATCTCTTCATTTGGCCTTACAGACAACTTCTTAGAATATGTATCTCTAGGACCCAGGGGTTAGCTTCCTCGGGCTAATTAACACCCTGGCCTGCATGTATAAATACCTGTTGTGAGCCAGAGGGAGGTGCCAGCGATATTCATTGCCCCTTGTAAAGGCTTGAGCAAGAGCAGTACTTCTATCTCTCTGGTGCTAGAGAACGTGTGCGCATTTGTCTGGAGTCGAGTAAAGCTAAGCGATTTTCCCTTGTTTGTCCCCCCTTGTTGTCTTTAGTGTTCAGTGGGGATCAACTAGTGCTCATCCTTTCTGTTCCCTAGCCTGAGCCTAATGCCAGGGATAGACAGGCTGAGGTATGCGTGCGGCGATTGGTGAAGAACCAATAAAGGGACATTAGTGGAGACAGGGTGACACTAGATCAGCCTAGGAGTTCTCCACTCCCCACTTTCCCTAGTCTGGGTTCCCTTTCCGTTTTCCCTTTGTGTTGCACTTAGTCTTTCCCACACCTTGCGTGACAGCATGACATTATGTCTCATGATTCCTAGGGGCAATCAGTGCTGACTTTACTCTCCCCGCCTTTGGCCAACTTGCATACATCCAGAGGAAGTGAGAGATGTTGCTGCTCTTACTTCCTCCGGATGTACAGGTATGTGCTATAACTGGAGGCAGGAAGAGTGAAGCCAGCGCTGATTGGCAGCAGGGATCACTTGACATAACAATGTCACGTGATCCCAAGGAGAGCCAATGCCGACACGGCTGGAACACTGGAAGGGAGTATAGGTGTTATTATTTTACTGAGGGCAAAAATATATATATGGAGAAGGAGATGTCCGAGTAGTAGAAAACCCCTTTAAGTGTTGGCTACTACTTTCATGGATGTGGACAGAAAGCTCTTTCTGAGTTCATTAAGTAGTTCAATCTGACAAAGGTTTCCAATAGAGTTGGTGCGAGTCAATTCGCAGGGCCCAGTGCATCAGCCACATCCATAATCTGTGACCGCTGCATCGGAGCCCTGAAAACCACCTCCTACATCCCGGCATCCACTGCTGTTCTACTGATTAGCCGGCCTGATGCAATGCCACATATGCATCATGCTGTAACCATAAAGATGCAGCTAATCAGAAGAGAAGCAGGGAATCTTGGAAGGTAGAAGGCAGGTCTTGAGGCTCCTGTCCAGCATCCAAAGATTACTGACGTGGCTGATGGACCCAGTGCTGCGAAACGAATCGCACCAACTATAGTTTTCAATTAAAACAACAATGTCTAAATGGCTAACCAATATTGCATTAAAGGATCTATCTACTTTATTTCTCCCCAAAACTGTGCCTCTCTTGTCCTTGGGGTGTGTCTGGTATTGCAACTCAGTGCCCCATTGATTTGGTTAGGGATAAGCTACAATATCAGGCAGCGCTCATGGGTAGTGTGAAATGTGTATGGAGTGTGGTCTGTATCTATGCTATTCTCTTTGTTTGAATTTTTTTTTATATATTTGTAGGTAACTCAAATGGATCATAAACTCAATCTCATAACCGATATGATTCACCACCTGATAGCAAACCAACAAAGCGGTCAGTCTACCAACAGAACACCGCACCGGAGCAACTCTCTGAACGACGGGAGCAACCTCTCCAGTACTCTGCCTACCTACCAACAGTTACAGTGCCAAGACGAGACCAAGATAATGCATCTTGATGAACAAACACAAACTAGTTCTTCTACTGTCCTCAATGCAGATATTCATTATTTTAATGAAAGCATTTATAAGCAGAAAGTAAAATGAATGATGAAATTAGACTGAGTATCGAGTAAGTGTGTAACACTGTAAAGGACGTCTTGTCTATTCTCTGTAGATCCTATCAGGGTTCATTGAAGGTTTCTTAGAGGAAGGGACATGGAACATATGTGTATTGCTCCATGTAGAAACATGCAAGAAAGCATCTGATACATTGATGAATCCTTTCTCAGGAAGATTGTAGCTCATCGGCCTGTGGGATCGTAAATCGCTACGGGTCGTGCTGTAAAACTGGCAATACAACTGAACAATTACCCTGATTTTTTTTATTGTATTAAAATACACTTTTTACATTGATTTTCAATTTTTGGGGGGCCTAAAATGACAATTCATTTGAGAAAAATAGAAATAAATATTGTACTGTAGAAAATTACACTTCTTTTTTTTTACAATGTATTTTTGGTAAAAATGGTATTAAAGAGTTAATTTTTCTTTATGATTTCTGATCACAATTTTTTTTCTGGAATATTTTTTGACATCTGATCAAATGTATTGTATTTTCTCAAAAATGTTGATATTTGCACATTGATTGGTTTAAAACAGTGATGGATAATCTTTTAGAGACCGAGTGCCCAAACTGCAATCCAAAACCCACTTATTTATCGCCAAGTGCCAACACGGCAATTTATCCTAAATATTGAGGTTTTACTGATACAAACAACTGATACAAAGAGCAGGCGAGGGCAGCATAGAGCAGCCACAGACAGGAGCAGGGGTAAGAGACTGCAGAAATAAAGAATGTGCTCACCCACATCCTGGTATATATGCTGGCCCTCCCCTCAATCCTGGTATATATGCTGGCCCTCCCTTCAATCCTGGTATATATGCTGGCCCTCCCCTCAATCCTGGTATATATGCTGGCCCTCCCCTGAATCCTGGTATATATGCTGCCCCCCCTCAATCCTGGTATATATGCTGGCCCTCCCTTCAATCCTGGTATATATGCTGCCCTCCCCTCAATCCTGGTATATATGCTGGCCCTCCCTTCAATCCTGGTATATATGCTGGCCCTCTCTTCAATCCTGGTATATATGCTGGCCCTCTCCCCTCAATCCTGGTATATATGCTGCCCCCCCTCAATCCTGGTATATATGCTGGCCCTCCCCTCAATCCTGGTATATATGGTGGGCCTCCCCTCAATCCTGGTATATATGCTGGCCCTCCCTTCAATCCTGGTATATATGCTGGCCCTCCCCTCAATCCTGGTATATATGCTGGCCCTCCCCTGAATCCTGGTATATATGCTGGCCCTCCCTTCAATCCTGGTATATATGCTGGCCCTCCCCTCAATCCTGGTATATATGCTGGCCCTCCCTTCAATCCTGGTATATATGCTGGCCCTCCCCTCAATCCTGGTATATATGCTGGCCCTCCCCTCAATCCTGGTATAAATGCTGGCCCTCCCCTCAATCCTGGTATATATGCTTCCCTCCCCTCAATCCTGGTATATATGCTGGCCCGCCCCTCAATCCTGGTATATATGCTGCCCTCCCCTCAATCCTGGTATATATGCTGGCCCTCCCCTCAATCCTGGTATATATGCTGGCCCTCCCCTCAATCCTGGTATATATGCTGGCCCTCCCCTCAATCCTGGTATATATGCTGGCCCTCCCCTCAATCCTGGTATATATGCTCCCTCTCCCCCCCCCCCCCCAGCCATTGTGCATCCCATATTAAAAAAAAAAAAAAAAAACATAATAAACCCTCCTCCTCACCTTCCTTCTTCTCCCGCGCAGCGTCCTCTCCTGTAGTCGGCACATCTAGCTGAAGTGTATTGCCGCGCACGTACTAGCCAGGTCCGTGCGAGCTGCAGTACACGCTGCCGGCCAATCAGAGGCCAGCTGCTGCTGGCCTCTGATTGGCCAGCTGCTGCTGGCCTCTGATTGGCCAGCCGACGTCATGCTGGCCTCTGATTTGCCGGCAGCCGCTTCTGATTGTCCGGAAGTCGCTAGCCTCTGATTGGCCGGCCAACGTCATGCTGGTCTCTGATTGGCCAGAAGCCGCAGGTCTCTGATTGGCCGGCCGAATTCATGCTGGCCTCTGATTGGAAGGAAGCCGCTGGCCTCTGATTGGCCGGCTGACGTCGTGCTGGCCTCTGATTGGCCGGCAGACGCTGGCCTCTGATTGACCGGTCGACGTCATGCTGGCCTCTGATTGGCCGGCAGCCGCTTCTGATTGTCTGGAAGCCACTAGCCTCTGATTGTCCGGCCGAATTCATGCTGGCCTCTGATTGACCGGCCGACGTCATGCTGGCCTCTGATTGGCCGGTAGCGTGTATTGCCGCGCTCGGGCCTGGCTAGTTCGTGCGCAGCAATACACTTCAGCTCGATGTGTTTCCGTCCGAGAGAGATCGCACATCTAGCTGCAGTAGCGGAGCTGGTGCCGGCACTCGGCGGCTCAGAGTTCTCCCCGCCGGCCCGATCCAGTAGCGCTAGTGCTGCGGCCATGGTGCCCCCCAGGAGGGCTCTGCTGCCCCCTCTGCACACTGCCATAGGTTCCCAGCACTGGTGTAAAGCATTTCTTCTTTTACAGCTGACGACCCAAAATTGGGGATATTCTGAAAAAAAATAAAATGGCCAGTCTGCATTATATATGGTGGAAGTGAGAATGTATCATCTGGATAAGGGGGTGGTCTTCACAGAGGGGTCTATGGAGAGATGTCACTTTATAAGGAGCACATAGCATGGAATACTGGGGGGAAGCCTTCTGGCTCCTTATGTTGCTCCAGTCCGGAATGCTCCACTATGGTCCATCCTTCTATAGTTCTTCTCTTACACTTTCTGCTGGTCGGTATATGGACGTATTCGCTCTATGCTGACAGGCGCTCCCTTAGTATAGCCCATGTAATGCACGGCACCACAATGTTGTAGGTTCTGACTACTGTGTAAAAAAACACCCACCCAGAGACCGCCATAATCTTATAGTCTGGGTGTGAATACGCTGTAGGTAGAGCTACACTTTTGTTGTGGAAATTTTGGTAATTTTATTTACCTTTTTGCATTTACCCGAATGAGGCTTGTGAGAAATCCTTAAATATGCTGCAGATTTCTCCTGTATGATGCTGACCAATCATAAGCAAGCAGCAACACTCAAAGAAAAGAAGAACACGCCCCCACCATAGCTCAAAGCGGGTTTCTTAGGGTATAAAGCTACGTTCTCACTATGAGTTTTTGGTGAGTTTTTACGCTGCATATTTTAGAAATAATGCAAGTAACCTATCTTAATGGGTGCAGAAATTCTGCAACATCAAAAACTCACCAAAAGCTCATTGTGGGAACCTAGCCTAAGATGTGTAATGATGGAGAGTCCTGATCTCCTGGTCTAACCTTCTGCATGATTAGAAAGCAGAGGTAACAGCTCTTAGACAAGGAAGGAGCCGCACAGCTGAGTTTCTCTTTGTCACATTACAAACCCTTTTATTGACTCTTCTGATTATGGAGTGTGCCAGTATCACACTTATGTCTTCTGTGCTCAAGCAACTTGTATTCTTTCTGCATTGATATTAGGCTGTTATTACACCTCACACAGGAGCAGTGTGTTCTGGGTTACTTCTATGGTGAAATGCAATGACAGTCTGCTCTAATCTCACTGCAGAATGAGTACAAGTTGAGCACAACGGATCTAAGTGTGATACTGACACTGTGCTCTCATTTCTGGACAGGCAGTTTGGGATAGGCGCAGAACAACAGAGGTGACAGTGCAATAAGAGGAGGAAAGCTGTTAGAAAGGTTTGTAATGTTGCACAACTAAACTCTCTTGTGCTGCCCCTTCACCCACAGAGACCTTAACTGAAAGGTATTAGTCAGTTGTGTGCTCTAATCATGCAGGAGGTTAGCCCAGGAGACCAGGTCTATATCCTTACATCTTAGACACTGAGAAATCTGCTCTAAGCTATGGTGGGGATGTGATCATCTTTCTTTTCAGTGTTGTCGTCTGCTTATAATTGGTCAGCATCATGCAGGGAGAAGAATTTCGCACCCCCAGTGAAAACTATGATAACATCTACTTGGACTTAATTTTTTTTAACTCATTAGGCGCCAAATACTTTCATTGCTAATATCTCTGCAAATGAAAGATAAAATAGAAAGAGCATGGATGAGATACCAGGACACTGTGTGTGGCACTTTATTATTATTATTTATTATTCTAGCTCCATTTATTCCATGGTGCTTTACATGTGAAAAAGGGGGTATACATAGCAAACACAATTGCAAAAATCTTGAACAAAAACGCAATGGCAAACTGGTACTGGAGGAGAGAGAACCCTACCTGCGATGTCTCACAATCTTCAAGGGATGGGTGAGGATACAGTAGGTGAGGGTAGAGCTGGTCATGCAGCGGTGTGGTGGAGCAATGATTACTGCAGGTTGTAGGCTTTTCGGAAGAGGTGGGTTTTCAGGTTCCTTTAGAAGGTTTCCACGGTAGGCGAGAGTCTGATGTTTTGGGGTAGAGAGTTCTAGAGTAGGGGATGCACGGGAGAAATCTTGTATGCAATTGTGAGAAGAAACGATAAGAGGGGAGTAGAGAAGGAGATCTTGTGAGGATCGTAGGTTGCGTGTAGGTGTGTACCGGGAGACTAGGTCACAGATGTATGGAGGAGACAGGTAGTGGATGGCTTGGTATGCCACGGTTAGGGTTTTGAACTGG
This sequence comes from Phyllobates terribilis, assembly GCF_046119375.1. NCBI lineage: Eukaryota > Metazoa > Chordata > Amphibia > Anura > Dendrobatidae > Phyllobates > Phyllobates terribilis. The sequence goes on from NW_027363120.1 coordinate 399,262, forward strand.
AGTCACTGGGCAATGGGGAGTCAGTGAAGCATTTGACAGAGAGGAGAGGCCGGGGAGTAGGCGGAAGGCAGGTGGATTAGTCGGGCAGCAGAGTTTAGGATAGATTGGAGGGGTACGGGAGTGTTAGCGGGGAGGCCACAGAGCAGGAGGTTGTAGTAGTCGAGGCGGGAGATGATGAGGGCGTGCACTAGTGTTTTTGCAGATTCATGGTTGAGGAATATGCGGATCCATGTTTTTGAGTTGGAGTCGGCAGGAGGAGGAAAGGGCTTTGATATGTGGCTTGAAGGAGAGGTTAGAGTCCAGGGTTACTCTGATGCAGCGAGCTTGTGGGACTGGGGAAAGTGGACAGCCATTGATTTTGATGGATAGGTCAGATGGGGAGGCTGAGTGAAATGGGGGAAAGATGATGAATTCTGTTTTATCCATGTTAAGTTTTAGAAATCTAGCAGAGAAGAAGGATGAGATAGCGAACAGACATTTTGGGGTTCTGGTTAGTAAGGAGGTGATATCAGGTCCAGAGAGGTAAATCTGTGTGTCGTTAGCATAGAGATGATACTGAAAGCCGTGGGACTCTATGAGCTGTCCCAGGCCGAAGGTGTAGATGGAGAAGAGCAGGGGTCCTATGACTTAACCTTGGGGAACACTGACAGATAGGATGCGAGATGAGGAGGTGGTGTGTGAGTGAGAAACACTGAAGGTTCTGTCTGTTAAGTATGAGTAGATCCAAGATTATTATGATCTGCAACATAAACTAGGGAAAGAAGGGGAGAGCTGTCCCCACAGTAAGACTAAGCTGAGTCCCTACGTTGTAGCAGGCAACCTGTTCCTTGTGAACAGGCCCGCCTTCGTCCTCGGCTAGTCTGAACGGAGACCTATAGAGAAAGGAAGGGGTCCCTAAAAGAACTAAGGACTGGGACAAAAATGGGACACCTCCTAACAGAAGTTGTTGCAGAGCAAAAGAAAAACTGACAAAAGTACTAGAGGTCCAGAGGACCAAGCAAACTAGAGATAGATAGGCACAAAAGCACCTGGCTAGAAAGACAGTCTAAACAACACTGAAGTCTAGCAAGGCCAGAAGGGCGGAGCTGGAATAAATAGGAAGATGGTCACGTGACCGCAAAACACAAGATAGAAACAAAAACAAACAGGAGGGTTCTAACAGTACCCCCTCTTTTATGAGGATCCTCCGGATCCTCCAGGCCCAGGCCTATCTGGAAATCTCCTGTGGAAAGCTCTGACAAGTCTAGGGGCAGAGACATCATCCGCCTTAACCCAGGAGTTATTCCTCGGGACCGAAACCTTTCCAAGCGACGAGATACTGCAATCTCCCTCTATGCTCTCTGGAATTCAGGATACGAGAAATTTCATATTCGCCGTCTTCCACCACCGGAGGAACTGTGACAGTGGCCTCCCTATCCGATACATCAGCCTTTTTCAACAAGGAAACATGAAACACAGGATTAATCTTCCAGGAGGAGGGAACCTCCAACCTAACAGCAGACTGGTTAACCACCTGAAGCACCTTAAAAGGCCCCACAAACTTCGGACCCAATTTTTTAGAGGAAATCCTCAATCGCAGATTCTTTGAGGACAACCAAACCATGTCACCCACAGTAAACAAAACCTCTTTACATTTCCTGTTAAAATACTTCTTGGACTTTTTGTTAGCCTCTTGAAGGTTACAACGTACATTAGTCCAAACTCTCTCCAAATCACCGGAAAAATTCTCCTCCTCCGGCACCGCCGACCGCAATTTGGAGAAAGAACCAAAAGACGGATGTCTCCCAGTACAACAAAAATAGAACACCCAGCAGAGGAGGATGTATGGTTGTTAAGAGCAAATTCTGCGAGTGGCAGAAACTCAGACCACCCCTCTTGATTGTCTGCCACAAATCAACGCAAAAACTGTTCCACATCCTGGTTCTTTCTTTCAGTCTGTCCATTAGACTCAGGATGATAACCAGACGAAAATGACAAATGGACTCCCAACCTGTCACAAAAAGCACGCCAAAAGCGAGCCACAAACTGAGGTCTCCTATCAGAAACAATGTCGGTGGGAACGCCATGGTGCCTGACAATTTCCTTAACAAACGCCTTAGCGAGAGTCTTAGCGCAGGGTAGCTTAATGAATGGAACCAAATGACACATCTTGCTAAAACGGTCCACGACCACCCAGATGTCAGTGAAACCCTCGGACATAGGAAGGTCAGTAATAAAATCCATTGCCAAATGCGTCCAAGGCGCACTAGGAACCTCCAGAGGTCAAAGCAACCCCGCAGCAGGGGTATGGGAAGCCTTTGACCTAGCACACACCGTACACTGACGCACCCACTTGATGACTTCCTTCTGCCACCCGGGCCACCAAAAACTGCGACTGATAAGTCTCTTAGTCCCAGAAATTCCTGGATGACCTGCCAACCAAGACTCATGATACCCCACAAACAAATCTCTCCTAGAGGTTCTAGGCACAAACAATCTCCCATGAGGAGTGTTAGATGGGGCATCCTCTTGGGCTTTCAGAATCCCTTCTTCCAAAACAGAGTCTAATGCTGCTACCACAACTCCTTCCTGTAAAATGCTCTCCTCCTCCTCGGTACCAACCATGGGGGAAAAGCTGCGAGATAAAGCATCGGCTTTAACATTCCTAGTACCAGGGATATAGGTAACAGAAAAATTAAACCGAGAAAAAAAAAGTGCCCACCTAGCTTGACAGGCATTCAAGCGTTTGGCAGCATCCAGATAGATCAAATTCTTATGATCTGTGAAAACCTGAACAGGAAATTTAGCACTTTCCAAGAAATGATGCCAATGTTCAAACGCAAGTTTAATAGCCAACAATTCCCGATTACCAACATCGTAATTAAGTTCGGTTTCTGAAAATTTTTTTGAAAAAAAATCACAGGGATGTACTCCATCCTTGTTCTCCTGAGACAAAACTGCACCGACCCCCACCGAAGAAGCATCAACCTCGACCAAAAAAGGCTTGGTCTCATCAGGCTGCATAAGGATAGGGGCAGAACTGAACCTCTCCTTGAGATACACAAAAGCTTCAATGGCCTCAGTAGTCCACTGGACCGTATTCGCACCTTTCCTGGTGAGATCAGTCAGTGGCTTAACAATTATAGAAAAATTCTTAATGAATTTCCAGTAATAATTGGCGAAACCCAAAAATCTCTGTATCTATTTCAAACCAATAGGCCTAGGCCATTCCTGCACAGCTTGAACTTTCACCGGGTCCATCTCAAAGCCCTCGCTGGAGATAATGTAGCCCAAAAAACTAATTCTCTGCACAGCGAACTCACATTTCTCCAGCTTAGCAAAAAGTGAATTATCACTCAATAACTGCAACACCTCACGTACGCTCTGCCAATGGGAATCCAGATCTGGTGAATAAATCAGAATGTCATCCAAATACACAACCACATTCTTGCCAATCAAAGGTCTCAGGATGTCATTAATAAGGTTCTGAAAAAACGCGGGTGCATTGGTAAGACCGAAGGGCATCACCAGATTCACAAAATGACCTACCGGAGTGTTAAAAGCAGTTTTCCATTCATCACCCTCCTTCATTCGTAACAAATTGTATGCCCCCCGGAGATCAATTTTATAGAACCACTTGGTCCCCACTAACTGGTTAAACAAGTCTGGAATTAACGGCAATGGGTAGGAATTGCGTACGGTAATCTTATTAATTTCACGAAAGTCCAGACATGGACGTAAACCACCGTCTTTTTTTTTAACAAAGAAAAATCCAACGGCCACAGGCGACTTAGAAGGTCTAATGTGACCAGCAGCCAAGCTCGTCTGTATGTATTCCTCCAAGGCCTTTCTTTCAGGGATAGTCAGATTTAATAAGCGACTCTTGGGAAGAGTAGCTCCAGAAACAAACTCAATGGTGCAATCATAGTCCCTATGAGGAGGTAAAACTTGCGACTCCTCCTCTGAAAAAACCTTCCAAAAATCCTGAATAGGTACAGGTAATTTCCCTTTTTCCACAGCCGCAATGCGACCATTACAACATTTATCATAGCACTTAGGACTCCAAGACTTAGGCTGAGTTCACACGATGCGTTTTTCATGCGTTTCCGTGGCGTTTTTGCAGTTGCGTAAACGCCGCGGAAACGCATGAAAAACGCATGGTAGAAGGGCAGCAATGTTCCCCAATTGAAATCCGCATGTGCTGTGCCCATGATGCGGATTTTTCCGCAGCGTAAACGCTGCTGTCAAAAATCCGCAGCATGTCAATTAATTTTGCGGAAACGCTGCTCTTTTGCCGCCATTGACTTGCATTAGACCGCATGGAATCCGCATCACTGTATATGTTGATGCGCATTCCGTGCGGTCTAATGTGCGGATGGTACCCGGGTGTGGATGAGAGGACTCTCATCCAGACCCAGGTACCATTAAAAAAAAAAGAATAAAATAAAAAATATATATATTCTCACCTTCTGACGGCCCGCGCTGCGTCCTGCCGGCTTCCCGGGCACTTCGCGGTTGAATGAAGGACCTTCGCTGACGTCAGAGTCATGTGACGGGTCACGTGACGCTGACGTCGGAAGGTCCTAAAGTCTTCACTGCCGGCAGCCGGGACCGATGAAGCAGGACACCGGGGGCCATCAGAGGGTAAAGTATAGATTTATTTTTTATTTTTTGACATTCACACACTATATAAATCCATGCCGGTTGCATGGATTTATATAGTGTGAAGTTGACAAGCACTTTCCAAGTGATGCTAAAATCGCTTGGGAAGCGCTTGTCAACCTGCATGCGGAAATGAAAGTGAAGACCGCTTCATTTCCGCATGTCCCTGGCAGGAAACCGCATGTACAATCCGCATGCGTTTTTTCCTGCCAGAGAGATGCAGAAACGCTCAGGAAAAAATCCTGAGCATTTCTGCATCGTGTGCACATACCCTTAATCTCATTAGTAGACCAGTCCAGTAAAGGATTGTGCAGTTTTAACCAAGGCAAACCTGCACATGCGGATTTCAATTGGGGAACATTGCTGCCCTTCTACCATGCGTTTTTCATGCGTTTCCGCGGCGTTTACGCAACTGCAAAAACGCCGCGGAAACGCATGAAAAACGCATCATGTGAACTCAGCCTCAGGCTATGTGCCCACGTTGCAGAAATGAAGCAGAAAATTTCTGCTTCATTTCTGCAAGTCCTCTCCCGGAAAAACGCATGCGGAATTCCGCACGCGTTTATCGCGCGTTTTTCATGCGTTTATCTCGCGTTTTCCACATGCGGAATTGCCTTGCGTTTTTAATGCATTGCACAAGGCAATTCCGCTTGCGGAAACGCAAAATTAATTGACATGCTGCGGATTTTTGAACGCAGCATAAAAGCTGCAGAAAAATCCGCAGCATGTGCATAGAACTTGCGGAATCCCCTTGGGGACCATGGGGTGCGGATTACCATGCGTTTTACAAGCATTTCCGCTGCGGAAATTCCGCATCAAAAACGCTTGTAATCCGCAACGTGGGCACGCAGCCTAAAAGCAAAAGTATAAATACTAATTATTTATCAAAGCTGGACAAAATCTAGAAACCATATAATAAAACTGGCATAAAATATAGTGCTGAGCAAGAGTTTAGGGAGAGATGTACAACTGGCACTGGCCTTTAAAAGGGATTGTGTAATCGCACAAAACTAGCAAAAATGTAAAGTGCCTGTAAAACAAGGAACGTGCAATTTACCTCTTAGTAAAAATCCTATTCTTTCTCAAGAACGGGAGGAATTTTAATTTCATGATTTTTTTTTAATCAAATAATTTTTATTGAAAAACTCCAAATACAAATTTTCCATCTTTCAAATAACATACATGACATAGTAATTCCATAGTATAAAACATGAGCAAAGTATCTGAACTTCAATTCCCTAACCCACCCTAAACCCAAATCCCAACACTCCAGAGAGAACCATTTTCAGAGCAGTTCTAGGATAACGGACTACAGCATTCGTAGAAGGGGGAAGAAGATAAAAAAGTGACTAACAAAGGGATAGCAGCGTTTTAATTTTATCATTTACTGCTTGATGCCTGAGCCGGGAAGTGCACGCTTGAAAACTGTTGCAGGCTGCTGTAATCACAGGACACAAGCAAACAGCATGGCATTTCCTATCAGCAGGGAGGAAGTAAAGGGAACAGTAATGAAAGTCTCCTCCTACTCCGCTCCATAATGAAATGAACAGTGTGCATCCTACAAATGCGATGCATACAGCAAACAATTCATTTTCCATACACAGGTTGTGAGTTGACCACTGGATATATACATGTGTATAACTAATTACCAGAACTGGAAATCGAAAAAAAAGACGAGCAAGTTTGGGGTGAATCCTGCCTTCATTACTGCACAGCCGCTCATAGAGGGATCGGTACTAGGAACAGCAGGAGTGCCGGCGATGTTCACAGATTTACCTGCTGCGGGACTGAAGGAGTCTGATAGTGTTCGGCTCTAAGCTTTTTACCTTGTTTACGACAGGAATAATTGAAAGCTGTGCTTCAAAGGCGAGGAAGAAGTTGGTCACTGTCTGCGCTTGAATACCCTTAAGAGGGGAAAAAATATATATATACATATATACAAATACTGAAACATCTAAATGCATTAGAACATCAAACCTGGTGAAGCGGTAAATGACTTGTCCTCCAGGGATACAGGCTACTGTCATTCAGTAATTATTTAATAGGAATTTTACATTTTATGTGATCACCACGCTAGAATGTAAATGATGAAAACACAACACAACTCCTCACCATATGAAGATATTTTGTGTTTTAGGCTATGTGCCCACGATGCAGAAATGAAGCAGAAAATTTCTGCAGCATTTCTGCATCTCCCTGGCAGAAAAAAATGCATGCAGATTGTGCATGCGTTTTTCCTGCAGAATACATGCGGATCCACATGCGGATTCACATGCATTTCCGCATGCAGATTGACAAGCACTTTCCAGGCGATTAGCATCACTTAGAAAGTGCTTGACAACTAGGTCACACTGTATAAATCCATGGAAACAGCATGGATTTATACAGTGTGAACCGTAAAAATTAAAACAAATAAAGCTATACTCACCCCCGAGGCCCCGGCGTGGCTGCAGCGCTGCTTCCTGGCTGGTTCCCGGCTGCCGGCATATCGCGAGACAGAGCGGTGAAGGGCCTGCGGTCACATGACTGTGACGTCACCGAAGGTCCTTCAGTGCTGCTGGCATTCAGAGAGAAGACGCCGGATAGGTGAATATAAACTTTATTTGTTATTTTATTCTTTTTTTTACAGGTACAATGGTACCCAGGTCTGGATCAGAGTCTCCTCTCCTCCAGAACTGGGTACCATCCGCACATAGAGACGCATAGAAGCCGCTTGTAAAAATGTACAGTCGCGGTTTCTGTGCGTCTCAATGCAAGTCAATGGCGGGAGTTCCGCTGCGCTTCCGCAAAATTAAATGACATGCTGCGGATTTTTGTACGCAGCATAAACGCTGCGGAAAAATCCGCAGCATGTGCATAGAACATGCGGAATCCCCTTGGGGACCATGGGGTGCGGATTACCTAGCGTTTTACAAATTCCGCAGCATAAACGCTTGAAAAACGCTACGTGGGCACACAGCCTTATAGAACAGCATTTCTGTGGAATAACACGACTGATTTACTGTGTATGCACCATAGCCTTCATTTGATGTCACTTACTGTCACCTGTCACCTTGCCCCAACTCTGCAATCCCCAATATCAGTCCATGACCTCAATGGGGTCACTATAAAATTCTAAAGAGGACTGGTCATGTCTCTATTAGAAAATAGATAAACTTAGGATAGAAACAATATGAGCATATACCCTGCTATAAGTAAGTAAAAAGCAATAGTGAATATATATAATATAGGATACTTAGTAAACATGGTTTTTGATTTAAAAAAAGCCATCCCACCCACACCAAGGTGTACCCAGTCAGTTATGTGAAATATATAATAAAATACACTTTAGTACAATATTAGTGTTTTGTCCCTTTAAATCTGCTGCTACTTCTGTCACCATGGTAACTGCATTCATACTCAGCCAATAGGATTGCTCGGTTTGAATTTGGAAAAAAAAAAAAAAGTCCTATATCGTCAGTTTGTTCCTTCTCATCTGAGTGTGAAGACTGACACCTGCGATCAGCGAGAGATTATAGGTATAAGACGTGATATAATATAACGGACGGAGCCACATCCCATCACACGCACTCAGCGACCACAACTCACAGGAATCAGCACATTTACCAGACAATAAGTTATTATTCCCCAACACATAATACGCTGAGACACCAGTGGGGGGCGCCGCACTCGTTACATCTCCCATCTGGATGGATCCAGCGACGAGATCCTGATATTTACCCCCAGCTCCGCTCCTCCATAGGGAATGGCCCAGATGCACGCAGAACGGACCGAAGTGTAATACTGCTAGAACTCTGCATGATATCACATCCTCCATATATACCACATAATAAAGGGGTGCTCCCACTGGGACAGGTCATCACCTATCCAGAGATCAGTGATAACTTGTTCCAACTAGACATCCCCTTTAATGGAAGAGATCACATCTCTAACAGTCAATACGCTATTCATTCCCAATCTTCCCTGGCCCCAGTAATGCCCCTGAGTATATCGCCAATATGAGCCAATCATCAAACCCTCTGCTGACTGTTCCCGATGTCTTATAGAGTTTGGAGACGTTGCTACAAGAGAAGATATCAGCGGACACCATGGGGGTGGAGTATTCTGCCAGCGATGGAGCAGGTAGTATCCACCAGTCTGTGATATCTGGCCTTCCTCCATATTCTGCTCTTACATGCGTTTCTTCAGCTTTACCCCTTCCCGACATAACCAATTTATGTTTTTTTTCTGTTTTTTCCTCCGCTTTTTCCAACTTTTCTAACTTTTTGATATCTGTCCACATAGTGTGAGGTCTTGTTATTTTGTAGGATGAGCTGTCCTTATAAATGACACCATTCATTTACCACATAGTGCTAGAAAACGGGAAAAACATTTCAAGTGCAGTAAAAGTGCGAAAAAAAAAGTCTGACATTGTTTTTCTGGGAACGGTTTTAACGGCGCACATTGTGTGGTAAAAATGACCTGGTAATAGGATCCTACTCCTCAGTGTGATTACAGCAAGACCAAACTTCTCCAATAGTTTTGGCAAAAGAAAAAAACTTTTTTTTGATGCTGTCACCATTTTTTCTGAGACCCGAAACATTTTCAGTTTCCGGGTTGATGGAGCTGAGTGGGGGCTTATTTTTTGAAGGGCAAGAGGACTTTATTGATAACATTTTGGGACACATATGTCATGGTCATCGCTTCTTACAGGATTTTCTGCAGTATTGAGGCGAACGAAAAAATGCAATTTTGTCTTTTTGAATTTTTTTCTGTGTTCACTGATCGTTTTTTTTTTTTATATTTTGATAGATTGTATTTCTCTGAAAGAGACCAAACCACAAAATGTGTATATTTTTATTATCTTTATTTTTAGTGGGAGGTGAGTTGAACGTGTGGGGTTTTAATAAATATATATATACTTTTTTTCACTGTATTTGTATACATCATCTGATTGCTTGTGCTATATACAGCGATACCACAGTAATGCTCCATATAGCAAAACCACGGTCTTCTTTACAGCCCAAATGAAGCTTTATGATGACAGACACGGAGGCTTCAGCAGACCCCCGGATGTCATAGCAGTCCATCGGCGCCCTATGATCGCGTCACAGGAGCGCCGGTGGGCGTATGGAACGACGCGTCCCAATGCTGGCGCACTGTTAATGCTGCTGTTAGAGATTGACAGCAGCACTGAACAGGTTAACAGTGGTGGGCAGATCTTCACTCCACTCGCAGCTGTTAGAGGCAGGTCCTGGTTGTTTGTCACAGCCATTATCTGCCATGTACGCGGCGAGCTGACCCTGCTCCATACACCCGCTACTGACTTATACCATACATGTACGGCAGATGTTGGTAAGGAGTTAAAGCGGTTGTCCAGCTTTGGGGCCATTTTTTTTACTTTAATGCAAGTATTTGGGGCTAAAATCGATTTCTGTAATTGAGTTTCATTAAAAATGTTGCCTTCTGTAGCATCTGTGCTGCACTGTCTATTGCTGGCTGCAAAATTAGCTAACTGAGAATCTATCAGTGAGCTCCTTAGTCTTAAGGGAGAGTTTGTAGATCTTTAATCTGTTTTTTTTTCCTGAGTGCCTATTAGCTGATCTATGCCCAAAGAAAACACAAAACTTGAATGTGCAGGGAAACAATAAGTCTGTAATAGTCGGTGTAAAACACTTAATGAAACCTAAATGTAAAAAATTACTTTTAGTAATAAATACATGACATGAGAAAATATACACTGCTCAAAAAAATAAAGGGAGCACTTAAACAACAGAATATAACTCCAAGTAAATCAAACTTCTGTGAAATCAAACTGTCCACTTAGGAAGCAACACTGATTGACAATCAATTTCACATGCTGTTGTGCAAATGGAAGACAATAGAGGGAAATTATTGGCAATTATCAAGACACACTCAATAAAGGAGTGGTTCTGCAGGTGGAGACCACAGACCACATCTCAGTACCAATTCTTTCTGGCTGATGTTTTGGTCACTTTTGAATGTTGGTTGTGCTTTCACACTCGTGGTAGCATGAAACGGACTCTACAACCCACAGAAGTTGCTCAGGTAGTGCAGCTCATCCAGGATGGCACATCATTGCGAGCTGTGGCAAGAAGGTTTGCTGCGTCTGTCAGCGTAGTGTCCAGAGGCTGGAGGCGCTACCAGGAGACAGGCCAGTACACCAGGAGACGTGGAGGGGGCCATAGCAGGGCAACAACCCAGCAGCAGGACCCCTACCTCTGCCTTTGTGCAAGGAGGAACAGGAGGAGCACTTCCAGAGTCATGCAAAATGACCTCCAGCAGGCCACAAATGTGCATGTGTCTGCATAAACGGTTAGAAACCGACTCCATGAGAGTGGGATGAGGGCCAGACTTCCACAGATGGGGGTTGTGCCCAATGCCAGACCTCATGTGGCTGGAGTATGTCAGCAGTTCCTGCAAGATGAAGGCATTGAAGCTATGGACTAGCCCGCCCGTTCCCCAGACCTGAATCCCATTGAGCACATCTGGGACATCATGTCTCACTCCATCCACCAACGTCACGTAGCACCACAGACTGTCCAGGAGTTGGTGGATGCTTTAGTCCAGATCTGGGAGGAGATCCCACAGGAGACCATCCGCAACCTCATCAGGAGCATGTCCAGGCATTGTAGGGAGGTTATACAGGCACGTGGAGGCCACACACAATACTGAGCCTCATTTTGACTTGTTTTAAGGACATTACATCAAAGTTGGATCAGCCTGTAGTGTGTTTTTCCACTTTAATTTTGGGGGTGACTCCGAATCCAGGCCTCCATTGGTTAATAAATTTGATTTCCATTGATGATTTTTGTGTGATTTTGTTGTCAACACATTCAACTTTGTACAGAACAAAGTATTCAATGAGAATATTTCATTCATTCAGATCTAGGATGTGTTATTTGAGTGTCCCCTTTATTTTTTTGAGCAGTGTGTATATATAATATAAATAATTACTGCAGCTTTAATGCTATTTATTACGTCTCAGGAGGAGGACGGAAGAGGAAGAGGACGGAAGAGGCGGAGGACGGAAGAGATGGAGGACGGAAGAGGCGGAGGACGGAAGAGGAGGAGGACAGAAGAGGAGGAGGATGGAAAAGGAGGAGGACGGAAGAGGAGGAGGATGGAAGAGAAGGAGGACGGAAGAGGCGGAGGACGGAAGAGGCGGAGGATGGAAGAGGCAGAGGACAGAAGAGGCGGAGGACGGAAGAGGCGGAGGACGGAAGAGAAGGAGGACGGAAGAGGAGGAGGACGGAAGATGAGGAGGACCGAAGAGGAGGAGGACGTAAGAGGAAGAGGACGGAAGAGGAAGAGGACGAAAGAGGCGGAGGACAGAAAAGGCGGAGGACGGAAGAGGCGGAGGACAGAAGAGGCGGAGGACGGAAGAGGCGGAGGACAGAAGAGGAGGAGGACGGAAGAGAAGGAGGACGGAAGAGGAGGAGGACGGAAGAGGAGGAGGACAGAAGAGGAGGAGGACGGAAGAGGAAGAGGACGGAAGAGAAGGAGGACGAAAGTGGAGGAGGATGGAAGAGGAGGAGGACAGAATAGGAGGAGCAGGACAGAACTGCACCTTAAGATCCCTAGGGGGAAAGGGATGGTAGTAATATAGTTGTAGTATATCCGTATTAGTGTAATATGAGTAATAATACTAGTGATAATAGTAAGAAAGTAATAAAATAACAGTAGTAATAGTAGTAGGTAGAATAGCAGTGTGATCCAGGGTCCTAGGACTGATCGCCTTTTCTCGGGGTCAAGAAGGAATTTTTCCCCTGTGACACAAATTGGCTGAAGGTGTCCTGGGGTTTTTGCCTTCTTCTGGATCAACACTGTAGGTATAGGGCAGTATTAGTAGTGATAGGAAAGAAGAATAATACTGTAATAAGATAGCACAATGTAATAATAACCATATCAAATAGATTTATAAAAACAAATTAAAATAACTCCAGTAGTACAATACTTAGTGTAATATTATATAACTTGTAATAACATTAATAGGTTTGATCCAGGGTCCTAGGACTGATCGCCTTTTCCCGGGGTCAAGAAGGAATTTTTCCCCTGTGACACAAATTGGCTGAAGGTGTCCTGGGGTTTTTGCCTTCTTCTGGATCAACACTGTAGGTATAGGGCAGTATTAGTAGTGAAAGGAAAGAAGAATAATACTGTAATAAGATAGCACAATGTAATAATAACCATATCAAATAGATTTATAGAAACAAATTAAAATAACTCCAGTAGTACAATAATTAGTGTAATATTATATAACTTGTAATAACATTATTAGGTTTGATCCAGGGTCCTAGGACTGATCGCCTTTTCCCGGGGTCAAGAAGGAATTTTTCCCCTGTGACACAAATTGGCTGAAGGTGTCCTGGGGTTTTTGCCTTCTTCTGGATCAACAGCTTTAGGCATAGGGATTTTAGTAATACCATTATTAGAATCACAAGATTAATAAAAAAAAATTAGAATTACATTTTTTTAATTCGTTTTATAACAGTTACAATTAATTGCATTAATGCAATAATAATAAATAGTAAAAATGGTGGTAATAATAATAATACAAAAAACTAGTCCCAGTTAGTAAGTTAGTGTAATGATAGTGTAGGGACCCATCTGAAGAGGTCGCCTTGACGTTGGCAGATGGGCTCGCACAATTTGCTCAAAATGTGCGCTAAGAACCTCATATTTCTATGTACAGGAGATCTAGCAGTAATACCATTCAGGAGATAGATATCTGTGTACACACATTTTGTTATATACTTTTGTGCAGCACACAGGGCAGGTATACAGGTACAGGGCGAGAGTGTTACAGTGATATTATAACTCGGCCTTAAGGATAAAATGCTGATAACTACAGATCCTGGAAACACATTCGAAACTAGACCTTGTAAGTAACTGGTTCCCAGCTAGTGGTAAATATGTACAGGGCAGTCCGGTACCAAGACCTGCTCTATAGGACACATTATCATCAGGCAGGTCCTTACAAGATCTGCGGCAGAAGTGTGGCTGTGTAACACAGTCCTGCTCCTGCCTCAGCTGCCCACAGTGGAGCCAACCTTGATCCTGGCAGCTTAATCCATTGTATGACACAGTAGGGGGCTTCCACAGCATTTAGGCACTTTAGACAGGAGAGGGAGGCATGATCATGGTGCCAATGAGTTTCTATGGCAGCTGAGATCTAACAATGGACCCCATGACGGCCATTTTACTGCTCCTATTAGACCCCGGCTGAGGAAAGGTCTATGAGGACACCGGTCAGACTTATGTCGCCTGCTCTGCACATATTAGAAATACCTAGGGCTGATTAGTTTGCCATTTGTAAATCTGATCCAGCAGCGCTGGGCTACCACTTACGTGATCAGGGCTATTGAGCTCCTAGATTGGGCAGAGGAGCTCAGTATTCAGCAGGAGCTGGCCGAGGAGAGCAGAGCAACTTGCATGGGGCTGCTGCACAAGAAGCAACTCACAAGGTGGAGATTTACCCGGAGACGCTGTGTTCGGGCTGTGATCTGCTGTGCAGGCTGCATAGTAGATGCCTTGAAGGACCCGAACTTCACCCCTAACAGGCACAGCAGAGCTCGGACGGCTGCAAGTGAACAGAGAGCGGCTGATTAGTAACTGCTGCGTCTCCTGCAGCTCAGATAAGAGCCGCACAGAGCAGGGGTTCAGTAATGATGAATATGGGAAGTGTCCGCCCCTCACATGCCCTAAATGCGGCCTCCAGAGGTAAAGTTTCCCCTGTAACCAGCGCCTCCTCCCACCTTCTCTGCTGGCATGCTCCATTACTTAACCCCTTAAGCCCCGGAGCATTTTTCGTTTTTGCATTTTCGTTTTTGCTCCCCTTGTTCCCAGAGCCATAGCGTTTTTATTTTTTGGTCAATATGGCCATGTGAGGGCTTATTTTTTGCGGGACGAGTTGTACTTTTCAACGCCATTACTAGTTTTATCATATCCTGTACGGGAAAACGGGAAAAAATTCCAAGTGCAGTAAAATTGCAAGAAAAGTGCAATACCACAGTTGTTTTTTATTTATTTTTTTTACCATGTTCACTGAATGCTAAAACTGACCTGCCCTTCTTATTCTACAGGTCATTACGAGTTCATAGACACCAAACATGTATAGGTTCTTTTATATTTAAGTGGTGAAAAAAAATTCCAAAATTTGGTAAAAAAAAAAAAAAAAAAATAGCGCCATTTTCTAAGACCCGTAGCGTCTCCATTTTTCGTGATCTGGGGCTGGTTGATGGCTTATATTTTGCGTGCCAGGCTGACATTTTTATTGATAACATTTGGGGTAGATCCGATGTTTTGATCGCCCGTTATTGCATTTTATTGCAATTTTGCGGCGACCAAAAAACGTAATTCTGCCGTTTAGAATTTTTTTCTCGCTACGCCGTTTGCCGATCGGAATAATTCTTGTTTTATATTGATAGATCAGGCGATTCTGAATGCGGCGATACCAAATATGTGTATGTGGGTTTTTTTTTTATATATTTTATTTTGAATGGGGCGAAAGGGGGGTGATTTAAACTTTTATATTTTTTTATTTTTTTTTATATTTTTAAAAACTTTTTTTTTTTACTTTTTGCATGCTTCTATAGTCTCCATAGGAGACTAGAAGCAGCAACTGTCCGATCGCCTCTGCTACATACAGGGGACGAGCAGGTCCCCTGCATGCAGCAGAAATGGTCCTGTGCTATGAGCGCCGACCACTAGGTGGCGCTCATAGCGACAAGATCATGACAACCACAGGCGTCTGCTGCAGACCCTGGGTTGTCATGCACGCCCATCGGCGACCCGCGATCACGTGACGGGGTCGCCGGTGGGCGGGGCTTATGACGCGCTACCCGGAAGCGCGCGTTAAATGCTGCTGTCGGAGATTGACAGCAGCATTTAACTGGTTAACAGCCACGGGTGGATCGCGATTCCACCCTCGGCTGTTACTGGCACATGTCAGCTGTAAGAATCAGCTGACATGTGCTCCGTTCAGTGAGGGCTCAGCGCAGCAGCCCTCACTGAACGGAGGGTACGCAAATATGCGTACTAATACGTCCCCGAGGGTTAAGTGTTTTAAAGGGGATGTCTGTAGAAAACAAGTTATCACTTATCCACAGGCTCGGTGATCACTTACTGATCGTGGGGTCTGACCGCTGCGAGCCATCGTCTGATCGGGAAGGAGTGGAAAGTCAGGGATCAACTGCTGCTCCATTCATTCTCTATGGGGCTCCGGAAAAGCCGAGCTCAGCGCTTGAATGCCACATAGGGAATGAATGGAGCGGATCCTGGAGTAATAACATGCCCTCCTCTCCTCAGCTTTCTGTCTGTGTAAGTGGCTCAGCCCTTGTCTCCCCTTCTGCTCCGGCTTCTGTGCTGGTCCTTGTGAGGAAGAGGAAACCCTCTGCCCTTCTGCTCCGGCTTCTGTGCTGGTCCCTGTGAGGAAGAGGAAACCCTCTGCCCTTCTGCTCTCAGTCCTCTGCGACTTTTCACAATCGCTCAGTGCACCCATTATATGTAATAAGGATCATTCTTCATCCCTTGTCCAGCTTTCATCCCCCCCAGTCTGACCAGCGGACAAGATAATAAACATGTGAGTGGAAGGTTCACAATTATTAGATGTGTTGTGAAAAGTCTCCACAGCATTATCCGGAGAAAACTGCAGGGTGACCGCTTGTGAAACCAGCACAAAATCCAGCGGACAGCGCTTCCCTGCCCCCCGCCGGTCTCTGTATCCTGGCATTCAGCTATTCCATTTGGTGCTTATTCTGGAAGGAAAACAAAAATGTGATGTTCTTACACAGACGCCTGAAGACGCAGCTTTTCATCATCCATGTTGGGCTGTTGTATGACGTGTGGATTACTCTGCTTGCTGGATTCTTGCATTACCACAAACACTGCCTTTATTTTGTGATTTCTGTGCCGCTTCCCACTTCTATTGGCACTGTGATATATCAGCACGTGAGGGCTGCCACAATCATGTGTCAATAGGTTATTGCTGGAGCCTGTGATATAGAGACCATCCTGGACCAGGGAAGACTTGGTACAGAAGCACCTAGAGAGGGGGGTACAGGGGCTTCATTTCAATTTTAAACTTAGCTGGATTGTGTTTAGCTACAAGAATGGAAAGTAAAATAATAAAATCTTAATTTTTTTTTTCTATTTGGCAAAATCGTCCATCAGAGGTTTGGCCACTACCGAAAAGTTTTTCATGAACTTACAGTAGTAGCTGGCAAAACCCAAAAAACTTTGTAATGCCTTTAAGTCTTGAATATAATACCAATCCAGTACCGTCCGGACTTTGGCCAGATCCATGCAAAAACGGTGAATGATAAGAACTAACCCTGAATGGAGAACATACATTTCTCTGGTTTGACAAATAATTTATTATCTTTGAGTATCTGTAAGACCTGCCTGATATGTACCTGATGTGACTGGAGGTAAGTAAATTAATATGTCATCAAGATTGGTTTGTTGTGATCTACCTGCCAGATGACTAAAAATGGCACTAACAGTGTTGAAAGAATGCGGGAGCATTAGTCAACCCAAATGCCATCACAAGCTTTTCATAGTGCCCCTCAGGAGTATTGAAGGCCATCTTCCACTCATCTCCTCAATGTGAATGAGATTATAAGCCCCCCTGAGGTCTAGTTTAATCAAATCGTAGGAGCCAAATTTTTTTCTAAAGAGGTCGGGGATGAGAGGGAGAGGATATGCATCCCAGACCGTGATCCGATTAAACTCGCGAAAATCAAGGCGGGGGCGCAACCCCCAGTCTTTTTTTTTGACAAATAAAAACCCCACTGCAACGGGAGATGAAGAACGTCTTATAGGGCCCAATGGTAGACTGACTGACCATTCTGTTCTGAACTGCCACCCTAAGATGGCTTCCCATTATATACCTACTGTATAAGTGCTCCCTCTAACGGCTTCCTCCACCCACACCCACTACTGGTTCCCCCTACCTTTGGGTTCCCCCCACTCCAGCCAGGGACAGGGCTCAGCAGCTGCACTCTGCATGTTGGATGCAGGTGTTTTGGGGGGTTCTGTGCAGCATTCCCATCTTACCTGAGTGAAGGGAGACACCACACCTCTGGGTGAGGTGCAGTACCACTGTGGCGACTGAACACTCAGGGGCGCCACATTCCCCCCCCCCGGTAAAACACAGCACGTCCGCGGGCTGGAACAGAGCAAAACCAGGCATAACTGACATGCAAAATTTTTAAGATGCATCAGCATATTTGACCATAAAACAACATTTCTTCCCTTTATGGGAGGCACATTTCTTTTAACGTTACTGGTTACATTATAAAACATCATAAGAGTATTGTCATATAAAACAATTTTCAAGACAGTTCCAGCACCAGGGTGCAACAGTAGCAGCATGAGGGACCCGTCCACAAACCCTCAACGTAGGCCCTGGGCATGGCTGCAGGGCATAGACGATCCAATCCTGGACCTCGTCTTCCGCCACGCCAAACGGGTTTTTGTTCTGAGGTATATTTGTAATTATAAAACCAATAGGATGCACTTTAAGAAGTGCTAAACTATGTACAATGTCAACGTCCGGCTTCTCACAGTCCTCAGCCTTCCGGGCAACTTATGTACAGTCCAGTTAACTAAAACAGTTTAACAGTGGGGCCCCCTCCGGGGGAACCCCTGGTTTCTGCAGGCTGACCCAGCCTGGTCATCAGCCTCAGGCTGCAGGGGGACCAGAGATGGAGCAGCGCCAGCCGCATTTGGGACAGGGACATCACTCCGACCTGCTCCCGCGACTGCGTCAGCTCGGCCTGACACCTCCCGGTCTTTACGCAGCTTCTCTCCACCGCCTCTCCTCTTTCGGGGGCGGTCCCATGGCACTTTGCTGTCGGTCACTCCCTGTGTCGGCCTCCCCGCTTTGACGGACACATCTATGCGGACAGTCACTGTTGCAAGGGGCAGGGCCTGCTTTTGGAGCCATTCTGGGACCCGGCCCACGACGGGAGGTTCCATTCTGTTGTTCCTTAGCACGCACATAATGGCGCCCGTTCTTCTGGGGCGGGCGCCACATTCAAGGCAGAAAACACTTCTTTAGGCGCACATTACCCGCAGATGGCAGGCTGGTCACGTATCCTGTTCGTGACACCAAGTGGTGACTCGCTGCCCCCTGGGCCGCGGGGCACACGGCAGCCGGGCCGTATGGCTGCTTTGGGGAATATCACGGTGGCTGGCCCGGGGCGGTCAGTGCAAAAGGGATTATTTATAGGATTTGTCGTGAAGCCACCTGTGGTGTCTGGTGAGGATCACCAGCGCTGCAACAGTCCTCTGAGGCAGATGTTAGGGCAGCTAGAGATGGAACGGCTCCCCACAGGTGGAGCGGGCCTCAGGGCAGTGTAAATAGATGGAGGGTGCGCTGGGCGTTGTAGTGCAGGGAGGGAAATGGCACCAGTGAAGGAATAGACGGAGGCAACTCAGTGCAGTCGTCCAAGATTTTAATTCACAGTTCTTCAGGAAACACAAAAGTGCAAGTTACAGGTGAAGGCCTCCCACGTTGCGCCGTGTTCACCCTGGCAGGGGTTCAATCCTTCCTCAGGAAGTTTAGGAATGCTTGGCAGAACCCCACTTTCTCGTGTTCCTACTTTGACCGTCTTCACACTAGGTCCTTCTCCCTGCTGCCCTGCGCTGCCCACTCTCAATCCCGCTCGGGTATGCTGAAGTCCTTCCTGTACGTCGGATCCGGGACCAACCTGACCCCCTGGAGATTAGAATGGGGCAACCGATCCCTCTGTCTTCTGACAGATGCGGGGCGTATGGGTGCTGTCCTGCACGCCCCGTACCCCTGGGATCCCTTCTTAGAATGGAGCCTACTCCCTTCTCCCCTCCGGGGCCTCTATCCCGGGCCCTTCTTGTGGAGCAGAGCTCCTGCTGAGCCTCTGCTCCCAGACAGTCCTCACTGACCGTCTGTACTGTACTGACTGACCATTCTGTTCTGGACTGCCACCCTAAGATTGCTTCCCATTATATACCTACTGTGTGCTCCTTCTAACTGCTTCCTCCACCCACACCCACTACTGGTTCCCCCTACCTTTGGGTTTCCCCCACTCCAGCCAGGGACAGGGCTCAGCAGCTGCTCTCTGCATGTTGCCCTTCCAGCCGGTCTGAAGCAGTGTAATGTTGGATGCAGGTGTTTTGGGGGGTTCTCTGCAGCACTCCCATCTTACCTGAGTGAAGGGAGACACCACACCTCTGGGTGAGGTGCAGTACCTCTGTGGCGACTGAACCCTCAGGGGCGCCACATGCCCACGATGCAGAAATGCTCCGGATTTTTCCTGAGTGTTTCTGCATCTCCCTGGCAGAAAAAAAGCATGCAGATTTTACATGCGTTTTTCCTGCCAGGGACAAACGTAAGTGAAGCATTTTTCACATGCATGTCCGCATGCGGGTTGTCAACTGCTTTCCAAGCGATTTTAGCATCACTTGGAAAGTGCTTGACAACTTGGTCACACTATATAAATCCTTGCAACCGGCATGTATTTATATAGTGTGAACAAGTTAATAGTTGAAAAAAAGAATAAAAATGGTAAAAAAAAAAAAATAGAATTAGACTTACCGGTAATTCTGTTTCTAAGACCCTCCACGACAGCACACCTGGAGGTAGCCTCCCCATCCTAATTAGGGACAGGAAAACAAGATGTTAAATAGCCCCTCCCTGCTACAATCCCCAGTGTTTTCAAAGGACCACACAGTATGAATGCTCTAAATATTTATTAACACTAAGGATTTTTCCAATCAAAGAAATGGAGGGAACTACCCATGCTGTTGTGGAGGGTCTTAGAAACCGAATTACTGGTAAGTCTAATTCTATTTTCTCCATTCCCCTCCATGACAGCACACCTGGAGTAATACCAAAGAATGAATTTTAGGGAGCGACAACAGCCTGAAGGACTTTCCTTCCAAATGCTAAGTCTCTATTAGATATTACATCTAGTCTATAATGTTTAGCAAAGGTATGGACAGACGACCATGTAGCTGCCCGGCAAATCTGCTCAATGGATGCACTAGCTTTTTCCGCCCAGGAGACCCACATAGCTCTAGTAGAAAGAGCTTTCAAGGATTTCAGAGGAGGCAAATCTTGAACTATGTATGTTTCACAAATTGCTTTCTTAATCCAATTTGCTAGCGTATTTTTGCAATTTTCTTTCCTTTATTGGGGCTTCCATATTGGACAAATAGGTTCTGATCCTTCCTCCAGGTTTCAGTCTGCCTCAAATAGCGGATTATAGTCCTTCTTACATCCAACGCGTGGAATTCTTCTTCCTTGCTATTTGATGGATTTTGACAGAATGACGGAAGAATTATTGGCTGAGACATATGAAAATTAGACAACACTTTAGGTAGAAAAGAAGGATCCAACTGGAGGATGATCCTGTCCTCCAAAATACGACAATAAGTCTCTCTGATAGACAGGGCTTGGATTTCACTCACTCTTCTGGCTGTAGTCAGAGCTATAAGCAATGCCGCTTTCCAAGACAATTTGTCTATGTGTGCTTCGGCTATTGGCTCGAAAGGATGCATAGTTAGGCCTCTAAGAACTACGTTGAGATCCCAAGGTGGAACTATTTTAGCTCTTGTTGGATTAATCCAAGAAGCAGCTATCATGAACCTCTTAATCCATCTGTTTTGGGCCAAATCAGCATCAAAATAGGAACTTAAAGGCGAGACTTGGACCTTCAGCGTGCTTGGTCTTAATCCTTTAGACAGACCGTTCTGTAGGAAATCCAAGATTCTGGCCACGTCAGGCCGAAAGGGATCTAATGGACGAGGCTCATACCATAGCTTGAAAGCTTTCTAGATTTTTCCATAGATGGAAATTGTGACTGGTTTTCTGCTTTTCTGCAGTGTATGTGACTCGCCCCCAGGGGTGTCGCGGGGCACCCGGCAGCCGGGCCTAAGACTGCCTGCGGGGATTATCGCGGTGGCTGGCCCAGGGCGGTCAGTGCCAAAAGGAATTATTTGTAGGGAATTTGTTGTGACGCCACCTGTGGTGTCTGGTGAGGATCACCAGCGCTGCAACAGTCCTCTGAGGCAGATGTCAGGACAGCTTGAGATGGAACGGCTCCCCACAGGTGGAGCAGGCCTCAGGGCAGTATAAATGATGCAGGTTGCGCTGAGCATTGTGGTGCAGGTAAAGCGATGGCACAGCAGGAGTAACGGACAGAGACAGGGGATTTGCTTCATTTCCTTTACTGGTACAGCTGTTAGGTACGGTCCAGGGTACTCCAGATGAAGGGCGCACTTTTGGACTTCTCCCCAGGGAGCAGGTATAGGGCCTCCTGATCCGTGTCTGTCCCTATGTATGCTCCTGGCCAGCCTGCAACTGGGCCTAGCTTATGTGTCCTGCTTTTACTTCACCAGATGCTCAGAAATAGGACCTCTGGTTGGTAACCACTTTCCCTGGACGTCGGGGCCTTCGTGGTTCCTGATCCTGTGTGTGTCTAGCCTTCAGGTTTGTCAGGGACTTGTAGTCCTCCTGGGATTCCGGTTATCCCCACTGGGTGTAAAGGGTCCCTGTAGGCGCGGATCCGGTGTCCGGTAGATATAATGGGGTGAGCTTATTGTGCTCCTCTGCCCCCTTGGTTTCACTCCCCTTTTTCTCCTTGCCGTCGGCCACACTCGGGGCCCTCACTACTAGGCAGCTGACGTGCTGCGTCTTCACCGCTGAGTGTCGGCACGCTCTCAGGCTCTCTCTCAGCCTGCCTGCTCTGCTCTGACTCTGAGCACTCACTAATCAACTGAGCTGCCTGGCTCCACCTTCCCTATATATATCCCTATCTGGGCTCCCTCTGCTGGTATGAGTTGGAAGGTAGAGGTGTTTGTATCTAGTGAGGGCCTCTTGTGGAGAAATCCATCCATGCACCCTTCTGGGTTCTGTGGCACCAATGCACAGCAAGGCGCCACATTTGGATCACCTGTACTGAGAAGCCTCTGGCTTTTCAGAGGGCGGTCTCAGAAGCCAAGCTGCTAGAGCCAAATTCTGAGGGGCCGGATGGAAAATCTGGCCCTAATGCAGCAGATCGTGGATTCGAGGAAGCATCAATGGATCATCCATTCTTAGACTGCTCAATGTTCCGAACCATGCTCTTTTTGGCCACATTGGAGCTATTAGGATAGTCTTGAGCCCTTCCGACCTGATTTTTTGTAAAGTCCTTGGTATTAACAGAATCAGGGGAAAAGCATTAGCGAGCCCAACTTTCCAAGGGTGAGCGAATGCATCTATCCCTGTTGCTGAATCCTCGGGTTTCAAAGAGAAAAAGGCTCTTACTTTTGCGTTTTCCTGGTTCGCAAACAGGTCCACATCTGGGTATTCCCACTTTTGAGCAATCATCTGAAATATCTTCGAGTTCATGCTCCACTCCCCTGGATGAATGTATTTTCTGCTCAGAAGATCTGCATGATAGTTGTCGGAGCCCCTCAGATGCAGAGCCGATAAGGATAGTAGATTATGCTCCGCCCAGTGGAAGATCCTTTCGGAGATCATCTGTAACCTCCTGTTTCTTGTACTTCCCTGATGTCTCAAGTGGGCTATAGTTGTCATATTGTCCGAGTAGACTCTGACATTCGACCCCTGAAGCACAGTAGTGGCTGCCCATAGGGTTTCTTCCACCACTTTCATTTCTCTTAAGTTTGAGTACTGCTCTGCTATTTCTTGCGACCAGACCCCTTGGAAGGCCACGTGGGAGACTACTGCTCCCCATCCTCTTTTGCTTGCGTCTGTTTTGACGGATAACAAGGGAAGTTGAATCCATGCTGAACTTTTCTCCAGATTTCCTGGACAGAGCCACCAATTTAAAGATGCTTTCACCTTCTCTGGCAGATGAATTCTGTTGGAGAGGGAACTTGGAGATCTGTCCCAACAGGAAAGGATGTAGTTTTGAAGGACCCTTGAATGCGCTTGAGCCCAAGGTACCGCCTAAATAAATGAGGTCATGGACCCGAGGACGGACATGGTGAATCTTAATGACACTCCTCTCTGGTTCTTTAGTGCATAAACTTTCGACCTCAACTGAATCTGCTTCTCTTTTGGCAGAAAAGAGGCTTGTTGCTGAGAATCCAGGAGAATTCCCAAGGAGGTCTTCCTGGTGGAGGGAATCAGATCTGACTTTTGGTAGTTTATCAACCATCCCAAGGATTCCAGGATCTGGAGGGTCATCTGGAGGTCTCTTTCCAAACTTGAAACCAAGGGAACCATCACCAAAAAATTCTTTAAATATGGGACGATGCAGATATTCAGTTTCCTTAGATAAACCTACTACCTCTGCCATGATCTTTGTAAACAGGCGGGGTGATGACGAAATGCCGAAGGGGAGTACATTGAATTGAAAATGAAGTACCTCTCGGTTCTGAGTTACAGCAAATCTGAGAAATTTTCTGTAATCCGGATGAATTGGCACGTGGTAGTAAGCCTCTGGCTGGTCTACTGTTGCTACGACAAATCCTTTTCCAATCAATAAGCTGCCATTGAGGAAGGAAGCTCGCAATTCTGCCTCCTACCTTCTTGGCGTCATTGTCTGTCCTGCCTAGAACCTTGAAAGATATTCCTACCTCTTCCCCCTTTTGTGTAACTCCAGCGACCAGTTTTACCCTTGCCTCTGTACTGAAATGCTTGCTGCTGTTGTTGTTGAGGGAGAAGAAATGGTCTCTTTCTGAAACTTTTTGGATTCTTTGGCTCTGGCAGAGACTTCTTCTTGTCGGATGCTTTCTCCAACAACTCGTCTAGCACCGCCCCAAACATATACTCTCCTTTAAATGGAATGGAACAAAGCTTAGATTTTGATGCGTTGTCCCCACTCCACATCTTCAACCACAGAGCTCTTCTCATAGAATTTGATAATGCTGCCGATCTTGCCGCAATCTTGACCGACTCCGCCAAGGCATCCGCTGGGAATCCAGTGACCTTCTGCAGAAAAGGAAGAGATGCTAGGAGGTCCTCTTGAGTGGTACCTTTCCAGAGATGTTCCTCTAGTTGTTGGAGCCAGAGGAACATGGAACGAGCTACACAAGTTGAAGCGATATTAGTCTTCAGTGAAGCCGCCGATGTTTCCCATGCCTTCCTTAGAAGGCTGTCCATCTTCCTATCCATAGGATTTTTGAGCTGTGACGAGTCTTCAAAGGGAAGAGTTGTTTTCTTCGCAACCCTTGCCACCTGTACATCAACCTTCGGGACTTCCATCCATAGCTTAGCCGCCTTTTCATCTAGAAGGAATCTATCCTTCATTTCTCCTGCCATACTAAGCCTTTTCTCAGGTGACTCCCATTCATCCAAAATAAGACTCCAAATGTTGTCATGCACAGGGAACACTACCTTCTTCTTGGATTTCAGACCGCCAAACATTTCATCCTGAACTGTACGGGTTTCCTTCTCCTCTTCCACCTGCATCGTGTCTCTCACCTGCGACAACAATTCCTCCATATTCTCAGACGAAAAGTAATATTTCCTATCTTCCTCATGATCTTCATTTAGGACCCCTTCTTCCGGTTCCTCCATAGACCCTAATTCTGAATCAGAGGTCTCCCTAACCGTATATTTTCTCCTTTTGGGGGGAGATGGACCTTCAGCTCTGGCTTGTGAGAAGGAGGCTAGGGAAGATTGTATTTCCTGCCGAACCATTCCCCTGACTTCTTCCATAAGGGAAGGCTGTTCTTCCTTCACAATGTTGTCAGTGCATTTCCAGCATAGGGGTTTCTTATGCCCTGAAGCCAGCTTTTTTATACAGATGGCACATTTGCGAACTGTAGTGCTTTCTCCCACTGTCGGTGCCGGATCCTTGTCTCCCTAAATTAAAAATAAAAAAAGGGGAGATTTAAAATATATTTAGGATCCTGCTCAAAAGAGAGTGGGGAATAACCTAGGACCTAGTACTTACTGGGGCCGGGTTAGCGCTGGGCTCTGCAGACGCAGGCTTTGGAACAGCACCCTCCATAGTAGCAGAATATTCTGTCCTACCTTAATGGAGTCTTCTCATCTGGGTCTTTTATAGGGGAGACCGAGATCCAGTGCCAAATTTTCACCTATCTGGTGAAGGATCCTCATTTTCAGGGCAAACCGCGGCTTCTCCTTTTGAATTTCCCGCCGCGGCCCCATGCGTTCCACGGTGGAACGCGCCAGAAGTGACGTCCCGCTGGCCAAAAGCCTGACTTCCGGCACGCCGCCATGGAGGACAGAGGAGACTCCGGCCGGGGAGCTACAGGAGGCCCCCAGCCCCCAAAACCCTACTCTGCTTTACACGCAGGCGAGTGTGTTTGTGGGGGGTCCCGCTCTCAAGGAGACACGGGAGCTGCAAAGAAAGGAAGGTCGGAGGCGATCGCTCCCTGCAGCCCGGCAGGTAAATTTAATAGGGCCCTGCTTGCCGGCTGCAGGCACCCCAGGTAACCTCTTCATCCCATAGGGACAGGAAAACACTGGGGATTGTAGCGGGAAGGGGCTATTTAACCTCTTGTTTTCCTGTCCCTAATTAGGATGGGGAGGCTACCTCCAGGTGTGCTGTCATGGAGGGGATTGGAGAAAATAACATTATACTTACCTTCTGATGGCCCCCGGTCTTTTCTCCACTGCGTCCGGTCTCTTGTACGGCTCGCGGTGGTGTGAAAGGACCTTCCATGACATCATTTAGTTATGTGACAGGTCACGCGACCGCCGTGACCAGTTGAACATCCGCAACAAGACCACAGAGAAACAAATCAAGAAGAAACGTCACACTCACCGGAGTGTTGATCAGGTTCAGGAGATACTTTTTTCCCTCGTAAGTGTAAAACAGAGACGCAGTCAGGGCCTTCACCGTAATCCCGCACTCCCTCTCCACCTGCAGCTTGTCCAGAACTTGCTTATTGGAGGAGGCTTTTGGCATACAACCTGAGGGAAGGAGCGAGACACCAGAATCCACACTGTTAGATCGTAGTGGCAGTGTCTCCCTCCATACTAGTCTGTCAATGGTAGCTTGTTTCTGTGTTTTATATATGTATTTTAGGTGTGTAAACCCTCTTCATGTGTACAGCAGCCTGGAATGAACGCTGCTTAAAAAATAAATAATAGAGTAAGGCCTCATTCAGACTTTCATCAGCTTTGTTTTGCATCCGAGAAGCTCTAAACTTTGATTTGGATCAAAGTCCGACAGGTCAACGTGTTTCGGTGAAAAATACGCGGTCCACAGAAATATGTGAACAGCCCTAGACTATAATAGATATGAGCTCTGTGAAAAACATGGATCGAGCTCGTACGAAATCCAACATTTCATTCTATAAATCTACATAAATTAAGTAACGTGCCAAATTGCTTTTTTTTTGGTTTATGTTTTGTTTATGTACGGAGGGAAAGTTCCCAGTGCTAGTGTCTAGCTCACTGATTTTCCTTGCTTGGTGCCTGACGTCCCAAAAAACTGACAGTGAGCTATCAATCAAGATAAAGAGGCTGGTGCTGGGCAGGGAAGCAACCTTGGAAGGCTGAGGCTTGGTTAGTGCTCCGTTACACCCAGAGCACTCAGAAATGCAGCAACAGATAAAAGATATAGAGGTGTCTATGGATTTAGCTTTCCAAATCCTGCATGGTCATGAATGGGAATTGGAGGGAGGGGTATATCTGATGGATACCCTTAAATTGTTAATTGGCAATTGCAGTTCACATAGTTGCATATTACTTAATCATTAGAGCTACAAAAATTTGCACTTCAAGCACCAGTAAAACAGAGGCCAAAAAAGATTCCTTAGAGGCATCTGGTCACTATTAGTGATGATCGAGCGTGTTCTATCAACCCCTTCGGCGAGCACGCTCAGGTGCTCGCCGAGTATTTTGGCATGCTCGGCATTTCTTTTAAGGTCGCCGTGCCTGCAAGTGTCACGGCTGTTAGACAGTGTGCTCGCTGAATGGGTTCATAGAACACGCTCAATCATCACTAGTCACTATACATTAGTATACAATAAAAAAACACATATCACATAGTGAATAACACAGACACTATTCAATACAGCAGGGGTGAGGTGTACTTTGTGGGACAAAATTACAGCATTTTTGAAAGACGCTATTCACTTTACTGTGCAACATATAGAAAAAAAAGGGCAATGAATTCCAAATAAAGTGAAATGGTGCAGAAGAAAACGAAAACATTTTACTGCTTTTAAAAAATTCTAAACTTTGCAAACAAATTGTTTGGCTTGTGTTTCAATTTTCTAAGACCGTTTTTAATACCATTTTGGGGTACAACTTTTTGATTGCTCCATCAAATGTATAGTCGTAAGTTACTTACCGGTAACGGGATTTTTCAGAGACAGCACCACGAGAGAGGGGATCCGCCCACCAAGGAGAGGAAACCTACAGGCTTAAAAGGGCGCCACCTCTCTCCCGCCTCAGTTGGGATTACAGAGCATTGAGAGGACTGGCAGGTTAATAAACACAGCAAACAATCACAAAATTGCCATACCAGACGACACCTATTGAGTGTGATATTATAATTAATAAAAGGGGAGTGTTCCCACAAACGTGAAAGGAGGAAATATAAGGGTGCTGTCATGGTCTCCGAAAAATTCCATTACCGGTATGTAATTTAAGATTTTATCGGTCGACCATGACAGCACCACGAGAGAATTACAGAGATGAAGTAATCTATTGAAGGACCACAGCCTGGAACACTCTTCTCCCAAAGGTGAGGTCAGCCGATACACCCATATCTAACCTATCGTGTCTATGGAATGTAAAGGGACAGGACCAGGTAGCAGCCTTACATATGTCTTCTATCGAGACACCTGTCTTCTCAGCCCAGGAGGGGTGGGGTGGGATGAGCCTTCAGCCCTTCTGGCACTTCCTCGCCGCTAGATGTACAGACCAAAAGTTTGGACACATCTTCTCATTTAAAGATTCTTCTGTATTTTCATGACTATGAAAATTGTACATTCACACTGAAGGCATCAAAACTATGAATTAACACATGTGGAATTATATACTTAACAAAAAAGTGTGAAACAACTGAAAATATGTCTTATATTCTAGGTTCTTCAAAGTAGCCACCTTTTGCTTTGATGACTGCTTTGCACACTCTTAGCATTCTCTTGATGAGCTTCAAGAGGTAGTCACCGGAAATTGTTTTCACTTCACAGGTATGCCTTGTCAGGTTTAATAAGTGGGATTTCTTGCCTTATAAATGGGGTTGGGACCATCAGTTGTGTTGTGCAGAAGTCTGGTGGATACACAGCTGATAGTCCTACTGAACAGGCTGTTAGAATTTGTATTATGGCAAGAAAAAAGCAGCTAAGTAAAGAAAAACGAGTGGCCATCATTACTTTAAGAAATGAAGGTCAGTCAGTCCGAAAAATTGGGAAAACTTTGAAAGTGTCCCCAAGTGCAGTTGCAAAAACCATCAAGCGCTACAAAGAAACTGGCTCACATGAGGACCGCCCCAGGAAAGGAAGACCAAGAGTCACCTCTGCTTCTGAGGATAAGTTTATCCGAGTCACCAGCTTCAGAAATCGCAGTTTAACAGCAGCTCAGATTAGAGACCAGTTCAATGCCACACAGAGTTCTAGCAGCAGACACATCTCTTCAACAACTGTTAAGAGGAGACTTTGTGCAGCAGGCCTTCATGGTAAAATAGCTGCTAGGAAACCACTGCTAAGGACGGGCAACAAGCAGAAGAGACTTGTTTGGGCTAAAGAACACAAGGAATGGACATTAGACCAGTGGAAATCTGTGCTTTGGTCTGATGAGTCCAAATTTGAGATCTTTGGTTCCAACCACCGTGTCTTTGTGCGACGCAGAAAAGGTGAACGGATGGACTCTACATGCCTGGTTCCCACCGTGAAGCATGGAGGAGGAGGTATGATGGTGTGGGGGTGCTTTGCTGGTGACACGGTTGGGGATTTATTCAAAATTGAAGGCATACTGAACCAGCATGGCTACCACAGCATCTTGCAGCGGCATGCTATTCCATCTGGTTTGCGTTTAGTTGGACCATCATTTATTTTTCAACAGGACAATGACCCCAAACACACCTCCAGGCTGTGTAAGGGCTATTTGACCAAGAAGGAGAGTGATGGGGTGCTACGCCAGATAACCTGGCCTTCACAGTCACCAGACCTGAACCCAGTTGTTTCACACTTTTTTGTTAAATATATAATTCCACATGTGTTAATTCATAGTTTTGATGCCTTCAGTGTGAATGTACAATTTCCATAGTCAAGAAAATACAGAAAAATCTTTAAATGCGAAGGTGTGTCCAAACTTTTGGTCTATACTGTATATGATAGAGAAATGGCCTCCTAATTCCATCTAGCTATGGTGGACTTCGTGACCTTAGACCGTTCCTAGCCCCTTGGTAGGATATAAACAACGAGTTATCTTTCCTAAAGCTTTTGGTAACTGAATGGTACCTAACCACACATCTCTTCACTTCTAACGTATGTAACTCCACCTCTTTCTGGTTACTAGGATGTGGACAAAAGGAGGGTAGGAGGACTTCCTGAAGTCTGTGGAAACGAGTAGCTACCTTAGGAAGAGAGAGTGATTTTTAGACCAGATCCTGCCTATCATCCAGAATTTGAGTAAACGGCGAGGTCATAGACAGGGTCTGGATGTCACTAATGCTCCTGGCCGAGGTTAAAGATATTAAAGCGGTCTTAAGAGAGAGGGATTTAAGGGTTGCTGACTATTAGCTCAAACGGCGAGCTAGTCAAGGCCTTTAGAACCAAATTTAAATCCCAGGGAACCAAGCTGCTTTTAATAATGAGTCTAGATCTAAAAGCTGCCTTAATGAACCGAGAAACCCAGTAGCTACAAGCTACATCACAGTTATATAGGGCACCCAAGGCAGAAATCTGTACTTTAAGGGTGCTGGTGGATAACCCTAGTTCAAGACCTTTTTGTAAAAACTCCAAAGATTTGTCCTATTGGCACCCCTTCCCCATCAACCCCAGAACCAGAGAAAGACAAAAACTTTCTCCAACTTGTGGCATAAATCTGGGTTGTAACAGGTTTTCTGCTGTGCAGGATGGTTACTAGACCTTTGGAAAAACCTTTCTGATTTGGCAGTGTCCTTTCAAGTTCCACACCGTCAAGTGGAGGCCAGTTGCTTGAGGATGGAATATCGGACCCCGGAGAAGGAGATATGGAATCTCTGGAAGAACCCAAGGATCAGAGATGGACATGTTCCTCAGGAATGAGAACCAGGGCCTCCTGGGCCAAAAGGGTGCGATCAGCAGAACCCTGGCCTTCTCCTCCCTGATCTTTCTTATTACCATGAGAAGAACAGCCAACCAGGGGGGGAGGAGTCATACGCCAGGCTGAAATACCAACGTATCAGGAAAGCGTCCACAGCTAGAGGATTTAGGGAACACAAGATCTTTGTCTTCCGATTTAGTTTTGTGGCAAACGGATCTACTTGACCGGAGGCCCCCCCATCTTCGGCTATTTGGGTAAAAATTCCTTGATTTAGTTCCCATTCCCCTTGCATCAGAGGATAGCAGCTTAGGAAATCTGCTCTCATGTTTTCTTTTTCCATTATATGGAGGGCCATCAGGGAAAGGAGGTGACTTTCTGTAATCTGGAAGAGATGATCTGTCACTCTCATCAGCGATCTTGACCATGTATCCCCCTGGTGGTTCACATATGCTACCGCAACTAGATTATCCAAGAGGATCTTTACATTCTGGCCCTGAAGGAAAGGTAAGAAATTATTCACCGCCTTGTCTACCGCCAGAAGTTCTTTTGAATTGGAGGAGAGACCCTTTTCAATATCTGACCAGGTCCCCTGGGCTACCATATCTCCCAGATGGGCTCCCCACCCTCTCGGACTCGCATCTGTGGTAATTGTTCTAGTGACCCTAAGTACCCAGGGAACCCCTCGAGATAGCTTAGGCTCATCCTGCCACCACTCTAAAGATTTTACTGACCGGGGTGATAAGGACATCTTCCAAGTGCCGCTTAAGAGAAACTTCATTATGTAGCACATCCCACTGTAGAACTGTGGCGCCCCTGAAGGTTCGACCGCCACAGGGATGCTGCACTTCTGTAATGGAGTGTAGTGTTCCTCCTCCGAGGTAAGAACAGCGTGATGGTCGGGACCCAATCTTTGCATCCAACACCACATTTCTCCACCAGGGGGGCTAGTATGCACCAGGTGCTGCCCTCCTGGTTACAGGGAGACTGGGGAACCAAGAGTGAGGGGAACCAGTTAGTGGGTGAGGGTTGAGGACTTACAATTTAGTGACACTTTAAATTTCATATTTAATAAAAAGCCATCTTTGGTTTTGGTCTTTGTGCTGTTAATTACTGTGAGGTATTGTGATCTCCCACCCTGAACGTGGATCCTGTGTGGACCTGCAGTGGATGGAGACACAGCCCTCATACCCCAGCCTTGGGACGGGGGGCAGGTTGCAGACGAGGAATGTCTCAACCCGGTCAAGGACCACGACCAAGAAGGCCCGGAGCTTAAGAGTGTAGCTCCACAGCTAATGGATCCCGGGGAGGATGCAGACGGAGCAGTGTACGCCACCTGTCCTCACCATCTGATATATTCAGAGGGAGTCCGGCTGCAAGAGGGGTACCGGCCCCGACACCCGACCTTGCTTCTCCATGTCCTGGTTGGTAAAGCCTGGTAGGCCCAGAGGATCCCATCGGGTATCGGAAGGAGCGGAGCTGCCACTCGTGCCCTTGTTCTGAGAGGAGTTCAGAGGGAGACCCGGCCTATCTACACACACAGACAGGAGAGGATACGGTCTGTAGTTCAGGAACACTCTGGTGCGGGGTCCCGATTGAATGCTGGACTTGCTCGGAGGTTGTCGGACCCCCATCCCTGGTGACTGCAGGACTCCGTGGGGATCAGGGAGTCGCCTTCCTTCTGCCATCTCTAATGTGAGTAAAGCCTTGGAAGTTCACCCCTATGGCCTCCGGACTGTTTATTCTGCGCTACACCGCGCGACGTGGCATCCGTTCTTCCTCCACTACTACCCCCTCCATCCTTCCTGTCCCTCTGCCCTGAGGCCTTGCTCCGCCTGTGGGGAGTAGTAATAACTCTGGCCGCCGTAACACTATGCCTCAGCGGACTGCAGCGGCGCTGGTGGCCTTCACCAGGTGCCACAGGTGGCGTAGTCGTAAATCAGCCACTCAACCCGGATAAGCCCACACCATCTCTTTTAATGTGACGGCCCTGAGCACGGGTCGGGTCCGGGCCACGGCTGCACCCCATCTCTCCATCACAGGACCCGACTCCGAGTCCCCCATCTCCCAGGGTAAAGAAAAGGGCTTTTTCGAGTAAGAGACGTCACGCTATCACTTGTGGGGGGTTTCTGCTGTTTTCGCATGTCAGGGGCTCTCCAAATGTGATATGGCATCCACTTTTTTCATATGGCATTTTGTTTTCATAATGGCATTACGGCATTCATTTTAATATGGTGATATGGCATTCAGTCTTTTTTGCGTTCAAAAAGTCGAAACGGTGCTCCTTCCCTTCCGAGCCCTGTCATGTGCCCAAACAATAGTTTTCCCCCACATATGGGGTATCAACATGCTCAGTAGAAATTACACAACAAATTTTGTGGTTCATTTTATCTTGTTACCCTTGTGAAAATAAAAAAATAGGGGCTATAGTAAAATTTTTGTGAAAAAAAGTAAAATGTTCATTTTTCTTTCCACATTGCTTTAGTTCCTTTTGGATATTTTCTGTCATAAAGGCCCCTCAAAGTCACTTCAAATGTGATGTGGTCCCTAAAAAAATGGTTTTGTAAATTTTGTTGGAAAAATTAGAAATCGCTGGTCAACTTTTAAACCTTCTAACTTCCTAACAAAAAAAATGTTTTAAAAATTGTGCTGATGTAAAGTAAACATATGAGAAATGTTATTTATTAACTATTTTGTGTGACATAACTCTCTGGAATTAAAAGTTTGAAAATTGCAAAATTATCAAAATTTTCACCAAATTGTCGTATCAAAATTGGTTACCACTATCATGAAGTACAATATGTCACTAAACACAATCTCAGAATCAGTGGGATCCATTGTAAAATAAGAAGAAAATAATAAAATCCTTATACTCACATGTCCTATGTGTCCCTAGCTGTAATTCTCTGACCGCTGACGCTGAGGAGCCGAGGAGAACTCAGGAGCGGTGTCCTGTCACTCAGTGAGCGCAGCTCCGGGGCCACTATCCGGGGAACACTTAGGACCATAGGCAGATTATAATGAGGGCAATCTGGGCTACCGCCCGGGGCCCCGGGGCTCCGGGGAGCCCCGGGGGGTCCATGGCCAAGCTTAAAGGATCCCTCACTTTACACACTTAACATCTTTTATCCATTGTTAAAAAGCGTCATAGATTTCAAGCTTTTTTCATAGTGTTTTTCACCCTTGAATTTGTTCCAGAAAATGAAGTATTGCTCCTGGAAAATTAATGTAATTACACATGTGTTGGTATAGATATGTTTATTTCATTTGTATGTAATGGAACAACACAAAAAAACAAACAAAAAAGGCAAATTGGACATAATTTCACACAAAACTCCCAAAATGGGCCAAACCAAAATGTTGGCACTTTTCCAAAGTTGTAGGTAAACAACTTTGTTTCAAGCATATGATGCTCATTCAAACTCACCTGTGGCAAGTAACAGGTTTGAGCAATATGAAATCATACCTGAAACCAGATAAAAAGGTGAGAAATTTACATATTCTTTGCATTGTATGACTGTGTGTGCCAAACTAAGCATGGAGAACACAAAGAGGAGAAGAGAACTGTCTGAGGAGTTGAGAACCAAAATTGTTGAAAAATATCAACAATCTCAAGGTTACAAATTAATCTCCAGAGATCTTGATGTTCCTTTGTCCATGGTGCGCAACATTATCAAGAAGTTTACAACCCATGGCACTGTAGCTAATCTCTCTGGATGTGGACAGCCGAGAAAAATTGATGAAAGGTTGCAACGCAGGATAGTCCAAATGGTGGATAAGCAACCCCAATCAAGTTCCAAAGATATTCAAGCTGTCCTGCATGCTCAGGGTGCATCAGTGTCAGCGTGAACTATATGTAGTCTTTTGAATGAAATGAATCACCATGGCAGGAGACCCAGGAGGACCCCACTGCTGACATAGATACATAAAAAAGCTAGACTACAATTTACCAATATGTGCGTGAGTAAGCCTAAATCCTTTTGGGAAATCATCTTGTGGACAGATGAAACCAAGATAGAGCTTTTTGGTGAAGCACATCATTCTACTGTTTACCAAAAATGGAATGAGGACTGCAAAGAAAAGAACACAGTACCTACAGTCATATATGGTGGAGGTTCAAAGATGTTTTGGGGTTGTTTTGTTGCCTCTGGCACTCATTGCTTTGACTGCGTGCAAAGCATCATGAAATCTGAAGATTCCCAAAGGATTTTGGGTCACAATGTAGTGTCTATTGTCAGAAAGCTGGGTTTGCGTCCTAGGTCATGGGACTTCGAGCAGGACAATTACCCCAAACATATTTCAAGAAGCACCAAGAAATGGATGGGAACAAAGTGCTGGAGAGTTCTGAGGTGGCAGCAATGAGTCCGGATCTAAATCCTTTTGAACACCTGTGGATTTAGATCCGGACTCATTGCTTAGTCCGGATCTAAATTGCTCTTAAAATTGCTCTTGGGAGGAGACACACTTCACATATGGGAGACCTGGGACAGTTTGCAAAAGAAGAGTGGTCTACATACTTTTATATATATATATATATATATATATATATATATATATATATATATATATATATATGTACAATACTTGACACCTAATGGGAGCCAAAGGCCAAAGAAGGGGGCATTGTCCTAAGTAGGGGCCACAGAGGGAGACATTATTTTAATTGGGGTCCAAGGAGGGGGACATTATTTTAAATGGGGGCCCCAAGAGGGGACATTATTGTAAATTTTGTCTAAAAAGGGGGGCATCATACCATGGGAGCAAAAGGGGAACATTATGATAAATGGTGGCCAAAGAAGGGGACTTTATTCTAAATGAGGACCAAAAAGAGAGACATTGTACTACAGGGGGCCAAAGAGAGTTATATATAATAATATTTTTTATTTAATTTCTATATTTAGTAGAGACATGTACAAACTGAATAAGACAATACAGATTATCACATAATTCATGACATACTAAGAGGAGTGAAGGCCCTGCTAACAAGCTTACAGTCTATGAAGATATAGGAGTGACACAAAAGATAAAAAGGTGCTTGTCATGTATGGTCCGGCCATGATTATTATAAACAGGGGAATTCAAATACCATTACATGAACCAGTCATCAGCCAGAATCTGTATAAGTACAGATACAAGGAGCTGTAGAGTGCATGGAGGCTGTGGATACAGATGAGTGAAGGGACCAGATTCTGGAGAAAATTAAGGAAGGGAGAACAGGGCATAGTTAGATTAACCATATTCTGTGGGATAGTGCATTCCAGAGAACTGCTGCAGCACAAGAGAAGTCCTGAAGATGGGGGTAGAAGGTTTTGATTACAGAGGATGCTAGTCTTAGGTAGATAGTTGATTTTACATTTCTGGATTCTGTAGATTTGTGATTTGTATTAAACAAAAAAAAAAAAACAACAACAATCCGAGGTGTCAGTATTCTTTAATGAGGACATAGCCCTCGTGGTTTGTAATTCCAGTGTGTGATGATTAAATAAATGTTGTGATTAAGGTGCAGTTACTGCAGTATATCACAGATCAATTAATCCACAGTCACACTAGCTATGTATACGGATGTCCCCCAGGCCGATACCCCAGCAGTTGTTTCGGGATGCCTTGGCTTCTGCTGCTTTAGAAGATGCAGGTCATCCTTGTACATTTATCTGTATAGAAATAAATGGTTCGAGGCATGGTCATTAATTTTCCACAAAGCACTCTGCTACTATGCAAGCCAAATAATTTGTCCCTTTTTCCTTTCTGTTAAATTTGGGAATTATACAATAGATAACAGTCACATATTATCCTGTATATGATATCTGACTTCTGTAATCACTGTATACCATATACCAGTCATATATTATCCTGTATACTGCAGGTGCTATACTATGTGTATAGACATCAGATGATATATAGACTCCTTCATCATATCCTATGAGCTTTATTTATTGTTGTGGAGTTCAATTGTTTCCCATGGTATTTAATGGGTATTTTTAGAAATTACTTTTGTTATGTTTTTATATTTATTTTTAATAAAGGCATTTTTTTATTGCTTCAGTTGTACGTTGTTATTGTGGCTACTAGAATGGGAGTAACACTCAATCAGGTCAAAGAAGTATAGATGCACAAGTTTGATAAAAAGATTTGGAACTTTTATTGAATTATTTAAAAGAAATTTATAAAACACACATAAAGGGGAAGTGAACCAATGAAGGTGCCTGCAGTGCTAGTAACAAGGGTAGTCAATCATTTATTCTGTTTAACAAGACTTACAAAAGGAGATCATATCAATGAACCCAGTGATAAATACATGAAGAATTAAATAAATAAATAAGTAAAAGGATCAGTATCCAAAATTCATTCATCTAGTAAGCATTAGTGGATAACAAGTACATACCTTAAAGTATCCAGCATAGATAAATGTAGTCAAAATGCCATGAAAGTATATATCTATAAATATGTCAATAGGTCATATAGAGAGAAGCCATAAAGCCCACAAGTGGTAGACAAGTGTCAATATAGGGCAAAGTCAATCATGGCCCACAAAATACAGATGGTATCACCAAGCATA
The DNA here is from genome assembly GCF_046119375.1 of Phyllobates terribilis. NCBI lineage: Eukaryota > Metazoa > Chordata > Amphibia > Anura > Dendrobatidae > Phyllobates > Phyllobates terribilis. Next base: position 436,626 of record NW_027363120.1, read on the forward strand.
GAGATAAACAGATGGAATCATCAGGCATAGAGATAAACAGAATGTAAATAAAGACAATACAACCTTTCAACTGCAGGTAAGGACAGCTGTATTGTCTTTATTTACATTCTGTTTATCTCTATGCCTGATGATTCCATCTGTTTATTTCTATGCTTGGTGATACCATCTGTATTTTGTGGGCCATGATTGACTTTGCCCTATATTGACACTTGTCTACCACTTGTGGGCTTTATGGCTTCTCTCTATATGACCTATTGACATATTTATAGATATATACTTTCATGGCATTTTGACTACATTTATCTATGCTGGATACTTTAAGGTATGTACTTGTTATCCACTAATGCTTACTAGATGAATGAATTTTGGATACTGATCCTTTTACTTATTTATTTATTTAATTCTTCATGTATTTATCACTGGGTTCATTGATATGATCTCCTTTTGTAAGTCTTGTTAAACAGAATAAATGATTGACTACCCTTGTTACTAGCACTGCAGGCACCTTCATTGGTTCACTTCCCCTTTATGTGTGTTTTATAAATTTCTTTTAAATAATTCAATAAAAGTTCCAAATCTTTTTATCAAACTTGTGCATCTATACTTCTTTGACCTGATTGAGTGTTTGTTGAATAGAAGTATTGTACCAAATAGGCTTTTTACTTTTTGGACTAATAGAATGGAAGTATTAGTAGGATATTTTGCAATTATTGGGCTTTTGTTTTGCAGTATATGACAACGCCCCCCTGAGGAAGCGATAGGTGAAACACGCATCAAGCTGTGGGTGGCTGCCCGATCTCCATCATTTCCACTTGATCACATTTGATTGATCTTTCTCATTGTGTACCTAGTGGGCACTTATGATTTTGGTTACTTAGTCCCACTTTGGTTTATGCCCACTATGGATAAAATGCACATTACTTCTGTTATACTATAACTGGGCTGCAATCCTCCTCCTCCTCCTAATCTTTGTGCAGTATCACTTCTAATTGTATATCTATATATTTTTATGCTCTAATAAAGATTGTTATTTTCCATGGATTTTGTATCGTTCACCTTATCCGCATTGTTATACATAGTGGGGAAATCTGTCTGTCTTAGGGGATATATACAGTAGACATTATCCATTATGGAGTGTATAGGATTGTAGTGTTATAGGATTGTATTTTGCAGTGTATAGTAATATAGGAATGAGGCTTCAGATTCAGGATTGGTTATTACTTTCTATGGACGTCACTGTATTGTACAGATCTGTAATACTATAGTGTGCAGGGGCCCTGATGCTTTTTAGTCTAATATATATATTTGTTAAAGTAATCAAATTATACAGATCACTACATTGCTGGAGCTACACAATACATCTCCGTATATTCAGAAGAAAACAGAAGAAACTTACAAAAGTCACCAACAATATAAATAATATAAATTACTACTTAAATAAAATAATCTATGACGATGTGTAATGTGAAGTGTAACCACCAGATCTGATGTTACTATGTAACCATTAGTGTCATTTACATTAGATACAAGGGGGCGGAGCTATTACCACTGACCCCTCCCCCAAATGTAGTGTCCCAGTCCTATATAAAGAGGCCTCTTCCATCTGCTCCTCACTTTTTACCTGTAGTCATACAGAAGCGAGGACCACCATGCAGGCCACTTACCTTCTCCTCCTCTGCTGCGTGACCCCCATATTTTCTGCACCTCGTAAGTCCAGTTCCTTTATCTATTGTCTGATTTCTTACAGCTTCTTAGTATATGTAATAGTTATATCATAATATCTTATGCTCTAGTGGTTTAATCCTGTAAGAATCTAAATCCAACATCAATGTCTTCAATTAATTAAACACTCAAATGCACAATGTTCCATTATATGTATCTATAGTCTGACTTCTTACTGCTTCTTATTATATGTAATATTTGTATGGTAATATCTTATGCTCTATTGTTGTAATCCTGTAAGAATATAAATTCAACATCAATGTGTTCATTTAATTCCACTATTAATTACAGACTCTTCTATGGGGAATCCCTGGATAGACCTTACTTTGGGCACAGCTTAGGCGGCATTATGTGTCTTTATGTGTGATAGCATTCTTGGACACACAAACCAGTTAGATATTTCTATCTGTTGATGAATCTTGCTACAAGAACGGCTTCTGCGATTGTCGCCCTCCACATAATGTAGATAGTTTACATTGTGTAACTTATTTTCCAATAATTCTATTGGTCATTACCATAGGTAATAGTAATAGTATATACAGTTATATGAAAAAGTTTGGGCACCCCTATTAATCTTAAGCTTATTGTTTTATAAAAATTGATGTTTTTGCAACAGCTATTTCAGTTTGATATATGTAATAACTGTTGGACACAGTAATGTTTCTGCCTTGAAATGAGGTTTATTGTACTAACAGAAAATGTGCAATCTGCATTCAAACAAAATTTGACAGGTGCATAAGTATGGGCACCTCACCAGAAAAGTGACATTAATATTTAGTAGATCCTCCTTTTGCAAAAATAACAGCTTCTAGTCGCTTCCTGTAGCTTTTAATGAGTTCCTGGATCCTGGATGAAGGTATTTTTGACCATTCCTCTTTACAAAACATTTCCAGTTCAGTTAAGTTTGATGGTCGCCGAGCATGGACAGCCCTCTTCAAATGATCCCACAGATGTTCAATGAACATGATGGAACCTCCACCAAATTTTACTGTGGGTAGCAAGTGTTTTTCTTGGAATGCTGTGTTTTTTTGCCGCCATGCATAACGCCTTTTTGTATGACCAAACAACTCAATCTTGGTTTCATCGGTCCACAGGACCTTCTTCCAAAAAGAAATTGGCTTCTCCAAATGTGCTTTTGCATACCTCAGCCGACTCTGTTTGTGGCGTGCTTGCAGAAACGGCTTCTTTCGCATCACTCTCCCATACAGCTTCTCCTTGTGCAAAGTGCGTTGTATAGTTGACCGATGCACAGTGACACCATCTGCAGCAAGTTGATGCTGCAGCTCTCTGGAGGTGGTCTGAGGATTGTCCTTGACTGATCTCACCATTCTTCTTCTCTGCCTTTCTGATGTTTTTCTTGGCCTTCCACTTCTGGCCTTAACAAGAACTGTCCCTGTGTTCTTCCATTTCCTTACTATGTTCCTCACAGTGGAAACTGACAGGTTAAATCTCAGAGCCTGCTTTTTGTATCCTTCCCCTGAACAACTATGTTGAATAATCTTTGTTTTCAGATCATTTGACAGTTGTTTTGAGGAGCCTATGATGCCACTCTTCAGAGGAGATTCAAACAGGAGAACAACTTGCAAGTGGCCACTTTAAGTAGCTTTTCTCATGATTGCATACACCTGGCTTTGAAGTTCAAAGCTCAATGAGGTTACAAAACCAAAAAAAGTGCTTTAGTAAGTCAGTAAAATGTAGGTAGGAGTATTTAAAACAAGAAAATGATAAGGGTGCCCATACTTATGCACCTGTCAAATTTTGTTTGAATGCAGATTGCACATTTTCTGTTAGTACAATAAACCTCATTTCAAGGCAGAAACATTACTGTGTCCAACAGTTATTACATATATCAAACTGAAATAGCAGTTGCAAAAACACAAATTTTTATAAAACATTAAGCTTAAGATTAATAGGGGTGCCCAAACTTTTTCATATAACTGTATTGTAATCGTAATAGTATATATTATAATATTTAGAGTATTCTAAACATAATTACTGTATATATTATAGTTTACTGCTAAGAACAAATGTAATAATTTAACAAGTAATTACAAATTTATAATGTGATATATATTAACTTGATGTTCATGTGCACACTATCTATGAAGTGGCATAAGGAACAAAATGGCTGAATTTTTGCATTTCTACCATGGTTGCACATACACCAATGTGATACATTTGCTGCAATTAGTGACATTTTTAAAGACTAGTAAATTCATGCCCTCTCTCTGATAATTTTAATAAATATCCCCAATTGAGCTGTTTTATAATCTAATTATTCCCACGTGAATAAACCCCAGCGCGTTGTGTTCCTTAACACACAAAGTTGCTCTTGGATACTAATCTGCTTGTTCTTTTGTAGTTTTAATATTTTTTTGCTGTTTAGTAACTAATTATGAAATTGATGGCTGCTAACTATTGAATTTTTTAGTTTTTGAAGGATCTGGATTAGGATCTGGCGAGGAATTTGTCACAATAATCGGTCAAGATGAAGGATCTGGCATTGTCATCACTCCAGAAGGATCTGGCTCTGTAATCGGTCAAGATCAGGGATCTGGCATTGTCATCACTCCAGAATAAGGATCTGGCTCTGTAATCGGTCAAGATGAAGGATCTGGCATTATCATCACTCCAGAAGAAGGATCTGGCGCTATAATCGGTCAAGATGAGGGATCTGGCATTGTGATCACTCCAGAAGAAGGATCTGGCGACATAATCGGTCAAGATGAAGGATCTGGCATTATCATCACTCCAGAAGAAGGATATGGCACAATAATCAGTCAAGATGAAGGATCTGGCATTGTCATCACTCCAGAAGAAGGATCTGGCGCAATAGTTGGTCAAGATGAAGGATCTGTCATTGTCATCACTACGAAGAAGGATCTGGTGCAACAATTGGTCAAGATGAAGGATCTGGCATAATCATCACTCCAGAAGAAGGATCTGGCACTATAATCGGTCAAGATGAAAGATCTGGTATTGTCATCCCTCCAGAAGAAGGATCTGGCACAAAATAATTGATCAAAATGAAGAATCTGGCATTTCAATCCCTCCAGAAGAAGGATCTGGCACACAATAATTGATCAAAATGAAGGATCTGGCATTTCAATCCCTCCAGAAGAAGGATCAGGCACTAGTTATTTCTCTAAAAAATAAACTGGTTGAAAATATATACTATTGGGAAACCAGATCACTTTTGGACATTAAGGAGATGCCCCATCACATGTTTGTTAGTGTGATTTCTTCTTTTAGGTGCTTATTTTATGAACTTAATTCCACAAAGCCGAAATAAGGCAAAGTAATCCAACCTGCACTGTATTCATGCATTTATCTTGTGCCTTGTATCCAGTTCACAGTTGAATATCAGTATCTTATATTTTTTTCAATAATAAAAATAACTTTTGCAACATATTTCACTTCATTTCATATGAATTCTATTAATATTACAATGAGAAAATTAATTTAAAAAACTCCATTTGATCTCTGTAAACCAGGGCCGGACTGGGACAAAAAAGCAGCCCTGCAAGACAAACCCCACCAGCCCACATACTGTAACACTCATTACCCCAGATCAGTAAATTTGGCTATACTTAGTCGTGCCCCTCATCACTCCCTTTAAGGAGTTATTTGATGAGCCACATGTGAATAGTGCAGCAGTGTGTATGATCCACCATAGCCCCACTAACATGGTGCTCTTCAGAGCTCTGGATCTCGGGATTATGGGGGTCTCAGTGGACGGACCCCCAGTGATTGGAAAGTTCTCAGGATAGGGGATACTTGGGATGTTTAAATTAGTTTTCCAATATTTATTCTTATTTTATCATAGGAATATTGAAAATAATAAACCAATATTAACCCAACCAAAGTCTAATGTTGCTTCACGACAACAGGACACAAAAAGTGGTACTGTGCAGTGTATATGTATATACAGGAAACAAGAAGTGGTACTGTGCAGTGTATATATACACGACAGGAGAAGTGGTACTGTGCAGTATATATATATACAGGAAAGGAGAAGTGGGACTGTGCAGTGTATATAAACAGGAGAAGTGGTACTGTGCAGTGTATATACACAGGACAGGAGAAGTGGTACTGTGCAGGAAAGGAGAAGTGATACTGTGCAGTGTATATATACAGGACAGGAGGAGTGGTGCTGTGCAGTGTATATATACAGGAAACAAGAAGTGGTACTGTGCAGTGTATATTTACACGACAGGAGAAGTGGTACTGTGCAGTATATATATATAGGAAAGGAGAAGTGGGACTGTGCAGTGTATATATACAGGAGAAGTGGTACTGTGCAGTGTATATACACAGGACAGGAGAAGTGGTACTGTGCAGTATATATATACAGGAAAGGAGAAGTGGTACTGTGCAGTGTATATATACAGGACAGGAGGAGTGGTGCTGTGCAGTGTATATATACAGGAAACAAGAAGTGGTACTGTGCAGTGTATATTTACACGACAGGAGAAGTGGTACTGTGCAGTATATATATACAGGACAGGAGAAGTGGGACTGTGCAGTGTATATATACAGGAGAAGTGGTACTGTGCAGTGTATATATACAGGAGAATTGGTACTGTGCAGTGTATATGTAGCGCCCCGAGGGTTCGGCCGCTACAGGGGTATTGCACCTCAGACCAGAGGTGTGATATTCCACTCCCGGGTAAGGATGGAGTATGGACCAGGGCTCAGTTAGCTGCATACAGCACACACACCCCATTTCCGAGGGACAGCTCAGCGGTGCTCCCACTAGACAGAAGTGCAGGCACGACCAACTATGTCCCTGTCTGGAGTGGGGAGGGGGGTGGAACACCCAGTGCTGTAGGGGCAGATAGGGGTTGGTTCCTGAGCGTAGATAGGAGCTCATTGGTTGCTGGTCCCCTGGGCTCATGGCTAGAGGGAGGAATAAAAGGTGGGCACCATCTTAGATCTAGGTTCTGTCCAGAGAAGAGAAGACAGGGAGTAGAGGCTCTGTAGGAGCTCTACTCCAGAGTGGGCCTAGTGAGAGGCCGAGAAGGAGAGTGGAGAGAGAGAGAGAGGAGGTGAAGTGGAGCTGAGATTACGTCTCATCCCAGCTCCATGAGAAAGGAACAGAAAAGGAGAAGAAGAGAGAGAGAAACAGAAGGGCTCAGGAACAAGAAGGTGGAAGGGACCCTAAGAACCCACGAGAATCCAGGGTGCAGGGTCAGGCAGATTAAGGGTACCAGATCCCAAGTTGGTGGAGGAGAAACAACCCTCAGCCAAAGACCGGAGGTCGTGATCATTTATTGGTGCGACACCTCATCAAACCTGCTAGGAAGGCACCATATAGGACAGCGGAGGACGGGGCCCACGTTTAACCGCACAAGTCCGCGGTAGCTGGACAAAAGTGGGTCACTGGTGAGGCAGGCCAGAGAAAGGACAAAAGGGGGTCTTGAGCCATACTCCTGAGCTGTCTGGGGGTTGACCGAGCCCCTCACCTGGTGGACGCAGCACGGCTCGGGCAGTCATTCCCCGCAGAAGTGACTTGGATATTAATCGTGAGTAAAGACCCTGGACTGCAGTACGTTGTCTGTGTGCTTTTTCACTCCTCCGGCATTACCGGTACTGGGACTCTCACCACCATCACTCCCACCATCCACTGCACTGCCCTGGGGCCGCACTCTTCCCGTGGGGAGTCACACCATCCCAGCTGCATACATCATCGGCCCCAGCGGTCTGCCCTGCAGCGGCGGTTCCTAATAACCGCAATCCACGGGTGGCGTAGTCGGACATTATCTAAAACATCTAAAAGACTGCCACTGGTCTGACCACCCTGAGCCACGGGACCGGGTCGCCACTACTACCCTCATCGTCTCCCTATTGCCCGGTTCTGAGTGCCCCACGGCCCAGGGGGCGAGTCATATATACACAGGACAGGAGAAGTGGTACTGTGCAGTATACAGTATATACAGGAAAGGAGAAATGGGACTGTGCAGTGTATATATACAGGACTGTGTATATATATAGTGTATATGTACAGTGTATATATACAGGACTGTATTCAGGACTGTATATATACAGTCTATATATACTGTATATATACAGGTATATATACAGGACTGTATATATACAGGACTGTATATAAACTGTATATATGTATATATACAGGTACTGTGCAGTGTATATACTGTATACAGGAGAATTGGTACTTTGCAGTGTATATATACAGTACACAGGACAGGAGGAGTGGTGCTGAGAGTAGAACCTGCCTCCTGAGCTCAAGCACTTCCAGGAGGAGGGTCGTCGTCTGCCTCTCTTCTCCCTAGGGAGAGGCAGGCCTACTGGGAGGCCGGCATGGCTTCCAAGCCTCCTATCCCCCGGTCTATGCCGGCGGGGGAGAAGGAGCCTCAACAACCGGCCCAGAAGGGAGTGAGGAGATCGGGAAGGGTGAGGTACATCCACCTACTCCAACCCCGAGACTGTTCACCGCCCGCCCAGAGAGGGAGACCGGGGCACCCCAGGCCCCAGGAACAAGAGCCCAGCAAGATCCTGGGGGGAGATGAGCTCTTGCGAGTCCACAAGTTCCTTCTCCTCCCAAGTGGTCGCCACGTTGCGAGAGTACGAGGACGCCGGCAAAGCACTAACCCAGCTGAAAGAGGAGCTGAGGGAGGCCTGGGTCCTGAACACCCGGGCGTCCAACAAGGAAAGACCCGCGACCTCCCAGAGGTTTAAAGCCCTCAGAGACGAGGTGGTCAGGTTAGTGCTCCTCCGGGAGGGGATTGAGAAAAGCGCAGGTCCCTTCCTGGAAAGGTTTAAGAACCAGCGGTGGTTCTCAGAAATGAAGGGGTTAAACACCTCAGGAGAACCGCCAACCGGCGTCCTTAGTGAAGAGGAGGAGGAGGATGAAGAGGTGACTGGAGTTTCAGTTGCTGGAGCCAGTGAGGGGCAGAGCCGGAGCCCAAGTGGTCTCCCTGCAGGGCAGAGGACTCCGACAGCAGAGGCTGGAGTGTTGGGGGAGGAGGAGGAAGGAGGATTGCTGAGGGAGATCCGACTGCTGGAGTTTCCAGTGGACCTGACGCGGTTTTCCTTCGGTGAGAACAAACCAGTGGAGGAGACCAAGAGGAGGAAGAGGAAGACCGGAGGAGCCGCACAGGAGGTGGTGAGTTACAAGTATGTACCAATGTCTGATGTTGTGCCTGCCACCTTCTGTTTAAACCCCACCAAACCTAAAGACACGGGCTCTGCAGTGGGCTTGAGGCAGAGGCAAGGTGGGGAGAGGAGAAGGATGTCCGGCGATTCTGCCATCTGTGCAGGGAACAGTGCAGAGGGCGAGGCTGTGGAGGTACTCACAGCGCCGGACATAGGAAGTTCTGTGGAGTTTCCCTCCCTGCCCTCTGCGGCTAAGCCAGTTATCACCGGGGCTGGGGGGGCCGGGAGGGATGTGAAAAACACATCTGCGAGGAACACTGGGCACACTGCTGCGACAGGGGGGCAGTGTGCCCCAGCGCCCAAAAAGGACACTAAGACCCCAAAGTCTGTGGGTGCAGGGCGGGCAGCGGTGCCCAACAAACAGTCTGCCCAGCACAAGGACCAAAATGCTGCAGTAGGGGGGCAGGGCGCTCCAGGAGACGACCTGCAGAAAGCCAGCAGCAACCAAAGGGAAAAGGGTGTGGTGCTGCAGGGAAAGGAGTCTCTGGAAGTGCTCCCCTCCCCCGGCCCAGCAGGTGTGAGTGCAGAGACACCAGACACAAGGGAGGAAGGAATGGAGGTGACTGTGGAAGGTGCAGAGAACAGCAGAGGTAATGGGGTGACAAGTAAAGGGAATGGAAGTAGTGGTGTAGTGAATGATGGGAGTAATGGTGGAGCAGATGGTGGGAGTAGTGGTGGAGTGAATGGTGGGAGTAGTGGGAATGGTGGGAGTAGTGGTGTAGCAAATGGTGGGGGTAGTGGTGGAATGAATGCTGGGAGTAGTGGGAATGGTGGGAGTAGTGGTGTAGCAAATGGTGGGGGTAGTGGTGGAATGAATGGTGGGAGTAGTGATGCAGCAAATGGTGGGAGAAGTGGAGTGAATGATGGGAGTAATGGTCCTGCGAATGGTGGGAGTAGTAGTGAAGTGAATGGTGGGAGCAGCACTGGTGTTGGTGGGGGGAAAGTAGGTGCTGGTCCCGCTGCCCCCCCCAGCATTGGCGGGGGCTTCAGCCCAAAGCTATTCAGGAGCTGTCAGTGCTGGGGGTAGTAGTGCGCCCTCGTCTGGTGGCCCTGGGGATGGTGACTTGCAACAGCAGCTCCTGGACGCCCTGAGGAGAGGGGAGAGCTCCATCACTATAGAGGGGAGGGAGGTTGATCTGTCTTTCTGGATAGAGAGACATGGTCTTTCAGCCTTCCGAGATAGAGGGGCAGAGACTGTCTGGTCTCTGTCGACAACGGGGCAGAGGAGTAACCATAGGAACGTGGTCCGTCTCCAGTGGGTAAGCAAGGATGCCTGTCCTGATAGGTGGAAGGTGGTTGAGCTCCTGCTGGGGATGGGCTTTGCGGCATATGACATCTTTGCCTTGATCCATCCCTACGGGACCTCCTACTTCGATGTCAGCTTCGTGAGACCGGAGGGCCTTGAGCTTTTCTGGTCTCGCCATGAGCTGGCTCAGAGTCGCCCCGAATGGCATGGTCTCTTTCCCCTGGCAATAACCCGCCAAGATTCAGTCAGGAAAGTGACCGTTTTGACTAGTAACGAGTCGCTTTCCTGTATGGACATTACGACCTGGGTGAGTCGATACGGAGAGGTCACCAATATTCCCGAAAAGAATCTGAATGGCCATAGTATCTGGTCAGGAGCCTGGACCTTCATGGTGAGATTGAAGGTTTTGGGAAACACTATTACCCATATCCCCTCCTCAACCTTTTTGGGGAGGGATAGGATCTTGATTTTCTACCGGGGGCAGCCTAAGGTCTGTCACAGGTGCGGTAGCCCCACACACTTCAGTGCGCAGTGTACCACCCAGAAATGCGCACTGTGTGGGGACCTTGGTCATCTTGCTGCTGCCTGTCGCAGGATTAGGTGTAACTTGTGTGGTGACCTCGGTCACCCGTTCAGTCGCTCTCCACGTTCCTTCACCAATGCTGTCCTGAAAGCGGCGAGTGCGGGACAGGCGAAAGCCAGGACTAATCTTGCCGGTGAAGGGACCAGTAGAGGCGGGGAGGCAGGGAACCGGTGAGGAGCAAGCTGCCGCCATCCACCATCAGGCGGCAGGAGCAGCGCCGTGGGGACAGGGGGCAGGGAATAATGTCCCTAAACTCTGACCCAGGTACTTCACTTGCAGCTGAGGATCCTAAAGACAGTGAATTGAGCGAGGAGGTCAAGAGACTTGAAAGGGAAGAGCGAGAGGACGCCACGTCTTCCCAGGAACCCTCTTCTGGTGACAGTCTAGATGAGGGAGAGGGGGAGTGGTCACAGAAAAAGAAAAAGGGTAACAGGAAAACGGCCAGAGGTAGGAGGGGGACCAGGTCTCGAGCTGCCTCTTTGGAGTGCGACCCCTCTGACTCTCTGGCCGTGATCCAAGCGCCATTGGAGGGTTCAGCCGCCCCCCCTCTGGTGGATCTCTCCAACCGGTTCGGGGCTCTCCAGGACCTCCCTCTGCAGGGGGGAAATGGGGACCCGGGGCCGGAGGTTGCGGACAAGGTGGTTGGGGCTCAGTAGATGGCTGGGTCTTCCTCTCGGGGGCAAATACAAAGCCCTCTGGGGGGACGACTAACCCAGGACCACCAGACGGGGGCAAGAATGTATGTAAGGAGAGAATGGACGAGTCTGTTTGTCTTAAGCGCACTAAAAACCCGTCATTATCGGAGGAAGAGGTTGGGACTGTCAGTGGTGGGAAGAAAAAGGCTATCTAATTCAACCATTCATGATGGCGGCACCCACCCCGTTGACGTTGGCAACTATTAATGTTTGCAGCATAAAGTCAGATGCGGCAAGGTACACGGCCTTTCATTTTCTCGGCCAACTTGACGCCGACATTTTATTTTTGCAGGAGACCAGGTTGACCGATATATCAACCTTGCATAAAGCAAGGCGGGAGTGGAGGCATGGGCCCTCCTACTGGTCTCTTGCGGCCGAGCCGTATAGCGGGGTGGCGGTCCTTTTTAAGACCGCAGCGGTTGAATGCAGACGAGTGATCGAATTAGAAATGGGGAGATGCTTGATCCTAGATGTCTCCATGGGGGGACAAGAGCTTCGGCTCATTAACATCTATGGTCCCCAGTCCAAGTGGGACCGCAAATGTCTCTTCCTGAAGATCAAACCTTTTTTATTTTCGAGTCGGCAGGTGGTCTTCGGAGGGGATTTCAACAATGTCACGAGATCCTGTGATAGAGGAGGTTCCGGAGACCGGCTGTCTTATGACTGGGTCGCGTTAAACAGGATAGTGAGTGAGGCTCGCCTGGTGGATGTCCACATCCGGCACAACCCGGGCAACACGGGATTCACCTTTTCTAGAGGTAGTCAGTGCAGGTCTAGGCTAGACAGGTTTTATTTGAAGGAGGAGGCCGTCTCTTCACCGTTGTCGGTTGTGAAGGTGGAGTTCTCCGATCACTGTTTGATTATGTTTTCTCTGAACGTTACAGAGACTCCTCGGATGGGAAGAGGTTATTGGAAGCTGAATTCGTCACTCCTTGAGGAAGAAGCTGTAAGACGTTCTTTTGAGGAATTATTTCAGAGCCAGGTACCATTGCTGGGCCTAAGTAACACTAAGTCAGAGTGGTGGGAGATGTTCAAAAATCGGGTGGCGAGATTCTTCCGGCAGCTCTCGAACTTCAGAAGCCTGAACAGGGATCGCCTGTATCAGAGCCTGAGGAGGAAACTCGAGCATCTTGTCTTGACTGGAGGTAGCCGCGAGGAGATCTCCAGAGTGAAGTCCTTGCTGAAGAGGTGTCAGTACGATAGGCACGCATCTATGGTTTTCGAGAGGGACTACGGGAAGTACTGCTCGCCCGACCCTTACAGAAACTGTAAGATGTCAGTGAATAGTAAGATAGTGACGGGGCTGGTGGACAGTACGGGGTCCCTGAGAAGGTCCAGGTCAGTGATCTTGGAGGTCGTCAGTTCCTACTACTCGCACCTCTTGGGAAAGAGGGAGCTTGATCGTGACGGGATGTCGGCTTTCCTGACTGAATCTGTTCCTGAGCCAGGGGCTGACCTCTCGCTGGGCGATTTGGCAGAAGCGATCAAAGAAGAGGAAGTGAGACTGGCGATCGATGGGCTTAGGCCCAAAAAGTCGCCAGGTCCGGATGGCTTAACATCCGAGTTCTTTAGGACCTTTAGGGACTCTTTGGTCCCCCTCTTGACTCAGGTGCTTAACGAGTGTCTCTCCTCGGGCACTCTGCCGAGATCGTTAAGGAGGTCAGCTTTGATCATTTTGTCAAAGGGTAAGGATCCGTCACGCATTGAGAACTGGCGTCCCATAGCACTTCTCAATGTGGACAGGAAGATTTTGGCTAAGATACTTTTCAACAGGCTGGTGAAGTTTGCACCCCGGCTCCTTTCGGAGGTTCAGCACTGTTGCGTTCCTGGCCGTAGCACTTTTAGTGCTGTTCTAGGTGTCCGAGAGGCCGTGGAGCAAGGCAGGGCGGGCCTCTGGAAGGGGTTCTTGCTGACCTTGGATCAGGCAAAAGCCTTTGATCGGGTTAACCACGAGTACCTCTGGTCCACTCTTTTGAGGTATGGTCTGCCTGGAGGGTTTGTGGACAGGCTTAAGACCTTATATGCAGGGGCTGAGACTTTCCCTCTGGTGAATGGGTGGATTGGACGACCTTTCGGGGTAGGATCCGGTGTCCGTCAGGGCTGTCCTCTTAGCCCTTTGCTTTACGCGTTTGCAATCGATCCCTTCCTCAGAAGGATCGATTGTGGACCGTTGGCGGGGGTGCGGATGGGCGGGGCGGCACCGGAGGCTATCCTGAGGGTGGTGGCCTACGCGGACGATGTCACCGTATTTGTTTCTTCGCAAGGGGAGGCAGCGAGTGGAGCGCTACTCGGAGCATCCGGGTCCAAGGTCAACCAGGATAAGTGTGAGAGTCTCTGGCTGGGAGGCGGAGATCCCGGGTTTGATCTTCCGGACACCCTCCCCGAACCCCAAGAACATGCCAAAGTCCTGGGCATCGAATTCGGCCAGGGTGATTACTCCACGAAAAACTGGGAAGGCAGAATCAAAGGTGTCGCCCAAAGAGTGGACCAATGGAGGGGATGTTCTTTGACCCTGAGGGAAAGGGTTGGCCTGTGCAAAGCTTTCCTGCTCCCCTTGCTAATCTACCTGGGCAGCGTCTGTGTCTTGCCAGAGCCTCTCTGGACACGGGTCTACAGTCTGTTCTTCCAGATGTTATGGGGTAATAGACTGAACCTAGTCAAGCGGGAGGTCACTTACCACACGAGGAGACTAGGGGGTTTGAATATGGTGAACCCCGTGGTGTTCCTAGTGAACACCTTCTTGAAAGTGAACGTGTCAAACCTCTGGAAAGAGAGGGCTCCTCCGTGGGTATTCTCCTGCAAGGGATGGTTTCAGCCTTTCTTCCAGGAATGGGAGACAGGGGGAAGATTGAAGGATCTTCGCACACCACACGGGCATCTCCCGGCTTATGTTACCCCGGTTCTGAAAATAATCCGCCGGTGGGGTCTGGGAATGTGGGAGGTGAGGTCCCTCCCGAGGAAACTCCTCGATATGAGGGTCTTGGTTTCTCATTTTCAGAGTCCATTGGCCCTCAAAGACTGCCCAAGTCGGGATCTGGAGGTTGGGTTGAGTTTGTTAAATTCTAGCAGGATCCCCGAGAAGTACTGGGACTTGACTTGGCGCTGCTTCCATGGTAAGCTGTATGTGAGGGACAATTTGAAGTACAGGAGCTCCGAGGACAGGAATTGCCCCCGTGAGGCTTGTGCTAACGTGCTGGAAAGCATGGAGCACTTCCTGCTTCATTGTCCCTTTAATACAGAGGTGTACAACAGGGTGGGGACTTCCATTGGTTGGCTGCGGCTGGCTACTCTGTCCTACCCCGGGTGGGCCTATGGAGCGTTCGGAGACCTTGGGAGAAGGGACCGAGACACTTTATTCATAGTCAGCGCAGTGGTCAGGTATTTCACGTGGAACGCACGAGTTTTAGTTTCGACGCAGAGTAAAATCCTCCATGTAGATGAAGTCTGTAGGAACATCCTAGGTGACCTGGTGAAGGTACATTCTCTGGAGTATGAAAGACTGGGTGCCCGGAGGGCGGCCCGTCTCTGGAGGGGCTTTTCCTTCAGGGTGCCTTAGTCCGGTAGTACTCCTATATCCTGGTGGTGGGCTGATGTCTTTCCACCCTAGATTTTTGTTTTGTATTTCTGTCTCCTGAATAGAAGGTTTGCCGGCATCGAACTTGAGCCTTGGATGGTGAGTGTGTAGGTTGTGTTCTGTATATATTGTATATAATGTATAATAGGGGGTTTTAGTTAGGTTGGGTGGGGGATTTGGGGAAGTTCTTCATCAGCGGTGATAAGAGGACTGATCTGGCCTGGTCCAGGCCCCACCTGGGGAAAAACTTTGGGGTCTGATCCTAGCTCGGAGTAATCCTGAACTTTGTGGCCAGAGCTGGATCAGGGGTGGCGGGATAGTTAGTGTAGGTGTGTGTTTTATATATATATTAAAAAATTACAAAAAAAATATTAAAAAAAAAATACAAAAAAAAAAAAATATACAAAACAAAAAAAGGTTTAAAATTGTTCATGTCACTATTGTATATATTGTTATTTTTGGTTTTCTGTGGTGTGAATGAGGTGCGGTAAGGGTGTGACTGTAAGGTCAGGCAGTGGGACCAGTAGGTTAGTGTTAGTTTCCGGTTGTATATACGTTATATTAGGTTTAGCGTTTTATTGTATATAATCTTGTATATAGGACGGTGTTTTATGTGTATATAGGACAGTGTGAGCGTTGTGTGGGATTGTATATAGTAGTATGAATGAAGCTGGGCTGGAGGTTTTATAGGTTTTATAATATTTATTTCTTGTATATGTACCGTATATATTCCTGGGGGGATTTATTTTGTTTCTATTTTCTGTGATTTGTCGTCTTGTTTTGTTCATATGTTTGGTGTCCTGTAATGTATTATTGTTCTGTCATGTACTGTACTTATTCTATCAATAAAAAAAAGACCTGCAGTGTATATATACAGGACAGGAGAAGTGGTGCTGTGCAGTGTATATGCACAGGACAGGAGGAGTGGTACTGTGCAGTGTATATATACAGGACAGGAGGAGTGGTGCTGTGCAGTGTATATATACAGGACAGGAGGAGTGGTGCTGTGCAGTGTATATATACAGGACAGGAGGAGTGGTGCTGTGCTGTGTATATATACAGGACAGGAGGAGTGGTACTGTGCAGTGTATATATACAGGACAGGAGGAGTGGTACTGTGCAGTGTATATATACAGGACAGGAGGAGTGGTGCTGTGCAGTGTATATATACAGGACAGGAGGAGTGGTGCTGTGCAGTGTATATGCACAGGACAGGAGGAGTGGTACTGTGCAGTGTATATATACAGGACAGGAGGAGTGGTGCTGTGCAGTGTATATATACAGGACAGGAGGAGTGGTGCTGTGCAGTGTATATATACAGGACAGGAGGAGTGGTGCTGTGCAGTGTATATATACAGGACAGGAGGAGTGGTGCTGTGCAGTGTATATATACAGGACAGGAGGAGTGGTGCTGTGCTGTGTATATGCACAGGACAGGAGGAGTGGTACTGTGCAGTGTATATATACAGGACAGGAGAAGTGGTGCTGTGCAGTGTATATGCACAGGACAGGAGGAGTGGTGCTGTGCAGTGTATATATACAGGACAGGAGGAGTGGTGCTGTGCAGTGTATATATACAGGACAGGAGGAGTGGTGCTGTGCAGTGTATATATACAGGACAGGAGGAGTGGTGCTGTGCAGTGTATATATACAGGACAGGAGGAGTGGTGCTGTGCAGTGTATATATACAGGACAGGAGGAGTGGTGCTGTGCAGTGTATATATACAGGACAGGAGGAGTGGTGCTGTGCTGTGTATATATACAGGACAGGAGGAGTGGTGCTGTGCAGTGTATATATACAGGACAGGAGGAGTGGTGCTGTGCAGTGTATATATACAGGACAGGAGGAGTGGTACTGTGCACTGTATATATACAGGACAGGAGGAGTGGTGCTGTGCAGTGTATATATACAGGACAGGAGAAGTGGTGCTGTGCAGTGTATATATACAGGACAGGAGGAGTGGTGCTGTGCAGTGTATATATACAGGACAGGAGGAGTGGTACTGTGCAGTGTATATATACAGGACAGGAGGAGTGGTACTGTGCATTGTATATATACAGGACAGGAGGAGTGGTACTGTGCAGTGTATATATACAGGACAGGAGGAGTGGTGCTGTGCAGTGTATATATACAGGACAGGAGGAGTGGTGCTGTGCAGTGTATATATACAGGACAGGAGGAGTGGTGCTGTGCAGTGTATATATACAGGACAGGAGGAGTGGTGCTGTGCAGTGTATATATACAGGACAGGAGGAGTGGTACTGTGCAGTGTATATATACAGGACAGGAGGAGTGGTACTGTGCTGTGTATATATACAGGACAGGAGGAGTGGTGCTGTGCAGTGTATATATACAGGACAGGAGGAGTGGTGCTGTGCAGTGTATATATACAGGACAGGAGGAGTGGTGCTGTGCAGTGTATATATACAGGACAGGAGGAGTGGTGCTGTGCAGTGTATATATACAGGACAGGAGGAGTGGTGCTGTGCAGTGTATATATACAGGACAGGAGGAGTGGTGCTGTGCAGTGTATATATACAGGACAGGAGGAGTGGTGCTGTGCAGTGTATATATACAGGACAGGAGGAGTGGTACTGTGCAGTGTATATATACAGGACAGGAGGAGTGGTGCTGTGCAGTGTATATATACAGGACAGGAGGAGTGGTGCTGTGCAGTGTATATATACAGGACAGGAGGAGTGGTGCTGTGCACTGTATATATACAGGACAGGAGGAGTGGTACTGTGCAGTGTATATGTACAGGACAGGAGGAGTGGTACTGTGCAGTGTATATATACAGGACAGGAGGAGTGGTTCTGTGCAGTGTATATATACAGGACAGGAGAAGTGGTACTGTGCAGTGTATATATACAGGACAGGAGAAATGGTGCTGTGCAGTGTATATATACAGGACAGGAGGAGTGGTGCTGTGCAGTGTATATATACAGGACAGGAGGAGTGGTGCTGTGCAGTGTATATATACAGGACAGGAGGAGTGGTGCTGTGCAGTGTATATATACAGGACAGGAGGAGTGGTGCTGTGCAGTGTATATATAGAGGACAGGAGGAGTAGTACTGTGCAGTGTATATATACATGACAGGAGGAGTGGTGCTGTGCAGTGTATATATACAGGACAGGAGGAGCGATACTGTGCAGTGTATATGTACAGGACAGGAGGAGTGGTACTGTGCAGTGTATATATACAGGACAGGAGGAGTGGTGCTGTGCAGTGTATATATACAGGACAGGAGGAGTGGTGCTGTGCAGTGTATATATACAGGACAGGAGGAGTGGTACTGTGCATTGTATATATACAGGACATGAGAAGTGGTACTGTGCATTGTATATATACAGGACAGGAGAAGTGGTACTGTGCAGTGTATATATACATGACAGGAGGAGTGGTGCTGTGCAGTGTATATATACAGGACAGGAGGAGCGGTACTGTGCAGTGTATATATAGAGGACAGGAGGAGTAGTACTGTGCAGTGTATATATACAGGACAGAAGGAATGGTACTGTGCAGTGTATATATACAGGACAGGAGGAGTGGTGCTGTGCAGTGTATATATACAGGACAGGAGGAGCGGTACTGTGCAGTGTATATATAGAGGACAGGAGGAGTAGTACTGTGCAGTGTATATATACAGGACAGGAGGAATGGTACTGTGCAGTGTATATATACAGGACAGGAGGAGTGGTGCTGTGCTGTGTATATATACAGGACAGGAGGAGTGGTACTGTGCAGTGTATATGTACAGGACAGGAGGAGTGGTACTGTGCAGTGTATATATACAGGACAGGAGGAGTGGTGCTGTGCAGTGTATATATACAGGACAGGAGGAGTGGTACTGTGCAGTGTATATATACAGGACAGGAGGAGTGGTGCTGTGCAGTGTATATATACAGGACAGGAGGAGTGGTGCTGTGCAGTGTATATATAGAGGACAGGAGAAGTGGTACTGTGCAGTGTATATGTACAGGACAGGAGGAGTGGTACTGTGCAGTGTATATATACAGGACAGGAGGAGTGGTACTGTGCAGTGTATATGTACAGGACAGGAGGAGTGGTACTGTGCAGTGTATATATACAGGACAGGAGGAGTGGTGCTGTGCAGTGTATATATACAGGACAGGAGGAGTGGTACTGTGCAGTGTATATATACAGGACAGGAGGAGTGGTACTGTGCATTGTATATATACAGGACAGGATGAGTGGTACTGTGCATTGTATATATACATTTGTACCCTGCAGATGCCAGCCTCTATGACGACAATTCAGTTCCATAACAGAACATGAATCCGAAACATAACCACATGGGCTAATAAAGAAGAGTCCTCCATTTTTTTGACAATTAATCAGATTGTTGAGATATATATATTATTATATTATGCGTGTATGTATGTACACACACACGCAAACATAATAAGAGCAGATACTGAGAATGACACCATGTATACAGGGCAGGGGAAGTATACACATCATACACAGCTCCACAATATATTCTACAATCAATTATATACCCAGCTCCACACTATATACTGTGCAAAAGAATATAGAGTGGAGCTGTTTATATACTATATATATTATATAGTGTAGGGATGTGCCTGTGTATATAGTGTGGATTCCAAACTATATACTACACTATGTACACAGCACCATACTATATAAACATCTCTACACTATACAGTACAGACCAAAAGTTTGGACACACCTCATTTAAAGATTTTTCTGTATTTTCATGACTATGAAAATTGTACATTCACACTGAAGGCATCAAAACTATGAACTAACACATGTGGAATTATATACTTAACAAAAAAGTGTGAACAACTAAAAACATGTATTATATTCTATGTTCTTCAAAGTAGCCACCTTTAGCTTTGATGACTGCTTTGCACACTCTTGGCATTCTCTTGATGAGCTTCAAGAGGAAGTCACCGGAAATGGTCTTCCAACAATCTTGAAGGAGTTCCCAGAGATGCTTAGCACTTGTTGGCCCTTTTGCCTTCACTCTGCGGTCCAGCTCACCCCAAACCATCTCGATTGGGTTCAGGTCTGGTGACTGTGGAGGCCAGGTCATCTGGCGTAGCACCCCATCACTCTCCTTCTTGGTCAAATAGCCCTTACACAGCCTGGAGGTGTGTTTGGGGTCATTGCCCTGTTGAAAAATAAATGATGGTCCAACTAAACGCAAACCGGATGGAATAGCATGCCGCTGCAAGATGCTGTGGTAGCCATGCTGGTTCAGTATGCCTTCAATTTTGAATAAATCCCCAACAGTGTCACCAGCAAAGCACCCCCACACCATCACACCTCCTCCTCCATGCTTCACGGTGGGAACCAGGCATGTAGAGTCCATCCGTTCACCTATTCTGCGTCGCACAAAGACACGGTGGTTGGAACCAAAGATCTCAAATTTGGACTCATCAGACCAAAGCACATATTTCCACTGGTCTAATGTCCATTCCTTGTGTTCTTTAGCCCAAACAAGTCTATTCTGCTTGTTGCCTGTCCTTAGCAGTGGTTTCCTAGCAGCTATTTTACCATGAAGGCCTGCTGCACAAAGTCTCCTCTTAACAGTTGTTGAAGAGATGTGTCTGCTGCTAGAACTCTGTGTGGCATTGAACTGGTCTCTAATCTGAGCTGCTGTTAACCTGCGATTTCTGAGGCTGGTGACTCGGATAAACTTATCCTCAGAAGCAGAGGTGACTCTTGGTCTTCCTTTCCTGGGGCGGTCCTCATATGAACCAGTTTCTTTGTAGCGCTTGATGTTTTTTGCAACTGCACTTGGGGACACTTTCAAAGTTTTCCCAATTTTTCGGACTGACTGACCTTCATTTCTTAAAGTAATGATGGCCACTCGTTTTTCTTTACTTAGCTGCTTTTTTCTTGCCATAATACAAATTCTAACAGTCTATTCAGTAGGACTATCAGCTGTGTATCTGACTTGCCCCCTGGGCCGTGGGGCACTCGGATCCGGGCAATAGGGGGAACGATGGGAGTAGTAGTGGCAACCCGGTTCCGTGGCTCAGGGTGGTCAGGCCAGTGGTAGTCCGTTATGTGTTGTTGATTATGTCCGACTACGCCACCCGTGGATTTGCGGTCATTAGGAACCGCCGCTGCAAGGCAGACCGCTGGGGCTGATGATGTGTGCAGCTGGGATGGTGTGACTCCCCACGGGAAGAGTGCGGCCCAGGGCAGTGTAGTGGATGGTGGGAGTGATGGTGGTGAGAGTCCCAGTACTGGTAGTGCTGGAGGCGCGAAGGAGCACACAGACAATTGGTTGCAGTCCAGGGTCTTTACTGAAACAGGTAAACTGACTCATAAACAGTCCCAGCTAGGAGGGGACCTGGATGTCTGAGAGCAACGGGGAAATTGGCCCTGGTCAGGGTGAGGGTGTAGGCCTACCGTGCTTTCTGCGCTCCTTCTGGCTATCTCCTCGTTATAGGGTAACAGCCCACGTTTCCGAGCTTTCCGTGTATTATCACCTGTTTGGCCTGCGACGTGGGTTCCTTTCTGCTCCCAGCCTTGTACGGCTTTACTGGTCCCTTCGGTTGTGGCAGGGCCTCCAGGCTTCTTAGGCCAAGGAATATACAGTCCCTTGCGGACTGGTTATCTGCTGGAGGATGTAGAATCCTCCCAGCCTCAGACACCAAAGTCTGGTAAAGTAAGTCTTTTATCTGCCAAGACAGGCTCTCTTCGCCTCTTGTCTCTGGCTTGTGGCTCTCCTCCTGCCACACTTCCTCTTAGGTGCAATACAACTTTCTGTCCCTGCTCTGCTCTGGGACAAGTCTCAGTGCTGAGACAGGCCATCCAGTTCTCTCTAACCCTGCCCCCAGTAACAGCTTTTATAGGGGCAGCCTGCTCCCCCTACTGGCCTGAGACAGGAGGTACTGCATGCTAATGTTCCCCTGACTAAAGAACCTCCCCCTTGCTCTCAGACACAGCTTTAATTACACTTGTGGCATCCAGGCCAGGGTGACACATATCCACCAGACTTCTGCACAACACAACTGATGGTCCCAATCCCATTTATAAGGCAAGAAATCCCACTTATTAAACCTGACAGGGCACACCTGTGAAGTGAAAACCATTTCCGGTGACTACCTCTTGAAGCTCATCAAGAGAATGCCAAGAGTATGCAAAGCAGCCATCAAAGCAAAAGGTGGCTACTTTGAAGAACCTAGAATATAAGACATATTTTCAGTTGTTTCACACTTTTTTGTTAAGTATATAATTCCACATGTGTTAATTCATAGTTTTGATGTCTTCAGTGTGAATGTACAATTTTCATAGTCATGAAAATACAGAAAGATCTTTAAATGAGAAGGTGTGTCCAAACTTTTGGTCTGTACTGTATATACACAACTTTACATTATAATTAAGACCACATTATACTATATTATGAAACACACATCACAGGAGACACATATACATCACATAGGACACACAGCAACTGCTGAATATGTATCACAGATCCATAAACACATCAGTCAGCCCCGGAAGTTAGTAGTCAGCCCCCAGCCCCATAAGTAAGCCTCCAGCCCCATAATTAATCCCCCAGCCCCAGAGGTCAGCCCCTAGCCCCATAAGTAAGCCCCCAGCCTCAGAGGTCAGCCCCCAGACCCATAAGTAATCCCCCAGCCCCAGAGGTCAGCCCCTAGCCCCATATGTAAGCCCCCAGCCCCAGAGGTCATCCCCCACCCCCCACCCCTGGGTACCAGAAACATGTTTTTTACTGGCTAAACAACAGCATACATCATCATGCCACTGTACTCACCCAGGTAGGAGCAGAGCTGCAGAGATCCGCTTCCTGATTCGGTACGGCACTGGGCTGCGCTGCACCAACAGCTGCAGCCGGTGTTGTAAAGGCGGGAGAGAGGATCGCGCTCTCCTCCCACAGAGAACGCTGATGTGTTCTTATATGTGACGCATGCAGCGGTTCAAATAGTGAACCCTGCGTGCAGGCGCAGAGCGCCCCAATCCCGGCTGTGCCTCCAGATTTAAGGGGCCAGCGGCCAGAAAAGCGGGTCGGTGGCCGGATCAGCAGGCCGGTGGCCGGATCAGCGGGCCCCGTGGCCTACTACAATGCACACATCCGTGGACCACTGGGAAAATGCCCGGTGTGCCAGATTAGCAATTCTGGCCTGCTGTAAACTATTAATATGGGCATATAGGTTATGGACTGCAGAGGAGAGTGATGCCTGTATGCCTCATATCTGATGCCTTGTTGCTGATAAATCATCTTTTATCACTTTATGTAAATGACCTCTTCCTGGCTCTGGGGACGACGCTGCCTGGAAGATAACTCTGCCTCCTTATCTCACATGAAGGGGAGTTCCCAGTGTGATGTGTGATGGCCGCTCTCTGCTCTCCTGATCTCACTGCAGAGCTGTGTGCGCTTAGAACTGACACGTCTGCAGCTTCCTCTCAGCTTCCATCTCACAGGCAGACAGGGCTGCAATATAGGACAACAAATGTCACTACTTACACCAGACATGATGGGGAAATTCAAAGAACCATGATTAAACTACAGCAAAACATTTCATATCGATGTAATCATCCAGAATTATGATAGAAATAAATACCTTAAATGAAAACGGCAAAAACAATAATAACAATTATAAGAATCAATCACAGTCTAAATGGAGATGCCCCTAAGTGAGGGACAAACCACTTAGTAAGGAGCAAGCATTGTTCAAAACGCTGGTTTCACTGTTATCTTGACGTGTAATCAGGCTGCCAATCATTCCATAAATCAGTAAAACACTCATTCATCGGGGGAAATTATATTTTGTGCAAAACAAAAGATCATCATTCTCAGCTTGGCATCGTCCTGTATAAACAGGTCTCACACTGCCGAGAACTATGATCGATCACTCAGTTTTCATCGTTTGCTTTGGTCTGCCTGCGTAAACTGCCACTGAAACAACCATTGATACTTAGTTTATTGATCAGCGTTCATATAGTGCCACTGGCCAGTTCATGTAAACGGACCTTTAGATTGCAGAAAAGCTACAATTGGCCCTGTGTGGGGCTTCTGTGTGTCAGACCCCAATCACTCTTACATTGATGACCTATTCTAAGGGCTTGAGCAGACAACCGTATTATCAGTCCTAGTGTGATCCAACAAAACATAGGATCGCACTTAGATCATTATTATTGTATAGGGCTGTGCAAATGTCAGATTTTTTTCTCAGACAGAGCTGGTCCGAGGAAAACAATTGCGGCATGTACTAGTTTGATCCAAAATTCAGAGCGCACTTGGCAATGCAAGTCTATGAGTCTAAGGAAAATATTGGACTGCACTCAGATTACATTTGAGTGCAGTCCGATTTTCATGGACTGACATAATGGAGAAGATGGAGAAATTTTGTTCTCCATCTTCTCATCCAACAGAATCGGACACACTATGATCATGCTCTGATAAAACTCTAATTAGAGTTTTATCAGAGTGTGATTTGTCTAATCGACCCAATTCCCTTGGATGAGACATATATGCTTGTTTGACCCTAGCCTTAGGAAAGGTTATTTGTTTTACTACAGTGTAATACATTTAGGGATATAATGGTTATGTTATATAAATTGTTTCATTATTATTATTATTATTTCATAAGTCATCTGTTGATGGAGGAAATAATCATCCTTTGTTCGCATCACTTGTCTGTGCCTTTACTACTCTATACTTTCTATACTGTACCCACAGTTCAGATTGCCATTGCATTATGATAGACACATTCATAAATTCCAATACATCACATAATATAAACAAATTTGGTTCTTCTCACAACTATACCTAAGTGTGCAATACATGTCTGCATTTCTGCTCATTTTGCAATGATTTTGCAATATTCCCCATCCTGGCCGCTTTCTTTAATATTGTCCCCCATCTTGACCACCATCCTGTAATAATGTCCCTCTGTGGCGCCCTGCTGTGCACTGGTGCCACAGAACCCAGAAGGGTGCATGGATGGACTTCTCCACAAGAGGCCCTCACACATTCACACACCTCCACCCTACCACCTCAGACCACCAGAGGGAGTCCTTCAGGGATATATAAAGGGAGGGTGGAGCCAGGCAGCTCAGTCTAGTTAGTGAGTCTCTCAGACACAGAGAGGGACAGAGCTCAGAGTTGAGCAGAGAGCGTGCTGACGCTCAGAGAGCAGCGAAGAGGCAGCAAGCTGGCTGCTGTGCTTAGCGAGCCAAGGCCTACAGCACGTGTGAAGGCCTAGTGAGGGCCCTGAGTGTGGCCGAAGGATAGAGGAGAAGGAAGAAGTAGCCAAGGGGGCAGAGGAGCTTACCAGGCTCACCCCGAGATATATACCGGACACCGGGTCCGCGCCTACAGGGACCCTCAATACCCAGTAGGAACCACCGGAACCCCTGGAGGACTACAGGTCCCAGGTTCACCAAATACTGATTGCAGTACCAGGGCTAGGAGTCACGGAGGCCCCAGCATCCAGGGAGAGTGATCTGCAAGAGTAGGCCCTACCACCAGGTCAGCAGGTGCAAAAGAGAGACAGCAACCAAGCTAGGCCTAGCTCCAGGCAGGTCAGAAGCTTAGCGAGTAAAGCCACGGATCAGGAGGCCCTATACCCGCTCACTAGGGAGAGTCCAAAAGTGCGCCCTTGTCCGGAGTACCCTGGACCGTGCCTGCAGCATCACCAGTAAAGGTACAGAAGCTTACCCCCATGTGAGTGTCCTTCTTTCCTCCGGGACCATCCTGCCGTCTCTCCCTGCACCACCATCCATTACACCTCACGCTGCCCTGGAGCTAGCTCTACCTGTGGAGAGCCACACCATCCCTGCTGCCGTAACACCAGCTCCAGAGGACGGCTCCAGAACTTTCCAAATCCCCTATACATATTCCCCCTTTTACTGACCACCCTGGGTCACGGACCGGGCCAGCCACCGTGATATCCCCCATACCGGCATCCATAGGCCCAGCACCTGGTACCCCACGGCCCAGGGGGCGCGTCACCTCCACCTACACCTCTTCCTGGTATAATTTCCTCCATCCTTTGCCTCTTCCTATTACAACCCCTCGAAAAAATTATGGAATCACCGGGCTCGGAGGATGTTCATTCAGTTGTTTAATGTTGTTGAAAAAAAGCAGATCACAGACATGGCACAAAACTAAAGTCATTTCAAATGGCAACTTTAGGGCTTTAAGAAACACTAAAAGAAATCAAGATTAAAAATGTGGTACTCAGTAAGGGTAATTTTTTTCAGACCAAGCATAATTTTTGCCAGGGGTTGTATAATGTCCCCTGTCCTGTACTCTTTCTGGTAAAATGTCCTCCATCCTGAGCCCTTTCCAGTAATAATGTCCCCCATCCTGAGCCTCTTCCTGGTATAATGTCCCCTGTCCTTGACCCCTTATTGTAATAATGTTCCACATTCTGGTACCTTCGTGTAACAATGTCACCCATCCTGGTATAATGTCCCCCATCATGGGGGCTTCCTGGTGTAATGTCTCCTGTACTGGGCCCCTTACTGTAATATTGTACACCATCCTGACACCATCATGGACCCTTTCCTGTTATAATGTCCTCCATTGTATAACCATGTCCCAGAATTCCCAGCCCCTTCCTAGTATAATTTCTCCCATCCTGGACCCCTTCCTGGTATACTGTGCCCCTTCCTGGTATAATGACCTCCATCTTGGTATAATAATCCTGATCCTTAACCCCTTCCTGGTGTAATGTCCCCCATCCTGGGCTCCTTGCTGGTATAATAACCCCCATCCTAGGCCCCTTCCTTGTATAATGTCCCCCATCCTGGGGTCCACTGTTTAATTTTTTTTTACATAGCGTAAACTGACCAGCCGTGTGTGTTTGAAATCCTCAACATGTCAATTTTCTTGTGGACATTCAGAGTTTAAAGTCAGAATTGCATTGCATTGCATAAAATGCTGAAAATCCACAGGTAAAAATTAGAGATGAGTGAGCACTAAAATGCTCAGATGCTCGTTACTCGACCTAAACAATTTCTAATGCTTGGATGCTCATTTCAAGTAACGAGTATAATGAGCGTCAATGAGAAATCAAAGCATTTTTCCAGAAGACCCTACAAGGAGGTCTGGGGGGCACTGAAAATGATGAAATGGATGGTAAAAGTGCTGAATGGAAGGAGAACAGCATGGAGAAGACCCCTGGAAGCATCTCTGACTCCCAGATCGCTACTGAGAACAAATTTCCATGTCTCAATGTTATAAAATTCTGTGAGGCATCCATGAGTTCAAAATCTCACTACACCCCTAGATGAATTCCTTAGGTAGTGGAGTTTCCAATATGGGGTCACCTGGGGGTGGGGGTTCTGCTGTTTTGGCACCTCAGGGGCTAAACTAATGGAGCCCATAATCTATTCAAAAGGAATCTGCGTTCTAAAAGCCAAGTAGCGCTCCTTCCCATCTGATCCCTGCCGGGTGCTCAAACAGTAGTGTATATCCACATATAGAATGCTGCCACATGCGGGAGAAATTGCAGAACAAATTGTTGGGTCCAAATTTGGTGCTAAAACAGTGTTTTTGTAAAAAAAAAAAAAAAAATTTGTTCTCACATCTAAATGTGTTATTCCTTGAGGGGGCTAGTTTCCAAAATGCTGTCACTTGTGGGGGTTTCTGCTGTTTTTCATGTCAGGGGCTCTCCAAATGTGACATGGCATCCACTCTTGATTCAGTCTTTTTTGCGTTCAAAAAGTCAAAACGGTGCTCCTTCCCTTCCAAGCCTTGTTGTGTGCCCAAACAATAGTTTTCCCCCACATATGGGGAATCAACATGCTCAGTAGAAATTGCACAACAAATTTTGTGGTCCATTTTATCCTGTTACCCTTGTGAAAATAAAAAATTTGGGGCTATAGTAAAATTTTTATGAAAAAATTTTCATTTTTGCTTCCACATTGCTTTAGTTCCTGTGAAGCACCTGAAGGGTTAATAAACTTCTTGAATGCGGTTTTGAGGACTTGGAGGGGTGCAGGTTTTAGAATGGTGTCACTTTTGGGTATTTTCTGTCATATCGGCCTCCCAAAGTCACTTCAAATGTGATATGGTCCCTATAAAAATAGTTTTGTAAATTTTGTCGGAAAAATTAGAAATCACTGGTCAACATTTAAACCTTCTAACTTCCTAACAAAAAAAAAATATGTTTTAAAAATTGTGCTGTTGTAAAGTAAACATATGGGAAATGTTATTTATTAACTATTTTGTGTGACATAACTCTCTGGTTTAAAGGCATAGGAATTAGAAGTTTGAAAATTGCAAAATTTTCAACATTTTCACCAAATTGTCGTATCAAAATTTTTTACCACTATCATGAAATACAATATGTCACTAAAAACAGTCTCAGAATCAGCGGGATCCATTGAAGCGTTCCAGAGTTATTACCACATGAAGTGACACTGGTCAGAATTCAAAAATTTGGCCTGGTCATTAATGTCCAAATTGTCTCAGTCACTAAGGGGTTAATAGACAATTTACACAGGAATACTGCGCTTCAGATACACTCTGAATGATCTGTATTAGACAATTGTTCATTGGCTGTCATTGTTCTCGGCAGCACAAGTCTTGTGCCAAGAATGATAATGTTGTGTGCATGCCAAAAGATCATTTCACCTGACGATTGAGCAGTTTGTTTATTCGGAGGATTTTTCGCAGCCGATTTAGGCCGGTTTCACATGTCCGTATATTTCGGTATAAACCGGTACCAGAGATATCCGTGTCTCATGTTTCCCTGTGTGTCACATGTGGCAACCATGTGCCACGCCTGAGCAGCATCAAGATCACACGGAACGGTGCCTGGGAATCACTGTACAGTTAGCACTGTTCCCATGCGCGGGGTGCTGAACACTGCCCTCATCATGGTTCCTACCGGTGCTGCGATCAGCACCAGCAGGAGACAATGATGAGGGTAGTAGTGTCTGCTCCCGCAGTGTCCACCTGTAAAAATAAGAATAAAATAATAAAATCCTTATACTCACATGTCCTATGTGTCCCTAGCTTTAATTCTCTGACCGCTGATGCTGAGGAGCCAGGGATAATGATCCGCACCAGCGAGCGGGCCCCGGAGCTGAGCTCAGGAGCGGTGTCCTGTCACTCAGTGAGCCCAGCTCCGGGGCCATGTGTCTATAAATTCTTAGTGGGGTTTTTCCTAAAATTGTCAGCCGTTGGACTCACTGCATACCCTATAACTGTATAGCAGACTCTCTCTTTTCTAATGGGAACATGTCGTACTTGTTACTGTGGCCCTGCTCCATGTGTCTTTAAATTCTTAGTGGGGTTTTTCCTAAAATTGTCAGCTGCTGGACTCACTGCATACCCTATAACTGTATAGCAGACTCTCTCCTTTCTAATGGGAACAAGTCGTACCTTGTTACTGTGGCCCTGCTCTGTGTGTCTTTAAATTCTTAGTGGGTTTTTTCCTAAAATTGTCAGCCATTGGACTCATTGCATACCCTATAACTGTATAGCAGACCCTCTCCTTTCTAATGGGAACATGTCGTACCTTGTTACTGTGGCCCTGCTCTATGTGTCTTTAAATTCTTAATGGGGTTTTTCCCAAATTTTGGCAGCCCTTGCAGTCACAGCATGGGCATTACCACTTATAGGAGACCCGATCCTTTATAATGGGAACATTTTTTTACTGAGACCCTCCTCTATGTCTCTTCAAAGGGGTATTGGGTTGCATCCAAATTTCTGGCAGCCCTTGCAGTCACTGGATAAGCTATAACAGTATAGGAGACCCACTTGTTAATAATGGGAACAACAAAGCATAGCCGGCTGATGGCTCTCTAACAATAGCTAGGGCCGACTGCTGGCCTTTTAAGAATAGTAAGGGCCGTCTGATGTCCCTATAAAAATAGGCTTTATGACTTTCAGAGTCCCTCCATCATAAATAAAACAGGAAGTGTCTGATGATGTGTCACACACCACATTACCAGCTAAGGTTGTAAAATGTTAAAATGACATTTCCCGGTGAATGCATTTGTCTTAAAAAAATACATAAAAAAAAACAAAACAATAGGATCTTTCTTTAGTATAAAAAACAGCGTCACCAATTTAGCAACAATGTAATCACATTGTTCAGCTCATGCACCTCCTCCTCCATCTCCGAAATGACCACATCAGTCACAAGCTGACAGCACTGCAGCACTGTCTTGGCCAAGCAGCAACAGGCTGTGCTGAAGATAACATGCTTAATACTTAATTGACAAACCGCCCAGCGCTGCAGAGTTGTTGAAAGCTGTAACACAGCAGTCTGATCTGTGGCTCTCACCGCTGAACATACAGCCAGGCATGGTCGTGTGTGTCAATGTCCGGAACCTGGTGACGGAGAAATGACACCCAGAATAGATATGGTTTCCCTCTATGCCAGACCTTTCGCCGAGCTAAATACAACTCTCAGCAAAAAAAGCTGTGGAGTGGCTCCATACCGTCCCTGGCCACATTCACCTGTCCACGTGTTTGTGGTTAGGCGGTCCTTCCCAGTAAGTGCACTGGGGAGGGCACTGGTAATGTTGTGGGACCCATGCTTGTGGAAGGCGGAGACGACACCGGGAGAAACAGTGGCGGCTGGGGACCGAGTATGGACACCCGGCCGCCGCAGGCATGAGGTTATGAAAAGCTTCCGCCTCCAAAAAGGCCACATTTCAAGTGCAAGCAGCTGTCAAAAATTTGGCAGTATAGTATTGCAGCCTGTGGGTGGGTGGCTGCCTGCATACTTGCGCTTGCATTCCAAGGAATGGGGTAGGGAAAACTGAATGCTGCACTGGGACAAGGACGTGGACGGTGATGTCTGCAACGACAGGTGCATGGCGGGAGGCATCTTCGCATGCGCCAAGAATCACTTATGATGGGCACACTTTTAGGCAGTGACCTGGGAGTCAGAAATGGTTCCAGAGGTCTTCCCCATGCTGGTCCCATGTCTTTTCAGCACTGTATGCATGTGTCTGATGATGTGTCACACACCACATGGCCAGATAAGGTTGTAAAATGTTAAAATGACATTTCCCAGTGTATGCATTTGTCTTTGCTGAAAGCAATGCAGAAGTGCAAAATCGTATCAAAAACTACGTGTGAACATAACCCAATGTGTGGAGGAGTATTTTTGGTTTTGGTTATTTATTTTGCCATATATACAAGTCATTACCCTGGAAAGGATGTTCCTTAATATATTTCCCAGGAAAATCCATTTTGGTTTTGTTTTTGTATGTTTTATTGTGAGTCCGTAAAAGTGGCGTAATACTCTGACAACGTTGTTGACAGCAGTGACTTGGGAGTCAAAAATGCTTCCAGGGGTCTTCCCCATGCTGTTCCCATGTCATTTGGGCACTGTTCCCATCGATTTGGGAAATTTTTAGGCCCTCTGCAGACCGCCGGGTGGAGCCGCCTGAAAAATGCTCGAGTTTCCCATAGACTTACATTGGGCTCGTTGCTCGGGTCGAGCACCCGAGTATTACAATGTGCTCGACCCGAGCAACGAGTACCCAAGCATTTTAGTGCTCGCTCATCACTAATAATAATGCCTACACACTGTAGTTCACTCCCAGAAGATTTAGGTCTGAGCCGAAAATACAACAAACAAGCGTTTTTAAATGAAAAAAAATTCTGTTGTTTACCCGAGAAACACTCAGGTAATCCTACCTTAAGTTCTTCATAGCATTCTGCAGGGTATTTACTCATGTACTGCTGAAGATCGGCAACCTCCAGAGTCAATCCTTTCAAGCATTGAGCAAGCTCCTGGATGGTACACATACTGAAGATAACCCAGGAAGAGGAGAGGAGAAAAAAAAACAAAACTTTTTTTTTTTTAAACAGGGCGGGACATACTGTTATGTACTGCAACTTAGAACTAAGGAATAGGAGGGAAAAGCTGTCCCTTCACTGAGACTCAGCTTAACCCTACGCTGGAGTGGGTGCCCTATTATGAATAGCCGCACCTAAACTCCTGCACTGAACTCAAACGAAGACATGAAGGAAGGGGAAAAGGGGTCCCTAAAAGATCTAAGGACTGGGAGCAAAACTGGAGACCTCCTAACAGAAAAGTTAGTTGCAGAAACGAAGATAAAAGGGAACAAAACTGGTGGAACAAGAAGTCCCAAGCAATCAATTGTCCAAAGCACAAAGAACTTAACAAGGCTACTTAGCCAGAGCACAAGCGTAAAAACACTGATGTGCAGCATGGAATGGGAGACAGGTGCTAAGTAATAAAGAGTGAAGAGATCACGTGACCAAGACACCCAGCACCAGAGGAAAAGACTAGAAGCCAGCAAACCACAACAAGATGGCCGATAGTAAAACAACATAGATTCTAACAGCCAGACTGCCAACAGCCAAGACTTCCCTTTCCTGACAAAGAGGACGACTGTCCATGCTTTCCTCCTCCTCATCCTCCACCTTTCCACCTCTTCATTCTCCCTCTCCTCACGCCATCCACGCTGACCAGGCGGTATGAATGTTGTGTGGGTAGTAACATCTGTAGCGCATGAAACCAGCTCCTGTTCCTCCTCCTGTTCCTCCTTCTCCTCATTATCACCCAACCTGCATTGAGATGAGATGAGGCTAGGCTGTGTAGCATCAACCTGTATAGTTCCTTGCTCCATATCATGCTCCGCCTGCAATGCCTCCTCTTTAATTGTGAGCAACAAGCGTTTCATTAGACAGAGAAGAAGGATGGTGACGTCATCGCCGCTCACCATCTTGATGGAGTCCTCAAAGTTTTGGAGGATGGCACAGATGTCAGACATTTATGCCCACTCATCAGCTCTTATGTGTGGAGGCTGACTTGAATACCGACAGGCGTATTGAAGCTGGTACTCAACGACTGCCCTCTGCTGCTCACAAATCCTCCCCAACATATGCAAGGTTGAGTTCTACTGTATGGTGACATCACACACCAGTTGATGAGCTGGAAGCTGCAAGCGCTGCTGAAGCACAGCGAGGGTGGTGGAAGCTGTAGCTGACTTTCCGAAATGGGCAGACTGACGGCGTACTTTGACAACCAGCTCCGGCAGATCCGGGTAAGTTTTGAAAAACCGCTGAATCACTAGGTTGAGCACATGGACCAGGCATGGTACTTATGCGAGGTTGCCAAGCTTCAGAGCCACCACCAGGTTCTGGCCATTGTCACACACCACCATGCCTGGCTGTAGGTGCAGCGGTGACAGACAGAGTTCTGCCTGCTCTGTTAAAGCTGTCAACAACACCATAGAGGTGTGCGGTTTGTCCCATAAGCATATCAGCTTCAGCACAGCCTGTTGCCACTTGGCCGAGGCAGTACTGCAGTGCTTCCAGCTTCCTACTGATGTGGTAATTTCGGAGATGGAGGCTGAAGAGGAGGAGGAGGTGCAGGAGCTTTATAATGTAGGGGCAACCCTGATTGACCCAGGGCCCACAATCCTTAGCGTCAGGAGGATGTGTTCCGTCCGACTGGGTCCCGGCTTCCCCTATTAACCCAGTGTGCCATCAGCGAGATGTATCGTCCCTGGCCACAAGCACTTGTCCATGTGTCCGTGGTTAGGTGGACCTTCCCTGTAACTGCATTGTTGAGGGCACGTCTAATGATCTGGGACATGTGCTTGTGTAAGGCAGGGACACCACACAGGGAGAAATAGTGGCAGCTGGAAACCGAGTACTGAGGGATGGCCGCCACCATGAGGTTGAAGAAAGATTGTGTCTCCACGAGCCTAAAAGACAATATTTAAAGTGCAAGCATTTTAGAAATGTGGCAGTTTAGTGCTATGGCCTGTGGGTGGTTGGCTGCATATTTGCGCTTGCGTTCAAAGGACTGGGGCAGGGACAAATGAATGCAGCCCTGGGACAAGGATGTGCACGTGGTTGCTGATGGTGGTGGTTGTGAGTGTCAAACTACAGGTGCAGGGCAGGAGGCATCTTCGCCTGCACCATGGACAGAGGATTGGCGTGCACGCACAACAGCGGTACAGGCAGTATTGTCACCCTTAGACACTGTTTCTGGACTCTGGCATTACTAGTCGGGTGCTTTGCTGTCATGTGCCTGAGCTTGCTGGTGGTGGTCAGGCTGGTAGTTTTGCTGCCCCTGATGATGCTGGCATGGCAGATTTTGCAAATAGCCTTTTTTTGGGTTAACTGGACAGTTTTTAAAAAAGAGCCAGACTCTGGAAGACCTAACAGTTGGACTGGCAACTTTCCTCATGTTAATGTCCCACCTCGTCTTCCCCGTATGCACCCTGGGCCTCCTTCTGACTCGCTGGCAATTGTGTCTCATCATCATCATCCACCTCTTGCGACAGTAATTGCACTTTTCGACCGTCGCCTTTATGTAACCATGGCTGCTCAAATATTTGGGCATAGCTACATGTGATCTCTTCTTGCCCCACTTGAAACGGGCCAGGAGAGAGGCCCAAATCTATAAATGGGAAAGTAAACAGCTCTTCTGAGCGTTCAAGTGTGGGATCAGTTGTCTCTGGGCACTCGGCATAGTGGGAGTAAGGAGGATCAGGGTGAGGAATATGTAGTCCATACTCATGGCTACTGAGACTGGACAGTGTGAAAGACGGTGGTGGTGGTGGCAAAGTGACTGGAAGCATTATATGCTATCCAACCAACAACCTTTTCACACTGCTCTGGCTTTAAGAGTGGGGTTCCGCTGCCCCCTACAATGTGGGACAGGAAGATAGGGTGACCATGATGTGGGTGCTTGTTGTGCTCACTCAGCAGACATAATTTCAGCTTGCCCACGGCATAGGCCTTTGCGTGCACCATCACCATTACGTCCACTTCACTGTCCCTTGCCAAGCGTTTTGCCCATTTTAAATGGAGTGTAATTTTTGGCCCGCTCCAAAAAATGTCACGATTATAACTGCAGTAATATCGGATCACGTCTGATGACCAGGATTTTAGGCAATGGCCTTATAGATGTGGTATTGGTCAGCGATCAAGTGTGAATAGGATGAACAACACACAACTGGCAGACTTTAAATGGAGGGTAATATGTAGCTTGCTCCAAAAAATGTCACGATTATCTCCTCAGTAATATCGGATAACGTCTGATGACTACGGTTTTAGGCAGTGGCCTTATAAATGTGGTATTGGTCAGCGACCAAGTGTGAATAGGATGAACAACACACAACTGGCAGACTTTAAATGGAGGGTAATATTTGGCACGCTCCAAAAAATGTCATGATTACTGCAGTAATATCAGATGACGTCTGATGACCACGGTTTTAGGCAGTGGCCTTATAGATGTGGTATTGGTCAGCGATCAAGTGTGAATAGGATGAACAACACACAACTGACAGACTTTAAATGGAGGGTAATATTTGGCACGCTCCAAAAAATGTCATGATTACTGCAGTAATATCAGATGACGTCTGATGACCACGGTTTTAGGCAGTGGCCTTATAGATGTGGTATTGGTCATAGACCAAGTGTGAATAGCATGAATAACACACAGCTGGCAGACTTTAAATGGAGGGTAAAATTTGGCATGCTCCAAAAAATGTCATGATTATTACAGCAGTAATATCGGATAATGTCTGATGACCATGGTTTTAGGCAGTGGCCTTATAGATGTGGCATTGGTCAGCGACCAAGTGTGAATATGTTGAACAACACATAACTTGCAGACTTTAAATGGAGGGTAAAATTTGGCATGCTCCAAAAAATGTCACGATTATTACAGAAGTAATATCATATCACGTCTGACCACGGTTTTAAGCAGTGGCGTTATAGATATAAATAATCAGGATTAAGAGCAAAAACAATTTGGATGTGAATGTATTTTAATGCACACCTGAAACACACTTCTTTTTTGTGTAGCATCATGGGAAAGTGTAAAGAAATCAGCCAAGATATCAGGAAGAGAAATGTGGACTTTCACAAGTCTGGCTCATCCTTGGGTACAATTTCAAGATACCTGAAGGTGCCTCGCTCATCTGTACAAACAATTATACATAAGTACAAACAAGATGGGAATGTCCAGCATTCATACTGCTCAGGAAGGTAATGGGTTCTGTGTCCCAGACATGAACGTGCTTTGGTCCAACATGTGAATATAAATCCAAGGACAAAAGCAAAAGACCTTGTGAAGATGATGGCAGAAGCTGATAAGATTGTGTCAATATCCACAGTGAAACGAGTACTGTATCAACATAGGCTGAAAGTCCATGCTGCCAGGAAGAAGTCATTACTCCAAAAGAAACATAAAGAAACCAGATTAATATTTGTAAATGTACACAGGAACAAAGACCTTAATTTTTGGAAACTTGTCCTGTGGTCTGAAGAAACTAAAATTGAACTTTTTGGGCATAATGACCATCGTTAAGTTTGGAGGAAAAAGGGAGAAGCTTGGAAGCCTAAGAATACCATCCCAACTGTGAAATACGGGGGTGGCATCATCATGTTGTGGGGTTGTTTTGCTGCAGGAGGGTCTGGTGCCCTTCACAAAATAGATGGCATCATGAGAAAAGAAGATCATGTGACAATACTGAAGCAACATCTCAAGACATCAGCTAGGAAGTTAAAGCTTGGTAAGAAATGCGTCTTCCAAATGGACAATGACCTGAAACTGTAATGCACACGCCCGGGCTGAGCGGCGTGTGCGTGCGATTCCACTGGACCATGCCGGAGAGTGAATGCCTGGAGGGGCGTAACTAGGTATTCACCCGATCCGACCAGGGTCGCACGACGGCATACGATGCCAGTGCACCAAGGAGGAACCGAGCAGAGGGACCAGATGCTACTCCAGGACAGACCCCGGACACAGCTGTTGACCCACACAGGGGAATACAGGAACAGACAGGTTAGGCTGGCACACAGACTGGTGGGTATAGGCAGGCACGACTGGTATGCAGGCAGGCGGGTATGCAGGCAGGGGGGTACAGGCAAGCACGGCTAGAGTGCAGACAGGGAGGCGCTAGCAGGTAGGAACACAGGCGGGATAGGACCCAGTACACGGTGGGACTCAGGAACAGAACCACAGATGTGGCGGACAAACACAGCAGAGTGAGGCCGCCCAGAGAGGCGAGCGAGAGCAGGGCAGGACGAGACCGCCTAAAGCGGCGAGCGAGAGCAGAGCAGGACGAGGCCGCCCGGAGCGGCGAGCAAGAGCAGAGCAGGACGAGGCCGCCTGGAGCGGCAAGCAAGAGCAGAGCAGGACAAGGCCGCCCGGAACAGCGAGCAAGAGCAGAGCAGGACAAGGCCGCCCGGAGCAAGAGCAGAGCAGGACGAGGCCGCCCGGAGCGGTGAGCAAGAGCAGAGCAGGACGAGGCCGCCTGGAGCGGCGAGCAAGAACAGAGCAAGACAAGGCCGCCCGGAGCGGCGAGCAAGAGCAGAGCAAGACAAGGCCGCTCGGAGCAAGAGCAGAGCAGGACAAGGCCGCCTGGAGCGGCGAGCAAGAGCAGAGCAGGCTAGAACCGCCAGGAGCGGCGAGCAAGAGCAGAGCAGGCTAGAACCGCCGGAGCGGTGAGCAAGAGCAGAGCAGGCTAGAACCGCCAGAGCGGTGAGCAAAGGCAGAGCAGGCTAGAACCGCCGGAGCGGTGAGCAAAGGCAGAGCAGGCTAGAACCGCCGGAGCGGTGAGCAAAGGCAGAGCAGGCTAGATCCGCCGGAGCGGTGAGCAAAGGCAGAGCAGGCTAGAACCGCCAGAGCGGTGAGCAAAGGCAGAGCAGGCTAGAACCGCCGGAGCGGTGAGCAAAGGCAGAGCAGGCTAGAACCGCTGGAGCGGTGAGCAAAGGCAGAGCAGGCTAGAACCGCCGGAGCGGTGAGCAAAGGCAGAGCAGGCTAGAACCGCCGGAGCGGTGAGCAAAGGCAGAGCAGGCTAGAACCGCCAGAGCAGTGAGCAAAGGCAGAGCAGGCTAGAACCGCCGGAGCGGTGAGCAAAGGCAGAGCAGGCTAGAACCGCCGGAGCGGTGAGCAAAGGCAGAGCAGGCTAGAACCGCCGGAGCAGTGAGCAAAGGCAGAGCAGGCTAGAACAGGGCTCTGTTCACACGGAACAGACAGGAAGGGAAAGGCAGAACCAGATACCCACAGGGTACTTGCAGTGAAGTAGCGAGTGGACCACAAACTCACAACCGGGAGTACAGTGACAACGAGCAGGAGTTAGGTACGAGTTCAGACTGTGCAGAAAAAGGAAAGGTACGGACGTAGAGAAACACGGGAAAACAGGCTAGAAGAGTATACAGACAAGAACAGACACAGTAGCAAGATACAGGAGCGGGTCTAGGAATGCAGCCCCTAGAAGGTGGGAGGAACAGGCCAGGAGCGTGTTCAGACAGGACAGACAAGATACAGGAGCGGGTCTAGGTATGCGGCCCCTAGAAGGCGAGACGAACAGGCAAGGAGCGTGTTCAGACAGGCCTGGAAATACAGCCTCCAGGATAGGCAGACAAGAGAACACAGAAGGGGACCTGGCACAATCAGAGTGAAAGACCACACTGAATGAAACACAATGCTCAGGCAGGGATTCATTGGAGTAGCTGGGTTAAATAGCAGATGACAGACAGCAATAGGCTGAGAACACACAAGGGGTGTGCCTGCAGCAGGTATAAGAAACAGGAAGTGATCGGGCGCCGCCCTTAAGCAGCAGACACAGAGGCAAGCAAACAGCATGGAGGGAAGCCAGGCTAGCAGACTGGACTGGAGATCAAGTGCGCGCTCTTGCACAGTGGGAGATGGACCACTATGCAAGGACGCCGCCAGGTATGTTACAGAAACATACTGCCAAAATGCTAACAAAGTGGCTTAAGGATAACAAAGTCAATGTTTTGAAGTGGCCATTACAGAACCCTCATCTCAATCCTATTGAAAATTTATGGGCAAAGCTGAAAACGCAGGTGTGAGCAAGGCGACCTACAAACCTGGATCAGTTACACCAGTTTTGTCAGGAGGAATGGGCCCGAATTCCGACCAACTATTGTGAGAAGCTTGTGGAAGTCAGATCCAAGTCATTCAGTTTAAGGGCAATGGCACCAAATACTAATGAAATGTATGTAAACTTTTGACTTTGTAGTAAGTAATAAAAATGCCTTAAAACATTCTCTCTCTCTCATTATTCTGGCATTTTGGCAAATATTAAAAATTATGGTAATCCTAATTGACCTAAAATGGGAAAGGTTTATTCTGATTTCAAGTTATATATTGAGAAAAACATGCATATGTGTCTTTTTATATAGTGTATGTAAACTTCTGGTGTCAACTGTATATACAACTCCAATTTATAAGGAGGTTTTTCTCTAAAATTCTGCAGGAATCAGAGTGGAAAAGATTGCATTAATTCTAGGGGAGAAAATCAACTTAAATACAACACATAACATTCATAGTACAGCAGGTCCTATTTCACAACTTCAAACTTTTACAGTCAACTTTTTACAGACTGATGATGTCATAACAGTCATGACAAATCAAAGGCTGTCCTAGAGACTCCGAATGTAAGAGATCCGCAGGCCTCCCGTCTACCTGCCAGGTGCCACTGCCCTGGAACATGAACCGGAGTCTTGCAAATCGATCCGCTCATCTCAAATTGGGACTTGGATTTATTTTTGTCATTTTTAGTTGTATCTGAAGCGCCCCCTGGGCCGTGGGGTACTCGGTAGCCGGGTCGGTCGATGCTGGGGATGTCATGGTGGCGGTGACCCGGTCCGCGACCCAGAGCGGTCAATTAAAGGAAAAGTAAAACGGGAATAAAGTTTTTGGAGAATAATATTTTGTGATGCCACCTGTGGTATGCGGCTATATAGGGCTACCGCTGCGGTGCAGATCCACTGGAGCCGATGGTGACGCAGCAAAGTTGGTTCAGTTCTCCACAGGCAGAGCTTAGCTCCAGGGCAGTGTAGATGGTGATTTTATGAGGTAGATGTTGTCGGTGCAGTGTAGTGCAGGGCAGTTGATGGCGCATCAATTATTCAAGGACACAGTGGGTCTTCAGGTTTTACTCACAGTTGTTCAAGACTCCAGGTTACAGTTACCGGTGTGTAACATCGTCCTGTGTCCTCCGGGGTAGGGGTCCAGCAAACCCTCAGGTATCTCAGGAGCACTTACACGGGACCCCGTTCTATGTACCTTTTTCGGTCGTCTCACTGCGCTGGCTCTCACCCTCCTGCCCTGCACCTCACAATCAGTGTCCCAAGCTAGTGGCCTCGGGTCTTGTCGGGCGACGTGCTCTCAGTCCCCTGGACCCTATGCGGCCACCTTTTCGGCGATGTAATTGTGGATTTTGGCTGCAACACCTTGAAAATGCTGCTGCCTCCGGTTGGCTAGCTGAGAGTGGTTGTTCTCAACTAGTTTGGGGCCGGTCCCCTTCTGCAGCCTGATCCCTCCACGTCAGCGTGAATTCGGGGTCACGGGTTGCCTCTGCACTCGCCGTGCCTCTGGGATCCCTTCTGTCTTCCTGGAACCCTCCTCACTGCTCCTCTCTTCTTTCCTCTCTCTCTCTCTCCTCCTTGCTCCCCTGAGCAGAGCTCCTCCTGAGCTCTCACAGACTCCTCTCCACTCAACTCTTTCTCCTGACTCCAAGTCTGTGCTCTACTGAACTTCTTCCTCCATCCACACAAACTACATGGTTCCCCCTCTCTTGGTTCCCCCCCTTCCAGCCAGGGACAGGGCTCCGCAGTGAACAAGTGCATATTGCACCGCCTGCTGGTCTGGCGTGGTGTAGTGTTGGATGTAGATGTGTGGGTCCTGGGTAGTACTCCATCCTTACCTAAGAGTGGGGTACCACACCTCTGGGTGAGATGCAGTACCTCTGTGGCAACTGGACCTGCAGGGACGCCACATTAGTCAGAACTCTTTCATTTTTACATAAGCATCACTATATGACATCTGGCTTTTTTGGTGTCTTTAAGGCCGAGTTCACACAGAGAGTAAATACTCATTATTGCATTTTCGCTGCCTTTTTTATGAATTTTCTCCCTTATTTGATGTGTTTTTGGTGCAGATGTTGAAGCTGTATTTTAAATGTGTTTTTATAATACAGGAAAGCTTTGATTCTGCACGTATTTGGCTGAGTGCAGGCGCCGGGCAGCATAATAACGCTGTTATCCTGCAGATTAACCCCATATGTGCAGGCTAATAGCGTTATTTCTGGTCACGGTTTCCCTTTAAGCTGTGTATCTAATCCTATCATGTGCAGTTCAATCAAATAATACAGTCTGCTGAGCTGTGTATCTCATCCTATCATGTGTAGTCCAATCAAATAATGGAGACTGCGTTCCCCTTCATCTGGTATTAACCAGAATGCCCTGGGCACATTGCCATTAGGCTGGAAAAGCTCCTCGAAAATAATAAAAAAATATGAAAAAGATGACCGCACCGGGGTCTTTGAAAAATTGATACAATGTGGATTTGTTACTACCACAAAGTGCCCATATACAGATATAAATATAGGTCAAGACTACATTGATTATAGTATTTATTAGGAAAAAAGTGAATGAAGAATGAATTAATAAAGATCACAAAAAAATGATCAAACATGATTCATAATAAGGGCTGGTTCGACAGGTAGGCAGGGTAGGCACTAGCCTAGGGCGCTACCCCTTGTCTCCCCGAGGGGGCTCAGTTTAAAAAAAAATAAAAATGACATTGTTTCGGCCCCTTCCTCCAGTCACAGGCATTCAGTGAGTCACTAACACCGCTCACCGCCTGTCGCTCCCTCTCTGCACTGAATTGTATTTGCCTCTTTAAGACAATCTGAGCGCTGCCCAGGACAAGAGCAAAAGAGCTGTAATCAGCTCCCTCCCCTGCCGGTAACTCCAACAAGACGCAGGCTACTTCCGGTGTGTTCTCTGTTACAGGATGGCGCCACACAGGAATACGGCACTAGAAACGCCATCAGTTTTGTTACAAGTTGCATCTGTCACATGACCTTAACTGAAACCCACGGCCTCCATTATACTAACAGCTATATTAGTTTCCATCACTATCCTTGGGTAGGACATGTAAAATATAGAATGTCAGGGATGAATAACGCTATTTGTCCCTTGTAATGTGTAAATGGTCCACAAACAATGAACGATTCTATATAGAACTTTGACATTGCGCTCCCTTTTAAGCCTCATCCCTAAAGTACGCCACATTTTTTTTACTTGTGCTGGTATTTTTTTGGTGAGAAAAGTAATAATTTGAGTGGAAGTGGTCGTCAGAGATTATTATCGGACTGATCGGAGGGAGGAGGTGCAGTATTAGGGGTCCTGTTACCTCAGTTTCTTGCCTATTCCTTTGGTGGGGGTCACCATAGGCTTCATTTGCCTAAGGCACCAAAATACCTTGTCCTTATCATGATATTAATAAAAATAACAAAAAGCAGGTCTGTATATGAGAAGAATTTAACCAAACGCACAAAAGACACTTAGATGTTTTATATATACATATATATATATTTGTGCAATAAAGTTGTTACAAATTTGCAATGATGATAAAAGAAAGTGTGTAGATACAGTGACTTTCTATAGAAAGGAGCAGATGATTCTGCTCCTCAGGCCTCGGCTTACACTTTTGCCGCTTTTGGACATCCAGGTCTGGATCACACATGAGAGAGGAGAAGAGCAGGAATGTGTGACTTGTGATCTGTATAGTTGGAGTTTTCCTGGATTCCTTCAGCATCGCGATTAGCCATATGGCCTTCTGTCTGACCATGGTCAGGAAGGTGAAGGAGCAGTCGCTTCCTTCTGTCTGACCATGGCCTGGTAGAGGAAGGAGCAGCCGCTTCCTTTGTCTGTACATGGCCAAGTAGGAGAAGGAGCAGCCGCTTCCTTCTGTCTGTACATGGCCAAGTAGGAGAAGGAGCAGCCGCTTCCTTCTTTATGTCCATATCTTGTAGTCGTCTCCTTACCACCACATTGTAGATGAGTCGTCCAGATGGTAACATAGCAAGTATGGCTGAAAGAAGTCCTTCAATTTCAGCCTTTAATTACTTGCTATGTTGATCCAGAGGAAGGCGAAAAATAACCCTGAGGAATCGTTGTTGTATCATCCTCATATCAAGGGAAAAAAATTCCTTCCTGACCCCAAATATGGCGATCGGAATAAATCCCTGGATGTTTGGTGCTCAAATCTACTTGGATGTTATGTGGTGGAAGCTCGGTAGGTTTGTCACAGTCCGGTAAATAAGAAAGTCCAGTGTAATTGTCTCATCTGATTAATGTAAATCTTCATTCCTGGATGTTGCTGGAATGGGGCTGATTTTTATCAGCCTAATACTCCTGCTGGAAGAAGAGAAATATACACGTCTGAGAATCAGCCCCTCACATACAGTATATACAGTACTAGGGGGATATAGCGATAAGGTGTATAGTGGGTAAGTGTGTTACTGGGTAGTGATAACACTATGGATGTCTGTATGTGTTGTACTTACATAGCAATATGGGAATGGTGGGTCGGCTCTGCCGGACTCCACATCGCTCCAGTCTATAGAATAGAAAAACGGATGCGATCTGATGGATGATGTAATGGCAGATCGGGCAGATGGAGATTTGCAGAGAAGCTAGAAAATGATAGAGACCATTAGTCATTATATTATGTATTATTACTGACAAGTTTTTACACAATGTCTATGGACTATTCCCATCTTATCTTTTATCTCTTTTAGTAATCCCCCCATCATACTTATCCATCTGATCTTACTCACCCCTTTTATGATGTCCATGGTATGACAGCAGATCCCAGGTGGAAAATAAGGGATGTCATCACGCAGAGACTGGTGGTATTCATCCATTGTGCCTTTGCAATAGAATGGCTGGTCACCTACACTCATTATATATAAGATGACGCCGAAGGAAAAGGAGTCTGCCAGATGGTTGTAGCCTTTACTGTCCATTATCTGTGGAAACATGAGATTGGAGAGGAGCTTAATATACCGGGAAGGGGATTTACACACAGAGACTATGAGGACCGGTCTGTGATTAGATATCAGCAGGATACATTGGGATCAGATTATACCTCAATCCTACTATTGGCATCAATCACACAGAGATGTTCCTTACCTCGGGCGCTATGTAACCCTTAGTGCCAACCTTGTTCTTCACTATGCCATCCTCAAATACATTCATGGCTGCTAAGCCAAAGTCGGAGATTTTGATGTGTCCGGTGTCTTGGAGGAGGATATTATCTGGCTTCAGGTCACTGCAGGGAGAAGGAGCAGACACTGATTGTGAGGACAATTCATGGAAAGAACTTTCTACAATAGATATGTAAGGAGACAACAGAGAGTCACAGGTGACAGATTTATGAAGGTGAAATGATTACCGATGTATGATGCCGCGTTCATGCAGGAACTGGAGTCCGCACACCATCTCTGCCGCAAAGAGTCTGTGGAGTAGAAAGGATGGATCAGTGGTTACATGCACAATCATACAGAGAACATGAGGAGATCACACACGTGTCCTTTTCATGTCATTATTTTCTCCTGTTGTCGTTGTCCATTGCTCTAGGACTACAGTGCGAGGGCAACGGATTATTAATATTCAGTATAAGACATTTACCTTGTTGTCCTTGTGTTAAACAGCATTGAATCTGCCATGTGGTCAAACAGGTCTCCTCCGGCCATATAGTCCATGGCTATCACATACTCCAATGGTGATTCCATAAACGCCCGCATAGTCATTAGGTAGGGGCATCCGGCAGCCATTCTCAGGACTTCTAGCTCTGTAGAGAATATGTCCTCTCTACAATAACTTCTGTCCATGATTTTAATGGCCTGAAGTCCTTCATTAACCAGATCTAATGCCAAGATGACCTGGAGAAAAATCACAACAGATCAGACCAAACTCCCATCTATTAGTGTGTAGTAGTTCACTAGTTTATCTCATATATCATTACATATGAGCATCCTGTAATGAATATGTACAACCCTCCTGTGCATCTGGTGCAGGATACATTGATGAACATGGTGGAGGATAAATTCACACTTACATTTCCGAAGCCTCCCTTTCCAAGAACTTTCTGGAAGTCAAGGCTGTCAAAGTCAATAGTATTATTAGTGTTGAC
The DNA here is from genome assembly GCF_046119375.1 of Phyllobates terribilis. Taxonomy (NCBI): domain Eukaryota; kingdom Metazoa; phylum Chordata; class Amphibia; order Anura; family Dendrobatidae; genus Phyllobates; species Phyllobates terribilis. The sequence continues at coordinate 481,579 of NW_027363120.1, forward strand.
CACTTCTCTCAGGGGTGAAATACAGATTCTAGCATCACCGGGGTCTTCTGCTGGCATGTCTTCTATGTCAGGGGGTATCATAAGGCCTCCATCTGCTGAGAAAATACAAGATTTATTAAACCCTTTGCGAACACATAATGGAAATGTTTGTCATGTTGTGTATAAAATGTATGAAGCGGGCTCATTAGCTGAGCATGCACCATATCAGGCAGATGCTGGCTGTATTACATAGCTGACACTTGCCTATAACTGCAGCGACTGGAGCACACTCCAATTACTGTAGTTTAACCATTTCAATGCTGACAGTGATATTTAAATGAAGCTATTGCCGATTTGTGTGCACCAGCACCTATTAACCCCCCAGGACACTATTGCAGGGGGTCAATTGTTTAAAATGACTACCTGGGCCTACTGCTGAAAGCCCCAGTCTGTCACTTTTGGCCTAGTGTTAAGACCAGCCTGGCTTAATTTCATACGAGAATGTCAATTTATCTATATACAGTTCTACCACAGTATACAGTACAAGCGATCAGAAAATCACAGGTTTAAGTCCCCCAAGGAAACTAAAAAGTGAAGTAAATAAAAAAAATAGTTTAAAAAAGGGAAAATGTAAAAAATATTTGAATCACCAAATTGACATAATTATAATCATATTTATAAGCACATCTTGTATCACGACATCCGCATAAGTCCGATTTACAAAAATATAAAATTAAATATTGCAAACAGTGAACACTAACATGATAAAAAAATTAAACATTAGAATTGCATTTTTGGGGGGCGCTGTATCCACCTAAAAAATTGAAATAAAAAGATATCACAATGTCCTGTCTACCCAGGAAAGGTATCAATAAAAGCTACAGTTCACCACGCAAAAAATCATCAAGCCCTCACACATCTCCATCCAGCGATCACAATCACACAGTTCCAATGTCTCAGAACATGGCCACACAAAGCATTTGTTTAAATAAAATTCTTAAGTATTTTTTAGAAACCCCTATGCAAGTTCAGCAGTATCATAGCTGTAACTGACATGGAGAATCATTTTGTCAGGTCATTTTTACCACTCAATGAACATCTAGAAAAAAACAATGTTGGAATCACTTTTTTTCCACAATTTTACCACAGATTAAATCTTTTTCCCCGTGCTCCAGAACATTGAATGGTAAAATAAATAATGTTCAAAACTACAGCTCGGCCACTAAAAAAACAAGTCCACATACAGCTACATTGCCAGAAAAATTAATAAATAAATAGTTATGGGTTTTCAAAGGAGGGAGAGAAAAAAAAAGGTTGCCTGGTCAATAAGGGGTTAACAAATGTAGCTCCAGAGAAAATATTATAATTTTAAATGGCATTATGTAAATGAGCAGGAAATGTCTAATATTTGGGCTCTCATTTATCAAAACTGTCCAATAGCAAAACTGTCCCTGTTGTCCATAGCAACGAATCACAACATAGATTCCAACTCTTAACATTCTATGGAACAATGAAAGCTGCATTGTGATTGGTTGCTATGGGCAACAAGGACAGTTTTTCTGCACTTTTGATAATTGATGCCAGTACATAATATTAGGAGTATAATCCTCCTCACCCCCAGTCTTATTACACTGAGCAGATCCATCTTACCTGGTCCATCTGTATCCAGTGATGTGTTTGGTGGAGAAACACTCAGCTGTTTGTTCTCTGGGATGGAGATGTTTTCAGCTGATGACCTCGACCTCCGCAATGCACCATTCCCATTTATAATGGGTTTAGCGTAGATGAGACGTCTTCTACATTGGACAACCCAGTCTCTGCTGTTCCTGATCCTCTTCTGGGCTGCCGCTCTTTGTAGTTTCGGTGCCTCCAGACTTTCAGATCTGGAGGATGTCACTTGTCTCGGTGTCTCTTGGAGAACCTCTTCCAGCTCTAACTCTGCGCTGATGTTTCTCCTCTTATTGAGGATGACATCTTTGTTCCTCCTCCGTATTTCAGGGACCAGATCTCCGAGTTTTTTCAAGGCGATAAGTATGGCCCTCTGAAGCTCAGCGGATGTTGCAGAGTGAGACTCCATGAGGGTCTCCATTTTCCTTCTCTCTGTAAGGATCTCATGTCTTTTGGTCTTTCTCATTTTGTCCAGAGTTTGACGTTTGGACGCCATTTCTGAGGCGTCAGTGTCCACGTCCGGTAGTATAAAGCCTTTTCGCCCAATAGCGAACAATGGTACCTGCTCTTCATTTAATCCTCTCCTCTCACTGAGAACCCGATCTCTATGGGCTCTTCTTCTCTCTTTATCCATTTTATAATCAATTTTTGCTTCGTTCGTGACGAAAAACAAAAGGGGCTGCCTCACCCTTGGGAGTCTGTAAGGCAGTGATTTCCCTTAGGCCGGAACACAGGGATATAGAATGCGGTGATGTCATCACATCACTTGTGACATCATTTTCATTCTGATCTCACCTCACAATGAGATAGATGGATAGATAGATAGATAGATAGATAGATAGATAGATAGATAAGAAAAAAGATAAAAAACAGCACAAGCAAAAAGTTTAGGTGAAAAGCCCCCTGTTATATACCAGTCCTCTTATATAATCCAAAAATATGGAGGCAGCACACAGATGAAGTAGAAAAATTTATATTATGTAATAGCCCATGTAGCTTCAGAAAGGTGCACAATACTGGACCGAAACGTCGCCACATGGGCTATTAAATAATAAAAAAAAAAATTGTCTTCAACTGTGTGCTGCCTCCATATTTTTGGATTAGATAGGTAGATAGATATCAAATTTGGAGGATGCTGAACCAAACTTTTGCTTATAAATAAATAAATATATATATATATGCACTGTGTGCTCAATTTGCATTTTTGATTATTCATTTTAATATTGAACAACTCCAGTGCAGTCGGTCAATTTAAAACGTTAATAAACCTGAACCCTGAATATTTAGGAAAATAAAAGTGAGGTTTTGTCTTTCTTATGAGAATATCTATGTGTGCAGAATTATTATTGTTTTTTTTAAACTCGTTTCTTGAAGAATTCTTTATAATAAATGTTACAAACATACAGCAATAAGATAGAAATCCGAATCCTGTTATAAACATCAGTAAATATCCATTTTAAAACAATGTTGCAGGTATTGTATCACACGTTTAACAATAGATAACTGCAATACAGTAAAATATTTAATATATATAATCGTCTTATCCTGTCTGTCTGTCCAGGAAATCCCGCGTCGCTGATTGGGCCAATCAGCGACGCGGGATTTCAGAAAAAGATGGTGGCCGTTAGTGGCTCATCTGCCGGACGGAAGTCAGCGGCGATGCAGCCGGGAGATGAGCGGCGCTAGCTGCTCATCTCCCCGCTGCTGGCAGCACAAGTACCCCGACGGGCGGCGCCGCTGACCTCCATGCGGCTACTGTCGGGAGATCAGCGGCCGCTGATCTCCCGATGGCAAGTGTGAAGGGAGGGACGGCGACGCTGCCCGGTCCTCAGTAATACGGTTCGCTGATTTAAACACCGCTCTGCTGATTGGTCGCGGCCGCTACCAATCAGCGAGATTGGCGCCAAATTTAAACAACGCTCTGCTGATTGGTCGCGGCCGCCAGCAGCGAACAATCAGGGAGATTGGCGCCAAATTTAAACACCGCTCTGCTGATTGGTCGCAGTCGCCACCAATCAGCATTATTGGCGCCAAATCTAAACCCCGCTCTGCTGATTGGTCGCAACCGCTGGCCGTGACCAGTCAGCGATATTGGCGCCAAATTTAAACACCGTTTTGCTGATTGGTCTCGGTCGCGACTAATCAGCGATTTTAGCGCCAAATTTAAACAAGCTCTCCGGTCCTCACTAACACAGTTCGCTGAATGGTCGCGGCCGCCACCCGCAACCAATCACCGATATTGCCGCCAAATTTAAACACCGTTTTGCTGATTGGTCGCGGTTGCCGGCCGCGACCAATCAGCGATTTTGGCGCCAAATTTAAACAACGCTCTGCTGAATGCACCCGGTCGGCCGCGTACATATTGTAGAATACCCGATGCGTTAGAATCGGGCCACCATCTAGTATTAATATATAGGACATTGAAGTATCGGAATTATGTGAATATTACAGAGATCAAAGTATTTATTATTCAAGACAGGAGGACAGTCTTCTTGATCCATTTTATATCAGGAATCTCATCATCCCATGTATTTAGGAACCTGGAGCACATCGGGCTGCTACATATTTTTTAATTTCTTTGATTATTATTATTTATTCTTTCTGAATAACCTATTATTTTTTATTCCTTATGGTTCATTTTTCATTATTTTTCTTTATTTTTCATCTTTTATCTTTATTTTTCCCCTTTTTTCATCTTTATTTTTTTATTTTATTTTATTTTTTATTAATTTTATTTTTTCCTTTATTTTTTTTCATTTTCATTTTTATTTTATTTTTCTTTCCTCTTATTCAGTCTTTTCCTATATTTTTTTCCCTTCCTCTACACTTTTTATCTGCTCCTAGCATGGTTTCATTTTCCATCTCTTTCTCTCTTCTGTTTTTTTATGACAATAAAACTACCCCTCCTGCTTTCCCACCCATTCCTCATGTTCTGCTCCATCCGTTAGTGGCCTGACATATATGATAAGGTTCCGCTTTGTATCTTATTTTACAGTTTGGGATAAATTAGTTCTAGATCAGGACTCTCCAGTGGACTTTGGACTTGGGGCTTCTTTGTGACCACCATTCAATCCCCCCACCTTCTATGTACCATCTGTTTCATTTTTTATAGTCCCATGTTAAGTATTGCTTATTTCTATTTTGCGTTGTACCCTGCATATTTATTTCCCCATAGAGACATAGTATCTTCTACACTATATATATTTTGGAGTTAGGGACCTGCCTACCTCCAACCCTGGTCTTCATGTATATTGTTTGGTGGCTCTTACAAACTGCAATACATATATATTTTTCACCATTGCTCATAGACTTGGTGTCTGTATCTGCCAGATCTTGTGGTCCTCACTTAAGCATTACGTCATATCTATCTTTATAGTTTCATGTTCTGTATTATATTTCTCATGTTAAGTCTTTTGTTTTTTTATTTGTTGTGTGGCGCCCCTGAGGGTTCAGTCGCCACAGGGGTACTGCACGTCAGATAGAGATGTGGTATCTCCTCTCCCAAGTAAGGATGGAGCATCACTCAGAACCCCACTTCGCACTCAACACTACACCACTCCTGTCCTGTAGGGGGCCTAAATGGACCAGGGTGCTGCCCTGGCCCGGGATAGAGGAGATGGGGGGTAACCAAAGATAGGGGGAACCAAGTAGTGGGTGAGGGTGGAGGAAACACTTACAGGAAGCACTTATAGAACCATATATAATAAATGGCCATCTTTAGTTCAAGGTCTTTTGATTGTGGTCTTCTGTCAGGGTCCAGCAAGAGTCTGCAGCTGGCTGAAGATTCACGGTCCTCGTTCTCTGGCCTTGAGACGAGGAGCGGGTCAGGGTTAACCAGTTTCTCTGCCCGGTCAGGGTCCTGTTCTAAGAAGGCCTTGGAGGGGAGCAGAGGAGATAGGCTCCACAGGCAAAAGGATCCCAGGGGAATACGGACGGAGCGGAGTCGCCACCTGTATTCTTCACTCTGGCTTAGCCAGAGGGATTCCTTCTGCAAGAGGGGTGACCGGCTCCCGATATCTGACTGTGTACTTCACGTCACTGTTGGAAAAGCCCGGCGGCTTAGTGGATCCCAGGGAGGAACACAAGCGGGAGGAGAGAAAAAGGAGAGGAACACACCAGCGGGGTCTTGACAGGTGCCCTTGATCTACCTGGGAAGTGCTGAACCCCCTACCCGGTGGCCGCAGTACGCCGTGTGTAGCAGAGAGAAGCTTTGCGGCTGAAAGTACATCTAAAGTGAGTAAAGACCAGGATGACTTCATCCACCGCCTCCGCTTGTTTATTCCTGCGCGGCACTGCACCCACCATACCTCCACACAGATCGTTCATTGATCACTGCCCTGAGGCCTACTCCGCCTGTGGGGAGTAGTACCAAACCGAGCTGCCATAACATCAGCCTCAGAGGACTGTTGCAGCGCTCGTGGCCTTCACCAGAAACCACAGGTGGCGAAGTCAAACAACCACTCATCCAATTGCCCATATTTTTCATGTGACAGCCCTGGGCACGGAACGGGCCAAGGCCACGACTGCATCCCCGCGACATCTGCAAGGCCCGGCTCCGAGTATCCCCCATAGCCCAGGGAGGGCGATTCAGTTACCTCTACAGTATATGTTTGACAAAGGTCTTTGATGATGGAAACGTTACTTGTAATACACACTGTCCATATGGACCACTGCAATAAAAGATTCACGTTTTTCACTCTACTCACCTCAGAGTGACGGATTCTTTCTACTATTTGATTGATACGGATTGGGATCCTATCCGGGGACCTACAATTACCAGGAGTGCTGTATTTTATTGCTACTACTTAATAACATCACTGTTTTATCTGCGGCAGATCTAGCGGTTCTCTGAATGCTGAGCTCTGTATATCACCACCCACACCACTGATTGGCAGCTTCCTGTCTACACTGTGCATAGGCAGAAAGCTGCCAATCAGTGGTGGGGGCTATGTTGGATTACCTGGCAACAGGTTTACTAGTCATCTAATGATAATTTCCTGCTGATACTATTGTAAAAAACTGGCAAGTCCTTCGGTCGACAAAATGGACCAAGGAAATAGAGGTAGAAACCACTGTAGCACATTCTATTATTATTATGATGATGATTCAAACGTGAATAACTGCATTTAGAATTCTGCTGGTAAGTTTTGGAAACAATCAGAAAGCTGGATGGATTGATGGCTCCCAATCAGATGAGCTCTTGTAACGCAGAAAGGTATTTTGTTATTCCTATATCAGATGAATGTACAGAGGCTGATGACATCTCATTAATGCAAATGATCAGAGTAAGCTCCGCACAGACACTGAAGTGGCAGGGAATGCTGGGGGATTTCAGCTTTACAGAAAGACTTCAGCTTTATCTACTGTCATGTAAAGCCCTTTCCTCATTAACCTGAACACATGAGTGAACAGAGTCACAGCCTCCAGTATCCCTGAGTGCAGTTTTTCTAGTCTGATTTTCTAGTCTGTTTTGCTTCAATTTCCTATAAAATGAAGGTCCTCTATGATCCTAACCCTATAAAAACAACCCCAATAAGGTCATAGGATTAGACCACATCCATTATGTTGGGATATCCCAGAGTGAATACTCATTGTTGGTCTGATGTATTGACCAAGCTCTCAATATGGCTAATTTATCCTTCACCCCTGGTGAGCGGGTTCTTCAGACCTGGGTGGTGCCAATGTGATTTGGAGATCTACGCAGGGTGATGTGGATCCAAGGAGGCGTTTCAATCTATGGGTTTATCCTCTGCTTAGCCAACAGGTCTCTAAAGGCCACTTCTTACTGGCTGTATGGGGAGCTACAGCGCAACCCTGACAAATTGTTCTCATTTTGCCGCATGCACCTTGTAACCAATGATCGCCTGTTGGAGGAGCTTCATCCTGGCCTTTGGTTCCTAAACACAACAATTAGGCGCTGTATTTCGGTAGAGGAACATCTTTTTATCGCCCTCAGGTGAGTTTAAACTGTGCCATTTGATTTGATTCTAGTGGTGCTTAATTTATAAGGAGGTGCTGCCGCCCTTCCTTTGCGGAGTGCTATGGCTCCTCACAAGCTTGCCTCTGTCTTTTGGTAAAACGTTCCTGTAAGCAAACCAGGAGATTTGTCCACAATCAGCTCTGCTAGGCCACATAAATGGAGCCAGTATGGTGGGCCTTCATCTAATTTTATATATGATGGGTTCTGGCGTCCATGTCACTTGTAGATACATAAATGTGTTTTTTACATTTTAATAGCTTGCGCAAATGCAGAATGATTTGACTCACATTATGAGATGTCCTTCCCCTCCTATTAATTATATACTGTGGTTACCAGGCTCCATATAATTGCCATCAGTCCACATAACAATTGTTCCACTAAACCACCCAAAAAGCAATATAATGTTCAAGCACCTTGTGATTTATAGTTGATGCCAGTGTGGCCCTAAACAGTGGTGTGATCGGAGTCAGTTGGGCACCGGTGCAAGATTTGGATGGCCCACCATCCTGATTTTTTATATAGGTGTATATATATATACAGTATATACTGTACATATATATACAGTATAGTGAAAAGGCAACGTTTCGTTCCAAGTGTGGAACTTTCTCAAGCAGTGCAATGGTATACATTGATATATTAAATAGGTTCAGCAATGATATCAATAAATAAACATTCCAGCACATCATAAAAATTACATATATAAAGAGCTTACATAAGATCCTTCCATTTTTGTCCCAATTCCACAAAATGCTTTCACATAGGTAAATCTAATTTCTTTTTCCTAATTGTATATCGATGGTGATTTATTCTAGTTTTAAAATCCCAAGTTGTTTTCCCCACATATAACAATTTACATGGGCATTGTAAAACATAGATAACATATTCAGTATCACATGCCACATAGAACTTAATATTAAATATTGTTTGAGACATGGGATTGTTGGAAATTCTCACCCTTTAACATATACATGTTACATGCACGCCGGTAGGTTCAGGTAGGGGCGAAACAGGTTACATCCTGGGGGAACAGTTACTCAGGGAGACCATAGACCATGTGCTGCAGCTTCTCTCAGGCACACAGGGGTATTGACCCTCAGGCACAAACACGTAGGTTGTTTCACTTGGTGACCAGACACACTTGACAAGAGTCCTTATAAACGGTAGAACAGTAGCTTTTAATAAGAAACCGCACAGCCAGTGCAAGTTAAGTCTTATGAGCAACAGGCTCCAGTGACAAACAATACAGTTTTCGTAGCAGCACAGCAGTTCACAGTCTTCCCAGTAGTGCAGAACAGCACAGTTCTAATGCAAAGGCACATTAATGAGCACAGCATTCTTTACAGCAGAGGGAGATGGAGGAGGGGGGATGGGTTTGCTGAGGGAGATGATCCCTGTGACACCATTTCTTATAGTCCTTATCTGTCTGCCTGACAATACTCTGCACTGTTAGTTCAGGAACTCTCCCTGACCTGTGCTTAGCTTCACTCCTGACTTGAATCCTTTTCACTTGCAGGGGTGCTTCTGTGAGATACAGAACACACACACCACCTTTCTCTTTGGCTCCAGCCAGACAGTACACAACTTCCCCACAATCCCCCTGAGGCTCTGCTAAAACACTCCCCTTCTCCTGTGACTGTGTTAACCCCTCTAGTTGCTGGATGCTTCTGGAGCACAACACTTCCTGTCTCATGTACTTGTGTTACTTCTAATAGTTGCTGAATGCTTTTAAAGCAACAGCACTACTTCTGCATGCCACACATTTCCCTCCTTTTTGAATGTCGTCCTCGACATTCGTCTTAATTGATCAATCTAACCAATTCTGAGACAGTGGTGAAAGTTGAATAACTTTATATGCAAATTGGCATTGTGAAATTAGTATAACGTTTATAAACATTGATAACAACCTAACCTTTTTCTTGTAGGATGCCTGTAAGAAATAAACAATTAACACAATTAAAACACTCAGCATCTCTTCAGCTGGAGCTTTTCGTACGTCTTCAACCAGCTCTCCCTCTCTATGCTTTAACAGTTCTTTGTTTCTACAAAGTCTTTTAAGGAAAATCAAAGAATGAAAACAAGTCTTTCCACCAGGTAACATCTTCAATACTGCCTCACGTTGGTGAATACCACTCAAGTGGGCTTACCTAGTCCACAGGCAGAGATACCTGTTTCCAGTCGACAGTCCTTAGCACTTGACTCGGTTCAGCAAGTGTCTCATACGTCAGCATCATGGGCTTCCTCATTTCTCACGTCGACATCCTCCTGGTGGGTTGTTCCTCAGAGACCACGGGTTCTTCGGTCACAGAAGTTTCTTTCCGAGCTTGGCAAAGAGCTGGTTCTCAAATTCTCTTTCTTGGCCATGGCGTAACCTTGTAGGGAACCCAAACCTCACAGCAAAATCATTGAAGATCTTCTCTGCCGCTGTTCGACCCGATGTATTGGTGGTGGCATATGCTTGAGCAAATCGAGTGAAATGGTCCATCACCACCAAGATGTATTAGTAACCACCCTTGCACGTCTCGAGATGTAGAAAGTCTATTGAGACCATCTCAAACGGATATGTAGTTTGGATGTTTCCCATAGGTGCCCGAGTTGATGTGTTGATGTGTTTCAGACACGCGCACTCCCTGGTCACGTACCTCTCAATACCTCTCTGTATGTACGGCCAGAAGAAACGTTCATGGATCAAGTTGGTTGTCCTTTCCACTCCCAGGTGTCCCATGTTTTCATGGAGTGCTTTGAAGACCAACCTACGGAATACTCTGGGTAGTACCAACTGCCGTTTTTGTCCTCCTTTACGATACAGGATACCGTCTTCAGTGAGGTAGAGCTTCGTCCACTCTTTATTTAAAACAGATACTGCTGATGACTCATTGTCTCTCTCTCGTTTACTTGGAAACCGATTTTGGTCCACATAAAGTAGTATTCTACCAATTATCTGATCTTCCCGTTGTGCTGCCATTTTGGTAATTGTTGAATAGACCGAGGGTGATCTTGTTCTCTCGTTTTTATGGTGTTTTCCACCATCAACGGATACCATAATGGTGTGTCTTCCTCCTGATAAGCTTCTACTGCTTGGGTACTGATCTCAATTGCTTCCAGACTGACTTCCTCCGAGCATTCTTGCATGAACTCCTCAGGCTCTAGTGGCATTCTTGACAATCCGTCAGCATCCACATTGCATTTTCTTGGCCTGGACTTGATGCTGAAATTGAAGTCAGCTAGTTCAGCGACCCATCTCTGACCCGTTGCAATCAGTTTGGCTGTAGTAAGGACATAGGTCAAAGGATTTTTGTCAGTGCATACCTCAAACTCTTTCCTCTAGTAGAACTAATCTCTAAATCGTTCTCAGATAGCCCATTTCAATGCCAGGAACTCCAATTTTCCGGAATGTAGATGGTAATTCTTCTTGACATCTGTCAACGTTCTAGAACCGTAACCGATGACTCTCATTTTTCCATCTTGATGCTGATACAGGGCAGCTCCCAGTCCAACTTGAGAAGCGTCACAATGAAGAACAAATGGTAAATTGAAATCAGGATATCCCAAGGTTTTACCAGGTAGTCTACTAGTTCTTCCAATACCTCCTGGTGGTCTGCTGTCCAGAGAATGGGCTGTTGGGATGAAACGGCGTTCTTTCTTTTAAGCCCGGTCCTACCCGCATTCTTCTTTTACTCCGTGAGTGTTGTTGTCTCTGTTATCCCACCCCAAGAGGAGGTATAGTACGGCGACAATCCTGGAGAAGTTCCGAAGGTAAGTACGATAGTAGGAGAGGAATCTTAATATCTGCATCAACTCCCCGACGGTCGAGGGCTGCCTGTCTTTTAAGGTCAGTACAGGAGCGATTTCTGCTGGGTCCATGGTATATCCTTCTCTGGACACAATTTTCCCTAGAAAACGGACTTGTCTTTTGAACAGTTCACACTTCTTTGGGGTCAACTTAACTCCATGTTGTTGATATAGTTGAAATACGGTCCTCACGTGTTCAACATGAGGACAGAGAATCAGGTGCTTCTTGATAGGCTATCCAGCATATCTTGGATCTTTGGTATCGGCTGCCGATCAGGTACTGACTTTCGGTTTAGTTCCCAGTAATCACAACAGAGTCTCAACGTACCATCCTTCTTCCTAACACAGACAATTGGAGAGGAATAAGATGACTTCGACTTTTGGACCCAACCTCTGTTGATGAGATCTTGTAAATATTCTTTCACTTCACAGTGTAATGGTTTTAGCACAGACATGTCACTTCTGGTTACTGGGGTCGTGTCTTTCAAATTGATTTTCAAATGCAACGACAGGATACAGCCTATATCAGAGTCATCTTTGGAGAACGCATGACACTATTCTCTCAGCATTTGTTTTGCTACCGCTATATCTTCAGCACACAAGTGTTCCAGGGGTACTGGGGGATCCCAGGACCCCGAGGTGGGTTGCACAATTTCCTCCCCTGGGCAATATATGGGCCATTATACTGTACGGAGCAATATATGGGGCCCATTATATACTATATGAGGCCCTTATACTGTATTGAGCAATTTAATTTATGGTGCCCAGTATATACAGTATGGAGCAAAATATGTGGCACATTATACACTATATGGGGCCATTATGCTGTGAAGCAATATATGGGGCCCAGTATATACTGTATGGAGCAATATATGGGGCCCAAAATATACTGTATGGAGCAAAAAAAATGGCCCTTTATATATTATTAGGGGCCATTATACTGTGGGGCAATATCTGGGGCTCAGTATATACTGTATGGAGCAATATATGGGGCTCATTATATACTATATGGGGCCATTATACTGTATGGATCAATATATGGGGCCTATTATATACTATATGGGCCATTTTACTGTATGGAGCAATATATTGGGCCCATTATATACTGTATGGAGCAATATATGGGGCCCATTATATACTGTATGGAGCAATATAAGGGGCCTATTATATACTATATGGGGCCATTATACTGCATAGAGCAATATATGGGGCCTATTAAATACTATATGGGGCCATTATAGTGTATGGAGCAATAAATGGGGCCCAGTATATACTGTATGGATAAATATATGGGGCCCATTATATACTGTATGGAGCCATATATGGGGCCCATTATATACTATAAGGGGCTATTATACTGTATGGAGAAATAAATGTGTCAATTATACTGTATGGAACAATATATGGGGCTCATTATATTCTATATGGGGCCGTTTTAATTTATGGAGCAATATATGGGGTCCAGTATATACTGTATGGAGCACTATATGGGGCCATTATACTGTATGGAGCAATATGTGGGACCCATTATATACGATAAGGGGCTATTATACCGTATGGAGCAATATATGGGGCCCATTATATACTATATGGTGCCATTATACTTTATGGAGCAATATATGGGGTCCAGTATATACTGTATGGAGCAATATATGGGCCCATTATACTCTATGGAGCACTATATGGGGCCATTATGCTGTATTGAGCAATTTATGGTGCCCAGTATATACTGTATGGAGCAAAATATGTGGAACATTATACACTATATGGGACAATTATACTGTATGGAGCAATATGTGGGGCCCATTATATACTATAAGATGCTATTGTACCGTAAGGATCAATTTATGGTGCCCAGTATATACTGTATGGGGCCCAGTATATACAGTATGGAGCAAAATATTTGGCACATTATACACTATATGAGGCCATTTTACTGTGCAGCAATATATGGGGCCCAGTATATACTGTGTGGAGCAATATATGGGGCCCAGTATATACAGTATTGAGCAAAAAAAATGGCCATTTATATATTATAAGGGGCCATTATACTGTGGAGCAATATCTGGGGCTCAGTATATACTGTATGAAGCAATATATGGGGCCCATTATATACTATATGGGGCCATTATACTGTATGGAGCAATATATGGGGCCCATTATATACTGTATGGAGCAATATATGGGGTCCAGTATATACTGTATGGAGCACTATGTGGGGCCTATTATATACTATATGTGGTTCAGTATATACTGTATGGAGCAATATATGGGGTCCAGTATATACTGTATGGAGCACTATGTGGGGCCTATTATATACTATATGTGGTCCAGTATATGCTGTATGGAGCAATATATGGGGCCCAATATATACTGTATGGAGCACTATATGGGGCCTATTATGGAGGAGTGTTTAAACTAGGGATTGTGGGGGGGGTATTCATTTTATAGGTGGGGAAGATGGTGCAGATAGTGACCTGGGCACAAATAAAGAAATTGGGGGTGGGGTTAGAACAGTCAATAAAGTAAGAAGGAATAGAGGTACAGAGAGATACATAAAATGCATGTACACTAATGCCAGAAGCCTCACCAACAAAATGGAGGAATTAGAATTCATTTTGTTGGAAAATAATTATGACATGGTAGGGATATCTGAGACGTGGCTGGACGAGAGCCATGACTGGGCAGCTAATTTACAGGGCTATAGTCTGTTCAGAAATGACCGTACAAACAAGCGAGGGGGGGGGGGTGTTTATATGTAAAATCATCCTTAAAACCCGTCTTACGGGAGGATATATGTGAATCTAATGAAAATGTAGAGTCCCTGTGGGTGGAGATAAGGGGAGGGGGAAAAAATAATAAATTACTGATAGGGGTTTGTTATAAGTCTCCAAAAATAATGGAAGCAGTGGAGAATATCCTTGTAAAGCAAATAGATGAAGCAGCGACTCAAGGAGAAGTCATTATTATGGGAGACTTCAACTACACGGAAATACATTGGGGGACAGAAACATGTAGTTCAAGCAAAGGTAATAGGTTTTTGACAACTATGAGAGACAATTACCTTTCACAACTGGTTCAGGACCCAACAAGAAGGGGGGCACTGCTAGACCTAATATTAACCAATAGGCCAGACCGCATATCAAATATACGAGTTGGGGGTCACTTGGGTAATAGTGATCACAAAATAATACATTTTCATGTAACCTTTAATAAGATGTGTAGTAGAAGGGTTACAAGGACACTAAACTTCAGGAAGGCAAATTTCCAACGGTTAAGAGATGATCTTAGTGCAATAAACTGGGACGATATCCTGAGACATAAAGCTACACAAAGCAAATGGGAGACATTTATTAACATCCTGAATAGTACCTGTGCACAATATATACCCTTTGGGAATAAACATGCTAGAAATAGGAGGAAACCACTATGGCTAAATAGAGCTGTAAGGGGCGCAATAAGTGATAAAAAGAAAGCATTTAGAGAACTAAAGCAAGTAGGTAGTGATGAGGCATTAAATAAATATAGAAAATTAAATAAATTATGTAAAAAAAAAATCAAGGCAGCAAAGATTGAGGCAGAGAGAATCATTGCCAGAGAAAGTAAAAATAACCCCAAAATATTCTTTAACTACATAAATAGTAAAAAACTAAAAAATGATAGTGTTGGCCCCCTTAAAAATAGTCTGGGTGAAATGGTGGATGAGGATGAGGAAAAAGCCAATATGCTAAATGATTTTTTTTCAACCGTATTTACACAAGAAAATCGCATGACAGAAAACATGATTAGTGATAACAAAAATTCTCCAGTAAATGTCACTTGCTTAACCCAGCAGGAAGTACGGCGGCGTCTAAAATCACTAAAGTTGACAAATCCCCGGGCCCGGATAGGATACACCCGCGAGTACTGCAGGAATTAAGTACCGTCATAGATAGACCATTATTTTTAATCTTTAAAGATTCCATAATAACAAGGTCTGTACCACAGGACTGGCATATAGCAAATGTGGTGCCAATATTCAAAAAGGGGACAAAAACTGAACATGGAAATTATAGGCCAGTAAGCTTAACCTCTACTGTGGCTAAAATCCTGGAGGGTTTCCTAAGAGATGCTATGGTAGAGTATCTGAAGAAGAATAACCTCATGACCCGATATCAACATGGGTTTACGAGGGACCGTTCCTGTCAAACTAATCTGATCAGTTTTTATGAGGCGGCAAGTTCTGGACTGGACCAAGGAAATGCAGTGGATGTTGTGTATATGGACTTTTCAAAAGCTTTTGATATGGTTCCACACAAAAGGTTGATACATAAAATGAGAACAATGGGGATAGGGGAAAATATATGTATGTGGGTTAAGAATTGGCTCAGTGATAGGAAACAAAGGGTGGTTATTAATGGAAAACACTCAGACTGGGTCTCAGTTAACAGTGGGGTACCACAGGGGTCAGTATTGGGCCCCCTTCTTTATAACATATTTATTAATGACCTTGTAGGGGGCATACAGAGTAATATTTCAATATTTGCAGATGACACTAAACTCTGCAGGGTAATCAATACAGAGGAGGACAATTTTATATTACAGGAGGATCTATGTAAACTAGAAGCTTGGGCTGATAAATGGCAAATGAGCTTTAATGGGGATAAATGTAAGGTAATGCACTTGGGCAGAGGAAATAAAATGTATAATTATATGCTTAATTGTAAAACACTGGGCAAAACTGTAACTGAAAAAGACCTGGGTGTATTGGTGGACGACAAGCTCACGTTTAGTGGCCAGTGTCAGGCAGCTGCTGCAAAGGCAAATAAAATAATGGGGTGCATTAAAAGAGGCATAGATGCTCATGAGGAGAACATAATTTTACCTCTATACAAGTCAATAGTGCGACCACACTTAGAATACTGTGTACAGTTCTGGTGTCTGGTGTATAAGAAAGACATAGCTGAACTACAGCGGGTGCAGAGAAGAGCGACCAAGGTTATTAGAGGACTGGGGGGTCTGCAATACCAAGACAGGTTATTACACTTGGGGTTATTTACTGTGGAAAAAAGAAGGCTTAGGGGTCATCTTATTACTATGTACAAGTATATGAGGGGACAGTACAAAGACCTTTCTACTGATCTTTTTACTCTGAGGCCTGAGACGGGGATGACGCGCCCCCTGGGCCATATTCTTTAGGGGAATACCCGGAGCCGGATCAGATGGGGGTTGTAGTCTCCGAGTGGCTGTGACCCGGTCCGTGCCCAGGGTGTCAAGCTCAGAGTATGTGGCAGTCTTACAGATGTTATAAAGTTCTTTATGTCGACTACGCCACCCGTTGTATTGCGGTCACTACGGCCGCCGCTGCAGCAGGGTCCGCTGAGGCTGATGGTGTTGGTGCAGCTTTTGATAGTATAACCCCCAACGGGTGGGGTATAGCCTCAGGGGGTCAGGTGCAGAGGATGGGGGTTGTGGTGGTGCAGCATAGATGATAATTAAAGACAGAGTCGGGTTGTGCAGTTTAGGGTATTTACTTACTGCTGATGTTCCGGTCACTCCAGCTTCAAGTGACCACCCGAGCCGTGCTGCGTCCACCAGGTCCTGGATTCAGCCAACCCCCAAGCAAGTCCGGAGCGTGACCCTGAGCCCTCCTTCCTGTCCTGTCTTCTGGCCGTCCCCACCAGGGATCCACCTAGGTCCAGCTCCCTCGGGCCTTCTGTTGGGAAATCCTTGGCCTTGGGTTCCCTGACCCTACATGTGGTTTGCCTTCAGGGTGGATGTGGTGGGTGGCCGTGGCAGATCCTGCCCACGGCCTCCGGTCTCTGGCTAGGGTGTGCTTTAGCCCCCACCAGTTTGGGATCCGGTACCCTTTTGCCAACTCTTCACCCGATGATGGACTTTGGGTTCTCAGAGTCCTTTTCTTTCACCCCCTCTGGGTCTTTCTTCCTTTCTCCTCTCTCTCTCTCTCTGGGGCTGCTCTGCTCCTCTTCCTCTACTCTGCTCTGACAAAAGGCTGACAGACTGACCCTGATCTTAGATGGTGCCCACCTTAAATACTCCCTCTATGTGTGAGCTCAGGTGACCAGCACCCAATGAGCTCCTATCTTTACCCAGGCTGCTCCCCCTATCTGCCCCTACACTACTGGGATGTACCACCCCCCTCCCACTCCAGCCAGGAACAGACTCGGTCGTACCTGCACATTTCTAAGTGGGAGTACCGTTGGTCTGTTCCTCGGAAATGGGATGTGTGTAGTGCATGCAGCTTTCTGAGCTCGGTTTCACACTCCATCCTTACCCGGGAGTGGAATACCACACCTCTGGGTTGAGGTGCAATACCCCTGTAGCAGCCGAATCCTCAGGGTGCTACATTCCCCCCTGGTAAATCACAGCACGTCCTCGGGCTGTAAAAGAATAAACACCACAAACATACAATTTTTGCATAAACATATAAAACATCATATAAAACATTATATATATATATATCAATAAAACTTTTCATATTAATAACATTCTTGTAGACTTTTCCTCGCTTCTAGCTCCTCCTCCGGTCACTGTGCAACGTGTGACCGGGTAAAGTGCGACAGTCTTTGGAACTCGTGGCTTTCCTATAAAACCAGTAGGGGGCGCTTTAGGACGCGCAACTATTTACAAGGGATATGGCCGCTCTCAGTCCTCGGCCAGGGATTAGGGAGCAATGACCGCTCTCAGTCCTCGGTCAGTGGGATTTAAGGGATAAACGGGTAAACAGTTCACACTTGCTGGTCCCAACGGGGACTATATTAGCAACAGTTCACTGTGCCCCGACGGGCAACTATATACAGCTTGTACTCTGCTGTACTTAACGACGGCGTCCTCCTGCTCTTTCTTTGTGGTTACCTTTAGCTTCAGACCCGTCCGGGTCCTCTTGTTCTTCCTCCTCACACCGCAGCTCTTCCTCCGTCAGGCGATGCACATGGAGGGCGTAGGGTCCTTTGGCACACTTGTGCCGGGTAAAGGTGACCTCGTCCCCGATGTAAAGGTCACGACCTCTGTGTCCCTCCGGTAGGTGGGACTCAACGTCTCTCCTGGTCACGAAGACGTCGCCTGGGGTGCGGTGGTCTCGGATGAAGCCCCACCCATGCTGCATGTTAAACTTGATCACAGTCCCGGTGGTGCGGGGACTATGCGCTGCACGGGGGTCTCTCCTGGCCCGGCTCTTCTGCTCCGCGCTCTTTATTTGGGCTTGTTGCTCCCGGACCCGCCTCTCTCTCCGCTCCCTCTCGAAGACCTCGAGCTGTTGCCGGCAGCACTCTGCACGCTCCGCTGCAGCTGCCCGAGTCTCCTGAGTGAACCCCATGAGATCTTCTCCGGTGGGGTCCCACTCAAACTGTGCCTCTGCTAGCGGGGGCGAGATCCTCTTAACGGGCTTTGGAGCCGGGATCAGGGGTTCACACATGGGCCTTGCCCTCTTTTGGAGCTCTTGTTCGTAGTACTCCCTGGGCCAGACAAAGGGCTGCCCGTCCGGCCATGTGTGTTGGGCGAACAGATCTTCTCCCAGATGCGGCACTTTTGGTTTTATGGGCGCGGTGGTGGTGGCGCCCGGGTTGCCCAGGCCTTGCGGCCAGGCCTGGGGCACCTGGAAAGTGAAGGGCACCGTAAGGACGGCGGCGCCCTGGGCTACTTGGCCCTGCGACCAGGCCGGTGGCTCCGCGGAGGTAGGGGGCTCTGTTGGTATTGCGGCGCCCGGGGGTACTAGGCCTTGCGACCAGACTGGTGGTACTTCCTGCTTGGTCATGCTCGGGGTCGAGGCGTGTGACGTCACAGGGGTCGCGGCTCCCGTTTGAGGCCTAGTCTGCGGCGGTGACGTTGCAGCGACGGGCACGGCAGGGGATACTTCGGGCTCTGCGACGGGGAGCTGGGGCAGGTGCGCGGTTTCCCGGTTTGGGGTAGAGACGTCCCCTTTACCTGCCTCCTTTCGTTCGGCTCCCTTCTCGGCGCCGTCTCCGGCCTTCAGTCCTCCTGCGCCATCCTCAGAGGCGGTCTGTCTCCTCATCTCGGGTGGCGTGCTCCGCTGACGAGTCTCGGTCTGCTGGGCCATCTCTCGGCTCCACTGCGCCAACGTCTCTCGTTGCACCCGGGCCATCCTCCTTGCGAGGCCCTCCAGAGCGGTCTGCGCACACTCCCGGTCTCGGGGGAGCTGTGCCAGGACCTCCACTAAGCCTAGTGGGGTCGTTGCTTCTAGCAGGCTCCTGACCAACGGGTCGGTGCTGCTCTGCTCTCCTTCTGCTGTTCCCGGCAGGCTCCTGGCCAGCGGGCCGGTGCTGCTCTGCTCTTCTCCCATCTCCGGGTAAGCTTCTTCTGGACTCAGCTCTAGGCTTCTTGTCTCCGGGTGCGCTCTCTCCAGACTGCTCCAGGCGACACCCATCTTTGCTCTCTTCTTCTCAGTCCTCCCACTTCGAGGGCGGTCCTGGGGCCACTTGGTGATTGTCAGCTCCAGGGGCAGTTCTTTCACGCTGACAGACACCTCTAGCATCACAGTCTCTGTTGGTGGGGGCGGTTTCCACTTTTGGCGCCATTTTCGGTCCTGGCCCACGATGGGAGGTGGCCTCTTGCCACCCTCTGGCACGCCCATAATGGAGTCCGCTCTTCCAAGGCGGGAAACCTTTGGAAATGGCGGGAATCGTCTCCCAGTGGCGGGAAACTCTGCAGATGGCGGGAAAAAGCTGTTAATGGCGGACAACCGGCGGGAATCGATCTGTGATGGAGTCCGATGGCGGGGACCCTCCGGAACCGGCAGGAGACTTCTTTTTGAGGTAAACTCGTTCTTTTCTTCAGGCACGCAGTACCCGGTTGTTGTGGGCACGTAATCCTGCCGACTACGCCAAAGTTGACGCGCCCCCTGGGCCATATTCTTTAGGGGAATACCCGGAGCCGGATCAGATGGGGGTTGTAGTCTCCGAGTGGCTGTGACCCGGTCCGTGCCCAGGGTGTCAAGCTCAGAGTATGTGGCAGTCTTACAGATGTTATAAAGTTCTTTATGTCGACTACGCCACCCGTTGTATTGCGGTCACTACGGCCGCCGCTGCAGCAGGGTCCGCTGAGGCTGATGGTGTTGGTGCAGCTTTTGATAGTATAACCCCCAACGGGTGGGGTATAGCCTCAGGGGGTCAGGTGCAGAGGATGGGGGTTGTGGTGGTGCAGCATAGATGATAATTAAAGACAGAGTCGGGTTGTGCAGTTTAGGGTATTTACTTACTGCTGATGTTCCGGTCACTCCAGCTTCAAGTGACCACCCGAGCCGTGCTGCGTCCACCAGGTCCTGGATTCAGCCAACCCCCAAG
Organism: Phyllobates terribilis; assembly: GCF_046119375.1. Lineage (NCBI taxonomy): Eukaryota > Metazoa > Chordata > Amphibia > Anura > Dendrobatidae > Phyllobates > Phyllobates terribilis. The sequence continues at coordinate 502,294 of NW_027363120.1, forward strand.
CAAGTCCGGAGCGTGACCCTGAGCCCTCCTTCCTGTCCTGTCTTCTGGCCGTCCCCACCAGGGATCCACCTAGGTCCAGCTCCCTCGGGCCTTCTGTTGGGAAATCCTTGGCCTTGGGTTCCCTGACCCTACATGTGGTTTGCCTTCAGGGTGGATGTGGTGGGTGGCCGTGGCAGATCCTGCCCACGGCCTCCGGTCTCTGGCTAGGGTGTGCTTTAGCCCCCACCAGTTTGGGATCCGGTACCCTTTTGCCAACTCTTCACCCGATGATGGACTTTGGGTTCTCAGAGTCCTTTTCTTTCACCCCCTCTGGGTCTTTCTTCCTTTCTCCTCTCTCTCTCTCTCTGGGGCTGCTCTGCTCCTCTTCCTCTACTCTGCTCTGACAAAAAGCTGACAGACTGACCCTGATCTTAGATGGTGCCCACCTTAAATACTCCCTCTATGTGTGAGCTCAGGTGACCAGCACCCAATGAGCTCCTATCTTTACCCAGGCTGCTCCCCCTATCTGCCCCTACACTACTGGGATGTACCACCCCCCTCCCACTCCAGCCAGGAACAGACTCGGTCGTACCTGCACATTTCTAAGTGGGAGTACCGTTGGTCTGTTCCTCGGAAATGGGATGTGTGTAGTGCATGCAGCTTTCTGAGCTCGGTTTCACACTCCATCCTTACCCGGGAGTGGAATACCACACCTCTGGGTTGAGGTGCAATACCCCTGTAGCAGCCGAATCCTCAGGGTGCTACAGGGACAAGGGGGCATCTTCTACGTCTGGAGGAAAGAAGGTTTAATCATAATCACAGACGGGGATTCTTTACTGTAAGAGCAGTGAGACTATGGAACTCTCTGCCGCATGATGTTGTAATGAGTGATTCACTATTAAAATTTAAGAAGGGCATGGATGCCTTTCTTGAAAAGTATAATATTGCAGGTTATAAATACTAGATTCCTTGATAGGGCGTTGATCCAGGGAACTAGTCTGATTGTCGTATGGAGTCGGGAAGGAATTTTTTTCCCCAATGTGGAGCTTAGTGTTTGCCACATGTTTTTTTTGTTGCCTTCCTCTGGATCAAGATGTTAGGCTATGGGTTGAACTAGATGAACTTGGTCTTCCTTCAACCTTAAAAACTATGTTACTGTGTTACTATGTTATATACTATATGTGGTCATTATACTGTTTGGAGCACTATATGGGTTCATTATGCTGTATGGAGCAATGTATGGGGCCCATTATATACTGTATGCGGCAATATATGGGGCCCATTATATAATATGTGGTCATTATACTGTATGAAGCAATATATGGGGCCTATTATATACTATATGTGGTCATTATACAGTATGAAACACTATGTGGGGCTATTATGCTGTAAGGAGCAACATATAGGGCCCATTATATCTATATCAGAGTCATCTTTGGAGAACGCATGACACTATTCTCTTAGCATTTGTTTTGCTACCGCTATATATTCAGCACACAAGTGTTCCAGGGGTACTGGGGGATCCCAGGACTCCGAGGTGGGTTGCACAATTTCCTCCCCTGGGCAATATATGGGCCATTATACTGTACGGAGCAATATATGGGGCCCATTATATACTATATGAGGCCCTTATACTGTATTGAGCAATTTATGGTGCCCAGTATATACAGTATGGAGCAAAATATGTGGCACATTATACACTATATGGGGCCATTATGCTGTGAAGCAATATATGGGGCCCAGTATATACTGTATGGAGCAATATATGGGGCCCAAAATATACTGTATGGAGCAAAAAAAATGGCCCTTTATATATTATTAGGGGCCATTATACTGTGGGGCAATATCTGGGGCTCAGTATATACTGTATGGAGCAATATATGGGGCTCATTATATACTATATGGGGCCATTATACTGTATGGATCAATATATGGGGCCTATTATATACTATATGGGCCATTTTACTGTATGGAGCAATATATTGGGCCCATTATATACTGTATGGAGCGATATATGGGGCCCATTATATACTGTATGGAGCAATATATGGGGCCCAATATATATTATATGTGGCCATTATACTGTATGGAGCAATATATGGGGCCTATTATATACTATATGTGGTCATTATACTATATGGGGCCATTATGATGTATGGAGCAATATATGGGGCCCATTATATATTATATGGAGCAATTTTATTGTATTTAGCAATTTATGGAGCCCATTATATACTATATGGAGCCATTATACTGTGCAGCAATATATGGGGCCCAGTATATACTATATGGAGCAATATATGGGGCCCATTATATACTATAAGTGGCCATTATACTATATGGAACAATATATCGGGCTTATTTTATACTATATGGGGCCATTATACTGTGCAGCAATATATGGGGCACAGTAAGTACTGTATGGAGCAATATATGGGGCTCAGTATATACATTATGGAGCAATATATGGGGCCCAGTATATACTGTATGGAGCAATATATTGGGCCCATTGTATAATATATGGGGCCATTATACTGTATGGAGCTATTTATGGAGCCCATTATATACTATATGGGGCAATTATATTGTGCAGCAGTATATGGGGCCCAGTATATACTGTATTTAGCAATATATTGGGGCCCAGTATATACAGTATTGAGCAAAAAATGTGGCCCTTTCTATATTACATGGGGCCATTATACTTTGCAGCAATATATGGGGCCTAGTATATACTGTATGGATCAATATATGGGGCCCAGTATATACTGTATGGAGCAATATTTGGGGCCTATTATATTCTATATGTGGCCATTACACTGTATGGAACAGTATCTAGGGCCCAGTATATACTGTATGGAGCAATACATTGGGCCCATTATATAATATATGGGGCCATTATACTGTCTGGAGCAATATATGGGGCCCAGTATATACTGTATGCAGCAATATATGGGGCCTGTTATATACTATATGAGGGGGTTATACTGTATGGAGAAATATATGTGGCCATTATACTGTATGGAACAATATATGGGGCTCATTATATACTATATGCGGCCTTTACACTTTATGGAGCAATATATGGGGCCCATTATATACTGTATCGAGCACTATATGGGGCCATTATACTGTATGGAGCAATATGTGGGGCCCAAGTAAATACTATAAGGGGCTATTATACCGTATGGAGCAATATATGGGGCCCATTATATACTATATGGGGCCATTATACTTTATGGAGCAATATATGGGGTCCAGTATATGCTGTATGGAGCAATATATGGGGCCCATTATACTGTATGGAGCAATATATGGGGCCTATTATATATTATATATGGTCATTATACTATATGGAGCACTATATGGGGCCATTATACTGTATTGAGCAATATATTATATACAGTTTGGAGCAAAATATGTGGCACATTATACACTATATGGGGTCATTATACTGTATGGAGCAATATCTAGGGCCCATTATATACTATATGGGGCCATTATACTGTGGATCAATATATGGGGCCCAGTATATAATGTATGGAACAATATATGGGGCCCAGTATATACTGTATGGAGCACTATATGGGGCCTATTATAAACTATATGTTGTTATTATACTGTATGGAGCACTATATGGGGCCATTATGCTGTATGGAGCAATGTATGGGGCCCATTATGTACTGTATGGAGCAATATATGGGGCCCATTATATACTATATGTGGCCATTATACTGTATGGAGCAATATATGGTGCCTATTATATACTATATGGGGCCATTATACTTTATGGAGCAATATATGGGGTCCAGTATATGCTGTATGGAGCAATATATGGGGCCCATTATATACTATATGGGGCCATTATACTTTATGGAGCAATATATGGGGTCCAGTATATGCTGTATGGAGCAATATATGGGGCCCATTATACTGTATGGAGCAATATATGGGGCCTATTATATATTATATATGGTCATTATACTATATGGAGCACTATATGGGGCCATTATACTGTATTGAGCAATTTATGGTGCCCAGTATATACAGTTTGGAGCAAAATATGTGGCACATTATACACTATATGGGGCCATTATACTGTATGGAGCAATATCTAGGGCCCATTATATACTATATGGGGCCATTATACTGTGGATCAATATATGGGGCCCAGTATATAATGTATGGAACAATATATGGGGCCCAGTATATACTGTATGGAGCACTATATGGGGCCTATTATAAACTATATGTTGTTATTATACTGTATGGAGCACTATATGGGGCCATTATGCTGTATGGAGCAATGTATGGGGCCCATTATGTACTGTATGGAGCAATATATGGGGCCCATTATATACTATATGTGGCCATTATACTGTATGGAGCAATATATGGTGCCTATTATATACTATATGTGGTCAGTATACTGTATGGAGCACTTTATGGAGCTATTATGCTGTATGGAGCAATATATGGGGCCCAGTATATACTGTATGGAGCAATATATGGGGCCCAGTATATACAGTATAGAGCAATATATGGGGCCCAGTTTATACTGTATGGAGCAATATATGGGGCCCAGTATATACAGTATGGAGCAAAAACTGTGGCCCTTTATATATTATAAGGGGAAATTATACTGTGCAAAAATATATGGGGCCCAGTATATACTGTATGGAGCAATATATGGGGCCATTATACTGTATGGAGCAATATATGGGGCCTATTATATACTATATGGGGCCATGATACTGTATGGAGCAATGTATGTAGGCCATTATATACTATATGGGGCAATTAAATTGTATGGAACAATTTATGGGGCCCAGTATATACTGTATGGAGCAATACATTGGGCCCATTATATACTACATGGGGCCTTTATACTGTTTGGAGCAATTTAGAGGACCCAGTATATACTGTATGGAACAATATATAGGTCCCATTATATACTGTATGGGGCCATTATACTGTATGGGGCAATACATGGGGCCAATTATATACTATATGAGGCCATTATACTGTATGGAGCAAGATATGGGGCCCATTATATACTGTATGGAGCAATATAAGGGGCCTATTATATATTATATGGGGCCATTATACTGTATAGAGCAATATATGGTGCCTATTATATACTATATGAGGCCATTATAGTGTATGGACCATTAAATGGGGCTCAGTATATACTTTATGGAGCGATATATGGGGCCCATTATATACTCTATGGAGAAATATATGGGGCTCATCATATACTGTATGTAGCAATATATGGGGCCATTATACTGTATGGAACAATATATGGGGCTCATTATATACTATATGGGGCCATTATGCTTTATGGAGCAATATATGGGGTCCAGTATATACTGTATGGAGCACTATATTGGGCCATTATACTGTATGGAGCAATATGTGGGGCCCATTATACACTATATGGGGCCATTATACTTAATGGAGCATTATATGGGGTCCAGTATATACTGTGTGGAGAAATATATGGGGCCCATTCTACTGTTTGGAGCACTATATGGGACCTATTATATACTATATGGGGCCATTATATTGTATTGAGCAATTTATGGTGCCCAGTATATACTGTATGGAGCAAAATATGTGGCACATTATACACTATATGGGGCCATTATACTGTATGGAGCAATATATGGGGCCCATTATACAATACAGACCAAAAGTTTGGACACACCTTCTCATTTAAAGATTTTTCTGTATTTTCATGACTATGAAAAATGTACATTCACACTGAAGGCATCAAAACTATGAATTAACACATGTGGAATTATATACTTAACAAAAAAGTGTGAAACAACTGAAAATATGTCTTATATTCTAGGTTCTTTAAAGTAGCCACCTTTTGCTTTGATGACTGCTTTGCACACTCTTGGCATTCTCTTGATGAGCTTCAAGATGTAGTCACCGGAAATGGTTTTCACTTCACAGGTGTGCCCTGTCAGGTTTAATAAGGGGATTTCTTGCTTTATAAATGGGGTTGGGACCATCAGTTGTGTTGTGTAGAAGTCAGGTGGATACACAGCTGATAGTCCTACTGAATAGACTGTTAGAATTTGTATTATGGCAAGAAAAAAGCAGCTAAGTAAAGAAAAACGAGTGGCCATCGTTACTTTAAGAAATGAAGGTCAGTCAGTTTGAAAAATTGGGAAAACTTTGAAAGTGTCCCCAAGTGCAGTTGCAAAAACCATCAAACGCTACAAAGAAACTGGCTCACATGAGGACCGCCCCAGGAAAGGAAGACCAAGAGTCACCTCTGCTTCTGAGGATAAGTTTATCCAAGTCACCAGCCTCAGAAATCTCAGGTTAACAGCAGCTCAGATTAGAGACCAGGTCAATGCCACACAGAGTTCTAGCAGCAGACACATCTCTTCAACAACTGTTAAGAGGAGACTTTGTGCAGCAGGTCTTCATGGTAAAATAGCTGCTAGGAAACCACTGCTAAGGACAGGCAACAAGCAGAAGAGACTTGTTTGGGTTAAAGAACACAAGGAATGGACATTAGACCAGTGGAAATCTGTGCTTTAGTCTGATGAGTCCAAATTTGAGATCTTTGGTTCCAACCACCGTGTCTTTGTGCGACGCCGAAAAGGTGAACGGATGGACTCTACATGCCTGGTTCCCATCGCGAAGCATGGAGGAGGAGGTGTGATGGTGTGGGGGTGCTTTGCTGGTGACACTGTTGGGGATTTATTCAAAATTGAAGGCATACTGAACCAGCATGGCTACCACTGCATCTTGCAGCGGCATGCCATTCCATCCGGTTTGCGTTTAGTTGGATCATCATTTATTTTTCAACAGGACAATGACCCCAAACATACCTCCAGGCTGTGTAAGGGCTATTTGACCAAGAAGGAGAGTGATGGGGTGCTACGCCAGATGACCTGGCCTCCACAGTCACCAGACCTGAACCCAATCGAGATGGTTTGGTGTGAGCTGGACCGCAGAGTGAAGGCAAAAGGACCATCAAGTGCTAAGCATCTCTGGGAACTCCTTCAAGATTGTTGGAAGATCATTTCCGGTGACTACCTCTTGAAGCTCATCAAGAGAATGCCAAGAGTGTGCAAAGCAGTCATCAAAGCAAAAGGTGTCTACTTTGAAGAACCTAGAATATAAGACATATTTTCAGTTGTTTCACACTTTTTTGTTAAGTATATAATTCCACATGTGTTAATTCATAGTTTTGATGCCTTCAGTGTGAATGTACAATTTTTATAGTCATGAAAATACAGAAAAATCTTTAAATGAGAAGGTGTGTCCAAACTTTTGGTCTGTACTGTATATTATATGGGGCCATTATACTGTGCAGCAATATATGGGGTTCAGTATATACTGTATGGGAGCAATATATGGGGCCCATTATATACTATATGGGGCCATTATACTGTATGGAGCAATATATGGGGCCTATTATATACTATACGTGGCCATTTTACTGTATGGAGCAATATATGGGGCCCGTTATATACTATATGGGGCTATTATACTGTGGATCAATATATGGGGCCCAGTTTATACTGTATGGAGCAATATATGGAGTCCATTATATAATATATGGAGCCATTATACTGTATGCATCAATATATGGGGCCCGTTATATTCTATATGGGACCATTATACTGTGGATCAATATCTGGGGCCCAGTATATACTGTGTGGAGCAATATATGGGGCCCAGTATATACTGTATGGAGCAATATATGGGGACCATTATACTGTATGGAGCACTATATGGGGCCTATTAGATACTATATGTGGTCATTATACTGTATGGAGCACTATATGGGGCCATTATGCTGTATGGAGCAATATATGGGGATCATTATATACTGTATGGAGCAATATATGGGGCCCATTATATACTATATGTGGTCATTATACTGTATGGAGCAATATATGGGGCCTATTATATACTATATGTGGTCATTATACTATATGGAGCACTATATGGGGCCATTATGCTGTATGGAGCAATTTATGGAGCCCATTATATACTATATGGGGCAATTATACTGTGCAGCAATATATGGGGCCCAGTATATACTGTATGGAGCAATATATAGGGCCCATTATATGCTATATATGGCCATTATACTATATGGAGCAATATATCAGGCCTATTTTATACTATATGGGGCCATTATACTGTGCAGCAATTTATGGGGACCAGTAAGTACTGTATGAAGCAATATATGGGGCCCAGTATATACAGTATGGAGCAATATATGGGGCCAAGTATATACTGTATGAAGCAATATATGGGGCCCAGTATATACAGTATGAAGCAATATATGGGGCGCATTATACACTGTGTGGAGCAATATATGGGTCCCATTATATACTGTGTGGAGCAATATATGGGGCCTATTATATACTATATGGGGCCATGATACTGTATGGAGCAATATATGTCTGCCATTATATACTATATGGGGCCCAGTAAGTACTGTATGGAGCAATATATGGGGCCCAGTATATACAGTATGGAGCTAACGGCCGCCATCTTGTTCTGAAATCCTGCTTCGCTGATTGGTCCGGCCGGCAATTCCTGGATGGACAGACAGACGGGATAAGCCAATTATATAGTAGATGGGGCCATGATACTATATTGAACAATATATGTCGGCCATTATATACTACAGTGGTGGCCAGAAGTATTGGCACCCCTGTAATTCTGTCACATAATACTCAGTTTCTTCCTGAAAATGATTGCAATCACAAATTCTTTGGTATTATTATCTTCATTTAATTTGTCTTCAATGAAAAAACACAAAAAGAATTGTCCTAAAGCCAAATTGGATACAATTCCTCACCAAACCTAAAAAAGGGGGTGGACAAAAGTATTGGCACTGTTTGAAAAATCATGTGATGCTTCTCTAATTCGTGTAATTAACAGCACCTGTAACTTACCTGTGGCACCTAACAGGTGTTGGCAATAACTAAATCACACTTGCAGCCAGTTAACATGGATTAAAGTTGACTCAACCTCTGTCCTGAGTCCTTGTGTGTACCACATTGAGCATGGAGAAAAGAAAGAAGACCAAAGAACTGTCTGAGGACTTGAGAAACCAAATTGTGAGGAAGCATGAGCAATCTCAAGGCTACAAGTCCATCTCCAAAGACCTGAATGTTCCTGTGTCTTCCGTGCTCAGTGTCATCAAGAAGTTTAAAGCCCATGGCACTGTGGCTAACCTCCCTAGATGTGGACGGAAAAGAAAAATTGACGAGAGAGTTCAACGCAAGATTGTGCGGATGGTGGATAAAGAATCTCGACTAACATCCAAACAAGTTCAAGCTGCCCTGCAGTCCGAGGGTACAACAGTGTCAACCCGTACTATCCGTCGGCGTCTGGATGAAAAGGGACTGTATGGTAGGATACCCAGGAAGACCCCACTTCTTACCCCGAGACATAAAAAATCCAGGCTGGAGTTTGCCAAAACTTACCTGAGAAAGCCTAAAACGTTTTGGAAGAATGTTCTCTGGTCAGATGAGACAAAAGTAGAGCTTTTTGGCAAAAAGCATCAACATAGAGTGTATAGTAAAAAAAAGAGGCATTCAAAGAAAAGAACACGGTCCCTACAGTCAAACATGGCAGAGGTTCCCTGATGTTTTGGGGTTGCTTTGCTGCCTCTGGCACTGGACTGCTTGACCGTATGCATGGCATTATGTAGTCTGAAGACTACCAACAAATTTTGCAGCATAATGTAGGGCCCAGTGTAAGAAAGCTGGGTCTCCCTCACAGGTCATGGGTCTTCCAGCAGGACAATGACCCAAAACACACTTCCAAAAGCACTATAAAATGGTTTGATAGAAAGCACTGGAGACTTCTAAGGTGGCCAGCAATGAGTCCAGACCTGAATCCCATAGAACACCTGTGGAGAGATCTCAAAATGGCAGTTTGGAGAAGGCACCCTTCAAATATCAGGGACCTGGAGCAGTTTGCTAAAGAAGAATGGTCTACAATTCCAGCAGAGCATTGTAAGAAACTCATTGATGGTTACCGGAAGCGGTTGTTTGCAGTTATTTTGGCTAAAGGTTGTGCAACCAAGTATTAGGCTGAGGGTGCTAATACTTTTGTCTGGCCCATTTTTGGAGTTTTGTGTGAAATGATCAGTGATTTGATTTTTGCTTCATTCTCTTTTGTGTTTTTTCCTTGCAAGCAAATTAAATGAAGATAATAATACCAAAGAATTTGTGATTGCAATCATTTTCAGGAAGAAACTGAGTATTATATGACAGAATTGCAGGGGTGCCAATACTTTTGGCCACCACTGTATGTCCTTACTATTACTACAGCCAAACAGAATGCAACGGGTCAGAGATGGGTCTCTGAACTAGCTGACTTCAATTTCAGCATTAAGTACAGGCCAGGAAAATACAATGCGGATGCTGACTGATTGTCGAGAATGCCACCAGAGCCTGAGGAGTTCATGCAAGAATGCTCGGAGGAAGTCAGTCTGGAAGCAATTGAGAGCATTACCCAAGCAGTGCAAGCTTATCAAGAGGAAGACACACCATTGTGGTGTCCGTTGACGGTGGAAACCACCATAAAAACGAGAGAACAAGATCACCCCCGGTCTATTCAACAATTACCAAAAGGAAAAATCTGTAGAGCACAGCGGGAAGATCAGATAATTGGTAGAATACTACTTTATGTGGACCAAAATCGGTTTCCAAGTAGACGGGAGAGCGATAATGAGTCACCAGCAGTATCTGTTTTAGTTAAAGAATGGATGAAGCTCTACCTCAGTGGAGACGGTATCCTGTATCGTAAAGGAGGGCAAAACCGGCAGTTGGTACTACCCAGAGTATTCCGTAGGTTGGTCTTCAAAGAACTCCATGAAAACATGGGACACCTGGGAGTGGAAAGGACAACCAATTTGATCCGTGAACGTTTCTTCTGGCCGTACATGCAGAGAGATATTGAGAGGTACGTGACCAGGGAGTGTGGGTGTCTGAAAGATAAACATCCCAACACATCAACCCTGGTACCTATGGGCAACATTCAAACTATGTATCCGTGTGAGATGGTCTCAATAGACTTTCTATATCTTGAGACGTGAAAGGGTGGTTACAAATACATATTGGTGGTGATGCACCATTTTACTCGATTTGCCCAATCATATGCCACCGCCAATAAAGCTGGTCGAACAGCGGCAGAGAAGATCTTCAATGATTTTGCTTTGAGGTTTGGGTTCCCTACAAGGTTACACCATGACCAAGGAAGAGAATTTGAGAACCAGCTCTTTGCCAAGCTAGGAAAGTACTGTAGAATTCAGAGATCCCACACAACGTCCTATCACCCAGAGGGTAATGGACAAGTGGAATGTTTTAACCGGACATTATTGTCGATGTTGCGCACTTTAACAGCTGACGAGAAGAAAGACTGGAAGAGTTCTCTGTCAAAAGTGGTACATGCCTATAACTGTACAAAGAGCGATGCAACGGGTTACTCACCCTTCTTCCTATTGTATGGACAATCGGCAAGACTGCCAATCGACATCATGTTCGATACTCCGGTGTCAGAGACTTACAGAAGATATCTGGAGTACGTTCGGAAATGGAAGGAATGGATGGCAGAGGCATACAACATAGCGTCCAAAGTGGTTATGCAAGGACAGAGCAAGATTAAGGAGTACTATGATCAAAAATGTTATGGAGCAGAAATGGCACCGGGAAGCCGGGTGCTAGTCAAGAACGTAGGTGAGAAAGGTGGTCCAGGAAAACTTTGTTCGTACTGGGAGGACAAGGTGTATGTGGTCGTAAAGAGGAAAGCTGATGACATTCCAGTGTATGAAATCTGATTGGAAAGAGGGGACAAGAAAACCCGAATAGTCCATCGGAATTTATTACTAACCTGTGATTATCTCCCACCACAACAAAACTTTCCAGAAGCAGACCGACATCGACCGAGATCAACTAAGGGACCACCACAGACTGAAGCTCCGGAGGTGGATAGTGACCTTGAAAGTTCCGATGAGGAAGAGCACACCGTTGTATTTCTCAGACCGGCAAGAAAAGGGACGTACCATCCTCAAGAGAGTGAACTATGTCCTGAGGCTCCAAAGTTTGTACCAAGGAGTACAGATGAAGTCCAATTCAGATCTGATGATCGAATACTGATCACTGAAGAGACTGATCGACACTCAGGAGGAGTGGAATTACCAGACCGTGTGGAAACAGGCGATTCAGGAGAAGTACAGAAAGTTACAGAGGCAGATCCAAGAGCGTCTGAGGAAGCATGGGAAATGAGTGCAGTGGAAGAAACTGCTGTTATCGAAGAACCTTTGGTATCTGAGGAACAACCCACCAGGAGGATGTCGACTCGAGAAGTAAGGAGGCCCGTGATGCTGACGTATGAGACAATTGGAGAACCGAGTCAAGTGCCAAGGACTGTCGACTGGAAACAGGTATCTCTGCCTGCGGACCAGGTAAGCCCACTTGAGTGGTATTCACCTCTGAGAGACAGTATGGACAATGTTACCTGGTGGAAAGACTTGTTTTGGCCTAGTGATAGTGAGAGCTGGTTGAAGACGTACGAAAAGCTCCAGCGGAAGAGATGCTGATTGTTATAATTGTGTTAATTGCTTATTTCTTACTGGAGTCCTACAAGGAAAAGGTTGTAAGAATAGGTTATTATCAATGTTTATAAATGTTATACCAATTTGATAATGACAAATTTATATATAGTAACTAAGCTTTCATCACTGTCTCAGAATTGTTCAGATTGACCAATTAAGACGAATGTCGAGGAGAACGACATTCAAAAAGGAGGGAAGAGTGTGACATGCAGAAGTAGTGTTGTTGCTTCCAAAGCATCCAGCAACTGTTACAAATAACACAGTCACAGGAGACAGATAGTGTTTTAGCAGAGCCCCAGGGTGATTGTGAGGAACTTGTTATTGCAGTCTGACTGAAGCCAAAGAGAAAGGTGGTGGTGTGTTATCTGGATCTGATAGAAGGAGAGAAACTAAACACAGGTAAGATAAACTCCCTGGACTAACAGTGCAGAGTATTATCGGGCAGGAAGGTAAGGGCTGGAAGGAATTGTGTCCCAGGGATCATCTCCCTCATCAAACACTCCCCCCCTCCATCTCCATGCTGGATAAAGAATGTTGTGTACTATTGTGTCCTTGTGAAGGAAAAGCTTGTGGTTGTGTATGCATATAAGTGTGCTGCTAAGAGATCTAATCTATGCTGAATTATGCTACTGAAGATACTGTAATACTGTGTGTGACATGCAGAAGTAGTGCTGTTGCTTTAAAAGCATTCAGCAACTATTAGAAGTAACACAAGCACATGAGACAGGAAGTGCTGTGCTCCACAAGCATCCAGCAACTAGAAGGGTTAACACAGTCACAGGAGAAGGGGAGTGTTTTAGAAGAGCCCCAGGGGGATTGTGGGGAAGTTGTTTACTGTCTGGCTGGAGCCAAAGAGAAATGTAACATGTGTGTTCTGCTTCTGACAGAAGCGCCCCGGCAAGTGAAAAGGATTCAAGTCAGGAGTGAAGCTAAGCACAGGTCAGGTAGAGTTCCTAAACTAGCAGTGCAGAGTATTGTCAAGCAGAAAGATAAGGACTGGAAGAAATGGTGTCACAGGGATCATCTCCCTCAGCAAAACCTCCCCCCTCCTCCATCTCACTGTACTGTAAAGAATGCTGTGTTCATTAATGTGCCTTTTCATTAGAACTGTGCTGTCCTGTACTACTGGGAAGACTGTGAACTGCTGTGCTGCTAAGGAAACTGTACTGTTTGTCACTGGAGCCTGTTGCTCATCAGACTTAACTTGCACTGGCTATGTGGCTTCTTATTAAATGCTACTGTTCTACCATTTATGAGGACTCTTGTCAAGTGTGTCTGGTCAGCAAGTGAAACAACCTACGTGTCTGTGCCTGAAGGTCAATACCCCTGTGTGCCTGAGAGAAGCTGCAGCACACGGTCTATGGTTGCCTGAGTAACGGTTCCCCCAGGATTCCAAAGAATTCATGTAACCTGTCTCGCCCCTATCTGAACATAGCGGCGTGCGTGTAACACGTACATAGATATCATCGGGACCCATAGCAAAATTTTTAATTGCCCCCCCCAAAAAAAAATTGAAAAATTTGTCGGGGGTCACAGAATAGCAGATCTCACAACTTTCCAGTCTTTACATAGTAATTTTCCTCCTGCTGAAGTCCTAGATTCCTCATTCATTGTCCCCATAAAGCATCATAGCAACAAAAGTGCCCCCCAAACACCGTGATACCCCAATGGTGAATTCCTCTTCATGAATAGTATAATGACGCTACTGTACCCAACTTCAACTTTCAAAGCAAAGTATGGTGACCCCAACACGGTTTGATCCCTTACACAGCCCTCCATACAGTATAATAGCCTCACAATGTATAATGGCCCGCACACTTCTCCACATTGAATAATGGCCCACTCTAGCCCTCCAAACAGTATAATGGTCCCCACACAGCCCTCCACATAGTATGATGGACTCCACTCAAACCTTCACACTGTATAATTGCTTGCATACAGTATAATGACCCCACATAGCCTTCCATATAGTATAATGCGCCCCTCATAATCCTTCATATAGTATTATGCACTTCCCATGGTGCTCCATAGAATATAATGCATTCGCCATGGTCCTCCATATAGTATAATGCACCCTCCATGGTCCTCTGTACAATAAAATGCACCCCCATGGTCCTCCATACAGTATAATGCACTCCACATAGTTCTCAATACAGTATAATGCACTCTCCATGATCCGCTATACAGTATAATGCACCCCCATGGTTCTCTATACAGTAAAATGCACCTCTATGGTCCTCAATACAACATAATGAAGCCTCTTTAGTTTTCTATACAATAAAATGATCTCTCCTTGGTCCTCCAAACAATATAATGCACCCCCATGGTCCTCCATACAATATAATGCACCCCCTATGGTCCTCCATACAATATAATGCACCCCCCATGGTCCTCCATACAATATAATTCACCTCCCATGGTCCTCCATACAATATAATGCACCTCCCATGATCCTCCATACAATATAATGCACCTCCCATGGTACTCCATGCAATATAATGCAACCTCTATGGTCCTCCATACAATATAAACACCTCCCATGGTCCTCCATACAATATAATGCAACCCCTATGGTCCTAAATACAATATAATGCACCCCCATGGTCTTCCGTATAATATAATGCACCCCTATGGTCCTTCATACAATATAATGCACCCCTCATGGTCCTACATACAGTATAATGCACCCTCCATGTTCCTCCATACAATATAATGCACCCTCCATGGTCCTCCATACAATATAATGCACCCCTCATGGTCCTCCATACAGTATAATACACCCTCCATGGTCCTCCATACAGTATAATGCACCCCTCATGGTCCTCCATACAATATAATGCACCTCCCATGGTCCTCCATACAATATAATGCAATCCCTATGGTCCTCCATACAATATAATGCACCCCCCATGGTCTTTCATACAATATAATGCACCCCCCATGGTCTTCCATACAATATAATGCACTCCTCATGTTCTTCCATACAATATAATGCACCACCCATGGTCCGCTATACAATATAATGCACCCCCATGGTCCTCCATACAATATAATGCACCCCCATGGTCCCCCATACAATATAATGCACCCCCCATGGTCCTTCATATAATATAATGCACACCCCATGGCCCGACATACAATATAATGCACCCCCCATGATCCTCCATACAATATAATGCACCCCCCCATGATCCTCTATACCATATAATGCACCCCTCATGGTCCTCCATACAATATAATGCACCCCCCCATGATCCTCTATACAATATAATGTACCCCATGATCCTCCATACAATATAATGCACCCCCATGATCCTCCATACAATATAATGCACCCCCCATGATCCTCCATACAATATAATGCACCCCCCATGATCCTCCATACAATATAATGCACCCCCCCATGATCCTCTATACAATATAACGCACCCCCCATGATCCTCCATACAATATAATGCACCCCCCCATGATCCTATATACAATATAATGCACCCCCCATGGTCTTCCATACAATATAATGCACTCCTCATGGTCTTCCATACAATATAATGCACCACCCATGGTCCGCTATATAATATAATGCACCCCCATGGTCCTCCATACAATATAATGCACCCCCATGGTCCCCCATACAATATTTGGGTAAGAATACAAGGAGAGAACAACGGAAAGGACACCATTGTAGGCATTTACTACAGGCCACCTGGGCAAGCTGAAGATATGGATGAACTCTTTATGTATCAAATGACCAAGTTCTCCAAAAAATATGACGTAGTGGTCATGGGAGATTTCAACTATCCAGACATTTGTTGGGAATCTCTCTCAAGTAAAACTAACAGGTCAAGCAAATTCTTATCCTCTCTTGCTGACAACTTTATCTTCCAAAAGGTAGGTGAGAAAACAAGGGGATCTGCTACTTTGGATCTAATCCTTATAAACAGGGAGGAAATGGTTGAGGAGGTAAAGGTGGCTGGGACCCTAGGAGGCAGCGATCATGCTATTATAGAATTTTGGATAACTAGAGGAGGAAGACATGTGAAGACTCAAACTTCAAGGTTAGATTTTAGAAAGGCAGATTTTAAGAGACTCAGAAAGAGAATAGGAGGGATCCAATGGCTGGATGTCCTTAAGGACAAAAATGTCCAGGAAGGATGGGAAATTTTTAAAAATGAGATTCTCAAAGCACAATCGTTAACAATCCCGAAAAGTAGGAAGAATGGGAAGCATTTAAGGAAACCAGGATGGATGAACACAGAACTTAAACACATGCTAAAAAGAAAGAAAGAAATGTTTATTAAATGGAAAGAGGGAGGCATATCTAAAGAAGATTATAATGCAGTCTGCAGATCCTGCAGGGCACGTATCAGGTTAGCTAAAGCTGACAATGAATTAAGGCTTTCAAGAGATGTCAAAAGCAATAAAAAAGGATTTTGGGGGTATGTCAAAAGTAAAAGAAAAGTCAAAGATGCTATAGGATTTTTACAGGATGAAAATGGAGAAATGGTAAGAGAGGATGTTGAGAAGGCCGAACTTTTTAATTCCTATTTTGCATCTGTTTTCTCTCAGAAAGAAAATGTAACATCAACTGACCTTCACTGTCCTTTTAAAGGAATAGAGGAATCCAAGTTATCTGTAAACAGAAAGATTGTGAGGGAATATTTAGCTAACATAAATGAGTTCAAGTCTCCAGGTCCAGATGAATTACACCCCAGAGTACTGAAGGAGATCGTAGAAGAAATTTTAGAACCACTCTCCATAATCTTTGAAAATTCTTGGAGAACAGGAGAAGTCCCAGAAGACTGGAGAAGAGCAAATGTTGTTCCTATCTTCAAAAAGGGGAAGAAGGTGGACCCAGGGAACTATAGGCCGGTGAGTCTGACTTCTATACCAGGAAAGATCTTTGAACAAATTATTAAACAACATGTATGTAAGTACCTGGATAAGAATGAAGTGATTAACCAGAGTCAGCATGGGTTTGTAACTAACAAGTCATGTCAGACTAACTTAATTTCCTTCTATGACAGAATCACTGACTGGGTGGATCAGGGAAATGCTGTAGATATAGTATATCTTGACTTCAGCAAAGCATTTGACAAAGTATCTCACACCATCCTTATTGAAAAAATGACCAAGTATGCAATGGACCAGGCAACTGTTAGGTGGATTCATAACTGGCTTAGTGATCGGACTCAAAGGGTGGTTGTAAATGGCTTCACATCCAGCTGGATGAATGTCTCAAGTGGGGTACCACAGGGCTCCGTCCTGGGACCTGTATTGTTCAACATCTTTATCAATGATTTAGATGAAGGAATTGAGGGTAAACTGATTAAATTTGCTGATGACACAAAGCTAGGAGGGATAGCTAATACTAGAGAAGAGAGAGAGAGGATTCAAAAAGACCTAAATAAACTGGAGCAGTGGGCAGCAACCAACAGAATGGTTTTTAACAGGGAAAAATGCAAAGTACTACATCTGGGCAATAAAAATGAAAAAAGCATATACAGAATGGGAGGAATAGAGCTAAGCAACAGTACATGTGAAAAAGACTTAGGTATACTAATAGATCATAGACTGAACATGAGTCAACAGTGTGATGCAGCAGCAAAAAAGGCAAATACAATTCTGGGATGTATTAACAGAAGCATACAGTCTAGATCACGTGAAGTCATTATCGGTCTTTACTCCTCTTTGGTCAGACCTCATCTGGAATACTGTGTACAGTTTTGGGCACCACATTTTAAAAAAGACATAGACAAACTGGAGCAAGTTCAGAGAAGAGCGACCAGAATGGTGACTGGTTTGCAAACCATGTCCTATGAGGAACGGTTGCAGGATTTGGGAATGTTTAGCTTGCAAAAAAGAAGACTGAGAGGAGACTTAATAGCTGTCTACAAATATGTCAAGGGCTGTCACATTGTAGAAGGATCATCTTTATTCTCATTTGCACAAGGAAAGACTAGAAGCAATGGGATGAAACTAAATGGGAGGAGACACAGATTAGATATTAGAAAAAACTTTTTGACAGTTAGGGTGATTAATGAGTGGAACAGGCTGCCACGAGAGGTGGTGAGTTCCCCTTCAATGGACGTCTTCAAACAGAGGCTGGACAGACATCTGTCTGAGATGATTTAGTGAATCCTGCTTTGAGCAGGGGGTTGGACCAGATGACCCAGGAGGTCCCTTCCAACTCTACCATTCTATGATTCTATGATAATGCACCCCCATGGTTCTTCATACAATACAATGCACCCCCATGATCCTCCATACAATATAATGCACCCCCCCATGATCTTCTATACAATATAATGCACCCCCATGGTCCCCCATACAATATAATGCACCCCCCATGGTCCTTCATACAATATATTGCACACCCCATGGTCCTACATACAATATAATGCACCCCCCATGACCCTCTATACAATATAATGCACCCCTCATGGTCCTCCATACAGTATAATGCACCCTCCATGGTCCTCCATACAATATAATGCACCCCTCATGATCCTCCATACAGTATAATGCACCCCCCATGAACCTCCATACAGTATAATGCACCCTCCATGGTCCTCCATACAATATAATGCACCCCTCATGATCCTCCATACAGTATAATGCACCCCCATGATCCTCCATACTCTTTTGTCACTGATTTAAAAAAATAAACACAGTACTCACCTCTCTGTATTCCTTGTTTCACCAGATGCTCTGATCTGCTGAGCCTTTGGTGTGAAATGCTGCACATCTCAGAACAGCGGGCGCCCTGTAATGACATCATCGATGCCGCTGCTCTGACTCGTCAGACGTCGAGGAAGACTGATGGGGGTGGAAGCGTCTGCTGACACTCCCTCCTCCATCCTCATTGCTCGCGTTGATGGCTAGAACCCCCCTCTGGTTGTCAGCACAAGCATTGATGACGAAGGAGTAAGCATCAGCAGACGCTTCCACCCCATCATTCTGTGTGGGCAGTGTGGGCGCAGATGGGCGGAGGGGGGGCCCGGTGTCAGTGCCAGTTCATGGGCCCCATAGCAGTGGCGTGGCCTGCCATCCTATAGTCCAAGTGGGTGAGGATATAAAAGACAGATGTATAGCAGCCATATTGTTATGCTGTTTACCTGGAGCATATACTGCTGATTGATCCCCTAGAGACAAGGCTGAGACAGACCTGATACTAGAATTTGTAAAGACCAGGCTAGTAGTGAAGGGCACTTGAACTTGAATTTTTCTGTAATTCAGTAGCCTGCATAATAATAGGTCACCAAGTCTACTGCTCTCTATACATGCAAGAACCATGAGATAAGGATTATTGGCCATGTTTCCTCTTTTTATCTAGCGTTTGCATTCTTGCTTTGTTAGAAAATCTGGTCTCGAAGGGCATGTTGACATCAAGTTTTTTGAGGAGTCTGAAAAATTGCTCAAAAAACGCTTATAAGACTCTTCCTATCCAGTCTTTTAAGCATATTTTTCAATTTCAGGATTCGAAACAAAACACAATGTGGGCAAAAAAAGAAAAAGTGTACCGTATGTTAGTTATTTCCAGATGAAAAACGTTCGAAACTAGACACCATCCAATGAAAAGGTTACAAGAAAACGCTCCAGAAAAAAATCTTTTCCAAAAATGAAAAAAAAATCCTACAGAAACTTCCCAGACAAGGAACATTTCCTGCTGCGGTTTCCACTAGAAATATCATCACTTCCCTGCACGTTTACCACCGGGAGCTTGGCACAGCTACAACCGAGCTCCTGTGGTAACAGTCAGGGACAATGGCCGCACTGCCCCAGGCTGATTAACTGTCTTGTGTTATAGACAAGTATTTCACATTTTGACTCATCGGTGCAGAGCACCTGCTGACATTTTTCTGCACCCGTCACTATGCTTTCATGCATAGTTAAGTCTCTTGACCTTGTTTCCATGTCAAATGCGTTCGTTTTTGCTTTCAATTCGTCCATAAGGATCAGTTCTGGCCAGACTTCTCCGAACAGTACATGGGGGTAGCTGAGTCCCACTGGTTGCTGCCAGTTCTGAGCTGATGGCACTGCTGGACATCTTCTGATTTCAAGTGGAAGTAAGCATGATGTGTCTTTCATCTGCTGTACTAAGTTTCCATGGCCGATCACTGCATCTATGATCTCCAACTTTGCCCATTTCTTGGAGTTCTCAATGATGAGAAATATAGGTAACTACTTATCCATGAAGAAGAACAAGAAGTCCTGGAAGTGATGATTCGGACCCCACAGAACCCTGATCTTACATCACCCAGTCTGTTTAGGATTACATGAAGAGACAGAAGCATTTGCACAAACGACATCCTCAGAAGATCTGTGGTTACTTCTCCAAGATGTTTGGAACAACCTCCTGCCGAGTTCTGTAAAAAACTATATACAATTGTAGTTAGAAGAATTGATGCTTTGAAGCTCTTATTGAAGGCAAAGGGCAGTCAGACCAATATCTCACCCATGTTCCCCATTCTTCTACTTACTTTTCTGTGTGTTGGTGTAAGACAAGTGTCTGCAGCAGGAGCCTCCCCCCTCTGCCCTGTTTGTAGTAGGACAAAACATCATACCATCTCCTTGTCCAAGGGTCAGGGCATCAACAGCCAAAGATGGAACTGATTGACAAGAGATTGATCCTTGTGTTCTCTGCAGGATTTCTACAAGACAGTTTCATGATCAGGCCGGAAATGCTGCAGACTAACAAGCGGAGAGGACAAATATTTTCTTATTTGATTTGTACATTTATTTTTAGGATTAGTGTTAATTTAAAGCAAAGCTATCAGCAGAAAATGAATGATTGTATGTTTCAGAGTTTTGTGTTACATTATTTTTGTTTAAATTGTTGCCATTTTTTTTTTCATATGATGATCTTTAATACAAAAGAAAAAAATTCACAATGGCCACTTGGGCTTTTTTTAGACTCATACTTTCTGTCTTTTCAGGAAGAGTTTTCAGCAGGCTCCTTATCAGCAGAGGCAGGATTGCAATGAGAGGTAACATCTCTGAAACACAGCTGATAACACAGGAACCAGCAATCACAATAGGTAATGTTACAGCTTTCCCTGCTCCCTCTTCCTTCACAATGACCTTTGCATATGCTCATTAGATGCTTTAATATAAAAGATCGGATCTTTTCATTGTGGTTAATGTACATGTGTTGTTTCCTGAAACAACAGGAAGTTAAAGTAAAAAAAAGCCCAAGTGGTCGGTTTGAAAATTGCAAGATTTGTGCTTTTTATTTATAGTACACATTGTGATATGGAAAAAAAAATGGCCCCAAACAATAAGTTTAACACAAAAACCCGATTTAAACAATAGTCCATTTCCTGATAGCTTCACTTTAAGTAAAAGAAGTTGAGTTTTAATACCAGACAGTTTCAATACTCAGCCTATATGGGAGAGAAATGATTGCAAATAGTCTGACATACAATCAGGCTCGGACTAGCCCACCGGGGAATCGGTGAATCCTCCGGTGGGCCCTGATACAGGGCCAGCTCTGACTGCGTTAGAAGGCTCCTCCCCCACATACCCTAGCAAAGGGATGCACTGCCCGGCTAATGGCATCCATAGCAGCACGCTCCCTCCTTCCCCTGCTGTGCTGGCGCTAGGTGTTGGAGTCAGACTAACATCTGTGCGGGAGCGGTGTCACTGACAGTAACAGCTCTCCGGAATCGGTGTCATTCTGACTGGACACATAGCAGGAGCACCGCAGGGGAGGGAGGGAGCCTGCTGCTATGGGAGCAGATTAGCTGGGCAGCGCATAGCTAATGAGTGTGGTAAGTGACACCTCTCCTGCAGAGGAGCAATAGCCTCGCCCCCTCCCCCACAGCACGGGTACGGCGGGGGAGATGACTACCACAGCAGTCTGAGCGCAATCACCCCTCTCTTGCTGAAGGAGTTTGATGAGGCTAGGCTGTCATTGGTGCGGTGCCATTGCCCAGCATGCAGCAGCTGCCCGGACTTCCTCCATCTTCTGCAGCTAATGCCATCAGACTCTTTCCTGGATCTCAGAAGACTGTGAGTGGCAGCAGTTTTCATTTTTAAATATTATTTCATATGAAATTGATATGTGTGTAATACAACAGTATATATACCAGTTCATCTCACAAAATTAGAATATCATCAAAAAGTAAATTTATTTCTGTTCTTCAATACAAAAAGTGAAACTCATATATTATATAGAGTCATTACAGACAGAGTGATCTATTTCAAGTGTTTATTTCTGTTAATGTTGATGATTATGGCTTACAGCCAATGAAAACACAAAAGTCATTATCTCAGTAAATGAGAATAATTAACAAAAAAACACCTGCAAAGGCTTCCTAAGCATTTAAAAAGGTTCCTTAGTCTGTTTCAGTAGGCTCCACAATCTTGGGGAAGACTGATGACAGATGTCCGGAGGGCAGTCGTGTCTGCGTATTGTATCATACGTATTATATCTGTGTACCATGTCTGCGTACCGTGTGCGCGTGCATGTCTGCGTATCCTGTGCATGTGCGTGTCTGCGTATCCTGTGCATGCGCGTGTCTGTGTATCCTGTGCGTGCGCATGTCTGCATACCATGTGCATAGGCATGTTTGCGTACCGTGTGTGCGAGTGCGCATGTCTGCGTATCATGTGTGTGTGCGCATATCTGCGTATCGTGTGTGTGCGTGCGCATGTCTGCTTACCATGAGTGTGTGCGCATGTCTGCATACTGTGTGTGTGTGTGTGTGTGTGTAGCGCCCCGGGGGCTCGGTCGCTACAGAGGTATTGCACCTCTGCCAGAGGTGTGATATTCCACTCCCGGGTAAGGATGGAGTGTGGACCAGGGCTCAGGTAGCTGCATGCAGCATACACACCCCATTTCCGAAGGAGAGCTCAACGGTGCTCCCATTAGACAGTAATGCAGGCACGACAGACTGTGTCCCTGGCTGGAGTGGGGAGTGGGGAGGAAAACCCGGTGATGTAGGAGCAGGAGGGGATGGTTCCTGAGCGTAGGTAGGAACTCATTGGTTGCTGGTCACCTGGGCTCATGTTCTTGGAGAGGTATAAAAGGTGGACACCATCTTAGATTGGAGAGTTCAGTCAGAGAGAGGAGAAGACAGGGAGCATAGGCTCTGTAGGAGCTCTGCTCAGAGGCAGGCCTAGAGAAAAGGCCGGGGCCTGAGAGGAGAAGGAACAGAGGAGAAGAGAAGGAACAGGAAAGGGAAAGAAGTCGCCAAGAAACAGAAGGGCTCAGGAACAAGAAGGTGGAAGGAACCCTAAGGACCAACGTGAATCGGGTGACGGGTCAGGCAAGAAGAGGGTACCGGATCCCAATTTGGTGGAAGCTAATAATCTTCAGCCAAGAACCGGAGGTCGCGACCATCACTTGGTGCGACCCCTTGCTAAACCCTGCTAGGAAGGCATACCATATAGGGTAGCGGGAAACGGGGCCCACGTTTGCCCACATAGACCCGTCGGAGCTGGACAAAAGCTTGGTCACTGGTGGGGCACGAGCCGAAGGAAGGATAGGAAGGAGCTCTGAACCATAATCCTGAGTTGCCTGGGGGTTGACCGAGTCCCTCACCTGGTGGACACCGTACGGCTTGGGTGGTCACTGCTTGCGCTGAAGTGACCCGGAGCATACGAACTGTGAGTAAAAGACATTGGACTGCAGTACGTTGTCTGTGTACTCCTTGCTCTTCCAGCACTAACGGCACTGGGACTCTCTTCACCATCACCCCCACCATCCACTGCACTGCCCTGGGGTTACACTCTTCCCGTGGGGAGTTATACAATCTCAGCTGCATACACCATCAGCCTCAGGGGATTACCTTGCAGCAGCGGTTCGTAATAACCGCAATCCACGGGTGGCGTAGTCGGACATTACCTAAAACATATAAAAGGACTGCCACTGGTCTGACCACCCTGAGCCACGGGACCGGGCTGCCACTACTACTCCCAGCGTTGCCCTGAAGCCCGGTTCCGAGTGCCCCACGGCCCAGGGGGCGAGTCATGTGCATGTCTGCCTACTGTGCGTGTGCATGTCTGCTTCCTGTGCCTGCATGTCTGCCTCCTGTGTGTGTGCATGTTTGCATATGTGAAGGATGAGTGGACAGGCTGGGCCCTGTGTTGTATACCTATATTTCTCCGCTGTATCTGTGCATCAATGGTGGTATGTGAAAGGGGCCCACTGAGACTCTTTCGCCTAAAGCCCACGAAAACCTGGAGCCGGCCCCGGATATAGGCTATAAATAGAGGAAGGAGACTTGACTATATATGCTATACGTGGGGGAGGGGGACTTGACTATATATGCTATATGCTATATGTGGGAGAGGGGAACTTGGCTATATATGTTATATGTGGGGGAGGAGGACATGCCGGGTCAGACTGGCCCACCAGAGGCATACCGACCGCTCTGTTACTTACAAATAGTGAGCCGCAGTCTGATACGCTCACTGCTGTCCTGGGTTGTCTAACTCTGGGAGGAGCTGCAAGCAGAACATTCTCCCAGCCTCTACATCACTACTCCTTGCAGCTCCTCCCAGAGTTAGACAACCCAGGAGAGCATTGCACGCGTCACTGACGGCATTGAAGACACTCTCGCCTGCTGCAGACTGCGGCTCACTATTTGTAAGTAACAAAGTGTTGTTGCGCCCTGATTACTTTTTATGTCACCGCTCTTCCCTGTGTTGAACAAGCAGGGCAGCCAATCAATGTGAGCTTTCATTGTGTCCTCTTCTCCCCGGCTGTACAGCACAGCTCAGGTAATGAGCTGTGCTGTCATCCATAACATGCGCTCCTCTTCCCCACAATGTAAGCAGCAGAGGGAGTTATAGGACTCCCTACTACAGCTGCAATGATTGAAGGAGGGTTCCCTCCAGCCTAGCAGTGAGTAAGCCCTGACTGACTGAGCCCCCTCTTCCTGCATTATCCCTGACTGACTGAGCATATTCTCTCTGTATCACCCCTGACTGACTGCACCCATTCCCTGTGTATCATCTTTGACTGACTGTGCCCCCTCCCCCTGTATCGCTCCTGACTGACTGTGCCCCCTCCTCTTGTATCACCCCTGACTGACTGAGCCCCATCTCCCTATATCACCCCTGACTGACTGAGCCTCCTCTCTCCCTGTATCACCCCTGATTGACTATGACCCCTCCTGTATCACCCCTGACTGACTGAGCCCCCTCTCCCTGTATCACCCCTGACTTACTGAGCCCTCACCCTCTGTATCACCCCTGACTGACTGAGCCCCCCCCTCGCTGTATCACCCCTGATTGACTGTGCCCCCTCCCCCTCTTTCACCGCTGACTGACTGCACCCCCCCCTATATTACCCCTCACTGAGCCCCCTCTCCCTGTATCAGTTTTCTTCTTCCACTACTAACAAAATGAGGCCCTTCATAAAAAGTTATGGCCTTATAGGTGGCAGAAAGATTTCTGTAAAAAGTGTACAAGGGATGTGAGGGAAAGCTATTTTGCTATCACTCCAGTGTCATACATAACTGATTTAGGACCCCCACCACTATTAGTGGCTCTCTTCACATAATGTATTTGCTGCTTCATTTCTTCAATGGAATTCCCACAGCAAATAAACAGTGGTAATATCCACCCAGATATTGTGCAGATATTGCTGCTTTTACTACTACGCAATGATGCACCTTTACCATTGACCTGTTCCTTTGTATTGCAAAGAATGAAATCGAAGGTGAATATCCACAGCATAAATTGACACGTGATGCCAAATCCGCAGCGCCGGTCAATTCACGCCGTGGATTTTCTCAGCGTAAGGATGAGATGTCATAAAATCCCTTCCACTCCGCTGCTGCAATAAAACATTGGTTTAGTGGTTAGTAAACACCAGGGTACATTTATCATTGAGTTTGCACCAAAAATATGATGCAAGTTTTTTCTATAACATTAAGTGTACTATCTTATATTATACGCTGATATTAGCGTGTTTTACCACACAATTGGTGGTCTTGTATTTACAGTTGTGATCAAAAGTTTACATACCCCGGCAGAATTTTTCCTTTCTTGGTCTTGTTTCAGAGAATATGAATGATAACAAAAAACTTTTTCTCCACTCATGATTATTGGTTGGGTGAAGCCATTTATTGTCAAACTACTGTGTTTTCTCTTTTTAACTCTTAATGACAACCAAAAGCATCCAAATGACCCTGACCAAAAGTTCACATACCCTGGTGATTTTGGCCTGATAGCATGCACAGAATTTGACACAAATGGGTTTGAATGGCTACTAAAGGTAACATCCTCACCTGTGACCTGTTTGCTTGTAATCAGTATGTGTGCATAAAAGCTGAGTGAGTTTCTGGGATCCAGACAGACTCTTGCATCTTTCATCCAGCCACTGATTTCTGGATTGCGAGTCATGGGGAAGGCAAAAGAATTGTCAACGGATCTACAGGAAAAGGTAGTTGAACTGTATAACACAGGAAAGGGATACAAAAACATACCCAAGGAAATGATAATGCCAGTCAGCAGCGTTCAAACTGTGATTAACAAATGGAAAATCAGGGGCTCTGTAAAAACCAGGCACAGGAAACTTGGTAAAAGTTGAAGGAAAGATGAATGCAGCACGTTATCAGAAAATACTGGAGGCAAATTTGCACTCATCAGCCCGGAAGCTGCGCATGGGACGTACTTGGACGTTCCAACATGACAACGATCCAAAGCACAAGGCCAAGTCGACCTGTCATTGGCTACAGCAGAACAAAGTGAAGGTTCTGTAGTGGCCACCTCAGTAGTCTCCTGACCTCAATATCATTGAGCCACTCTGGGGAGATCTCAAGTGCGCAGTTCATGCAAGACAGCCCAGGAATTTACAGGAACTGGAGGCTTTTTGCCAAGAAGAATGGGCAGCTTTACCATCTGAGGAAATACAGAACCTCATCCACAACTACCACAAAAGACTTCAAGCTGTCATTGATTTTAGAGGGGGAATACACGGTATTAAGAACTGGGGTATGTGAACTTTTCATGATGGTCATTTGGATGTTTTTAATTGTCATTAAGATTTAAATAGAGAAAACACAGTAGTTTGACAATAAATGGCTTCACCCAACCAATAACCATGAGTGGAGAAAAAGTTTTTTTGTTATCATTCATATTCTCTAAAACAAGGCCAAGAAAGGAAAAATTCTGCCGGGGTATGTAAACTTTTGAGCCCAACTGCATTTCTATGTAGCTACACAGTGGGCCCCAAGAATGATTTTCTCTGGTGGGCCCAATGTACTCCAGTCCAACGCTGCATACAAGTGCCAGAGATAAGGTGTTCAAAAATATCCTAGAAAGGACTCCTAGACAAAGAAATGCTTTTCATTGGAAATGTTCAAATTTTTCTGGCGTGTTTTAATTCTGTGTATTAGGTAGCCCCTCAGAGTAAGACAATTGTGAATGCAGGTTGTTCTAGGCATATCATGGTGATGGATAATTTTATTCATATTAATAGAAGCCAAGAAGAAGTAGAAAGTTACCATATTTTTCGGAGTATAAGACGCACTTTTTCCTCCAAAATTTTGGGGGCCCGCCAGTAACCATGATCTTTCAGACCACGCGCCGCAGCACACTCAGCGCGCGGCGCATACCTTCCCCTTGATGGTCGCCTTCAGGAAAATCTACTCTCTGCTATGCGCTGCGCACAGACGGTGCATAGCAGTGACGTTCAAAGGCCGCCAGTCAATCAAGGCTGCGCGCGTCAGTGTTCGGCCTCTGATAGGCTGGTGGACATTGAACGTCACTGCTATGCGCCGGACGGTGACGTCAGTGCGCAGTGCATAGCAGTGATCTGAAAAGGCCTCCGGCCGCGGGCTGCTGTCAGCGCGCAGCCTCTGATCGGTCGGCGGAGACCACAGGGGCCCATGATGAGGATGAACCTGCAGAGGACGCCACCGGGGGTGCGCAGAAAGGTAAGAAGATTTTTTTTCCTTTATGAACAGGCAGGGTAGTGAATGAATGGGAGCGAAAGAGAATGCTATATATGGTAACATGAAGGGGGAGAGGATGCTATATAGGGGCACATGATGGGGGAGAGGATGCTATATACGGGCACATGAAGGGGGAGAGGATGCTATATAGGGGCACATGATGGGGGAGAGGATGCTATATATGGGCACATGATGGGGAAGAGGATGCTATATAGGGGCACATGATGAGGGAGAGGATGCTATATAGGGGCACATGATGAGGGAGAGGATGCTATATAGGGGCACATGATGGGAGAGAGGATGCTATATAGGGGCACATGATGGGGGAGAGGATGCTATATATGGGCACATGAAGGGGGAGAGGATGCTATATATGGGCACATGATGGGGGAGAGGATGCTATATAGGGGCACATGATGGGGGAGAGGATGCTATATAGGGGCACATGATGGGGGAGAGGATGCTATATATGGGCACATGATGGGGAAGAGGATGCTATATAGAGGCACATGATGGGGGAGAGGATGCTATATATGGGCACATGATGGGGGAGAGGATGCTATATAGGGGCACATGATGGGGGAGAGGATGCTATATATGGGCACATGAAGGTGGAGAGGATGCTATGTATGGGCACATGATGGGGGAGAGGATGCTATGTATGGGCACATGATGGGGAAGAGGATGCTATATAGAGGCACATGATGGGGGAGAGGATGCTATATAGGGACACATGATGGGGGAGAGAGAGGATGATACATACCGGCCCTGGATGGGTGGGGGAGATACATGAGAACCAAGGATGGGGAATATTATTAAATAAAGGTGGCCAGGATGGGTGACAATTACAGTATGGGGGCCAGAATGTGGTATTACTTTATGGTGGCAAATGGGGACATAATTACTGTAGGGGACATTGTTGCTGTACTATAATTTACTTTTGAGGAACTGTTCTACCTGGGGGAGTAACAAAAGGGAGGTCCTGTTACTGTGCAGGGCGGCACTATGTCACTTTTTTTCTTCATCAGCTGTAGTGTAGAAATCAGGAAATAAATGGGGAATGTGCTCTAGATGTGATCAGCTATTGATAACTGTGGGTTATTTTCTGCAGCGACAAGTCCTGGATGGAAGAAGTAATGGCGGTCTGTGCTAGATGAAGCACTTCAACTAGAGACGTCACTGGTGAGTCAGTGTATTACATGTAAATGCACACTATACACTATATACAGAGCTCCTGTGTATAATGTCACTGGTGATCACTGCATTACCAGTACCCTATACACTATATACAGAACTCCTGTGTATAATGTCACTTGTGATCACTACATTACCAGTACACTATATACAGAGCTCATGTGTATAATGTCACTTGTGATCACTGCATTACCAGTACCCTATACACTATATACAGAGCTCCTGTGTATAATGTCACTTGTGATCACTGCATTACCAGTACCCTATACACTATATACAGAGCTCCTGTGCATAATGTCACTGGTGATCACTGCATTACCAGTACCCTATACACTATATACAGAACTCCTGTGTATAATGTCACTTGTGATCACTGCATTACCAGTACACTATACACTATATACAGAGCTCTTGTGTATAATGTCACTTGTGATCACTGCATTACCAGTACCCTATACACTATATACAGAGCTCCTGTGTATAATGTCACTTGTGATCACTGCATTACCAGTACCCTATACACTATATACAGAGCACCTGTGCATAATGTCACTGGTGATCACTGCATTACCAGTACCCTATACACTATATACAGAGATCCTGTGCATAATGTCATGGTGTGGCGGTATTTGTCACTTGTACGTGGTGCTAATATGTGGTCTGATCATGGTGTGGCGGTATTTGTCCCTTGTATGTGGTATTATTCTGTTATTATGTGGTAGTAATATGTGGTCTGGTCATGGTGTGACGGTTTTTGGTCCCTTGTATGTGGTATTAGTCGGTTACTATGTGGTGGTAATATGTGGTCTGATCATGATGTGGTGGTTTTTGTCCCTTGTATGTGGTATTATTCGGTTGCTATGTGGTGGTAATATGTGGTCTGATCATGGTGTGGCGGTATTTGTCCCTTGTATGTGGTATTATTCGGTTACTATGTGGTGATAATATGTGGTCTGATCACGGTGTGGCGGTATTTATCCCTTGTATGTGGTATTATTCGGTTACTATGTGGTAGTAATATGTGGTCTGGTCATGGTGTGGTGGTATTTGTTCCTTGTATGTGGTATTATTCAGTCACTATGTGGTCTGGTCATGGTGTGGCGGTATTTGTCACTTGTATGTGGTGCTAATATGTGGTCTGATCATGATGTGGCGGTATTTGTCCCTTGTATGTGGTATTATTCGGTTACTATGTCGTGGTAATATGTGGTCTGATCATGGTGTGGCGGTATTTGTCCCTTGTATGTGGTATTATTCGGTTACTATGTGGTGGTAATATGTGGTCTGATCAGGGTGTGGCGGTATTTGTTCCTTGTATGTGGTATTATTCGGTTACTATGTGGTGGTAATATGTGGTCTGGTCACGGTGTGGTGGTATTTGTTCCTTGTATGTGGTATTATTCGGTTACTATGTGGTGGTAATATGTGGTCTGATCATGGTGTGGCGGTATTTGTTCCTTGTATGTGATATTATTCGGTTACTATGTGGTGGTAATATGTGGTCTGGTCATGATGTGACAGTATTTGTTCCTTGTATGTGGTATTAATGGTGTTTGTATAGGAGATTACGTTGTGTATGGAGGTCACTTGCTCTCTCTGACATCAATAAGTAGAAGATTCTTTATTAGAGATTAATTACGTTGACGTTTAACCCTTCACTGCCCTGTGTCTATTACACAGTAGCAAATATGCACTTAGAGAGGTTCTCCGGTGAAAACAAGTAATCGCCTATCCTAAGGCCACATTCACTCGTTCAGCATTTGGTCAGTATTTTACATCAGTATTTGTAAGCCAAAACCAGGAGTGGGTGATAAATACAGAAGTGGTGACGTGTTTCTATTATACTTTTCCTCTGATTGTCCCACTCCTGATTTTGGCTTACAAATAAGTGATGTAAAATACTGACCAAATACTGATGTGTGAACGTGGCCTAAGAATAACTTATTGATTGGTGGGGGTCTGACTGATGGAACCCGTGCGATCGGCAGACTGTGGAGCTTTTATCCCCATTAGACTGGAGCTCATGTGCGACTTGATCACTGATCCATACATTCCCTCAGTGGCTGCTCTTGTTTTTTTTCTGGAAGCCTCAAAGAGGATGAATGGAGCTGCGGTCAGACGTCCCACCTGCTGCTGCATTTTAAAATGTGGATAAGTGTCCTGACAGGGATAAAAGTTCCCCATTCTTCTGATCGGTGCGGTTTCCAATGGTCAGATTACACCGAACAATAAGATATTGTGGCGCCCCTGCGGGTTCAGTCGCCACAGAGGTACTGCATCTCACCCAGAGGTAAGGATAGAGTGCTGCCCGGGACCCTAACACCAGCATCCAAGACATCCACTTCAGTGGGGGCAGGGCGAGATTGCTCCTAAGGGAGAGCACAGTCCCTGGTCCCTAGCTGAAGGGTGGAACTATGTAGTGGGTGTGGGTGGAGGACGTAGTTCAGGGGAGCACAGGAAAGGAAGTGATATAAAAGAGGAACCATCTTGGAAAGGGAGTGGAGTTCAGTCAGAGGAGCAGGAAGGAAGGCTACAGGAGGAACGAGGGGATCCTAGGGGTACGGGCAGTGCTGGAGGCCACCCGTATGCCCGAATCTACCAGGACGTGGAAGGTTCAAGCCGCAGAGGGGACCGGCCCCTAACTAGTGAGAATTGCAACATTCAGCTAGAAACCGGAGGCTTCTGTACTTTTAGGGTGCAGTTGCCACAGTCACAACTACATCGCCGAAAAGGGGGCCACAGAGGGTCCAGGGGACTGCAGGTCGCCCGACAAGACCCAAGGCTACCGGCTTGGGACACTGATTGTGAGGCGCAGGGCAGGAGGGTGAGAGCCAGCACAGGAAGACGACTGAGAAAGGCACACAGAAAGGGGTCCCGTTAAGTGCTCTTGAATTACCTGAAGGATTGCTGAACCCCTCCCTGAGTAAGCACAGGACGACGTGGGAAGTTACACCGGTACCTGCAACTTGGATTGCAACAACTGTGAGTAAACTCTGAAGACTGCACCCCACTGTCTCCGTGAATTACTGCTGCGCCATCATCCCTGCACTACATTACACCACAACTGCTACAGCAACATCTATAACATCCCAGCAACGCCCTGGAGCTAAGCTCTACCTGTGGAGAGCTAAACCAACTCTGCTGCATTAAACACCAGCTCCAGAGGACCTTCTCCGCAGCGGCGGCTGTACATAGCCACATACCACAGGTGGCGTCACGAATATTAAATATAAAAACTATAAATCCCCTGTAAATAAACCCCTTTTATTGACCGCCCTGGGACACGGACCGGGTCACCGCCACTGTGACATTTCCCCTACCAACGACCGGCCCGGCACTGAGTACCCCACGGCCCAGGGGGCGCGTCAATATCACCTACCTAACCTGTGATTCGGTGATAACTTGTTTTCATCAAAGAACCCCTATAATGTAAACTACTGTAATTGTACATCCCAGTTATGGTGGCGCACAGTAGATGTGCAGGAGCCGCCTGTGTTTTACAGTCGACGCTCCACTATAACAGGGATAACTGCTAACAGGTATTTGCATATAACTGTAGGGTGGGCCCCGAGGATCAATTCCTCCTGTGGGCCCCAGACACCCCAGTCCGACCCTGGTTGAGAGGAATGAATATTCATTCTCTTTAACAGTGGGCATACGTGATCGCCGAGCCGCTGCAGGCTGCGGCTGACACTGTGCGGTATTAAAGAAAATGAATAATCACTCCTCTCCACACCCATAATCATCTCACTGTGTGAGGGCACATGGCAGTGACGTCATGCACTGCTTACAGGCTGAGATCAGCTGCTGCATACCAGGATTGGTGATGAGGAGGCCATGCATACCAGGATTGGTGATGAGGAGGCCATGCATACCAGGATGGGGAGGATGCGGCCATGCATATGTAGCACCCTGAGGATTCGGCTGCTACAGGGGTATTGCACCTCAACCCAGAGGTGTGATATTCCACTCCCGGGTAAGGATGGAGTGTGGAACTGAGCTCGGTAGGCTGCATGCACTACACACATCCCATTTCCGAGGAGCAGACCGACGGTACTCCCACTTAGAAATGTGCAGGTACGACCGAGTCTGTTCCTGGCTGGAGTGGGAGGGGGGTGGTACATCCCAAGTAGTGTAGGGGCAGATAGGGGGTGCAGTCTGGGTAGTGATAGGAGCTCATTGGGTGCTGGTCACCTGAGCTCACACATAGAGGGTGTATATAAGGTGGGCACCAACTAAGATCAGGGTCAGATGCAGAGAACAAGTCAGCAAGCAGAGGAGAAGAGAGACCCAGAGTGAGAGAGGAGAAGAGAGACCCAGAGGGGGAAACAGAAAAGAGGACTCCAAGAACCCAAATTAAATCCCCGGGTGAAGAGCCGGCACAGGGTACCGGATCCCAAACTGGCGGGGGCAGAAAACACACCCTAGCCAGAGACCGGAGGCCGTGGGCAGCATCTGCCACGGCCACCCATCACATCCACCCCGAAGGCACACCACGTGAAGGGTCAGGGAACCCAAGGCCAAGGGTGTCCCAACAGAAGGCCCGAGGGAGCTGGACCTAGGTGGATCACTGGTGGGGACGGCCAGAGAACGGGACAGAAGGAGAGCTCAGGGCCACGCTCCGGACTTGTTTGGGGGTTGGCTGGATCCAGGACCTGGTGGACGCAGCACGGCTCGGGTGGTCACTCGAAGCTGGAGTGACCAGTACAACATCTGCAGTAAGTAAACACCCTTAACTGCACAACCCGACTCTGTCTTCATTGCCGTCTGCACTGCACCACCACAACCCCCATCCTCTGCACCTGTCCCCCCTGAGGCTATACCCCTCCCGTTGGGGGTTATCTCACCAAGCTGCGCACCCACCATCAGCCTCAGCGGACCCTGCTGCAGCGGCGGCCACAGTGACCGCATCACAACGGGTGGCGTAGTCGACACAAAAGAACTCTTAATAACATCTGTAGGACTGCCACATAACACTGAGCTTGACGCCCTGGGCACGGGCCGGGTCACAGCCGCTCGGAGACTACAACCCCCCCATCTGATCCGGTGCCGGGTATTCCCCTCAAAAAGGAATATGTCCCAGGGGGCGCGTCAACTTTGGCGTAGTCGGCAGGATTACGTGCCCACAACAACCGGGTACTGCGTGCCTGAAGAAAAGTGCAAGTTTACCTCAGAAAGAAGTCTCCCGCCGGTTCCGGAGGGTCCACGCCATCGGACCCCATCACAGGTCGTTTCCCGCCGATTGTCCGCCATTTCCAGCTTGTTCCCGCCATCTGCAGAGTTTCCCGCCACTGGGCGACGCTTCCCGCCAAATCCGAAGATTTCCCGCCTTGGAAGAGCAGCGGGCGCCATTATGGGCGTGCCAAAGGAGGGCAAGAGGCCGCCTCCCATCGTGGGCCAGGACAGAAAATGGCGCCAAAAGTGGAAACCGCCCCCACCAACAGAGACTGTGATGCTGGAGGTGTCTGTCAGCGTGAAAGAACTACCCCTGGAGCTGACAGTCACCGAGTTGCCCCGGGACCGCCCTCGAAGTGGGAGGAGACGAAAGAAAAGAACGAAGATGGGTGCCGCCTGGAGCAGTCTGGAGCGAGCGCACCCGGAGGCAAGAAGCCTGGAGAGGAGTGGCGGAGGAGCTTGCCCGGAGATGGAGAGAAAGCAGAACAGCACCGGCCCGCTGGCCAGGAGTCTGCTAGAGACCGAGGAAGGAGAGCAGAGCAGCACCGGCCCGCTGGCCAGGAGCCTGCTGGAAGAAGAGCAGAGCAGCACCGACCCGTTGGTCAGGAGCCTGCTAGAAACCACGACCCCACTAGGCCTAGTGGAGGTCCTTGCACAGCTCCCCCGAGACCGGGAGTGTGCACAGACTGCCCTGGAGGGCCTCGCACGGAGGATGGCCCGGGTACAGCGAGAGACATTGGCGGAGTGGAGCCGAGAGATGGCCCAGCAAATCAAGACCCGGAGCACGCCAGCCAAGATGAGGAGACAGACCGCCTCTGAGGATGGCGCGGGAGGACCCAAGGCCGGAGACGGCGCCGAGAAGGGAGCCGAACGCATGGAGGCAGGTAAAGGGGACGCCTATACCCCAAGCCGGGAAACCGCCCACCTGCCCCAGCTCCCCGTCGCAGAGCCCGAAAGTCCCCCTGCTGTGCCCGTAGCCGCCATGTCACCGCTATGGACTAAGCCCCGACCGGAAGCCGCCGCAGCGACCCCTGTGACGTCACGCGCCTCGACCCGGAGCGTGACAAAGCAGGAAATACCACCAGCCTGGTCGCAAGGCCTAGTACCCCCGGGCGCCGCATCACCAACAGCGCCCCCTACCTCCGCGGAGCCTCCGGCCTGGCCGCAAGGCCAGGTAGCCCAGGGCGCCGCCGTCCTAACGGTGCCCTTCACCTTCCAGGTGCCCCAGGCCTGGCCGCAAGGCCTGGGCAACCCGGGCGCCACCACCACCGCGCCCGCGCCCGTAAAACCAAGGGTGCCACACCTGGGGGAGGACTTGTTCAGCCAGCTCACATGGCCGGACGGGCGGCCCTTCATCTGGCCCGAAGAATTCCATGAGCTGGAACGGCAGCAGAGACTAGGGCCCTTGTGTGAGCCCCTGATTCCGGCTCCGACGCCCGTGGCACGGATCTCGCCCCCGCTTGAAGAGGCCCAATTTGAGTGGGACCCCACCGGAGAAGACCTAATGGGGCTCACTCAGGAAACCAGGGCAGCTGCAGCGGAGCGTGCTGAGTGTTGCCGACAGCAGCTCGAAGAGTTTGCGAGGGAGCGGAGAGAGAGGCGGGTCCGGGAACAGCAGGCCCAAGTACGGAGTGCCGAGCAGAAGAGCCGGACCAGGAGGGACCCCCGTGCAGCGCATTGTCCCCGCACCATCGGGACAGTGATCAAGTTCAACCAGCAGCATGGGTGGGGCTTCATCCGAGACAACAACACCCCCGGCGACGTCTTTGTCACGCGCAGAGACGTGGAGTCCCATCTGCCGGAGGGGCACAGAGGTCGTGACCTCTACATCGGAGACGAGGTCACTTTCACCCGGCACAAGTGTGCCAAAGGACCTTACGCCCTCCACGTACACCGCCTGATGGAGGAGGAGTTGCGGTGCGAGGAGGAGGAGCAAGAGGACCCGGACGGGTCTGAAGTTACAACCAGCTACAAGCAAAGAGCAGGAGGAAGACGCCGTTGAGTGCGGCAGAGCAGTAGATGTAAATAGTTACCCGACCGGGTACCAAAGAAACTGTTGCTACATATATATAGTCCCCGTTGGGACCAGCATGAGTGAACTGTTTACCCGTTATTCCGTATCCATACCAGGCTGAGGACTGTGAGCAGCCATTCCCTTCCCTTTACCTGGCCGAGGACTGAGAGCGGCCAACTTCCCCTGTATATAGTTGCGCTTCCTAAAGCGCCCCCTACTGGTTTTATAGGAAAACCAGTTTTCCAGAGAGACTGTCGCACTTTACCCGGTCACACGTTGCACAGTGACCGGAGGAGGAGCCAGAGGCGACGAGAATGTTTTATTTGCTAATATATGTTGTTTTATATGTTTATGAAAAAAAATGTATGTTTTGGTGTTGTTTATGTCTTACAGCCCGAGGACGTGCTGTGATTTACCAGGGGGGAATGTAGCACCCTGAGGATTCGGCTGCTACAGGGGTATTGCACCTCAACCCAGAGGTGTGATATTCCACTCCCGGGTAAGGATGGAGTGTGGAACTGAGCTCGGTAGGCTGCATGCACTACACACATCCCATTTCCGAGGAGCAGACCGACGGTACTCCCACTTAGAAATGTGCAGGTACGACCGAGTCTGTTCCTGGCTGGAGTGGGAGGGGGGTGGTACATCCCAAGTAGTGTAGGGGCAGATAGGGGGTGCAGTCTGGGTAGTGATAGGAGCTCATTGGGTGCTGGTCACCTGAGCTCACACATAGAGGGTGTATATAAGGTGGGCACCAACTAAGATCAGGGTCAGATGCAGAGAACAAGTCAGCAAGCAGAGGAGAAGAGAGACCCAGAGTGAGAGAGGAGAAGAGAGACCCAGAGGGGGAAACAGAAAAGAGGACTCCAAGAACCCAAATTAAATCCCCGGGTGAAGAGTCGGCACAGGGTACCGGATCCCAAACTGGCGGGGGCAGAAAACACACCCTAGCCAGAGACCGGAGGCCGTGGGCAGCATCTGCCACGGCCACCCATCACATCCACCCCGAAGGCACACCACGTGAAGGGTCAGGGAACCCAAGGCCAAGGGTGTCCCAACAGAAGGCCCGAGGGAGCTGGACCTAGGTGGATCACTGGTGGGGACGGCCAGAGAACGGGACAGAAGGAGAGCTCAGGGCCACGCTCCGGACTTGTTTGGGGGTTGGCTGGATCCAGGACCTGGTGGACGCAGCACGGCTCGGGTGGTCACTCGAAGCTGGAGTGACCAGTACAACATCTGCAGTAAGTAAACACCCTTAACTGCACAACCCGACTCTGTCTTCATTGCCGTCTGCACTGCACCACCACAACCCCCATCCTCTGCACCTGTCCCCCCTGAGGCTATACCCCTCCCGTTGGGGGTTATCTCACCAAGCTGCGCACCCACCATCAGCCTCAGCGGACCCTGCTGCAGCGGCGGCCACAGTGACCGCATCACAACGGGTGGCGTAGTCGACACAAAAGAACTCTTAATAACATCTGTAGGACTGCCACATAACACTGAGCTTGACGCCCTGGGCACGGGCCGGGTCACAGCCGCTCGGAGACTACAACCCCCCCATCTGATCCGGTGCCGGGTATTCCCCTCAAAAAGGAATATGTCCCAGGGGGCGCGTCACATACCAGAATGGGGATGAAAGAGCCATGCATATCAGGATGGGGATGAACGGCCATGCATATCAGGATGGGGATGAGAGGACCATGCATACCAGAATGGGGATGAAGGAGCCATGCATACCAGGATGGGGAGGATGCGGCCATGCATACCAGAATGGGGATGAAGGAGCCATGCATATCAGGATGGGGATGAACGGACCATGCATATCAGGATGGGGATGAGGGGACAATGTAGGAAAAAAAAAAAAAAAAAGGAGAAAAGCTCCAGCCACAGAAAAATCCCCAAAAATAGTTGTCTTTATTGAGTTAAGATACAGATATCAAAGCCATGTCCATAAAAGCAACGCGTTTCGAACACAAATGGTGTGATCTTTTTCCAAGCTACATACAAATGACAAAGACCCAGTATATATACATAGATAGACCAATAAAAACACAGCAATCGGATCACATGACAAAAAAAAAAAAAAAAACACCACTTGAATAAGTAAATAAGAAAACGTACAATTATTGAAAAATAATGAAAAAGAAGTTCTCGTCGCATATTGAGTCCATCTGGGTGGCAAGTATTGAGAACATACATCCAGAAAGCTTCTCGGTTTAAAAGGTGTCTTCTGTTGTCGCCACCTCTTGGGTTCAAAATTAAAGATTCAATTCCATACGCCCGAAAAGAGGAAGGATTCCTGCTGTGAACTTGTATAAAAAGCCTGGAAGCAGGGGATCTATTGCGATTAGTGACATTGATAATATCTCTGGTGTGTTCTGCAATGCGTTTTTTTAGTTTGCGCACTGTAGATCCAACATATAATTTATTACAACTTGTGCATTCTATTATATATACCAGATGATCACTATTACAATTAATAAATTGTTTTATATCATGTTGCTGAGTTTTATCTGTATTAAAAAATTCCTTTGTGGTTTTTGCATAGCGGCACATGCCACAACGATTCTGACCACACCTAAAAAACCCTTGCAATTTAGCCATGTATGACGCTGTTTTTTTGGGGTCTGAAAACTAGGAGATAATATATTACCTAAGGTTTGAGCCCGTTTAGCCACTACTCTGCATCCTGTTTTTAATATGTTGGCTAATGTACTGTCATCATATAAAATGGGTAGATGTTTCAAAATGATTTGTTTAATCTGAAAAAATTGGGGACTGAATTTCAGAGAGATGGTTAATTTATTATTTTGATGGTTAATAATACCAGAATTGGATGCAATTTTCCTATTTGATGTTGAATGAGATTATCCCTAGATTTATTGTGGACAATACTCTCAGCTCTTTTGAGTGTCCAAGCTGGATAACCCCTTTTAATTAATCTTTTTTTGCATGTATCAAATTCATTTTGAAGTTCAGCAACATCACTGCAATTTCTCTTTATAGGAGTAAATTCACCTACTGGAATAGCCGTAATGGCAGAAAGAGGATGTCCACTAGCAGCATGCAAGATACTGTTACCTGCCAGGGGTTTCACAAAAGTGGATGGAACAATTTTACCTTCAATGCTTTTCAAATTAAGATCTAAAAAAGAAATACACGTGGGATGAGAATGATATGTGAAAGACAAATGAAATACATTCGTATTAAGATGTGTTACAAACTCTGGTATGGCAGATACACCTCCACACCAGACAAAAATCAGGTCATCTATGTATCTGCCATACCAGAAAATGCCATGGGACCAGGGATTGGAAAGAGAATACAATTCTCTATATTCCCAAAAAGACATCACCAAATTAGCGATTGAAGGGGAATACTTAGCCCCCATGGAAACCCCTCTCGCCTGGAGAAAAAATTGTTGCTCATACAAGAAAAAATTATGGGTCATTAAAAACTTCGTGACATTTAGCAAGTATTCAGATAATTCAGAAGTATAATTGCTGTACTTCTTCAAATGAAAATCCAGTGCTTGTAGTGCAATATGATAGGGTATGCTAGTATATAATGCAACTACATCGCAGCTTAACCAGCTAAATTCTTCTTTCCAATGTAATTTTGCTAATTGATCCAAAACATCCTTAGAATCCTTCAAAAATCCAGCAGACCTCTGTACTAAAGGCTGTAACAATGTATCAAGCCAGTCACCCAGGTGTTCAGAGACAGATTGAATACTGGAGACAATGGGTCTCATAGGGGGAGGTAGAATTCCTTTGTGAATCTTTGGTAACCCATAAAGACAGGGTAACATCGGGTGATCCACCAGCATAAAATCCCTCTGTTTTTCTGAAATAACTCCAAGATTAAATCCTTCTAAAATGATGTCATGTGTAGCAATTTTGTATGATTCCAGGGGATTTGAAGAAAGCTTTGTATAGATTGTTGTGTCAGACAGCATTAATGACATTTGATTATCATTAGTGTTGAGTGATACCTTCCGATTTCGGGAAATATCGGATCGGATTGGATCGGACCGATACCGAAAAAGTATCGGATATCGCCGATTCCGATACTGGAAACCAATGCAAGTCAATGGGACACTAATATCGGAATAAAAATAAACCCTTTCTTTCCTTGTAGGTTAATTCTACATGAAGGAAAACAACTAAGAATAATGTAGAATGTATTGGGGGAGGTGGGGGAGACTATAAAGGCATAGAGGTTTAGCCCAATCAAATGGAATAGCAGGAATTAATATTTTTTTTTAAGACGTTCTGAGTTACGGAAATATTGACTATGTTAAGTATTTTTATATTTTGTCAGATATTTATGTTTCACTACTTCCATGCTCTTCACCTTCTTTTTTACTTCTCCCACACTTTCTCCTTCATCATCCTCAGCATCTTTTTCATCCACTTCTTCTTCACCTTCTTCATCTTCTTCTTCTTCACCTTCTTCGTATTATTCTTTTTTTTTACATTCTTCATATTCTACTTCTTCATCTTCTTCATCTTCTTCTTCTTCATCATATTCTTATTTGTGGCAGGCATTCCTGTAGTTGTTATCTATAAAAGGTTGGACATTACACCTTTCATTCTGCCCGTCACAAAAGATTTACAACAGGATTTGTCCGCATTCAGTTTGGCCTGCAGCAGCAGGTCTTTTCCAGGGGCACCACGAGGAGGAACGGACTCACCCCCATACACTGCTTAGTCATCTTCTGCTTATAATTTAGATATTATCTTTTGCTCTGATTTTTAGTCTTATGCTTAATGTTCTTCCGCTTTTTGTTCTGCAGCTTCTTGTATTTCTGCTTCTTGGTTTTCTGTCTCTTGTTCTTCTGTATCTTGGTGCTTGTCTTCTCTTCTTTGTCCTCTTGGTCAACTTCTTCAGGGTCATCTTCTTGGTCTTCTTCGGGGTGGTCTTCAGGGTCGTCGTCTTCGGGGGTCCTCTTCTTCGGGGTCCTCGTCTTCTTCGGGTTGGTCTTCTGGGTCCTCGTCTTCGGGGTCCTCGTCTTCTTCGGGGTGGTCTTCAGGGTCCTCGTCTTCTTCGGGGTGGTCTTCAGGGTCCTCATCTTCTTCGGGGTGGTCTTCAGGGTCCTCGTCTTCAGGGTCGTCGTCTTCGGGGTCCTCGTCTTCTTAGGGTTGGTCTTCAGGGTCCTCGTCTTCAGGGTCCTCGTCAGGGAGATCTAGAGTGATTACCAAGAACCATTTCAAAAAGCTTGAACTTGGAAATGTAGCAGAAGGTACAAGAAAGCTGAGGAACTAGCGAGGACCAGCTGACGGTACTGGAACCCGGATGGGTAGCAGAAGGTACAAGAGCCAATGGAACTGCCGAAGACCAGCTGACGGTACTGGAACTCGGTTACTAAGCAGGAGGTACCTGTGCCAGAAAGCACTACCAAGGACCAGCAGACGTTGGTGGAACTTGGATACCGAGAAGGAGGCACCTAATCCAAAGGCACTGCCGAGAACCAGCTGACGGTACTGGAACCCGGATGGGTAGCAGAAGGTACCCATGTAAAAAAAAGTTCAAGGCCGCGAGCCGGCCGCAGTTACCAAAACCCACAGTCCTACAGGGGGTGCTTGTCCTATTGGCACTATGGAACCAGCCTTCATTGCCAGATCCCGCAGCCCACATAGGAGTCACCTAAACTGCAGGCACCATAGAGTCGGCTAACCCGACCGCAACACGACAGGACAACGCATTGGAGGCAAAGTGACGTTGACACTACCCGGAAACAGCTGGCGTGCTGGAACCAGGCTGGGCAGGAGGGAGTACCCGTGCCAAAGTCACTGCCGAGAACCAGCTGACGGTACTGGAACCCGGATGGGTAGTAGAAGGTACAAGAGCAAATGGAACTACCGAGAGCCAGCTGACGGTACTGGAACCCGGATGGGTAGCAGAAGGTACAAGAGCCAATGGAACTGCCGATGACCAGCTGACGGTACTGGAACTCGGTTACTAAGCAGGAGGTACCTGTGCCAGAAAGCACTACCAAGGACCAGCAGACGTTGGTGGAACTTGGATACCGAGAAGGAGGCACCTAATCCAAAGGCACTGCCGAGAACCAGCTGACGGTACTGGAACCCGGATGGGTAGCAGAAGGTACCCATGTAAAAAAAAGTTCAAGGCCGCGAGCCGGCCGCAGTTACCAAAACCCACAGTCCTACAGGGGGTGCTTGTCTTATTGGCACTATGGAACCAGCCTTCATTGCCAGATCCCGCAGCCCACATAGGAGTCACCTAAACTGCAGGCACCATAGAGTCGGCTAACCCGACCGCAACACGACAGGACAACGCATTGGAGGCAAAGTGACGTTGACACTACCCGGAAACAGCTGGCGTGCTGGAACCAGGCTGGGCAGGAGGGAGTACCCGTGCCAAAGTCACTGCCGAGAACCAGCTGACGGTACTGGAACCCGGATGGGTAGTAGAAGGTACAAGAGCAAATGGAACTACCGAGGACCAGCTGACGGTACTGGAACCCAGATGGGTAGCAGAAGGTACAAGAGCCAATGGAACTGCCGAAGACCAGCTGACGGTACTGGAACTTGGTTACTAAGCAGGAGGTACCTGTGCCAGAAAGCACTACCAAGGACCAGCAGACGTTGGTGGAACTTGGATACCGAGAAGGAGGCACCTAATCCAAAGGCACTGCCGAGAACCAGCTGACGGTACTGGAACCCGGATGGGTAGCAGAAGGTACCCATGTAAAAAAAAGTTCAAGGCCGCGAGCCGGCCGCAGTTACCAAAACCCACATTCCTACAGGGGGTGCTTGTCCTATTGGCACTATGGAACCAGCCTTCATTGCCAGATCCTGCAGCCCACATAGGAGTCACCTAAACTGCAGGCACCATAGAGTCGGCTAACCCGACCGCAACATGACAGGACAACGCATTGGAGGCAAAGTGATGTTGACACTACCCGGAAACAGCTGGCGTGCTGGAACCAGGC
Source organism: Phyllobates terribilis (assembly GCF_046119375.1). NCBI lineage: Eukaryota > Metazoa > Chordata > Amphibia > Anura > Dendrobatidae > Phyllobates > Phyllobates terribilis. The sequence goes on from NW_027363120.1 coordinate 546,132, forward strand.
TGGGCAGGAGGGAGTACCCGTGCCAAAGTCACTGCCGAGAACCAGCTGACGGTATTGGAACCCGGATGGGTAGTAGAAGGTACAAGAGCAAATGGAACTACCGAGAACCAGCTGGCGGTATTGGAGCCCAGGGTAAATACTAAAAACAGAGGAGCCAGAGGTGTATTTGGAGGAGGTTTTAAATCCGTAGTACAGTGGATGTGGACAAAGCAGGAGAATTTGCCGGACACACAGCTGGGGATCAGCTGACGTTACTGAACCCCAATAACACGGCAGCAAGTGTTGATTGTGCAGACAGCACTTCCGAGCGCCAACTGGCGGTGTTGGAGCTCAGGGATAATACTGAAAACAGAGGAGCCAGAGGTGTAATTGGAGCAACTTTAAAATCTGTAGTAGTGAGAATGTGGACAGAGCAGGAGAAATTGTCGTCCGCACAGCAGGGGAACAGCTGACGTTACTGAACCCCAATAACATGGCAGCAAGTGTTGACTGTGCAGACGGCACTTCCAAGCGCCAACTGGCGGTGTTGGAGCTCAGGGATAATACTGAAAACAGAGGAGCCAGAGGTGTAATTGGAGCAACTTTAAAATCTGTAGTAGTTAGAATGTGGACAGAGCAGGAGAAATTGCCATCCGCACAGCAGGGGAACAGCTGACGTTACTGAACCCCAATAACACGGCAGCAAGTGTTGACTGTGCAGACGGCATTTCCGAGCGCCAACTGGCGGTGTTGGAGCTCAGGGATTACAGTTCAGGTGGTAGAAACATGAACACAACAGGAGACCTGGATACTGTTGCCAACCAATTATTTATTCTGGAAGAGGACTGGCAAATTTATGAGAGATCCAGGCCTTGTTCATTTTGAGAAAAGTAAGCCAGTCAACGTTATCGGAGGATAGTCGCATGCCACGGTCTGTTAGTACACCACCTGCGGCACTAAAGACGCGTTCCGATAATACACTAGCAGCAGGGCAAGCTAGCACCTCCAATGCATACTGACTAAGCTCTGGCCATGTATCCAGCTTACAGACCCAAAACTTGAAGGGAGAAGAGCCGTCTGGGAGTACACTAAGAGGGCAAGACATGTAGTCTGTCACCATCTGACGGAAACGTTGCCTCCTGCTGACTGGAGCCGTCTGTGATGGTGTAGACATTTGTGGCGGCGGGGACACAAAACTTTGCCACATTTCGGCCATACTGGTCTTGCCTTGTGCTGAGGCGCTGCTTCTGCTCCCTCTTTGTGCAGAGCTTCCTTCACTGCCTCGACGCACTGAGCTGCTTTGTAAAGCACTAGCAGCACTGCTCTCGGTTGGAATGGAGAACATGATGGAATGCACCAGTGCGTCTTGGTACTCCCGCATTTTACGCTCCCGGTTCAACGGTGTTATGAGGCTTTGTAAGTTGTCCCGGTAGCGAGGATCTAGGAGGGTGGACACCCAATAATCAGCCGTGTTGAGAATGTGGGCGATGCGGCGGTCGTTTCTCAGGCACTGCAGCATGAAATCAACCATGTGCTGCAGACTGCCAACTGGCCAAGAAACGCTGTCCCCTGCTTGAGGCGTGATCTCTGCCTGCTCTGCATCACCCCACCCTCGCTCTAGATACTGACTACTAGAGCATTGTGTACCTCCCTCCTCTGGACAGATGTCTTCCTCATCCATTGACTCGTCCTCATCCTCCTCACAAAGTGTCCCCTGCCTAGGCCTTTGTGAGAAACCACGTTGCGCAGACTGTAGAGAAGCAGATGGCATTTGTGACTCCTCATCCTCCACCTCTTCCAAAACCTCGTCCCTTAGTGCTTGCAGTGTTTTTTCAAGCAGGCAGATAAGGGGGATAGTCATGCTGACTAGTGCATCATCTGCACTCGCCATCCGCGTGGAATAATCGAAGGCACGCAAAACGTGGCAAATGTCCTTCATAGAGGCCCACTCAGTGGTGGTGAAGTGTGAACGGCGCGCACTGCGACTTGTTTGCGCCTGCTGCAGCTGGTACTCCATTACTGCTGCCTGCTGCTCACACAACCTCTCCAACATATGTAACGTTGAATTCCACCTGGTGGGTAGGTCACATATGATGCGATGTTCCGGAAGACGTAATCGGCGCTGCAGAGCTGCAATGCGTGATCTTGCATTGCTGGAACGCCGCAAGTGAGCGCACTCTATGCGGACCTTGTGAAGCAGTGCATCAAGATCCGGATAGTCCCTCAAAAAACTCTGCACGACCAAGTTGAGCACATGTGCCAGACATGGGATGTGAGTGAGGTTGCCTAGGCCCAGAGCTGCCACCAGATTTCGGCCATTGTCACACACTACCATGCCTGGCTGGAGATTCGCTGGCACAAACCACATGTCGCTCTGCTGCTTGATGGCATTCCAGAGCTCCTGCGCTGTGTGGCTTCGATTCCCCAAAGAAATTAATTTTAATACGGCCTGTTGACGTTTGGCCACGGCTGTGCTCATATTGGTCACCATAACAGGTAACCGTTCACGGGTCGATGTGGAGGTAGACCGTGACGGCTCCTGCATCGCTGATTCAGAGGAACTGGAGTATGAGGAGGAGTCAATGTGTACAGACTGGATTCCTGCAATCCTTGGAGTTGGCAGAACACGTACAGCGCCACTCTCAAGATCTGTACCCGGCTCCACAACATTTACCCAATGGGCAGTGAGGGAAAGGTATCGTCCCTGTCCATGCTTACTGGTCCACGCATCGGTGGTCAGGTGGACCTTGCTACTGACGGCGTTTTGTAGCGCATGTTTAATTTTTCCCTCCACATGATGTTGCAGGGCAGGGACGGCTTGCCTGCTGAAATAAAAGTGGCTGGGCACGTTGTATTGTGGGACTGCCAATGCCATAAAGTTACGGAATGTGTCAGTCTCCACCAGCCTGAATGATAGCATTTCAAGGGCCAGTAGTTTAGCAATGCCAGCATTCAGAGCCTGTGCTCGGGGGTGGTTTGCCGAGTATGGTGCCTTTTCTCCCATGCCTGTGCTAACGATGGCTGTAGACTGGCCTGGGAGTGTGAGGATGACTGGGAAAGTGGTGCTGTGGGTGGAATTACACTGTGTCTCTGTACAACAGTGCCAGAGATTCTTCCATGGCGATCCTGTGAGGAAGCCGAACCAGCTGTGTGTGAGCTGGAGGAAGAGGCTACAACACGAGCTGAAGAGGTGGTAGGTGGCGCTGTAGGTTGGCCTAGGTCTTCAGTGTGTTTTTGTAACTCCACCACGTGCTTGGTCCACACATGTTTCCACATATTTGTGGTATTGAGGTTGCTGACACTTTTCCCTCTTTTCACCTTCTGATTACACAGCTTGCATTTGACAAAGCAAATGTCATCTGCAACTGTGTCAAAAAAGGACCAGGCACTGCAAGTCTTGGGAGCGCCCGCTTTGGATTTTGGAAGAGCCATGCTCCTAATGGGTGCCGAAGTGGAGGCTACAGGCAACCAAGTCTGCCCCCTCCCTCTCCCTCCTTTTTGGGCTGTTCGGGGAATCTCTTCCTCAGAGCTGCTCCCACCACCTTCCTGTCCCTCACGCCATGATGGGTCAAGGACCTCATCATCTACACCACCCTCTTCAAACAACTGCTTCTCCTGGGTAGTCTCGACAGCACAGTACGCACCAGAAAGTGGCACCTGAGTCTCATCATCAGATGCGTACTGAGGTGTGCTGCTGACCATAGGCACTGGCCCACCCGCCTCTTCAGATTCAGAGAGACAAAACGGTTGCGCATCACTGCATACTACCTCTTCTTCAAATTCTCGAATTCTGCTTGGCTGGCCCCCTCTTTCCAAGCCAAGAGATTCAGAGAACAGAAGTAGAGATGGCTCCTGTCCAGGGCTCTCTGACTGCCTGGGCAATTTGGCAGGTGGTGAAGAGACAGATGGGTGCTCTTCAGTGCTCAGGACCTGAGAGGATCTGGAACTAATTGAAGTCGATGCGTTAGCTGCCATCCATCCGACAACGGCTTCAATTTGGTCCTCGCGCAGCAGTGGGGTACAGCTAGCTCCTACAAAGCTGCGCATAAAGGACTGTTCCCTGGTAAAACTGGGGGATGCTGAGTCACTGGTGCCCGCAGCAGGCACAGAATCCCCACGTCCTCTCCCTGCAGGCACAGAATCCTCACGTCCTCTCCCTGCAGAAACTCCACGCCCACGCCCACGACCACATGCCTTACTCCCTGCCTTCTTCATCTTGGTAGACTGATAAAGATAGGCAGAAAAGTACTAAGGGCTTAGTGTGCTTATTCCTGAACAGCTGCTAACAGGTATAAGAAACACTAATTTTATAAAGTGTGGACTAGACTTTAATATGAGCTAATGTGGCCTACACAACTGTAAAGTGGAGTGTTTGGTGAACTTTATTTAGTTTTTTTTGTCACAAAAAGACACTGGATGTGCCCAAAGATGTAATAACGATAGTATCACAAACTTTTTGTAGCTATTACAATGTAGGAAGGTAACCTACAATGCAATAGATGAGGCTGCAAAAAATAGGCTAATACTAATCTGGCTGGGGCTGCAGGGCCCAATGCTGCAGAAAGGCTCCTCTAACTACTCCTATATAGTGTGTTTGGAACCAATTTAGCTGAATACGGATGGAACCACCACACTAATAGGAGAAATCAGGAAAAATTATGAATTGGCAAAAAAGGACAATGTATGAGGCAGTGACACACACTGAGTGCACTACAACCAGACGTGGCTGAAGCACACACTACAGCGTGAGCTGCACTCACACACACAGACCTTGCAGACAGCGGTGAACAGCACAGAGAACTGTGCATTAGCACTGCAAGGCACAGCGATTTATAAAGTAGCTTGGGTAAAGCAGAATAGAGCAAATAGGTAGCTAAAACTGTCCCTCAGAACAACAGCGTCCTATCCCTAACTGAATTCACAGCAGAGTGAGCTCAAAATGGCGGCGGCGGCTTTTATAGTGCATCATGACATCATTTCAGCAGCCAATCACAGCCATGCCATTAGTTAACATGCCTACATGCCTAACAGGATGTGCCCACACTTCTTAGGATCCTCATTGGCTGAATAAAATGAAAATGGCTCATTGCATTATGGGAACTTCCGATTCCGGTATACGATATTGCAAAAGTATCGGAATTAAGTATCGGAATTCCGATACCGCGAATATCGGCCGATACCCGATATTTCAGTATCGGAATGCTCAACACTAATTATCATACATTATTTTGTCCATAACAACCACCCGACCACCTTTATCCGACATTTATATTATGATTTCATTATTATGCATAAGCTCATAGAGAGCTCTATTCTGACTGTTAGAGTTATTTGTGAAGGCTTTGCACTCATGCACTGAAGTGAGATCAATCACCCAATGTTACCCTGTCTTTATGGGTTACCAAAGATTCACAAAGGAATTATACCTCCCCCTATGAGACCCATTGTCTCCAGTATTCAATCTGTCTCTGAACACCTGGGTGACTGGCTTGATACATTGTTACAGCCTTTAGTACAGAGGTCTGCTGGATTTTTGAAGGATTCTAAGGATGTTTTGGATCAATTAGCAAAATTACATTGGAAAGAAGAATTTAGCTGGTTAAGCTGCGATGTAGTTGCATTATATACTAGCATACCCTATCATATTGCACTACAAGCACTGGATTTTCATTTGAAGAAGTACAGCAATTATACTTCTGAATTATCTGAATACTTGCTAAATGTCACAAAGTTTTTAATGACCCATAATTTTTTCATGTATGAGCAACAATTTTTTCTCCAGGCGAGAGGGGTTTCCATGGGGGCTAAGTATTCCCCTTCAATCGCTAATTTGGTGATGTCTCTTTGGGAATATAGAGAATTGTATTCTCTTTCCAATCCCTGGTCCCATTGCATTTTCTGGTATGAAAGATACATAGATGACCTGATTTTTGTCTGGTGTGGCGATGTATCTGCCATACCAGAGTTTGTAACACATCTTAATACGAATGTATTTCATTTGTCTTTCACATATCATTCTCATCCCACGTGTATTTCTTTTTTAGATCTTAATTTGAAAAGCATTGAAGGTAAAATTGTTCCATCCACTTTTGTGAAACCCCTGGCAGGTAACAGTTAGTGTTGAGCCACCCCCGTAGTGTTCGGGTTCGGTTCGGTTCGTCGAACACCGGGATGTTCGAGGATCTGTTCGTCGAACTGTTCGTCGAACACCTTAGAACACCGTCGAACACCGTTTAAACCAATGGCAGGCAAACAAAAACACATAGAAACACATAGAAAACACCTTCAAAGGTGTCCAAAAGCTGACAAACTGCTCAGAAGACGCTCTCTTTAAAAAAGCCGGCCGGCAATTCAGCAGCGGCATACACCGGTACCCGACAATTTAGAGAAGAAGGAATAGAGCCTCACACATAGATTAGATAGATAGAAACATGTCAGTCACATATATATGAAGTACAGTGACATTGTTGCTTACTGTACTTGTCATTTAGTGTAAAGGATTTATTTAAAAAAATAATAGTGTTTTCATGCACCGTCTCTTTAAAAAAGCCGGCCGGCAATTCAGCAGCGGTACCCGACAATTTATAACAGAAAGAATAGAGCTTCACACATAGATAGATATAAACATGCCAATCACATATATAATAAGTACAGTGATAGTGTTGGTTACTGTACTTGTCATTTAGTGTAAAGGATTTATTTACAAAAATAATAGTGTTTTCATGCACCGTCTCTTTAAAAAAGCCGGCCGGCAATTCAGCATCTGTACCCGACAATTTAGAACAGAAAGAATAGAGCTTCACACATAGATTAGATAGATAGAAACATGTCAGTCACATATATATGAAGTACAGTGACAGTGTTGCTTACTGTACTTGTCATTTAGTGTTAAAATAAAGGATTTATTAAAAAAAAAATTGGCGTGGGGGTCCCCGTAATTTTAGTCTCTAGCGGAGGTTAAGCAGACAGCTGGGGCAGATGTTTGAAGCCTGGGAAGGGGGTAATACCCACGGAGCTTCCCAGGCTACTAATATCAGCCCCCAGCTGAATACCTAGCCTTTACTAGCTATTAAAATGGGGGACCCCCCCAAAAAAATGACGTGGGGTCCCCCCTATTTTAATAGCTAGCAAAGGCTAGGCAGACAGCTGGGGGCTGATATTAATAGCTCAGGAAGGGTGCCATGAATATTGGCCCCCTCCCAGGCTAGAAACACCAGCCGTCAGCCGCCCCAGAAATGGCGCATCCATAGGATGCGCCAATTCTGGCACTTAGCCTCGCTCTTCCACGCTGCCCTGGTGCGGTGGCAGTGGGGTAATAGGGCTGGGGTTGATGTCAGCTTATAATGCCAGCTGCCATGAAGCCCAGGTTAGTAATGGAGAGGCGTCTATAAGACACCCCCATTACTAACCCCATAGTCAAAGTTAAAAAAAAAACACAAACACCCAGAATAAAGTCCTTCCGGGTCGGGATACTTCTGCTGCGAGCGCCCGCTCATGTCCCGGGTTCTCGCAGCGGAAGTATCCGCACAGGCAGCGCCGCTGACATCCATGCGGCTAGGGTGTGAAGGGAGGACCGGGGAGCGGCGCTGACATCCAATTGGTCGCGGCCGCTATTTAAATGTGCGGCACAAATCGGTGATTGGTCGCCGTCTTGACCGCGACCAATCACTGATCTTGCCACCAAAGTTAAACACTACTGTGCTGATTGGTCGGATATTTAAATTTGGCGCACAAATCGGTGATTGGTCGCGGGCAGCGTCCGCGACCAATCAGCACGGTAGTGTTTAACTTTGGCGGCAAGATCAGTGATTGGTCGCGCGCCAAGACCGCGACCAATCACCGATTTGGGCGCCACATTTAAATATCGGCCGCGAACAATCACCGATCTTGGATCCACATTTAAACAACGCTGTGCTGATTGGTCACGGCCGATATTTAAATGTGGCGCCCTAATCGGAGATTGGTCGCGGTCTTGGCGCGCGACCAATCACTGATCTTGCCGCCAAAGTTAAACACTACCGTGCTGATTGGTCGCGGACGCTGCCCGCGACCAATCACCGATTTGTGCGCCAAATTTAAATATCAGCCTCATGTACGTCACTGACAGCGTGGGAAAATTCTCCTGCACTCAGCGCTTCAGCGTGAGAATTCTCCCACGCTGTCAGTGACGTACATGAGGTGAGCTGAGTTCATTGGACATGAGCTCACCTCATGCACGTCACTGACAGCGTGGGAAAATTCTCACGCTGAAGCGCTGAGTGCAGGAGAATTTTCCCACGCTGTCAGTGACGTGCATGAGGTGAGCTGAGTTCATTGGACATGACCTCGGCTCAGAGAGACACTGAGAGACACTGAGGAGCGCAAGCAAGCCTGCTCTTCTCAGTGTCTGCGGGATGACAGGCTGGATGGCAGCGTTCTGCTGCGGTCCAGCCTGTCATCTCGATGTAGCAGAGCTGAAGCTGTCGTGGGAACCATGGAAAGGTAAGGATGAGGTTGCTTTATTATTTTTCTTTTATTGCAGGAGATCGTTGGCTTCAGCTGGAATGGGCGTAATCGTAAGTATGGTTTAATTTAGAACAATAAAGAATTGTGTGTTTATTTCAATTAAAGGACTTTATTCTGGGTGTTTGTGTTTTCTTTTAACTTTGACTATGGGGTTAGTAATGGGGGTGTCTTATAGACGCCTCTCCATTACTAACCTGGGCTTGATGTCAGCTGGCATTATAAGCTGACATCAACCCCAGCCCTATTACCCCACTGCCACCGCTACAGGGCAGTGGGAAGAGCGAGGCTAAGTGCCAGAATTGGCGCATCCTATGGATGCGCCATTTCTGGGGCGGCTGACGGCTGGTGTTTCTAGCCTGGGAGGGGGCCAATATTCATGGCACCCTTCCTGGGCTATTAATATCAGCCCCCAGCTGTCTGCCTAGCCTTTGCTAGCTATTAAAATAGGGGGGACCCCACGTCATTTTTTTGGGGGGGTCCCCCATTTTAATAGCTAGTAAAGGCTAGGTATTCAGCTGGGGGCTGATATTAGTAGCCTGGGAAGCTCCGTGGGTATTACCCCCTTCCCAGGCTTCAAACATCTGCCCCAGCCGTCTGCTTAACCTCCGCTAGAGCCTAAAATTACGGGGAACCCCACGCCAATTTTTTTTTAAATAAATCCTTTATTTTAACACTAAATGACAAGTACAGTAATCAACACTATCACTGTACTTCTTATATATGTGACTGACATGTTTCTATCTATCTAATCTATGTGTGATGCTCTATTCCTTCTATTCTAAATTGTCGGGTACAGATGCTGAAATGCCGGCCGGCTTTTTTAAAGAGACAGTGCATGAAAACACTATTATTTTTTTTAATAAATCCTTTACACTAAATGACAAGTACAGTAAGCAACACTGTCACTGTACTTCATATATATGTGACTGACATGTTTCTATCTATCTAATCTATGTGTGATTCTCTATTCTTTCTATTCCAAATTGTCGGGTACCGCTGCTGAATTGCCGGCCGGCTTTTTTAAAGAGACAGTGCATGAAAACACTATTATTTTTTTTAATAAATCCTTTACACTAAATGACAAGTACAGTAAGCAACACTGTCACTGTACTTCATATATATGTGACTGACATGTTTCTATCTATCTAATCTATGTGTGAAGCTCTATTCTTTCGGTTCTAAATTGTCGGGTACCGGTGTATGCCGCTGCTGAATTGCTGGCTTTTCATGTTTCACTGTGAGCACTGTTCCCATCGATTTGGGCAATCACTGTAATGCCACAACCACCATGGCTGTGGCATTACAGTGAGTGGCAGACAATCCCTGCATGATTGGTGCTCTAAATAGCGCCAGACATGCAGGACAAGCTTTTGGTGCACGAACAGTTATCGAACATAACCTCGAACAGCCGAATTTTTTGCAAATCGTTCGGGTTCGTCGAACAACTCGAACACCGCCCAAAACAGCTCGAATTTGAGATTGGCGAACAGTTCTAGTCGAACACTGCTCATCTCTAGTAACAGTATCTTGCATGCTGCTAGTGGACATCCTCTTTCTGCCATTACGGCTATTCCAGTAGGTGAATTTACTCGTATAAAGAGAAATTGCAGTGATGTTGCTGAACTTCAAAATGAATTTGATACATGCTAAAAAGATTAATTAAAAGGGGTTATCCAGCTTGGACACTCAAAAGAGCTGAGAGTATTGTCCACAATAAATCTAGGGATAATCTCATTCAAACATCAAACAGGAAAATTGCATCCAATTCTGGTATTATTAACCATCAAAATAATAAATTAACCATCTCTCTGAAATTCAGTCCCCAATTTTTTCAGATTAAACAAATCATTTTGAAACATCTACCCATTTTATATGATGACAGTACATTAGCCAACATATTAAAAACAGGATGCAGAGTAGTGGCTAAACGGGCTCAAACCTTAGGTAATATATTATCTCCTAGTTTTCAGACCCCAAAAAACCAGCGTCATACATGGCTAAATTGCAAGGGTTTTTTAGGTGTGGTCAGAATCGTTGTGGCATGTGCCGCTATGCAAAAACCACAAAGGAATTTTTTAATACAGATAAAACTCAGCAACATGATATAAAACAATTTATTAATTGTAATAGTGATCATCTGGTATATATAATAGAATGCACAAGTTGTAATAAATTATATGTTGGATCTACAGTGCGCAAACTAAAAAAACGCATTGCAGAACACACCAGAGATATTATCAATGTCACTAATAGAGATGAGCGTTGTTCTACTCGAACTGTTCGCCAATCTCAAATTCGAGCTGTTTTGGGCGGTGTTCGAGCCGTTCGGCGAACACGAACGCTTTGAGAAAAATTCGGCTGTTCGAGGTTATGTTCGATAACTGTTCGTGCACCAAAATCATAACTGGATTTTTTCTCAGTAATGATGAAAATTAATGTTAATACGCAGTTTGAGTGTACAGCGGGGTGGGGGGAGGGGCAGGGGATGGATCTCTGCAGGAACAATGAAGATCTCCATTTTTTTTTCTCTTTCCCGCATTTGCAGTGGGGAGGTGCAATCTGTCAGCCTATCAGCAGCGCACATGTAGCACCCCGAGGACTCGGCTGCTACAGGGGTATTGCACCTCAGACCAGAGGTGTGGTATTCCACTCCCGGGTAAGGATGGAGTGTGGAACTGGGCTCAGATAGCTGCATGCACCACACTCACCCCATTTCCGGGGGACAGATCAATGGTACTCCCACCAGATAGATGTGCAGGTACGACAGCTTCTGTCCCTGGCTGGAGTGGGGAGGGGGGGAGGAACATCCTAGTGGTGTAGGAGCAGAGAGGGGAGGGACTCTGGGCAGAGGTAGGAGCCCATTGGTTGCTCGTCACCTGGGCTCGGGTGTCTGAGGGAGTATATAAGGTGGGCACCATCCTAGGACAGGGTCTGTTCTGTGCAGAGAGGAGCTCAGCCAGAGAGGGCTGACAGGGAGCTGTGGCTCAGTCTGGGCCCAGCTCCAGAGTCAGGCCTGGAGTGGAGGCCTGAAGCTGAGAGAGGGAGAGAGAGAGAAGTCAGAGGAAGAAGGAACAGAAACACCAGGAAAGGCCCAGAGACGCAAGAGAGAGGGAACCCTAAGATCCCACGAAATAACGGGTGAAGGGTTGGCAGAACAGGGTGCCGGATCCCAAACTGGTGGAGGCCAATTATCCTTAGCCAGGAACCGGAGGTCGTGGACAAGTTTTGGCGCGACCCCTCGCCATATCTACCAGGAAGGCATACCATATAGGGTCAGGGAAATCGGGAAAGGTTTCACCACCAGAAGGCCCGAGGGAGCTGGACAAAGGTGGATCCCTGGTGGGGACGGCCAGTAGAAAGGAAGAGAGGGGAGCTCAGGACCACGCTCTGGAACTGCCTGGGAGTTGGCCGAGTCCCGCACCTGGTGGACGCAGCACCGCTCGGGTGGTCCTAGCTGTACACAAGGGACCTGATAAAGAACTGTGAGTAAAGCTGTGAAAACTGCAATTGCACGTCTCTGAGCTTCCTTGTCACACCACCACTACCACTATCATCTTTTCCTGCATCATCAGCTGCCCTGAGGCCATACCCCTCCCGTTGGGGGTTATACCATCCACGCTGCACATCCGTACCACCGGCCTCAGCGGACTGCCCTGCAGCGGCGGCTTCATAGCCGCATTCAACGGGTGGCGTAGTCGGACACTAATACCATCATATCAATAACGCCACTTAGTTTGACACCCTGGGCACGGACCGGGTCACCGCCACAAGGACTACTACCCCTATCGGATCCGGCTCCGGGTATTCCCCGCGTGCGCAACGCTACTCAACATGGCCCAGGGGGTGAGTCAACTTTGGCGTAGTCGGCAGGATTACGTGCCCGCAACCACCGGGTACTGCGTGCCTGAAGAAAAGTTCACATTTACCGCAAAAAGGAGTCTCCCGCCAATTCTAGAGGGTTCCCGCCATCGGACGCCATCTGGGGTCGTTTCCCGCCGTTTGCCCGCCATCTGCAGTCTTTGCCCGCCATCTGCGAAGTTTCCCGCCATCGGGAGACGATTCCCGCCATCTGAGACGATTTCCCGCCCTGGCAGAGCGGACGCCATTATGGGCGTGCCAGAGGGTGGCAAGAGACGACCTCCCATCGTGGGCGTGGTCCCAGAAGGGCGCCAAAAGCGGAGACCGCCCCCACCAGCCGAGACTACCACCATGGAAATGTCCATCAAAGTGGGGGGTCTGCCCCTGAAACTGACTGTCACTAAGTTGCCCCGGGACCACTCCCAAGGGGGGCGGATAGAGAACAAAACGGAGAAGATGGGTGCGGCCTGGAGAAGTCTGGACAGATCGCACCCGGGGATGGAAGAAGAGACAAGTGGTACCGACCCCGTGGTCCGGGGCCTGCTGCAGGCCGCCACCCCAGAAGGCCTGGTGGAGATCCTGGCACAACTCCCCAGAGATCGGGAGCGTGCACAGACCGCGCTGGAGGCCTTGGCCCGGAAGATGGCCCGAGTACAGCAAGAAGCACTGGCCGAATGGAGAAGGGAGATGGCCCAGGAGGCTGGAACCCGCCAGCAGAGGACGCCACCCGCAATGTGGAGCATGTCTGCCCCTGAGGATGGTGCAGGAGGGACGAAGGCCGGAGATGACGCCGCGGAGGGAGCTGCAAGGAAGGAAGCAGGTAATGGGGACGTCATCACCCCGTGCCCAGTAGCCGTAAGCCTGCCCCAGCTCCCCGTCGCAGAGCCCGAAGTCCCACTCACCGCGCCCGTTGCCGCACCGCCACCGCTCCTAACTAGGCCTCAAGCGGCAGAAGCCGCGGTCACGCCCTCTGTTACGCCATGCCCCTTGACCCTGAGCGCGGCAAAACAGGAAGTGCCACCGGTCTGGTCGCAAGGCCAAGTACCCCCGGGCGCCGCGGTCTCCACAGCGCCCTCCTCCCCAAAGGTGCCATACCTGGACCCAAAGAGGATGCCTCCGGCCTGGACGCAAGGCCGGGTACCTCCGGGCGCCGCTGCCCCCACAGCGCCCTCGACCTCCACAGTGCTGCCCCTGGGCGAAGATCTCTTTGCGCAGCATACTAGCCCGGACGGGCTGCCCTTCGTGTGGCCACCGGAGTACATCAACCCCCGACTCCGGAGGGAACGGCCCCTGTGTGAGCCTCTGATCCCGGCACCGGCACCCGCCAAAATTGTCCCGCTCCCGTTGGAAGACGCCCAATTCGCATGGGATCCCACCGGTGAGGACCTCATGGGATTCACCAAGGAGACCCGGGCGGCCGCAGCCCGGCGGGAGGAGTGCTGCCGTCAACAGCTGGAGGTCTTTGGGAGAGAACGGCGAGAGAGGCGGATCCGCGAGGAACAGCTGCAGGTCCAAAGCGCGGAGCAGAAACGCCGGGCCCGACGAAACCCCCGTGCGGCCGACGGTCCCCGCGCCAACGGGACCGTAATAAAGTTCCAGTTGGAGCATGGCTGGGGCTTTATCCGGGATCACCGAACCCCCGGCGATGTCTTTGTCACCCGCAGGGATGTCGAGAGCCACCTGCCGGAGGGACACCGCGGACGTGACCTCTACCCGGGTGATGAGGTCACCTTCACCCGGCATCAGTGTGCCAAAGGACCGTACGCCCTTCACGTACACCGGCTGACTGAGGAGGAGATACAGTATGAGGAAAGCCAAGAGGACCCGGACGGGTCTGAAGACTACCCTCAGGAAGGAGCACGAAGAGGACACCATTATTAGAGAGTGGTAAAGAAGGACTGTATATAGTTACCCGTCGGGGTACAAGAACTGTCGTAAAATTGGTGTTTGTGTGAACTGTTACTTGTGTGCCCCTTCCTAAATTACCAGGCTGAGGACTGTGAGCAGCCATTCCCCTATCCCCACTGGCCGAGGACTGAGAGCGGCCACCCTGTAAATAGTTGCACTTCTTAAAGTGCCCCCTACTGGTTTTATAGAAGAACTGCTTTTCTACTTTGGAACTAGTGACTGTTGCACTTTACCTGGTCACAAGTTGCACGGTGACCAGAGATCAAGAACGTGTTGGTCAAGAATGTTTTATATGACAAAGTTTTATATGATGCTAAAAGAGTTAATGGTATTTTATAAGTATGTGAAGAAAGTCTGATAATGTTTCCGAAATGTTTTATACCTGTAACGTTAAGAGAAAGAAGAAAAGAGTACCTCCCATAAAGGGATGAGTTGTTGGTTAACGTCTTATATGTGAGTGCACTTTAAAAATTTTGTATGTTGTAATTTGCTTTTGCTCTATTCCAGCCCGAGGACGTGCTGTGGTTTACCAGGGGGGAATGTAGCACCCCGAGGACTCGGCTGCTACAGGGGTATTGCACCTCAGACCAGAGGTGTGGTATTCCACTCCCGGGTAAGGATGGAGTGTGGAACTGGGCTCAGATAGCTGCATGCACCACACTCACCCCATTTCCGGGGGACAGATCAATGGTACTCCCACCAGATAGATGTGCAGGTACGACAGCTTCTGTCCCTGGCTGGAGTGGGGAGGGGGGGAGGAACATCCTAGTGGTGTAGGAGCAGAGAGGGGAGGGACTCTGGGCAGAGGTAGGAGCCCATTGGTTGCTCGTCACCTGGGCTCGGGTGTCTGAGGGAGTATATAAGGTGGGCACCATCCTAGGACAGGGTCTGTTCTGTGCAGAGAGGAGCTCAGCCAGAGAGGGCTGACAGGGAGCTGTGGCTCAGTCTGGGCCCAGCTCCAGAGTCAGGCCTGGAGTGGAGGCCTGAAGCTGAGAGAGGGAGAGAGAGAGAAGTCAGAGGAAGAAGGAACAGAAACACCAGGAAAGGCCCAGAGACGCAAGAGAGAGGGAACCCTAAGATCCCACGAAATAACGGGTGAAGGGTTGGCAGAACAGGGTGCCGGATCCCAAACTGGTGGAGGCCAATTATCCTTAGCCAGGAACCGGAGGTCGTGGACAAGTTTTGGCGCGACCCCTCGCCATATCTACCAGGAAGGCATACCATATAGGGTCAGGGAAATCGGGAAAGGTTTCACCACCAGAAGGCCCGAGGGAGCTGGACAAAGGTGGATCCCTGGTGGGGACGGCCAGTAGAAAGGAAGAGAGGGGAGCTCAGGACCACGCTCTGGAACTGCCTGGGAGTTGGCCGAGTCCCGCACCTGGTGGACGCAGCACCGCTCGGGTGGTCCTAGCTGTACACAAGGGACCTGATAAAGAACTGTGAGTAAAGCTGTGAAAACTGCAATTGCACGTCTCTGAGCTTCCTTGTCACACCACCACTACCACTATCATCTTTTCCTGCATCATCAGCTGCCCTGAGGCCATACCCCTCCCGTTGGGGGTTATACCATCCACGCTGCACATCCGTACCACCGGCCTCAGCGGACTGCCCTGCAGCGGCGGCTTCATAGCCGCATTCAACGGGTGGCGTAGTCGGACACTAATACCATCATATCAATAACGCCACTTAGTTTGACACCCTGGGCACGGACCGGGTCACCGCCACAAGGACTACTACCCCTATCGGATCCGGCTCCGGGTATTCCCCGCGTGCGCAACGCTACTCAACATGGCCCAGGGGGTGAGTCAACTTTGGCGTAGTCGGCAGGATTACGTGCCCGCAACCACCGGGTACTGCGTGCCTGAAGAAAAGTTCACATTTACCGCAAAAAGGAGTCTCCCGCCAATTCTAGAGGGTTCCCGCCATCGGACGCCATCTGGGGTCGTTTCCCGCCGTTTGCCCGCCATCTGCAGTCTTTGCCCGCCATCTGCGAAGTTTCCCGCCATCGGGAGACGATTCCCGCCATCTGAGACGATTTCCCGCCCTGGCAGAGCGGACGCCATTATGGGCGTGCCAGAGGGTGGCAAGAGACGACCTCCCATCGTGGGCGTGGTCCCAGAAGGGCGCCAAAAGCGGAGACCGCCCCCACCAGCCGAGACTACCACCATGGAAATGTCCATCAAAGTGGGGGGTCTGCCCCTGAAACTGACTGTCACTAAGTTGCCCCGGGACCACTCCCAAGGGGGGCGGATAGAGAACAAAACGGAGAAGATGGGTGCGGCCTGGAGAAGTCTGGACAGATCGCACCCGGGGATGGAAGAAGAGACAAGTGGTACCGACCCCGTGGTCCGGGGCCTGCTGCAGGCCGCCACCCCAGAAGGCCTGGTGGAGATCCTGGCACAACTCCCCAGAGATCGGGAGCGTGCACAGACCGCGCTGGAGGCCTTGGCCCGGAAGATGGCCCGAGTACAGCAAGAAGCACTGGCCGAATGGAGAAGGGAGATGGCCCAGGAGGCTGGAACCCGCCAGCAGAGGACGCCACCCGCAATGTGGAGCATGTCTGCCCCTGAGGATGGTGCAGGAGGGACGAAGGCCGGAGATGACGCCGCGGAGGGAGCTGCAAGGAAGGAAGCAGGTAATGGGGACGTCATCACCCCGTGCCCAGTAGCCGTAAGCCTGCCCCAGCTCCCCGTCGCAGAGCCCGAAGTCCCACTCACCGCGCCCGTTGCCGCACCGCCACCGCTCCTAACTAGGCCTCAAGCGGCAGAAGCCGCGGTCACGCCCTCTGTTACGCCATGCCCCTTGACCCTGAGCGCGGCAAAACAGGAAGTGCCACCGGTCTGGTCGCAAGGCCAAGTACCCCCGGGCGCCGCGGTCTCCACAGCGCCCTCCTCCCCAAAGGTGCCATACCTGGACCCAAAGAGGATGCCTCCGGCCTGGACGCAAGGCCGGGTACCTCCGGGCGCCGCTGCCCCCACAGCGCCCTCGACCTCCACAGTGCTGCCCCTGGGCGAAGATCTCTTTGCGCAGCATACTAGCCCGGACGGGCTGCCCTTCGTGTGGCCACCGGAGTACATCAACCCCCGACTCCGGAGGGAACGGCCCCTGTGTGAGCCTCTGATCCCGGCACCGGCACCCGCCAAAATTGTCCCGCTCCCGTTGGAAGACGCCCAATTCGCATGGGATCCCACCGGTGAGGACCTCATGGGATTCACCAAGGAGACCCGGGCGGCCGCAGCCCGGCGGGAGGAGTGCTGCCGTCAACAGCTGGAGGTCTTTGGGAGAGAACGGCGAGAGAGGCGGATCCGCGAGGAACAGCTGCAGGTCCAAAGCGCGGAGCAGAAACGCCGGGCCCGACGAAACCCCCGTGCGGCCGACGGTCCCCGCGCCAACGGGACCGTAATAAAGTTCCAGTTGGAGCATGGCTGGGGCTTTATCCGGGATCACCGAACCCCCGGCGATGTCTTTGTCACCCGCAGGGATGTCGAGAGCCACCTGCCGGAGGGACACCGCGGACGTGACCTCTACCCGGGTGATGAGGTCACCTTCACCCGGCATCAGTGTGCCAAAGGACCGTACGCCCTTCACGTACACCGGCTGACTGAGGAGGAGATACAGTATGAGGAAAGCCAAGAGGACCCGGACGGGTCTGAAGACTACCCTCAGGAAGGAGCACGAAGAGGACACCATTATTAGAGAGTGGTAAAGAAGGACTGTATATAGTTACCCGTCGGGGTACAAGAACTGTCGTAAAATTGGTGTTTGTGTGAACTGTTACTTGTGTGCCCCTTCCTAAATTACCAGGCTGAGGACTGTGAGCAGCCATTCCCCTATCCCCACTGGCCGAGGACTGAGAGCGGCCACCCTGTAAATAGTTGCACTTCTTAAAGTGCCCCCTACTGGTTTTATAGAAGAACTGCTTTTCTACTTTGGAACTAGTGACTGTTGCACTTTACCTGGTCACAAGTTGCACGGTGACCAGAGATCAAGAACGTGTTGGTCAAGAATGTTTTATATGACAAAGTTTTATATGATGCTAAAAGAGTTAATGGTATTTTATAAGTATGTGAAGAAAGTCTGATAATGTTTCCGAAATGTTTTATACCTGTAACGTTAAGAGAAAGAAGAAAAGAGTACCTCCCATAAAGGGATGAGTTGTTGGTTAACGTCTTATATGTGAGTGCACTTTAAAAATTTTGTATGTTGTAATTTGCTTTTGCTCTATTCCAGCCCGAGGACGTGCTGTGGTTTACCAGGGGGGAATGTAGCACCCCGAGGACTCGGCTGCTACAGGGGTATTGCACCTCAGACCAGAGGTGTGGTATTCCACTCCCGGGTAAGGATGGAGTGTGGAACTGGGCTCAGATAGCTGCATGCACCACACTCACCCCATTTCCGGGGGACAGATCAACGGTACTCCCACCAGATAGATGTGCAGGTACGACAGCTTCTGTCCCTGGCTGGAGTGGGGAGGGGGGGAGGAACATCCTAGTGGTGTAGGAGCAGAGAGGGGAGGGACACTGGGCAGAGGTAGGAGCCCATTGGTTGCTCGTCACCTGGGCTCGGGTGTCAGAGGGAGTATATAAGGTGGGCACCATCCTAGGACAGGGTCTGTTCTGTGCAGAGAGGAGCTCAGCCAGAGAGGGCTGACAGGGAG
Organism: Phyllobates terribilis; assembly: GCF_046119375.1. Classification (NCBI taxonomy): domain Eukaryota; kingdom Metazoa; phylum Chordata; class Amphibia; order Anura; family Dendrobatidae; genus Phyllobates; species Phyllobates terribilis. The sequence continues at coordinate 565,039 of NW_027363120.1, forward strand.
CTGTGGCTCAGTCTGGGCCCAGCTCCAGAGTCAGGCCTGGAGTGGAGGCCTGAAGCTGAGAGAGGGAGAGAGAGAGAAGTCAGAGGAAGAAGGAACAGAAACACCAGGAAAGGCCCAGAGACGCAAGAGAGAGGGAACCCTAAGATCCCACGAAATAACGGGTGAAGGGTTGGCAGAACAGGGTGCCGGATCCCAAACTGGTGGAGGCCAATTATCCTTAGCCAGGAACCGGAGGTCGTGGACAAGTTTTGGCGCGACCCCTCGCCATATCTACCAGGAAGGCATACCATATAGGGTCAGGGAAATCGGGAAAGGTTTCACCACCAGAAGGCCCGAGGGAGCTGGACAAAGGTGGATCCCTGGTGGGGACGGCCAGTAGAAAGGAAGAGAGGGGAGCTCAGGACCACGCTCTGGAACTGCCTGGGAGTTGGCCGAGTCCCGCACCTGGTGGACGCAGCACGGCTCGGGTGGTCCTAGCTGTACACAAGGGACCTGATAAAGAACTGTGAGTAAAGCTGTGAAAACTGCAATTGCACGTCTCTGAGCTTCCTTGTCACACCACCACTACCACTATCATCTTTTCCTGCATCATCAGCTGCCCTGAGGCCATACCCCTCCCGTTGGGGGTTATACCATCCACGCTGCACATCCGTACCACCGGCCTCAGCGGACTGCCCTGCAGCGGCGGCTTCATAGCCGCATTCAACGGGTGGCGTAGTCGGACACTAATACCATCATATCAATAACGCCACTTAGTTTGACACCCTGGGCACGGACCGGGTCACCGCCACAAGGACTACTACCCCTATCGGATCCGGCTCCGGGTATTCCCCGCGTGCGCAACGCTACTCAACATGGCCCAGGGGGTGAGTCAACTTTGGCGTAGTCGGCAGGATTACGTGCCCGCAACCACCGGGTACTGCGTGCCTGAAGAAAAGTTCACATTTACCGCAAAAAGGAGTCTCCCGCCAATTCTAGAGGGTTCCCGCCATCGGACGCCATCTGGGGTCGTTTCCCGCCGTTTGCCCGCCATCTGCAGTCTTTGCCCGCCATCTGCGAAGTTTCCCGCCATCGGGAGACGATTCCCGCCATCTGAGACGATTTCCCGCCCTGGCAGAGCGGACGCCATTATGGGCGTGCCAGAGGGTGGCAAGAGACGACCTCCCATCGTGGGCGTGGTCCCAGAAGGGCGCCAAAAGCGGAGACCGCCCCCACCAGCCGAGACTACCACCATGGAAATGTCCATCAAAGTGGGGGGTCTGCCCCTGAAACTGACTGTCACTAAGTTGCCCCGGGACCACTCCCAAGGGGGGCGGATAGAGAACAAAACGGAGAAGATGGGTGCGGCCTGGAGAAGTCTGGACAGATCGCACCCGGGGATGGAAGAAGAGACAAGTGGTACCGACCCCGTGGTCCGGGGCCTGCTGCAGGCCGCCACCCCAGAAGGCCTGGTGGAGATCCTGGCACAACTCCCCAGAGATCGGGAGCGTGCACAGACCGCGCTGGAGGCCTTGGCCCGGAAGATGGCCCGAGTACAGCAAGAAGCACTGGCCGAATGGAGAAGGGAGATGGCCCAGGAGGCTGGAACCCGCCAGCAGAGGACGCCACCCGCAATGTGGAGCATGTCTGCCCCTGAGGATGGTGCAGGAGGGACGAAGGCCGGAGATGACGCCGCGGAGGGAGCTGCAAGGAAGGAAGCAGGTAATGGGGACGTCATCACCCCGTGCCCAGTAGCCGTAAGCCTGCCCCAGCTCCCCGTCGCAGAGCCCGAAGTCCCACTCACCGCGCCCGTTGCCGCACCGCCACCGCTCCTAACTAGGCCTCAAGCGGCAGAAGCCGCGGTCACGCCCTCTGTTACGCCATGCCCCTTGACCCTGAGCGCGGCAAAACAGGAAGTGCCACCGGTCTGGTCGCAAGGCCAAGTACCCCCGGGCGCCGCGGTCTCCACAGCGCCCTCCTCCCCAAAGGTGCCATACCTGGACCCAAAGAGGATGCCTCCGGCCTGGACGCAAGGCCGGGTACCTCCGGGCGCCGCTGCCCCCACAGCGCCCTCGACCTCCACAGTGCTGCCCCTGGGCGAAGATCTCTTTGCGCAGCATACTAGCCCGGACGGGCTGCCCTTCGTGTGGCCACCGGAGTACATCAACCCCCGACTCCGGAGGGAACGGCCCCTGTGTGAGCCTCTGATCCCGGCACCGGCACCCGCCAAAATTGTCCCGCTCCCGTTGGAAGACGCCCAATTCGCATGGGATCCCACCGGTGAGGACCTCATGGGATTCACCAAGGAGACCCGGGCGGCCGCAGCCCGGCGGGAGGAGTGCTGCCGTCAACAGCTGGAGGTCTTTGGGAGAGAACGGCGAGAGAGGCGGATCCGCGAGGAACAGCTGCAGGTCCAAAGCGCGGAGCAGAAACGCCGGGCCCGACGAAACCCCCGTGCGGCCGACGGTCCCCGCGCCAACGGGACCGTAATAAAGTTCCAGTTGGAGCATGGCTGGGGCTTTATCCGGGATCACCGAACCCCCGGCGATGTCTTTGTCACCCGCAGGGATGTCGAGAGCCACCTGCCGGAGGGACACCGCGGACGTGACCTCTACCCGGGTGATGAGGTCACCTTCACCCGGCATCAGTGTGCCAAAGGACCGTACGCCCTTCACGTACACCGGCTGACTGAGGAGGAGATACAGTATGAGGAAAGCCAAGAGGACCCGGACGGGTCTGAAGACTACCCTCAGGAAGGAGCACGAAGAGGACACCATTATTAGAGAGTGGTAAAGAAGGACTGTATATAGTTACCCGTCGGGGTACAAGAACTGTCGTAAAATTGGTGTTTGTGTGAACTGTTACTTGTGTGCCCCTTCCTAAATTACCAGGCTGAGGACTGTGAGCAGCCATTCCCCTATCCCCACTGGCCGAGGACTGAGAGCGGCCACCCTGTAAATAGTTGCACTTCTTAAAGTGCCCCCTACTGGTTTTATAGAAGAACTGCTTTTCTACTTTGGAACTAGTGACTGTTGCACTTTACCTGGTCACAAGTTGCACGGTGACCAGAGATCAAGAACGTGTTGGTCAAGAATGTTTTATATGACAAAGTTTTATATGATGCTAAAAGAGTTAATGGTATTTTATAAGTATGTGAAGAAAGTCTGATAATGTTTCCGAAATGTTTTATACCTGTAACGTTAAGAGAAAGAAGAAAAGAGTACCTCCCATAAAGGGATGAGTTGTTGGTTAACGTCTTATATGTGAGTGCACTTTAAAAATTTTGTATGTTGTAATTTGCTTTTGCTCTATTCCAGCCCGAGGACGTGCTGTGGTTTACCAGGGGGGAATGTAGCACCCCGAGGACTCGGCTGCTACAGGGGTATTGCACCTCAGACCAGAGGTGTGGTATTCCACTCCCGGGTAAGGATGGAGTGTGGAACTGGGCTCAGATAGCTGCATGCACCACACTCACCCCATTTCCGGGGGACAGATCAATGGTACTCCCACCAGATAGATGTGCAGGTACGACAGCTTCTGTCCCTGGCTGGAGTGGGGAGGGGGGGAGGAACATCCTAGTGGTGTAGGAGCAGAGAGGGGAGGGACTCTGGGCAGAGGTAGGAGCCCATTGGTTGCTCGTCACCTGGGCTCGGGTGTCTGAGGGAGTATATAAGGTGGGCACCATCCTAGGACAGGGTCTGTTCTGTGCAGAGAGGAGCTCAGCCAGAGAGGGCTGACAGGGAGCTGTGGCTCAGTCTGGGCCCAGCTCCAGAGTCAGGCCTGGAGTGGAGGCCTGAAGCTGAGAGAGGGAGAGAGAGAGAAGTCAGAGGAAGAAGGAACAGAAACACCAGGAAAGGCCCAGAGACGCAAGAGAGAGGGAACCCTAAGATCCCACGAAATAACGGGTGAAGGGTTGGCAGAACAGGGTGCCGGATCCCAAACTGGTGGAGGCCAATTATCCTTAGCCAGGAACCGGAGGTCGTGGACAAGTTTTGGCGCGACCCCTCGCCATATCTACCAGGAAGGCATACCATATAGGGTCAGGGAAATCGGGAAAGGTTTCACCACCAGAAGGCCCGAGGGAGCTGGACAAAGGTGGATCCCTGGTGGGGACGGCCAGTAGAAAGGAAGAGAGGGGAGCTCAGGACCACGCTCTGGAACTGCCTGGGAGTTGGCCGAGTCCCGCACCTGGTGGACGCAGCACCGCTCGGGTGGTCCTAGCTGTACACAAGGGACCTGATAAAGAACTGTGAGTAAAGCTGTGAAAACTGCAATTGCACGTCTCTGAGCTTCCTTGTCACACCACCACTACCACTATCATCTTTTCCTGCATCATCAGCTGCCCTGAGGCCATACCCCTCCCGTTGGGGGTTATACCATCCACGCTGCACATCCGTACCACCGGCCTCAGCGGACTGCCCTGCAGCGGCGGCTTCATAGCCGCATTCAACGGGTGGCGTAGTCGGACACTAATACCATCATATCAATAACGCCACTTAGTTTGACACCCTGGGCACGGACCGGGTCACCGCCACAAGGACTACTACCCCTATCGGATCCGGCTCCGGGTATTCCCCGCGTGCGCAACGCTACTCAACATGGCCCAGGGGGTGAGTCAACTTTGGCGTAGTCGGCAGGATTACGTGCCCGCAACCACCGGGTACTGCGTGCCTGAAGAAAAGTTCACATTTACCGCAAAAAGGAGTCTCCCGCCAATTCTAGAGGGTTCCCGCCATCGGACGCCATCTGGGGTCGTTTCCCGCCGTTTGCCCGCCATCTGCAGTCTTTGCCCGCCATCTGCGAAGTTTCCCGCCATCGGGAGACGATTCCCGCCATCTGAGACGATTTCCCGCCCTGGCAGAGCGGACGCCATTATGGGCGTGCCAGAGGGTGGCAAGAGACGACCTCCCATCGTGGGCGTGGTCCCAGAAGGGCGCCAAAAGCGGAGACCGCCCCCACCAGCCGAGACTACCACCATGGAAATGTCCATCAAAGTGGGGGGTCTGCCCCTGAAACTGACTGTCACTAAGTTGCCCCGGGACCACTCCCAAGGGGGGCGGATAGAGAACAAAACGGAGAAGATGGGTGCGGCCTGGAGAAGTCTGGACAGATCGCACCCGGGGATGGAAGAAGAGACAAGTGGTACCGACCCCGTGGTCCGGGGCCTGCTGCAGGCCGCCACCCCAGAAGGCCTGGTGGAGATCCTGGCACAACTCCCCAGAGATCGGGAGCGTGCACAGACCGCGCTGGAGGCCTTGGCCCGGAAGATGGCCCGAGTACAGCAAGAAGCACTGGCCGAATGGAGAAGGGAGATGGCCCAGGAGGCTGGAACCCGCCAGCAGAGGACGCCACCCGCAATGTGGAGCATGTCTGCCCCTGAGGATGGTGCAGGAGGGACGAAGGCCGGAGATGACGCCGCGGAGGGAGCTGCAAGGAAGGAAGCAGGTAATGGGGACGTCATCACCCCGTGCCCAGTAGCCGTAAGCCTGCCCCAGCTCCCCGTCGCAGAGCCCGAAGTCCCACTCACCGCGCCCGTTGCCGCACCGCCACCGCTCCTAACTAGGCCTCAAGCGGCAGAAGCCGCGGTCACGCCCTCTGTTACGCCATGCCCCTTGACCCTGAGCGCGGCAAAACAGGAAGTGCCACCGGTCTGGTCGCAAGGCCAAGTACCCCCGGGCGCCGCGGTCTCCACAGCGCCCTCCTCCCCAAAGGTGCCATACCTGGACCCAAAGAGGATGCCTCCGGCCTGGACGCAAGGCCGGGTACCTCCGGGCGCCGCTGCCCCCACAGCGCCCTCGACCTCCACAGTGCTGCCCCTGGGCGAAGATCTCTTTGCGCAGCATACTAGCCCGGACGGGCTGCCCTTCGTGTGGCCACCGGAGTACATCAACCCCCGACTCCGGAGGGAACGGCCCCTGTGTGAGCCTCTGATCCCGGCACCGGCACCCGCCAAAATTGTCCCGCTCCCGTTGGAAGACGCCCAATTCGCATGGGATCCCACCGGTGAGGACCTCATGGGATTCACCAAGGAGACCCGGGCGGCCGCAGCCCGGCGGGAGGAGTGCTGCCGTCAACAGCTGGAGGTCTTTGGGAGAGAACGGCGAGAGAGGCGGATCCGCGAGGAACAGCTGCAGGTCCAAAGCGCGGAGCAGAAACGCCGGGCCCGACGAAACCCCCGTGCGGCCGACGGTCCCCGCGCCAACGGGACCGTAATAAAGTTCCAGTTGGAGCATGGCTGGGGCTTTATCCGGGATCACCGAACCCCCGGCGATGTCTTTGTCACCCGCAGGGATGTCGAGAGCCACCTGCCGGAGGGACACCGCGGACGTGACCTCTACCCGGGTGATGAGGTCACCTTCACCCGGCATCAGTGTGCCAAAGGACCGTACGCCCTTCACGTACACCGGCTGACTGAGGAGGAGATACAGTATGAGGAAAGCCAAGAGGACCCGGACGGGTCTGAAGACTACCCTCAGGAAGGAGCACGAAGAGGACACCATTATTAGAGAGTGGTAAAGAAGGACTGTATATAGTTACCCGTCGGGGTACAAGAACTGTCGTAAAATTGGTGTTTGTGTGAACTGTTACTTGTGTGCCCCTTCCTAAATTACCAGGCTGAGGACTGTGAGCAGCCATTCCCCTATCCCCACTGGCCGAGGACTGAGAGCGGCCACCCTGTAAATAGTTGCACTTCTTAAAGTGCCCCCTACTGGTTTTATAGAAGAACTGCTTTTCTACTTTGGAACTAGTGACTGTTGCACTTTACCTGGTCACAAGTTGCACGGTGACCAGAGATCAAGAACGTGTTGGTCAAGAATGTTTTATATGACAAAGTTTTATATGATGCTAAAAGAGTTAATGGTATTTTATAAGTATGTGAAGAAAGTCTGATAATGTTTCCGAAATGTTTTATACCTGTAACGTTAAGAGAAAGAAGAAAAGAGTACCTCCCATAAAGGGATGAGTTGTTGGTTAACGTCTTATATGTGAGTGCACTTTAAAAATTTTGTATGTTGTAATTTGCTTTTGCTCTATTCCAGCCCGAGGACGTGCTGTGGTTTACCAGGGGGGAATGTAGCACCCCGAGGACTCGGCTGCTACAGGGGTATTGCACCTCAGACCAGAGGTGTGGTATTCCACTCCCGGGTAAGGATGGAGTGTGGAACTGGGCTCAGATAGCTGCATGCACCACACTCACCCCATTTCCGGGGGACAGATCAACGGTACTCCCACCAGATAGATGTGCAGGTACGACAGCTTCTGTCCCTGGCTGGAGTGGGGAGGGGGGGAGGAACATCCTAGTGGTGTAGGAGCAGAGAGGGGAGGGACACTGGGCAGAGGTAGGAGCCCATTGGTTGCTCGTCACCTGGGCTCGGGTGTCAGAGGGAGTATATAAGGTGGGCACCATCCTAGGACAGGGTCTGTTCTGTGCAGAGAGGAGCTCAGCCAGAGAGGGCTGACAGGGAGCTGTGGCTCAGTCTGGGCCCAGCTCCAGAGTCAGGCCTGGAGTGGAGGCCTGAAGCTGAGAGAGGGAGAGAGAGAGAAGTCAGAGGAAGAAGGAACAGAAACACCAGGAAAGGCCCAGAGACGCAAGAGAGAGGGAACCCTAAGATCCCACGAAATAACGGGTGAAGGGTTGGCAGAACAGGGTGCCGGATCCCAAACTGGTGGAGGCCAATTATCCTTAGCCAGGAACCGGAGGTCGTGGACAAGTTTTGGCGCGACCCCTCGCCATATCTACCAGGAAGGCATACCATATAGGGTCAGGGAAATCGGGAAAGGTTTCACCACCAGAAGGCCCGAGGGAGCTGGACAAAGGTGGATCCCTGGTGGGGACGGCCAGTAGAAAGGAAGAGAGGGGAGCTCAGGACCACGCTCTGGAACTGCCTGGGAGTTGGCCGAGTCCCGCACCTGGTGGACGCAGCACGGCTCGGGTGGTCCTAGCTGTACACAAGGGACCTGATAAAGAACTGTGAGTAAAGCTGTGAAAACTGCAATTGCACGTCTCTGAGCTTCCTTGTCACACCACCACTACCACTATCATCTTTTCCTGCATCATCAGCTGCCCTGAGGCCATACCCCTCCCGTTGGGGGTTATACCATCCACACTGCACATCCGTACCACCGGCCTCAGCGGACTGCCCTGCAGCGGCGGCTTCATAGCCGCATTCAACGGGTGGCGTAGTCGGACACTAATACCATCATATCAATAACGCCACTTAGTTTGACACCCTGGGCACGGACCGGGTCACCGCCACAAGGACTACTACCCCTATCGGATCCGGCTCCGGGTATTCCCCGCGTGCGCAACGCTACTCAACATGGCCCAGGGGGTGAGTCACACACACGGAGCGAAGTGCTTTTTATCACACAAGCAAGGGCATGTGTCATTGGCAGTGTATGTCACATGTCCTTGCCCTATAAGACCAAGCCATTTTCCCCGTCGCCACCATTTTCTCTCTGCTGCAGCTGCGTGTTAGACGGCACCGCTGTTGCTGTGTGCGCTATACCTTGTTAATTTCAAGCCAATTTTCGCACAAATCTACAGATAGCTTGGGAGTAGGGAATAGTTGTGATTGCAGTCCTTTTAAGGACTAGGTTACAGCATTTCCTACGACTTTTATCAGGCAGGTCTGTCCTCTTAAATAGATAGATTGTGGGAGTAAAGACTAATTGTAATTGGAGTCCTTTTCAGGACTAGGTTACATCAGTTCCTATCAGTTTTTGCCAGGCAGGTCTGTGCCAGTGCTGTGCAAGTTTTTTTCACAGCATTTGGCTGAATCTAGCAAAGCTAATCCTTTTTGGCCTATTGCAGAGTGTGTTAGTCAGTGGAGTAGCCTATCTGTGTTGCAAGATATACCACCTGTGTATAGAATACCAATTTTTTTACTGCACCTAGTGAAGTAAAATCTTTTGGGCATAGCATCATTCAATTAGTCCATCTATACTGACCTCCATCAGGTTGCAAATTGAATATAATTTTTTTCTGCATCTAGCTCTGAAAAAATATTGGGCTTCTAGCTGTGTGTGGGACTTGTTCTATTAATCCATCTATACAGACCTCCATCAGGTTGCAAACTGAATATATTTTTTTCTGCATCTACCTCTGAAAAATTATTGGGCTTCTAGCTGTGTGTGGGACTTGTTCTATTAATCCATCTATACAGACCTCCATCAGGTTGCAAACTGAATATATTTTTTTCTGCATCTACCTCTGAAAAAATATTGGGCTTCTAGCTGTGTGTGGGACTTGTTCTATTAATCCATCTATACAGACCTCCATCAGGTTGCAAACTGAATATATTTTTTTCTGCATCTACCTCTGAAAAAATATTGGGCTTCTAGCTGTGTGTGGGACTTGTTCTATTAATCCATCTATACAGACCTCCATCAGGTTGCAAACTGAATATATTTTTTTCTGCATCTACCTCTGAAAAAATATTGGGCTTCTAGCTGTGTGTGGGACTTGTTCTATTAATCCATCTATACAGACCTCCATCAGGTTGCAAATTGAATATAATTTTTTTCTGCATCTAACCCAGCCAATAGTTTTGGCCTAATACCACAGTTTGGCCACTCAGCTCTGCTCGGTTCCCATCCATTGTTTTTTTGTGCAAACAACTCCAGAGTTGTGAATTAGTTAACCACCAAAATGAGTGGAAAAGGCCTGCTGCTGGTGGAAAGGGGAATAGGCGTGTTGGGAAGGGGAAAAAAGGTTGTGTCCGTGGGGTAGGTGTTAAAGCAACAGTAACATCTGCAGAAGAAAGACTATCTTCCAGCCAAACTAAAATGTCTACTTCTTTTAGCGGACAATGTGATAAGATCCCTTTCTTACGGCCACGCCAATCGCTACAAATTCCAGATGAGGCGCAAAAACAGCAGGTGCTTCAACGGATATCAAGTGCTCCTTTAAGTGGGCTCTCCTCCACATCAACTTCAACATCACAAATACTCCAGTCCTCAAAGGTGTCACCCCAATCGCACTTGCTTCCTCACAGCTCCCAAATCTCCAGCTGCCCGTCTGAGTATGAGGTAGAACAGATGGTTGAGTCTGCAGAGCTGTTTACTCATACTATAGCCTGGGAATCAGAGGTCGACTCCAGCGCTTCTGTGAATCCAGACGAGGAAATGATCTGCACTGATGCCCAGAATCTTTATGAGTCGGATCCAGGACCAGACGCAGAAGGTTCTGACCATAATGTAGACCCTCATTCCCAAACTGTAACTCCTGTTGGTGGAGACAATGAGGAAGACGATGATAAGACACAAATACCTGATTGGAGCGACAACTTTAGTTTTTTGTCAGGGCAGGAACAGGTTGGCTCTGAGGACGACGGGTGTGATAACGCACAGGGTGATGATGATGAGGTTGGAGATCCCACTTACTGTCAACCCACAGTCAGCCAAGAGATGAGGTCAGCAGAGGAGGTGGAGGAAGATGCTAGTGACGACGAGGTCAGGTTGCGCCTTCCTGGACAGAGACGTAGTACTGGAAGCACGTCAACAACTGCATCCTCAAACACAACTCTGCCTCTCACCACAAGTCGTGGTGGCTCTTCAGGTCGCATGGGTGCTAAGCCTTGCATAGCCTGGGCATTTTTTCAGATCGATAAAGATGACCCAACTCGTGTTATCTGTAACATTTGTCAGCAAAAGCTAAGTAGAGGCCAAAAAATACATAGTCTGAGTACTTCATGCATGAACCGGCACATGGACATGAAGCATAAGTTGCAGTGGGAAGCTCAGTGTGCTACAATGCGGCCTAGCCGGCCGGGCCAACCACCGTCTGCCATATCTTGTGCATCCGCGGCCTCTTCATCCTCTGTGACTGGGGGGACAGCAGTCACACCTGTTTTGGGGCGCAGACCTGCCACCTCTTTACCCGCAACAGCCAGCGTGATTGGCAGGTCATCATTTTCTTTGGAGGTGGTAACACCAGCTGGTGTTGAGCGCTGTCCGACATCGATAGCACCACCTTTGGATCAAAGCAACCTAACATGTCCGCCTGCATCTTCCTCACAGACCGGCAGTTTGCCGGGGACACCCTTATCAACCCCGTCTAAGCACAATAGCCAGCCCTCGGTCCCTCAGATGTGGACAAGTAAAAGACCATTTCCTCCTAGCCATGAGAAAGCTAAGAGGTTGAATTTCACCATCTGCAAGCTCTTGGCTACAGAAATGCTGCCTTTCCGCCTGGTGGACACAGAGGATTTTCGAGACCTTATGTCCATCGCAGTGCCCCAGTACCAGATGCCCAGTCAGCACTACTTCTCAAAAAAAGGTGTGCCTGCGCTCCACCAGCATGTCGCACACAACATCACCGCTTCTTTGAGAAACTGTGTGTGTGACAGGGTGCATTTCACCACAGACACTTGGACGAGTAGGCATGGACAGGGGCGTTACATGTCGCTGACTGGGCACTGGGTAACTATGGTGACAGCAGGACAAGGGGCTGCTGTCCAAGTCTTGCCGTCCCCACGAGTTGTGCGTCAATCCTCTTTATCTCAAAGTTCCTCCACTGCTTCTGCCTCCTCAACCTCCTCTCGGTCTTCCACCTGCACCCAAAGCCTGTCTGGTCATGCCACAAGCTTTCTAACTGCGCAGAAGGGATCCTGCACACCTCCTTACTATGCTGGCAGTAGGGCTCAACGTCATCAGGCGGATTTTACATTGAAATGTCTGGGAAATGTGAGTCACACAGCTGAGGAGTTGTGGTCAGCTCTGGAGAACCAATTTCATGAATGGTTGTCTCCACTGGACCTGAAACCAGGGAAGGCCGTGTGCGACAATGCTGCAAACCTGGGTGCGGCACTTCGCCGGGGCAATGTCACACACGTGCCTTGTATGGCTCACGTGTTGAACCTGGTTGTCCAGCAATTTTTAGCCCACTATCCCAGACTAGATGGCCTTCTGCAGAGGGCACGGTCGCTGTGTGCTCACTTCCGCCGTTCGCATCCCGCAGCTCAGCGACTTACATCTCTACAGAAGTCGTTGGGCCTGCCACTTCACCGGCTAAAATGCGATGTGCCTACCCGGTGGAATTCAACTCTGCACATGTTGCAGCGACTGTGGCAGCACCGACAAGCCCTGGTGCAATACGTTCTGACGTATAGCCTGGGCCAACGAGATTCAGAGGTGGGGCAAATCACGCTGGAGGAGTGGTCTCAGATCAGGGACCTATGCACCCTTCTGCACAGTTTTGAAATGGCGACGAAGATGTTTAGTGCTGACGATGCCATTATCAGCATGACTATTCCGGTGATTTACATGCTGGAGCACATGTTAAACAGAATTCGGAGTCAGGTGGTGGCACAAGAGGAGGTGGAGGAAGTAGAGGAGGAGGAGTTGTATGCGGAAGGGCTAACATCTGCAAGGTCCAGACGGTCGGCAGCACCAAGGCGGCAAGCATGTGAGGGTGGGGGAGATGGTTTTACCAGGGCGCATGGTAGCAGCCAAACTAGTGAGGAAGGTGCAGGAGCCCAGGAAGAAGTGGAGGACGAACTGATGGAAGACTCATCAGATGAGGGAGACCTTGATCACATTTCTGTTGTGCGAGGTTGGGGGGAGAGGACAGAGGAAGGAAGCATGATTGCTACCTCGCCACCAACACAACAGGGACTTGGTGCTCCTGGATGCGCAACACACATGAGTGCCTTCTTGCTGCACTACCTGCAACATGACCCTCGAATTGTGAGAATTAGAAATAATCCTGACTACTGGGTTGCCACACTGTTAGATCCCCGGTACAAAAGTAAATTTGCAGAAATTATTCCTGCCATAGAAAGGGATGCACGCATGCAGGAGTATCAGCAGAGACTGTTGCAGAATCTTACATGTGCTTTTCCACAAAATACCAGTGGTGCACGTAGTGAATCTCACAGTTCCAACTTGCCAACCGTGGGACCGTCAAGTGTTCAGCACTCAAACCGTAACAGAACCACAGTATCTGCTGGTAACATCAATTTTGCGGAATCATTTCACCACTTTTTTAGCCCATCCTTTGCAAGGCCACAGGAGACAAGAAGTCTGACACATAGTCAACGCCTAGAGACGATGGTACAGGAGTATCTCCAAGTAAACATTGAAGCCACGACTGTGTCACTGGACCCTTGCTCTTTTTGGGCTTCCAATCTGGATAAATGGCCGGAGCTAGCCACTTACGCCTTGGAGATCTTGTCATGCCCCGCAGCCAGCGTTCTGTCTGAACGTGTGTTCAGCGCTGCTGGTGGTGTGCTGACAGATAAGCGCACGCGGCTCTCCACTGATAATGTAGACAGACTCACGTTCATAAAGATGAACAAATCATGGATCCGAAACGACTTTTCTACCCCTGTGTCATCCTGGGGAGAGTAAAAGCTTGATGATTGGTTAAAATCACCCTACCAACCGTTTTAAGCTTTCAAATTACTAATCATGTTTATCTGTATCTTGGCTGGAAAATAATTTGGGCTTTGTAGCAGTGTGCAGCACTGATTCTATTAGGCCATCTATAATAAGCTCCACCAGATTTAAAATTACTAATCATGTTTATCTGTATCTTGACTGGAAAATAATTTGGGCTTTGTAGCAGTGTGCAGCACTGATCCTATTAGGCCATCTATACTAAAGCTTCACCAGATTTAAAATTAATAATAATTTTTAGCTGCATCTAGCCCGGAAAATAATTTTGGGGCTCCGAGATGCGCAAGACACATAAGTGCCTTCTTGCTGCACTACCTGCAGCATGACCCTCATATTGTCAGAATTCGAAGTAATCATGACTAGTGGGTTGCCACACTCTTAGATCCCCCAAACTTTTCGATCAACCTTTTCATTTTAATAAAGACCAAAAAAATGGTCATTTTTGAAATTATAAGCATTAGCAGGTTGTTAGAAACTGAAATCAAACAGTTTTCAACTCAAAACTTTATTCTAGGTGATGTTACATTTTCACATAGGACCCCTTGTTCGAAAGGAGCTTCTGAACTCTCTCGTCCATTGAATTTGTCAGGTTTTGGATGGTTTCTGCTTCAATTGTTTTGCATGAGGACAGAATACCCTCCCAGAGCTGTTGCTTAGATGTGAACTGCCTCCCGCCATCATAGACACTCCTTTTAATGATGCTCCAAAGGTTCTGAATGGGGTACAGGTCAGGGGAGCATGGGGGTCACACCATAAGTTTGTCCCCTTTTATGCCCATATCAGCCAGAGATGCAGATGTTTTATGTGCAGCATGAGATGGTGCATTATCATGCAGAAAAATAATCTTGCTGTGAAATACACGGTTCTTCTTCTTGAACCATGGCAGGAAGTGCTGTTTGAGAAAATCCACATACATTATGGAGTTCATCTTTAGCGCCTTCAGGGATCCTAAAGGGGCCGACAATCTCTCTCCCCATGATTCCAGCCCAAAACATTACTCCACCTCCTCCTTGTTGGCGCTGTAGCCGTGTTTGCGTGGGGTGTCTATCAACCAGCCATCCTCCACTCCATCCATCTGGACCATCGAGCGCTGCACGGCACTCATCCGTGAACAAAACAGTTTTGAAATCAGTCTTCATGTAATGTTTGGCCCACTGGAGCCGTTTCTGCTTGTGTGAAGTGGATAGAGGAGGTCGACAGGATGGCGTATGCACAGCTGCAAACCTCTGAAGGACCCTGCATCTTGTTGTTCGGGGGACGTTGGAGGCACAAGCAGCTTCAAAAACTTGTCTGCTGCTATGACAAGGCTTTTTTGCCACTGCTCTTTCAACCTGACGTAATTGCCTGTAGGAAAGAGTCCTCAATTTGCCCTTATCAGCACGCACACGTGTGTACTGTGAATCAGCTACATACTTCTTGATTGCCAAGACACTTCATCCTGATCATCGCACAATGTTGATTGTAGTCATGCCTTGACCTAAACACTCCACAATTTGTTGCTTCTCAGCAGCCGACACATCCTTTTTCTTTCCCATTTTGGCAGAAAATGTAGGCTGCTTAATAATGTGAGACAGCCTTCTTAAGTAGTCTTGCCTTTCATTGGACACACCTGCCAAACTAATTAGCACAGGTGTCTGCAATTGCTTACAGTGATATAAAGAGCCCTGACACACATCACCATCAATGAGTTTAACTGACAAACAAACAAATTTTTCCCTTATCACTCCTAAACACTTTTTGCATAATAATTTGGAACGCAGTGTACATGTGCTTTTCCACAAAACACTAGTGGTTCACGTAGTGAATCTTACAGTTCTAACTTGCCAACCGTGGTCTGTATGGAGTTGTTCAATAAAGGGCCCAAAATTAAGATAACATAGATGGGAGAGGTCTCTATGAATAGGAATTCCTAAGTATTTGATACCCTGTGAGGGCCAGGCAAAGGGAAAGTTGGACTGGATGGAATCCTATATGGATTTGGGGAGGGAGACATCGAGGGCCTCAGACTTCGCTGCATTGATTTTAAAATTTTACCATGTAACAAAGTGATCTATTTCAGCCATAACAGCATGGATGGATATATGTGATTGAGTGATATATACTAGGACATCATCAGCAAATAGAGAGCACTTGTACTCGGTGCCTCCCACCTCAATCCACCTAATATTGGGGTTATGGCGAATTGATGAGAGCAGGTGCTCCGTCACTAGGATGTATAAGAGAGGGGACAGAGGACATCCCTGCCTTGTCCCATTGGTGATTGTGAAAGGTGATGAAAATGTTCTGATGCACCCCCTGGGCCTTGGGACACCCGGAGCCGGACCCTTTTTGGTGGATGCTGGTGGTTGTAGTCTTCGTGGCGGCGACCCGGTTCCGTGGCTCAGGGTGGTCAAACCAGTGGCGGAACTATTTATGTGGTTTTGATGTTTAAATGTCCGACTACGCCACCCGTGGATTGCGGTCAGAGTGAACCGCCGCTACAGGGCAGACCACTGAGGCTGGTGTTGTGGGTGCAGCAGAGCGTAGCATAACTCCCCACGGGAGGAGTATAGCCTCAGGGCAGTGTATGCGGAGGATGGGGGTGATGGTGCAGGGCAGCAGCAGTAACGACACGGAGTCAGTGATGCAGTCCAGGGCCTTTACTCACAGTTCTTATTATCCAGACCACGTCTGCAGGTAACGGCTGCCCACGTCGTACTGTGCTCACCAGGTGAGGGGCTCAGACAACTCCCAGATAACTTTGGAGCGCTTCACAGGACCCCCTTTGTGTGTCCTTTGTCTGGCCTTTCTTACCAACCCTTCTGTCCGGCTGCCTCGGGCCTCCTCTTGGTAAACTTGGCGCCAGTTTCCCTGACCCTATGTGGTGCCTTCCTAGCGGGTGTAGCGAGGGGCTGCGCCACATAAAATGTCACAGCCTCCGGTTTCTAGCTGAGGGTCGTTTCCTGCCTCCACTAGTTTCGGGGACCGGTCTCCCCCTTTGGCCTGACCCCTCCACGCAGGTGGATTCGGGCGTGCGGTGGCGACTCGCCCGTCCGCACCCCTGGGATCCCTTCATTCCTCGTTCCTGGAGCCTTCTCCGCTCCTCTTCCTTCCTTCTCCCTCTTCCAGGCCTGGGCCTCTGTTACTAGGCCCGCCTCCGGAGCAGAGCTCATGCAGAGCCCCTGCTCCCTGCCACTTCTGCTCAGACTTCTCTGCACTGAACTAAGATGGTGCCCACCTTTTATACTCCCTTCTCAATGCACCCAGGAACTGCTTCCTCCCTGCTCCTGCACTACAGGGTTCCCCTTCCTCAGTGTTCCCTCCCCCCACTCCAGCCAGGGACAGGGACTGTCGTGCCCATCTCAGAGGCATATTGGTCGCCCTGCCCCACGGCAATGTGGTGTAATGCATGCAGGTGTCGGGTCCTGATCCACACTCCATCCTTACCTGAGAGTGAGATATCACACCTCTGGGTGAGGTGCAATACCTCTGTAGCAACCGAGCCCTCAGGGTGCTACAGTTCCATTTATCTTCAGCCTAGGTGACGTATTGTGATACAGGGCCGTGATTTTGGCTATAAAAGGGTCCCCTAGACCCCTACCCCAAGCTTTTTAAGAGAATCATATATGGCGTGCCAGGAGACTCTATGGAATGCTTTCTCAGCATCCAACAAGAGTATCTAATTACAAATTTTTAACTGCATCTAGCCCAGGAAATACTTTGTGCCTAGTAGCAGTGTCTGCTAGTCAGCGGATTATCCCGGCTGTTAAGCAAGCTACACCACCTGTAGTTTAGACACTTAATTTTTTCAAAGGAAATGCTTCGGGACCACGGGATACTCAGTGAAGAGCATCAGGAGGCACCCCAAGGCATAGGGGCTGGGACTGGCAGTAGGATGCCTTGCGGTGGACAGCCGAGCTCGATCCTTATAAAAGCTTTTTAATTGCAGCAGCTTTAGTGGACGCTACTGGAGATGGAATTACGCGGCTGCTGGCATGAGACTTGCCCTCCAATAGATCCTTGTAAATGGATTTAAAGTGTATTCATTCAAATTAGAGAGACAATTTAAATTAAAAAGCTTAGAGCTGCCTCCACCACAGGGGGGCTCGCTCGACCCACCAGCGGACAGGCACCAGTATTGGGAGAGGGGGGCTGGCCATCAGGGTTCACCGCGGCTCTGGCACAAACCCGGCGACACGGAGGTGGCACGGGCAGGAGCGGACTGGCCGTGTCGGCTTCTCACTTTTTGGATTTTAGAAGGGCATGACATGCCTATATCTGTGTCTCCCCCTCCTTTTACTCCTCCACCTCTTTTATTTTCGCATGACTATATGTACTTGTCACTTTTCCATGTGTTAGTTATGTCTTCTGAGCAGTTTGTCAGCTTTTGGACACCTTTGAAGGTGTTTTCTATGTGTTTCTATGTGTTTTTGTTTGCCTGCCATTGGTTTTAACGGTGTTCGAAGGTGTTCGACGAACAGTTCGACGAACAGTTCGGCGAACACACGGGTGTTCGACGAACCGAACCGAACTCGAACACTACGGGGGTGGCTCAACACTAGTCACTAATCGCAATAGATCTCATGCTTCCAGGCTTTTTATACAAGTTCACAGCAGGAATCCTTCCTCTTTTCGGGCGTATGGAATTGAATCTTTAATTTTGAACCCAAGAGGTGGCGACAACAGAAGACACCTTTTAAACCGAGAAGCTTTCTGGATGTATTTTCTCAATACTTGCCACCCAGATGGACTCAATATGCGACGAGAACTTCTTTTTCATTATTTTTAAATAATTGTACTTTTTCTTATTTACTTATTCAAGCGGTGTTTTTTTTTTTTTTTGTCATGTGATCCGATTGCTGTGTTTTTATTGGTCTATCTATGTATATATACTGGGTCTTTGTCATTTGTATGTAGCTTGGAAAAAGAACACACCATTTGTGTTCGAAACACGTTGCTTTTATGGACATGGCTTTGATATCTGTATCTTAACTCAATAAAGACAACTATTTTTGGGGATTTTTCTGTGGCTGGAGCTTTTCTCCTTTTTTTTTTTTTCCTACATTGTCCCCTCATCCCCATCCTGATATGCATGGCCCGTTCATCCCCATCCTGATATGCAGGCTCCTTCATCCCCATTCTGGTATGCATCGCCGCATCCTCCCCATCCTGGTATGCATGGCTCCTTCATCCCCATCCTGGTATGCATGGTCCTTTCATCCCCATCCTGATATGCATGGCCGTTCATCCCCATCCTGATATGCATGGCTCTTTCATCCCCATTCTGGTATGCATGGCCGCATCCTCCCCATCCTGGTATGCATGGCCCCCTCATCACCAATCCTGGTATGCATGGCCTCCTCATCACCAATCCTGGTATGCAGCAGCTGATCTCAGCCTGTAAGCAGTGCATGACGTCACTGCCATGTGCCCTCACACAGTGAGATGATTATGGGCGTGGAGAGGAGTGATTATTCATTTTCTTTATTACCGCACAGTGTCAGCCGCAGCCTGCAGCGGCTCGGCGATCACGTATGCCCACTGTTAAAGAGAATGAATATTCATTCCTCTCAACCAGGGTCGGACTGGGGTGTCTGGGGCCCACAGGAGGAATTGATCCTCGGGGCCCACCCTACAGTTATATGCAAATACCTGTTAGCAGTTATCCCTGTTATAGTGGAGCGTCGACTGTAAAACACAGGCGGCTCCTGCACATCTACTGTGTGCCACCATAACTGGGATGTACAATTACAGTAGTTTACATTATAGGGGTTCTTTGATGAAAACAAGTTATCACCGAATCACAGGTTAGGTAGGTGATATTGACGCGCCCCCTGGGCCGTGGGGTACTCAGTGCCGGGCCGGTCGTTGGTAGGGGAAATGTCACAGTGGCGGTGACCCGGTCCGTGTCCCAGGGCGGTCAATAAAAGGGGTTTATTTACAGGGGATTTATAGTTTTTATATTTAATGTTCGTGACGCCACCTGTGGTATGTGGCTATGTACAGCCGCCGCTGCGGAGAAGGTCCTCTGGAGCTGGTGTTTAATGCAGCAGAGTTGGTTTAGCTCTCCACAGGTAGAGCTTAGCTCCAGGGCGTTGCTGGGATGTTATAGATGTTGCTGTAGCAGTTGTGGTGCAGTGTAGTGCAGGGATGATGGTGCAGCAGTAATTCACGGAGACAGTGGGGTGCAGTCTTCAGAGTTTACTCACAGTTGTTGCAATCCAAGTTGCAGGTACCGGTGTAACTTCCCAAGTCGTCCTGTGCTTACTCAGGGAGGGGTTCAGCAATCCTTCAGGTAATTCAAGAGCACTTAACGGGACCCCTTTCTGTGTGCCTTTCTCAGTTGTCTTCCTGTGCTGGCTCTCACCCTCCTGCCCTGCGCCTCACAATCAGTGTCCCAAGCCGGTAGCCTCGGGTCTTGTCGGGCGACCTGCAGTCCCCTGGACCCTCTGTGACCTCTTTTTCGGCGATGTAATTGTGGCTGTGGCAACTGCACCCTAAAAGCCTCCGGTTTCTAGCTGAACGTTGCAATTCTCACTAGTTAGGGGCCGGTCCCCTCTGCGGCTTGATCCTTCCACGTCCTGGTAGATTCGGGCATACAGGTGGCATCCAGCACTGCCCGTACCCCTAGGATCCCCTCGTTCCTCCTGTAGCCTTCCTTCCTGCTCCTCTGACTGAACTCCACTCCCTTTCCAAGATGGTTCCTCTTTTATATCACTTCCTTTCCTGTGCTCCCCTGAACTACGTCCTCCACCCACACCCACTACATAGTTCCACCCTTCAGCTAGGGACCAGGGACTGTGCTCTCCCTTAGGAGCAATCTCGCCCTGCCCCCACTGAAGTGGATGTCTTGGATGCTGGTGTTAGGGTCCCGGGCAGCACTCTATCCTTACCTCTGGGTGAGATGCAGTACCTCTGTGGCGACTGAACCCGCAGGGGGGCCACAATATCTTATTGATCGGTGTAATCTGACCATTGGAAACCGCACCGATCAGAAGAATGGGGAACTTTTATCCCTGTCAGGACACTTATCCACATTTTAAAATGCAGCAGCAGGTGGGACGTCTGACCGCAGCTCCATTCATCCTCTTTGAGGCTTCCAGAAAAAAAACAAGAGCAGCCACTGAGGGAATGTATGGATCAGTGATCAAGTCGCACATGACCTCCAGTCTAATGGGGATAAAAGCTCCACAGTCTGCCGATCGCACGGGTTCCATCAGTCAGACCCCCACCAATCAATAAGTTATTCTTAGGCCACGTTCACACATCAGTATTTGGTCAGTATTTTACATCACTTATTTGTAAGCCAAAATCAGGAGTGGGACAATCAGAGGAAAAGTATAATAGAAACATGTCACCACTTCTGTATTTATCACCCACTCCTGGTTTTGGCTTACAAATACTGATGTAAAATACTGACCAAATGCTGAACGAGTGAATGTGGCCTTAGGATAGGCGATTACTTGTTTTCACCGGAGAACCTCTCTAAGTGCATATTTGCTACTGTGTAATAGACACAGGGCAGGGAAGGGTTAAACGTCAACGTAATTAATCTCTAATAAAGAATCTTCTACTTATTGATATCAGAGAGAAAAAGTGACCTCCATACACAACGTAATCTCCTATACAAACACCAATAATACCACATACAAGGAACAAATACTGTCACATCATGACCAGACCACATATTACCACCACATAGTAACCGAATAATATCACATACAAGGAACAAATACCTCCACACCATGATCAGACCACATATTACCACCACATAGTAACCGAATAATACCACATACAAGGAACAAATACCACCACACCGTGACCAGACCACATATTACCACCACATAGTAACCGAATAATACCACATACAAGGAACAAATACCGCCACACCATGATCAGACCACATATTACCACCACATAGTAACCGAATAATACCACATACAAGGGACAAATACCGCCACACCATGATCAGACCACATATTACCACCACATAGTAACCGAATAATACCACATACAAGTGACAAATACCGCCACACCATGACCAGACCACATAGTGACTGAATAATACCACATACAAGGAACAAATACCACCACACCATGACCAGACCACATATTACTACCACATAGTAACCGAATAATACCACATACAAGGGACAAACACCGCCACACCATGATCAGACCATATATTATCACCACATAGTAACCGAATAATACCACATACAAGGGACAAATACCGCCACACCATGATCAGACCACATATTACCACCACATAGTAACCGAATAATACCACATACAAGGGACCAAAAACGGTCACACCATGTCCAGACCACATATTACTACCACATAATAGCAGAATAATACCACATACAAGGGACAAATACCGCCACACCATGATCAGACCACATATTAGCACCACATACAAGTGACAAATACCGCCACACCATGACCAGACCACATAGTGACTGAATAATACCACATACAAGGAACAAATACCACCACAGAATGGCCAGATCATATATTACCACCACATACAAGTGACAAATACCACTATACTATGACCAGACCACACGTTACCATTACATAGTCACCGAATAATGCTACAATAAGGATCATGAATAAAAAACACAATACTAATACACAGGAGCTCTGTATATAGTGTATAGGGTACTGGTAATGCAGTGATCACCAGTGACATTATGCACAGGAGCTCTGTATATAGTGTATAGGGTACTGGTAATGCAGTGATCACAAGTGACATTATACACAGGAGTTCTGTATATAGTGTATAGGGTACTGGTAATGCAGTGATCACCAGTGACATTATACACAGGAGCTCTGTATATAGTGTATAGTGTGCATTTACATGTAATACACTGACTCACCAGTGACGTCTCTAGTTGAAGTGCTTCATCTAGCACAGACCGCCATTACTTCTTCCATCCAGGACTTGTCGCTGCGGAAAATAACCCACAGTTATCAATAGCTGATCACATCTAGAGCACATTCCCCATTTATTTCCTGATTTCTACACTACAGCTGATGAAGAAAAAAAGTGACATAGTGCCGCCCTGCACAGTAACAAGACCTCCCTTTTGTTACTCCCCCAGGTAGAACAGTATCCTCAAAAGTAAATTATAGTACAGCAACAATGTCCCCTACAGTAATTATGTCCCCATTTGCCACCATAAAGTAATACCACATTCTGGCCCCCATACTGTAATTGTCACCCATCCTGGCCACCTTTATTTAATAATATTCCCCATCCTTGGTTCTCATGTATCTCCCCCACCCATCCTGGGCCGGTATGTATCATCCTCTCTCTCCCCCATCATGTGTCCCTATATAGCATCCTCTCCCCCATCATGGGCCTCTATGTAACATCCTCTCCTTAACCATCATGTGCCCATACATAGCATCCTCTCCCCCATCATGTGCCCATACATAGCATCCTCTCCCCCTTCATGTGCCCATATATAGCATCCTCTCCCCCATCATGTGCCCCTATATAGCATCCTCTCCCCCATCATGTGCCCATATATAGCATTCTCTCACCCTTCATGTGCCCATATATAGCATCCTCTCCCCCATCATGTGCCCCTATATAGCATCCTCTCTCCCATCATGTGCCCCTATATAGCATCCTCTCCCTCATCATGTGCCCCAATATAGCATCTTCTCCCTCATCATGTGCCCCTATATAGCATCCTCTTCCCCATCATGTGCCCATATATAGCATCCTCTCCCCCATCATGTGCCCCTATATAGCATCCTCTCCCCAATCATGTGCCCGTATATAGCATCCTCTTCCCCATCATGTGCCCCTATATAGCATCCTCTCCCCCTTCATGTTACCATATATAGCATTCTCTTTCGCTCCCATTCATTCACTACCCTGCCTGTTCATAAAGGAAAAAAATCTTCTTACCTTTCTGCGCACCCCCGGCGGCGTCCTCTGCAGGTTCATCCTCATCATGGGCCCCTGAGGTCTCCGCCGACCGATCAGAGGCTGCGCGCTGACAGCAGCCCGCCGGCCGGAGGCCTTTTCAGATCACTGCTATGCGCTGTGCACTGACGTCACCGTCCGGCGCATAGAAGTGACGTTCAATGTCCACCAGCCTATCAGAGGCCGAACACTGACGCGCGCAGCTTTGATTGACTGGCGGCTTTGAAAGTCACTGCTATGCGCCGTCTGTGCGCAGCGCATAGCAGAGAGTAGATTTTCCTGAAGGCGACCATCAAGGGGAAGGTATGCGCCGCGCGCTGAGTGTGCTGCGGCCCGTGGTCTGAAAGATCATGGTTACTGGCGGGCCCCCAAAATTTTGGAGGAAAAAGTGCGTCTTATAGTCCGAAAAATATGGTAACTCTTTCTACTTCTTCTTGGCTTCTATTAATATGAATAAAATTATCCATCACCATGATACGCCTAGAACAACCTGCATTCACAATTGTCTTACTCTGAGGGGCTACCTAATACACAGAATTAAAACACGCCAGAAAAATTTGAACATTTCCAATGAAAAGCATTTCTTTGTCTAGGAGTCCTTTCTAGGATATTTTTGAACACCTTATCTCTGGCACTTGTATGCAGCGTTGGACTGGAGTACATTGGGCCCACCAGAGAAAATCATTCTTGGGGCCCACTGTGTAGCTACATAGAAATGCAGTTAGGCTCAAAAGTTTACATACCCCGGCAGAATTTTTCCTTTCTTGGCCTTGTTTCAGAGAATATGAATGATAACAAAAAAACTTTTTCTCCACTCATGGTTATTGGTTGGGTGAAGCCATTTATTGTCAAACTACTGTGTTTTCTCTATTTAAATCTTAATGACAATTAAAAACATCCAAATGACCATCATGAAAAGTTCACATACCCCAGTTCTTAATACCGTGTATTCCCCCTCTAAAATCAATGACAGCTTGAAGTCTTTTGTGGTAGTTGTGGATGAGGTTCTGTATTTCCTCAGATGGTAAAGCTGCCCATTCTTCTTGCCAAAAAGCCTCCAGTTCCTGTAAATTCCTGGGCTGTCTTGCATGAACTGCGCACTTGAGATCTCCCCAGAGTGGCTCAATGATATTGAGGTCAGGAGACTACTGAGATGGCCACTACAGAACCTTCACTTTGTTCTGCTGTAGCCAATGACAGGTCGACTTGGCCTTGTGCTTTGGATCGTTGTCATGTTGGAACGTCCAAGTACGTCCCATGCGCAGCTTCGGGGCTGATGAGTGCAAATTTGCCTCCAGTATTTTCTGATAACGTGCTGCATTCATCTTTCCTTCAACTTTTACCAAGTTTCCTGTGCCTGGTTTTTACAGAGCCCCTGATTTTACATTTGTTAATCACAGTTTGAACGCTGCTGACTGGCATTATCATTTCCTTGGGTATGTTTTTGTATCCCTTTCCTGTGTTATACAGTTCAACTACCTTTTCCCGTAGATCCGTTGACAATTCTTTTGCCTTCCCCATGACTCGCAATCCAGAAATCAGTGGCTGGATGAAAGATGCAAGAGTCTGTCTGGATCCCAAAAACTCTCTCAGCTTTTATGCACACATACTAATTACAAGCAAACAGGTCACAGGTGAGGATGTTACCTTTAGTAGCCATTCAAACCCATTTGTGTCAAATTCTGTGCATGCTATCAGGCCAAAATCACCAGGGTATGTGAACTTTTGGTCAGGGTCATTTGGATGCTTTTGGTTGTCATTAAGAGTTAAAAAGAGAAAACACAGTAGTTTGACAATAAATGGCTTCACCCAACCAATAATCATGAGTGGAGAAAAAGTTTTTTGTTATCATTCATATTCTCTGAAACAAGACCAAGAAAGGAAAAATTCTGCCGGGGTATGTAAACTTTTGATCACAACTGTAAATACAAGACCACCAATTGTGTGGTAAAACACGCTAATATCAGCGTATAATATAAGATAGTACACTTAATGTTATAGAAAAAACTTGCATCACATTTTTGGTGCAAACTCAATGATAAATGTACCCTGGTGTTTACTAACCACTAAACCCATGTTTTATTGCACCAGCGGAGTGGAAGGGATTTTATGACATCTCATCCATATGCTGAGAAAATCCATGGCGTGAATTGACCGGCGCTGCGGATTTGACATCACGTGTCAATTTATGCTGTGGATATTCACCTTCGATTTCATCCTTTGCAATAGAAAGGAACAGGTCAATGGTAAAGGTGCATCATTGCGTAGTAGTAAAAGCAGCAATATCTGCACAATATCTGGGTGGATATTACCCTGTTCATTTGCTGTGGGAATTTCATTGTAGAAATTAAGCAGCAAATACATTATGTGAATAGAGCCACTAATAGTGGTGGGGGTCCTAAATCAGTTATGTATGACACTGGAGTGATAGCAAAATAGCTTTCCCTCACATCCCTTGTACGCTTTTTACGGAAATCTTTCTGCCACCTATAAGGCCATAACTTTTTATGAAGGGCCTCATTTTGTTAGTAGTGGAAGAAGAAAACTGAGTGATACAGGGAGAGGGGGCTCAGTGAGGGGTGATATAGGGGGAGGGGGTGCAGTCAGTCAGCGGTGAAAGAGGGGGAGGGGGCACAGTCAATCAGGGGTGATATAGGGGGAGGGGGTGCAGTCAGTCAGGGGTGATACAGAGGGTGAGGGCTCAGTAAGTCAGGGGTGATACAGGGAGAGGGAGCTCAGTCAGTCAGGGGTGATACAGGAGGGGGCATAGTCAGTCAGGGGTGATACAGGGAGAGAGGAGGCTCAATCAGTCAGGGGTGATATAGGGAGATGGGGCTCAGTCAGTCAGGGGTGATACAAGAGGAGGGGGCACAGTCAGTCAGGAGCAATACAAGGGGAGGGGGCACAGTCAGTCAAAGATGATACACAGGGAATGGGTGCAGTCAGTCAGGGGTGATACAGGAAGAAGATGCTGAGTCAGTCAGGGGTAATGCACGAAGAGGGGGCTCAGTCAGTCAGGGCTTACTCACTGCTAGGCTGGAGGGAACCCTCCTTCAATCATTGCAGCTGTAGTAGGGAGTCCTATAACTCACTCTGCTGCTTACATTGTGGGGAAGAGGAGCGCGTGTTATGGATGACAGCACAGCTCATTACCTGAGCTGTGCTGTACAGCCGGGGAGAAGAGGACACAATGAAAGCTCACATTGATTGGCTGCCCTGCTTGTTCAACACAGGGAAGAGCGGTGACATAAAAAGTTATCAGGGCGCAACAACACTTTGTTACTTACAAATAGTGAGCCGCAGTCTGCAGCAGGCGAGAGTGTCTTCAATGCTGTCAGTGACACGTGCAATGCTCTCCTGGGTTGTCTAACTCTGGGAGGTGCTGTAAGAAGTAGTGACATAGAGGCTGGGAGAATGTCCTGCTTGCAGCTCCTCCCAGAGTTAGACAACCCAGGACAGCAGTGAGCGTATCAGACTGCGGCTCACTATTTGTAAGTAACAGAGCGGTCAGTATGCCTCTGGTGGGCCAGTCTGACCCGGCATGTCCTCCTCCCCCACATATAACATATATAGCCAAGTTCCCCTCTCCCACATATAGCATATAGCATATATAGTCAAGTCCCCCTCCCCCACGTATAGCATATATAGTCAAGTCTTCTTCCTCTATTTATAGCCTATATCCGGGGCTGGCTCAAGGTTTTCGTGGGCTTCGGGCAAAAGAGTCTCAGTGGGCCCCTTTAACACATACCACCATTGATGCACAGATACAGCGGAGAAATATACAGTGCCTACAAGTAGTATTCAACCCCCTGCAGATTTAGCTGGTTTGATAAGATGCAAATAAGTTAGAGCCTTCAAACTGCAAACGAGAGTAGGTTTTATGAACAGAAGCATAAATCTTACAAACCAAAAAGTTATGTTGCTCAGTTGAATTTTATTAAATTTTAAACATAAAAGTGTGGGTCAATTATTATACAACCCCTATGTTTAATATTTTGTGGAATAACCCTTGTTTGCAATTACAGCTAATAATCGTCTTTTATAAGACCTGATCAGGCCGGCACAGGTCTGTGGAGTTATCTTGGCCCACTCCTCCATGCAGATCTTCTCCAAGTTATCTAGGTTCTTTGGGTGTCTCATGTGGACTTTATTCTTGAGCTCCTTCCACAAGTTTTAAATTGGGTTAAGGTCAGGAGACTGACTAGGCCACTCCAACACCTTGACTTTTTCCCTCTTGAACCAGGCCTTGGTTTTCTTGACTGTGTGCTTTGGGTCGTTGTCTTGTTGGAAGATGAAATTACGACCCATCTTAAGATCCTTGATGGAGGAGCGGAGTTTCTTGGCCAAAATCTCCAGGTAGGCCGTGCTATCCATCTTCCCATGGATGCGGACCAGATGGCCAGGCCCCTTGGCTGAGAAACAGCCCCACAGCATGATGCTGCCACCACCATGCTTGACTGTAGGGATGGTATTCTTGGGGTCGTATGCAGTGCCATCCAGTCCCCAAACGTCACGTGTGTGGTTGGCACCAAAGATCTCGATCTTGGTCTCATCAGACCATAGAACCTTGAACCAGTCTGTCTCAGAGTCCTCCAAGTGATCATGAGCAAACTGTAGACGAGCCTTGACATGACGCTTTGAAAGTAAAGGTACCATACAGGCTCGTCTGGAACTTAGACCATTGCGGTGGAGTACGTTACTTATGGTATTGACTGAAACCAATGTCCCCACTGCCACGAGATCTTCCCGGAGCTCCTTCCTTGTTGTCCTTGGGTTAGCCTTGACTCTTCGGACAAGCCTGGCCTCGGCACGGGAGGACACTTTCAAAGGCTGTCCAGGCCGTGGAAGGCTAACAGTAGTTCCATAAGCCTTCCACTTACGGATGATGCTCCCAACAGTGGAGACAGGTAGGCCCAACTCCTTGGAAAGGGTTTTGTACCCCTTGCCAGCCTTGTGACCCTCCACGATCTTGTCTCTGATGGCCTTGGAATGCTCCTTTGTCTTTCCCATGTTGACCATGTCTGAGTGCTGTTCACAAGTTTGGGGAGGGTCTTAAATAGTCAGAAAAGGCTGGCAAAAGAGATCTTTAATCCACACATGTGAAGCTCATTATATTTGGTGCCTGAACTACTTCTTAATACTTTAGGGGGACCAAACAGAATTCTTGTGGTTTGAGGGGTTGAATAATAAATGACACTCTGAATTAACTTTTAACGTTTTTAAAAAAAAAACAAAAAAAAAAACAAAAACAAAATTTGCTGCAGTGCATTTCCCACTTCCAGGCTGATCTACAGTACAAATGTCACAATGCCAAGTTAATTCCGCATGTGTCAACCAGCTAAATCTGCAGGGGGTTGAATACTACTTGTAGGCACTGTAGGTATACAACACAGGGCCCAGCCTGTCCACTCATCCTTCACATATGCAGACATGCACATGTAGCACCCTGAGGATTCGGCTGCTACAGGGGTATTGCACCTCAGCCTGAGGTGTGATATTCCACTCCCGGGTAAGGATGGAGTGTGGAACTGAGCTCAGTAGGCTGCATGCACTACACACATCCCATTTCCGGGGGACAGACCAATGGTACTCCCACTAGAGAAATGTGCAGGTACGACAGTGTCTGTCCCTGGCTGGAGTGGGAGGGGGGTGGAACATCCCAGTAGTGTAGGGGCAGATAGGGGGAGCAGTCTGGGTAGTGCTAGGAGCTCATTGGGTGCTGGTCACCTGAGCTCACACATAGAGGGAGTATATAAGGTGGGAACCATCTTAGATCAGGGTCAGTCTGTCAGAGTGTAACCTGAGGAGCAGAGCAGAGAAGCTCAGCCAGCTCCAAGGCCCAGAGAGAGAGAGAGGAGAAAGAAGGACCCAGAGGGGGAGAAGAGAGAACTCCAAGATCCCAAAATTAGACCAGAGGGTGAAGAGTTGGCACAAGGGTACCGGATCCCAAGCTGGTGGAGGGCACTAATCCTCAGCCAGAGACCGGAGGTCGTGGGCAGGATCTGCCACGACCCCCCACTAAATCCACCCGAAAGGCAGACCAAGTATAGGGTCAGGGAACCCAGAAGAGGTGTACCCACCAAGAGACCCGAGGGAGCCGGACATAGGTGGATCCCTGGTGGGGAAGGCCAGAGAGAAGGAACGTCAGAAAGGGAGCTCAGGATCACGCTCCAGAATTACT
Organism: Phyllobates terribilis; assembly: GCF_046119375.1. Lineage (NCBI taxonomy): Eukaryota > Metazoa > Chordata > Amphibia > Anura > Dendrobatidae > Phyllobates > Phyllobates terribilis. The sequence goes on from NW_027363120.1 coordinate 594,522, forward strand.
TGGGAGTTGGCCGAGTCCAGGACCTGGTGGACGCAGCACGGCTCGGGCGGTCGCTCAAGGCCGGAGTGACCAGAATAACAGCAGTAAGTAAAGACCCTGAACTGCACAGCCCGACTCTGAGTCTCATTACCATCCTCACTGCACCTCCACAACCACCATCCTCTACACCTGACCCCCTGAGGCTATACCCCTCCCGTTGGGGGTTATACTACCTGAGCTGCACACACATCACCAGCCTCAGCGGACCCTGCTGCAGCGGTGGCCGTATTGACCGCAATTCAACGGGTGGCGTAGTCGACACTAAAGAACATCCAGCAACATCTGTAGGACTGCCACACACTGAGCTTGACACCCTGGGCACGGACCGGGTCACCGCCACTCGGAGACTACAACCCCCATCTGATCCGGCTCCGGGTATCCCCCAAACAACACTGGCCCAGGGGGCGCGTCAACTTTGGCGTAGTCGGCAGGATTTCGTGCCCACAACCACCGGGTACTGCGTGCCTGAAGAGAAGTTCAAATTTACCTTAAGAAGAAGTCTCCCGCCGGTTCCAGAGGGTCCCCGCCATGGGACACCATCACGGATCGTTTCCCGCCGGTTGCCCGCCATCTGCAGCTTTTTCCCGCCATCCACGGAGTTTCCCGCCACTGGGAGACGATTCCCGCCATTTCCAGAAAATTTCCCGCCTTGGAAGAGCGGACGCCATTATGGGCGTGCCAGAGGGTGGCAAGAGGTCACCTCCCATCGTGGGCCAGGTCAAGGAATGGCGCCAAAAGCGGAAACCGCCCCCACCAACAGAGACTGTGATGCTGGAGATGTCCATCAGCGTGAGAGAACTGCCCCTGGAACTGACAATCACAAAGTTGCCCCGGGACCACCTTCAATGTGGGCGGAGACAGAACAAAACAGAGAAGATGGGTGCAGCCTGGAGGAGTCTGGAGAGAGCGCACCCGGAGACAAGAAGTCTGGAGAGGAGTCCAGAGAAAGCCTACCCGGAGATGGAGGGAGAGTCAGGCAGCACCGACCCAGTGGTCAGGAGCCTGCTGCAAGCAACGACCCCACTAGGCTTAGTGGAGGTCCTGGCACAGCTCCCCCGAGACCGGGAGTGTGCACAGACTGCGCTGGAGGGCCTCGCACGGAGGATGGCCTGGGTACAGCGAGAGACGTTGGCGGAGTGGAGCCGAGAGATGGCCCAACTCCCGTTGGGGGTTATACTACCTGAGCTGCACACACATCACCAGCCTCAGCGGACCCTGCTGCAGCGGCTGCCGTATTGACCGCAATTCAACGGGTGGCGTAGTCGACACTAAAGAACATCCAGCAACATCTGTAGGACTGCCACACACTGAGCTTGACACCCTGGGCACGGACCGGGTAACCGCCACTCGGAGACTACAACCCCCATCTGAGCCGGCTCCGGGTATCCCCCAAACAACACTGGCCCAGGGGGCGCGTCACACACACACAGGAGGCAGACACGCAGGCACAGGAAGCAGACATGCACACGCACAGTAGGCAGACATGCAGAAGCACACACACAGTACGCAGACATGCGCACACACTCATGGTAAGCAGACATGCGCACGCACACACATGGTACGCAGACAAGCGCACGCACACACGCGGTACGCAGATATGCGCACACGCACGATATGCAGACGTGCACAGGCGCACACACGGTACTCAGACATGCGTATGCACAGGGTACGCTGACATGCACGCGCACACGGTATGCAGACATGGTACACAGATATAATACGTATGATACAATACGCAGACACGACTGCCCTCCAGACATCTGTCATCAGTCTTCCCCAAGATTATGGAGCCTACTGAAACAGACTAAGGACCCTTTTTAAATGCTTAGGAAGCCTTTGCAGGTGTTTTTTTGTTAATTATTCTCATTTACTGAGATAATGACTTTTGTGTTTTCATTGGCTGTAAGCCATAATCATCAACATTAACAGAAATAAACACTTGAAATAGTTCACTCTGTTTGTAATGACTCTATATAATATATGAGTTTCACTTTTTATATTGAAGAACAGAAATAAATTTACTTTTTGATGATATTCTAATTTTGTGAGATGCACTTGTATATATACTGTTGTATTACACACATATCAATTTCATATGAAATAATATTTAAAAATGAAAACTGCTGCCACTCACAGTCTTCTGAGATCCAGGAAAGAGTCTGATGGCATTAGCTGCAGAAGATGGAGGAAGTCCGGGCAGCTGCTGCATGCTGGGCAATGGCACCGCACCAATGACAGCCTAGCCTCATCAAACTCCTTCTGCAAGAGAGGGGTGATGGCGCTCAGACTGCTGTGGTAGTCATCTCCCCAGCCGTACCCGTGCTGTGGGGGAGGGGGCGAGGCTATTGCTCCTCTGCATGAGAGGTGTCACTTACCACACTCATTAGCTATGCGCTGCCCAGCTAATCTGCTCCCATTGCAGCAGGCTCCCTCCCTCCCCTGCGGTGCTCCTGCTATGTGTCCAGTCAGAATGACACCGATTCCGGAGAGCTGTTACTGTCAGTGACACCGCTCCCGCACAGATGTTAGTCTGACTCCAACACCTAGCGCCAGCACAGCAGGGGAAGGAGGGAGCGTGCTGCTATGGATGCCATTAGCCGGGCAGTGCTTCCCTTTGCTAGGGTATGTGGGGGAGGAGCCTTCTAACGCAGTCAGAGCTGGCCCTGCATCAGGGCCCACCGGAGGATTCACCGATTCCCCGGTGGGCTAGTCCGAGCCTGATTGTATGTCAGACTATTTGCAATCATTTCTCTCCCATATAGGCTGAGTATTGAAACTGTCTGGTATTAAAACTCAACTTCTTTTACTTAAAGTGAAGCTACCAGGAAATGGACTATTGTTTAAATCGGGTTTTTGTGTTAAACTTATTGTTTGGGGCCATTTTTTTTCCATATCACAATGTGTACTATAAATAAAAAACACAAATCTTGCAATTTTCAAACCGACCACTTGGGCTTTTTTTTACTTTAACTTCCTGTTGTTTCAGGAAACAACACATGTACATTAACCACAATGAAAAGATCCGATTTTTTATATTAAAGCATCTAATGAGCATATGCAAAGGTCATTGTGAAAGAAGAGGGAGCAGGGAAAGCTGTAACATTACCTATTGTGATTGCTGGATCCTGTGTTATCAGCTGTGTTTCAGAGATGTTACTTCTCATTGCAATCCTGCCTCTGCTGATAAAGAGCCTGCTGAAAACTCTTCCTGAAAAGACAGAAAGTATGAGTCTAAAAAAAGCCCAAGTGGCCATTGTGAATTTTTTTCTTTTGTATTAAAGATCATCATATGAAAAAAAAATGGCAACAATTTAAACAAAAATAATGTAACACAAAACTCTGAAACATACAATCATTCATTTTCTGCTGATAGCTTTGCTTTAAATTAACACTAATCCTAAAAATAAATGTTCAAATCAAATAAGAAAATAGTTGTCCTCTCCGCTTGTTAGTCTGCAGCATTTCCGGCCTGATCATGAAACTGTCTTGTAGAAATCCTGCAGAGAACACAAGGATCAATCTCTTGTCAATCAGTTCCATCTTTGGCTGCTGAAGCCCTGACCCTTGGACAAGGAGATGGTATGATGTTTTGTCCTACGACAAACAGGGCAGAGGGGGGAGGCTCCTGCTGCAGACACTTGTCTTACACCAACACACAGAAAAGTAAGTAGAAGAATGGGGAACATGGGTGAGATCTTGGTCTGACTGCCCTTTGCCTTCAATAAGAGCTTCAAAGCATCAATTCTTCTAACTACAATTGTATATAGTTTTTTACAGAACTCGGCAGGAGGTTGTTCCAAACATCTTGGAGAAGTAACCACAGATCTTCTGAGGATGTCGTTTGTGCAAATGCTTCTGTCTCTTCATGTAATTCTAAACAGACTGGGTGATGTAAGATCAGGGTTCTGTGGGGTCCGGATCATCACTTCCAGGACTTCTAGTTCTTCTTCATGGATAAGTAGTTACCTATATTTCTCATCATTGAGAACTCCAAGAAATGGGCAAAGTTGGAGATCATAGACGCACTGATCGGCCATGGAAACTTAGCACAGCAGATGAAAGACACATCATGCTTACTTCCACTTGAAATCAGAAGATATCCAGCAGTGCCATCAGCTCAGAACTGGCAGCAACCAGTGGGACTCAGCTACCCCCATGTACTGTTCGGAGAAGTCTGGCCAGAACTGATCCTTATGGACGAATTGAAAGCAAACACGAACGCATTCGACACGGAAACAAGGTCAAGAGACTTAACTATGCATGAAAGCATAGTGACGGGTGCAGAAAAATGTCAGCAGGTGCTCTGCACCGATGAGTCAAAATGTGAAATACTTGTCTATAACACAAGACAGTTAATCAGCCTGGGGCAGTGCGGCCATTGTCCCTGACTGTTACCACAGGAGCTCGGTTGTAGCTGTGCCAAGCTCCCGGTGGTAAACGTGCAGGGAAGTGATGATATTTCTAGTGGAAACCGCAGCAGGAAATGTTCCTTGTCTGGGAAGTTTCTGTAGGATTTTTTTTTCATTTTTGGAAGAGATTTTTTTCTGGAGCGTTTTCTTGTAATCTTTTCATTGGATGGTGTCTAGTTTCGAACGTTTTTCATCTGGAAATAACTAACATACGATACACTTTTTCTTTTTTTGCCCATATTGTGTTTTGTTTCGAATCCTGAAATTGAAAAATATGCTTAAAAGACTGGATAGGAAGAGTCTTTTAAGCGTCTTTTGAGCAATTTTTCAGACTCCTCAAAAAACTTGATGTCAACATGCCCTTCGAGACCAGATTTTCTAACAAAGCAAGAATGCAAACGCTAGATAAAAAGAGGAAACATGGCCAATAATCCTTATCTCATGGTTCTTGCAGGTATAGAGAGCAGTAGACTTGGTGACCTATTATTATGCAGGCTACTGAATTACAGAAAAATTCAAGTTCAAGTGCCCTTCACTACTAGCCTGGTCTTTACAAATTCTAGTATCAGGTCTGTCTCAGCCTTGTCTCTAGGGGATCAATCAGCAGTATATGCTCCAGGTAAACAGCATAACAATATGGCTGCAATACATCTGTCTTTTATATCCTCACCCACTTGGACTATAGGATGGCAGGCCACGCCACGGATATGGGGCCCATGAACTGGCACTGACACCGGGCCCCCCCTCCGCCCATCTGCGCCCACACTGCCCACACAGAATGATGGGGTGGAAGCGTCTGCTGATGCTTACTCCTTCATCATCATTGCTTATGCTGACAACCAGAGGGGGGCTCTAGCCATCAACGCGAGCAATGAGGATGGAGGTGGGAGTGTCAGCAGACGCTTCCACCCCCATCAGTCTTCCTCGACGTCTGACGAGTCAGAGCAGTGGCATCGATGATGTCATTACAGGGCGCCCGCTGTTCTGAGATGTGCAGCATTTCACACCAAAGGCTCAGCAGATCAGAGCAT